>NC_140429.1:6071980-6697480 GCF_965140295.1 Lepidochelys olivacea | reverse complement strand
TGCAGGCATGGCAGAGCTGTATGCCTCGGGGCTCTCCCCCTGCAGCGCCCATTACACGATCACCTGAAATGAATGAAGCCGACAGTCGCTATTAAAAGAGCCACCTCTCATCTTAGCTTCTGCGTTTCTCCAGGACCTGACACCGTCACAATTAAAGGTAAAGCCTCAGAGACAGGCAAGGCCCCTCAGCACCAAATCACTCAGGCCCAGCGCCTGTGAGTTCGGGACTCTCTCACCCTTCACAGATTTCAAAGGGAGTTGGGGCTGCTCGGTGCTGTGAGGGGCAGACCGATGGCGAGGGAGGCAGAGGAGGGAGATGCCCTAAGCCAGGCTTTTCCGTGGCTGTGGGCTAACCTTTCCAGACTGACTCACTGGGTGGCATTCCCCACCCTGATTTATGCTGTGCTCAGCGTTTGTGGGAGGGCTATGCTTTCCAGGTGGTTTGTGCGGCTAATGCAAAAAGGGGGCTTTCCGCTGGCAAGGCCCACGTTTGCCAGCCCGTCCCTGACACCCCCGCCTGCTGTTTTGCGCATACCACATGTTTGTATGTATGTGCCACCCACACTCCTGGGCATGTCAGTACAGGAGCACTTCAGTGTTTGCGATCTCAAACGCCGGGCCCAGGTTAGTCTGTTTGCTGGGGCGATTCTGCCCGTTTGGCTGATTCTTTATTACGGGGAACCGGTCATGCGAGTTGAAACCGTTGAGAGTGGTGGGTGCTCTGCACCTCTGAAAATCACGCCTCTGGGGTCTCAAGTTGGGCTCCTGAAAAAAAGGAGCCATCCAAAAGTCGTGGCCTTGGCTGAAAACTTGTCCCAAAGGGCAGAAGGACTTGGAGTACAGCCTGGGAACAAACAACACCCCCACTAGTAACTCTCGTCCGTCCTTAGCGGATGGGGAAGCTGGAAACGGGAGCGAATGAAGCAGCGGGGTCACCCCAGCAGAGAGAATGTGAAGCTCACACCGGGCCTGTGTATTGTCCGTGCTCTGCAGGGACGCCGATGAGAGTAGCATGCAAGGATCAGGCCTCTGAGAGAGGGGATGAAGATGCAAATTCCCAAGGTTGGGCACTTTAGCTGGTTCTGCTGGCTGGGGCAGCTTGTCTTGCTCTGTCTTCCCAGGTCTTCTTCCTTTATGGGGAATGGGCTTCTCAAGGGCTGAATGGCTGGAGTTCATAAACTGCTCTCTGTATCAGCATCGATCCTTTGAATGGCAGACAGTTACTGGGGGCTAATCTGCAGCTGCGCCCCTTGGGGGTGTGATTTCTGTGCGATCTCCACGGCTATGCAGGGTTAAGCTAGATCAGCACCTGGAGGGGGACTGAAAATGACCCTGGTGCTTTAGGAGGCTGAGTCTGTTCACCTTTGAGCCAATGGCTTGGCGTAGCGTTAAGGGCCCTGTTGTGCTATATTTAGGCATAACACCAATGACCTGCTTGCTTAGGGTAATTAAAGAGTCGATCGTGTTGATTGCATGATCAGGGGTGTTTCTCCCAGCGTCCTGGCCAGATTCTAGCGTGGATCATTACGTTCGGCCTCTCTCAATTCCCTTTGCAATCCCAGCTCCATCACTCCTGTCCCAAACTCTTGTGCAATGTTGCTGTGGTCTGATAAATGGCGGCTGCGTTCCATCCCAGAGATGGCTGCGTTTCTGCGGTGGCAGGTGAAGAAGTGAATAAGCAGTTAATATCTCAAGCTGTGAAGTCTGTAAAGCACTTTGCCTTGCTTGGGATGGGATGTGCGGTTGAAATGTAAGAGGATATTACCATTGATTAACTCCCCTCCACTCCTCAGATAGATGGAGCTAATTACTGTGTGTGAGAGTATGGGGCGTGCATGTAACCCACCTGTCAATGCTGTCCCCCTCTGTGCTCGATGCACAGAGGCTGAGAGTCCATGCAGCCACCTGCTGTAGAGGTTGTCTCTTTAGCTCAAGCTGTAAAGACTCATGCTTTTAGCTTTGGAGGTCCTGGGTTTAATTCCCCAGCCATGATGGGAGCTGTCTCTCACGTACAGACTCTCCCAGCCCTTTGCACATCCTGCAGGAGGGCTGGTCACAGTCATGCTCTGGAGAGCTTGAGAGACTGCTCCTCACAGTGGGGGGGTGACATATTGTGGTGTCGGAAGTGGCCTGTGCCTTTAAGGGCTGAACGTCCCAGAAAGAGAGGCTGGGTGGGGCACTGGGAAGCTTTTGTTGTTATGCATAGGAAAGCTATTGCAAGTACCTTAAGCACTGAGTGACAACTGAAGACCACACATCAACCTAGAAAGGGGTGGGAGCCCCAGAGGCATATTTCCTCCTTAAATGCCCCCTGGTCGGGGATGGCCCCATGCTATGCCTCAGCCCCACAACTGAGCCCTGTGCCTATGGAGGAGCCAACACCTAGTTCTTCCCTGCCCTCTGGGGTCTGATGCGATTGAGGCCTCCTTTAGAACCAGGGAGGAGACTGGATTCCAACCCGACCTGTTACTTGTGGGGAGACTTGCCTGCATTCCAGGGATGGGCCCGTTTGCATTTGGTTTGTGCCTGGATGTTCAGGTCCCTCTGGGTGAGGAATGAAGACCTGGACCCTCCCTTTTCACAGCCTCTGGCTCTTGTCCCCCTCTTCCTGCAGGGACCATGGGCTGTTGTTGCAGTTCTGATTATGACGAAGACTGGATCGAGAACATTGACATCTGTGAGCGTTGCAATTACCCCATAGACCCGGCTAGTAAATCCCAGGTGAGGGAGATGGGGGAGAGCTCGCCTCTCATCACAGCATCGGGGTGGGGAAGGGGGCCTTTCATAGGGATCATGCTCTTTTGGACTGGCATTGCTGGAGGAAATGGCCATACTTGAGGCCATATTTGAGACTTGCAGCAGCTCCGCAGTGCCGAGCATTTGGGGTCTTGTATAGCTAAGGAGGACCCTGTGAACCCAAAGCACAGAGAAACTCCTCACTCAGGAAGATGGAAGGGGAAGCCCTTGGTAACGCCTTGCTGGGGAGGAAGTGAATCTGAGAGGACAGTGTGAGGGGGAGACTGGAAGAAACTGGGTGCGGGGGTGGGAGTTCCTTCTAGAAGAGAAAATCAGAGAAATCCCCTTCACTCTGGTCTCTTTTCTTCCCTCCAGAGGCTGACACACAATGGCTCCGAGGTGCGTGATCCTTTGGTGTCCTATGAAATTCCTTCTCCGCCCTGCTCTCCTATGCAAGGTTGGTACCCGCAGACCAGAACGCTAGGGGAAAAGGGGTCTCCGGTCCTGGGGAAGCTGCCCAGACTCTGAGTCACTAGCGGGTTCTGTGCAAATGAGTTAGTCCCAGAAAGTGCATGGTTGCAACGTGGCTCCCAAAGGTGAAGTCTTTCCAATAAGTCACCTTTAGCCATTCATAGAGACACGTTGGGCCGGACCCTCTCTTGCCCTGCACCTTGTGCCATCACTCACTTCCGTGCAAAAGGAGGGTAGAATTTTTACTCCCACTTTGTGCGGGTGTAATAGACAATGTAAGGCGCAGTGCATGGGAGAGTTGAGCCCGTCCTCTTCCTCTTCTTCTCATTCTCTTTGCTTTTCTTCCCCTCTCAGTGCTCCCTCTAGCTTGTGTGGATCTAAACTGAGTGCTCTTGGACAGTGCCTGATCAACGGCCCATGGAGCATGGAGTCCTCTCTTGTGCACACAGCCCCAGTGCAAATTTTACCCCCTCCTGGGGCAGGTTGAAAATGTTCCAGCAGATGTGTTTGCCGTTGGCAAACGCTGATTGTACAAAATCAAACCCTTTTGTGGGAACGGGTCCATTTCATCGATGTTTTTTTGTGGGAAATGATCACATTCATAATAGAATAAAACTAACAGTAAAAAGGATCAATGCCAAAATGGAATGCTTCCCTAGGGCTGAAATGAAAGATTTGTGGAATATATTGTTTGAGGAAAAATCCTGGGCATTTCAACTTTTCCTCCTGGTTCAGGGCAGAACCCGATTTTGAATTCTCGGCATTTCCCACAGGACAGAAATTCTGAATTCCCCCCAGTTCTGCCCCCAACCACAGGCTTCTTCCACTCTGACCCAGAGGGGCCACCTCTCGGGCTCCAGCCTTTACAACTGTTCTGCAGAGACTTCCAATTAGCGCTCATTGGACGCTGGGTTGAGCCCTGTCAAACTCATTTCATGTAAGCCCCGAAACAGCCATCAGGTGGCAATAGTTAATTGACAGGGGCTGGGGCCAAACTAGCATCCTGGTGGTGAAAGGCTCCACAGGTCACTGTCAGGCCCCTGATACACCTGGCCTCTGTCCAGCCTCCTCTAAAGAGATCTCTTGCTTTTCTTTCCAGATAAACTAGTGGTAGTTTTGTATGACTATGAACCAACTCACGATGGCGACCTGGGGCTCCAGAAGGGGGAGACGCTCCGACTTCTGGAGGAGTAAGTCTGTTGCCTTTTCCCCACTCACACTAAGCCATGCATTGGAGAGCCACTTGGAGCATGCTCTCTCCAGCCAGCCTTGCAGGCTTATGGGTCGGTCAGTGCTGCTGGACGAGCACCTGCCTGGGAGGGGTCCTGCGGCCAGGGGATTGCCTGCAGTTTCCTGGTGAGACCCCAGATCTGGAGGCAGGCAGGGCCCTCAGCACCCTGCACTCCTGCCTCAGGGAGGGAGAAGGGGATGTGGCTGCATCTAGCAATAAGCTACAAGTGAGAGGGAAGCGCCCATTGGACAATAAGGTAAGAAGTGGGGGCGGGACGACCCTCAAATGAGCCAGCATCACCAGGCAATCTGCCACCTTCCCAGCCAGCTGGGAGCATCTTCCCCATGCCAGTCTGAGGCCCCACTGGCCTCTTTCTACCAAGACCGCTGTGCCAGCGGAAACGTCCCTCCCTAGCAGGACTGGGGGGCTGACGCTGGCCTGTCTTCTGGTCTCGTTTCAGGAGTGGGGAGTGGTGGAAGGCCCAATCGCTCACCACTGGCCAGGAAGGGTACATTCCTTATAACTTCGTCGCCAGGGTGAACAGCCTGGAGCCGGAACCGTGAGTGGATGTGTCGTCTGAGTTCAATATTCTCCCCCCAGCCCATGCCCCCAGAGGGAAGTCTCAGCCCTGGCCATATTTGCTCTGAGCCTGGCTGCAGCGCTAGGAAACATGCCCCCGGTCTTAGGGGGGGAGGGGACTGGGCAACGTGAGCCCCAATGGATCCCGGATTCCTGTCCTCCTCGGGAGCACAGCGAGGCATCTTTGGTCGGGTCTCTGCTGGCGTGGGGGCTGGCAATGGGGTAGGGGAGCACGAGCCTGCGTGACACTAACTCTGTCTTGGTCCATGCAGCTGGTTCTTCAAAAACCTCAGCAGGAAGGACGCTGAGCGACAGCTCCTGGCCTCCGGGAACACGCATGGCTCTTTCCTGATTCGGGAGAGCGAATCCACCAAAGGTAACCTGTGTCCGTGTCTGGCACCTCTGAGCCTGCCTGGTGCTCTGAATGCACCGTGTTAACTCCATCTGCTACTCTACGGGCAATCCAATTCTTTAATAGCCTGATTGTACCACTAAGGCTACTGTCAGCGTGAGCTTCCCCATAGCAGTGCCCTGACAGTGCCAGCTGGGCCTCTGGCAGTGGGCTTCCTCCCAGCAAACCCACAACTGTACCACACTTTTTCCTATATGGGTGTGTGTGCGTTTTTGCACACCTGGGCTGTGTGTGGGGATGCTCCCCTCCTCCTGGCATTCAGCTGCTCAGGTTATAAAGCAGAGGAGCAGATACTTGCCATTCTGCACTGTCTTACCCTGGCTATGGGGATGGTACAAACAGCCCAGAGCTCAAGACTGTTGTGGTGCTGTGGTGACGGCCGTGGGAGAAGGATTTGGCCTTTTATTGGCCAACATTCCCTGGCATCTCTCCGATGGACTCAGCATTGGCCTGAAGAGAAGCCGCCTCTTACAGCATGTTGGCGCACCTCTGCCGGTGCCTGGCACGGTCCAGGTTTGCTCCGGGAGTCCCCTACGGGAGGGTGGGCAGGGGAGCAGGAACTGTGGGGCAGGAGTCTTCAAGGGGAGAAAAGGAGACCAAGCCCGCAGCGGCCTCATTCCTTGTTTCATGTCGGCCTCGCTAGGTTCCTTCTCCCTATCAGTGAGGGACTTCGACCAAAGCCAAGGCGAGACGGTGAAGCACTACAAGATCCGGAACATGGACAATGGGGGGTACTACATCTCCCCTCGCATCACCTTCAGCAGCCTGCATGAGCTGGTGGAGTATTACACACGTAAGGCCCCGGGCGCTGCGAGGAGAGGGGGGTGGGCACTGAAACTTCCACTTATCACTGCGGGAACCACTGCGGTTCCACCTCCCATGGACACACCCAACAGCTCTCGGCCCCCGCGCCCCACAGCGCCGCCTGCAGGGAGAGGCTGGGGTGCCAGGAGCTGTGGACTGCCCCAGAGTCAGGGCCTAAACCCTATACCCCACAGCGCCTTCTGCAGGGAGAGGCTGGGGTGCCAGGAGCTGTGGACTGCCCCAGAGTCAGGGCCTAAACCCTATACCCCACAGCGCCTCCTGCAGGGAGAGGCTGGGGTGCCAGGAGCTGTGGACTGCCCCAGAGTCAGGGCCTAAACCCTATACCCCACAGCGCCTCCTGCAGGGAGAGGCTGGGGTGCCAGGAGCTGTGGACTGCCCCAGAGTCAGGGCCTAAACCCTATACCCCACAGCGCCTCCTGCAGGGAGAGGCTGGGACGGGGAACTGTGCAGTCTGTCTCTGAGGCCGAGTTGTGTTTCGTCTCCTCTCGTAAAGGCGAATGAGCTTTCGCTCTGGACAAATCGATCCGCAAAAGCTGGTCACGAGTCACTGACAGGACGAGCAGCACGTGTAGTGCCTGGCCATGGCTGCACTCCCTCGCCCCATCCTGCGTGCGCCCCCTTTGCTCTTCCATGCGGGCTCATGTTTACCCCTTGATTTGCCTCCCCTGGTCCCCGCCCTGCAGGCAATACAGATGGACTATGCACCCGCCTGGGCAAGCCCTGCCAGAACCAGAAGCCGCAGAAGCCCTGGTGGCAGGACGAATGGGAGGTGCCTCGGGAAACTCTCAAGCTGGTGGAAAAGCTGGGAGCGGGGCAGTTCGGAGAGGTCTGGATGGGTGAGTAAAGCAGCAGCCATGACACGGGCCAAGAGGTGGGTGACGCTGACAGGCAGGCCAGTCACTGGGTGTGGAGTGGCACTGGTGGGCTCAGCTCCCTGGCATGGCCAGGGGAATGTCTGCTTATGTGCAGAATCCCCCTCCAGCTGGCTTTTAGGAATGGCCCTGACAGGCTCCCAAACGCTGCCTGCAGGCATCTTCAGCCAAGGGCTGGAGGAGGGGTCACGGGGTGCGGCGAGAGGACAGCAGGACCCCCAGCCTCCAAACAATGAGGTCACATTGTGAATAAACATGGATCTCAGCTACATTTAAGGGTTGGGTTTAATACTGTAACTGACTAGTGTGCATAAGCACCGCTGCCCTTTGCCGGATGGAAACAAAACTCATTGATTGTGAGTCATAGGCCCTATACTGCCAGTAGGGAATGGAGAGTCTCCTGCAGCTCGAGCAGGCCTGTGCTTTTGGTGCAGGGGGATCAGGGTTCCATCCTTGCTGGTGTCCAGGGGGTGCAGAATAGTGACAGCTGAGGCATTCCTTAGTGGCCCTGGGTTTATTACAGTATATTTAGCAATATCGAGGAGAGGCCCGGAAGGGAGGCCCCCTGCTTGGCTCTCTGCCCCCTTGCCTTCCGCTGTCACTCTTGCCTGTATCCGACTGGCACTGTGGTTGCGGTTCCTCGGGGCACCTGATTGCTGACTCAGCTTCTCTCCTTGTATCTGCATCCTGGAAGGAAGTTCTCCCCAGGGCTGTGGCCAGCGGAAGAAGGGAGAGGAGGTGATGGGGTAGGACTTGTTCCAGGACCGTCTTCGGGCACTTTGTCTTCTGGGGGGGTGCAAGAACCAAGACCCTGGGGAGAGGCAGGCTTGCGACCCCACCCAGGGCAGTGATGATGGGTGCTGGACGGTTAGCCAGA
This sequence comes from Lepidochelys olivacea, assembly GCF_965140295.1. Taxonomy (NCBI): domain Eukaryota; kingdom Metazoa; phylum Chordata; order Testudines; family Cheloniidae; genus Lepidochelys; species Lepidochelys olivacea. Next base: position 6,689,477 of record NC_140429.1, on the reverse strand, counting down.
CTCTGCCAGGCAGGGCCAGGGCTGTGGTTGGAAGGAGTGTGTAGGTGTAATGGACGTGAGGACTCCTGCCCTACACAGCATAGGATGGTGTGGGGAAGGGAGGCTCAGGGGCCTGGTAAGAGGATTCTCCAAGGTTGGATACATACTCCAGCCCGGCTGTGTAGGGATCCAACATCATTCCCAGCAGATGGCTCTTTGCCCCTGGCTAATTGCCCGGTTTGGCGTGGCTCACCAGTGCCTCATGCTGTCATTTGCACCTGGGCATGGTGCAGCGGGATTGGAACAGTGGGGCTGGACCCCCCGCACTGAACTGGCCTGTGGGATAGGTTGAGGCCCATGGGCAGGGGACCAGGATGAGGGGGAAGCCGTCCCTTCCCCCAGCCCGGGGCTGTGCCTGTCCTGTGGGTAAATAGGGGCTGCCAGTCCCTCCCAGGGACAAAGCCAGCCCTGATTCACGAGCCCAGCTCCCAAGCTCAGTGCAGCTTCTTCCCGCTCCCGCCAGGGCGACGGGCTGGCCCAGGGTGAAAAGAGGCAGAAACAGACCTTGGGGCTCAGCAGTACAAGGGAGCAGAGACTTGCCCAGAGACTGGCTCCCAGGCCCAGCCAAGGTGTCTGTTCCCCTTTCCTTTGGCTTCTCACTCACAGACGAGGCTGCACTGGACAGAGGCCCAGCTGCGTCCCAAGTGGGATGCAAAGGGAGGGGGAGACAGGGCCTGCTGAGGGACGTGTCTCACCCGGCCCTGCCCATCACCAGGCCTTTGGTGCCAGGGAGGGAGGTGGCCACAGTTCCCTCCATGTGGCTGGGTTCCCCCCACACTCTCTACTTGTCCTGCCTGCTGCTTTACTTTTGGCTCACCCCTAACCCCGGCCCCACTGGCTGCCAAGAAGAGGAAGGGAGGGGTGGTGCCATTATCACTGGCCAGCAAGGCAGGCCAGGCCTGCATCCTTCTTCTCTCGCCCCGGGTGCTCTGGCCCAGTGCCTGCAACCCCCGCCCCAGTGCACAGCTGCAAAGCTCGGCTCTCGCGAGGCTGCACTAGCAAACAGGGCCCGTCGGCCTCGGTGCTCCTGTGGTGTGCAGGGTGGCTGGCACTCCAGGGGGTATATGCCGGGGGCATGACCCCAGGGGTCAGTCTGGCTAACACTCCCAGGGCGTCACTCCCCACTACGATTGCTGCAGCCCCCAGTGGAAAGCCACGGCAGTCGTGCTCCAGGGACTTCAGCTTTCAAGGGAAATTCAGCGTGGCCCAGGGATTTCTAGGTATACAGCAGCCAGCACTACCCAGACAGTGGAGCTTCCTGTCTGGGGGCATTTCTCATCCAGCGTCCAAAGGCTGCCAGGCAAATAATCCAGGACAGCACACGGCAGCACAGAGCCACGTGGGAGCTGGACCTCAAAGCACCTGAGTTCTGGCTTCAGTCTCTGAGTGGGCCCTGGATCTGCTCAGCACTCCCTAGCTTCTCTCCCCTCCTCTTCACAGACCTTCCCCTGAGGCCTTTTGTACTGCCCTGGTGAAAAGGGGGTGGAAATAGCCCTCGGCTGGCATAGAGATGGATAAGGGTCCTAACCTAGCCCCTGGTAGAGGGAGTGGATCAGGGCGTGGCTGGAGTACACTGCACGGCAGCTATTACCTGCTTCCCAGGGACCAAAGGGAAGGAAAACGTAAGCTAGAGCAGTCCAGAGGCTGCTCTATCTTACACCAGGAGCCAGGTAGACCCCTGCACTGCCCAGAATATGCGGAGCGCAAAGATATCTTAATGCCACTTCTATCCCACCTTCCACTCCTGCCCCAACCAAGTAACTGACAATCAGGCTCAATGTCTCCCCAGCCTCTTCCCACTCCACTCCCGCCCTGGCCTCATGCCAGGCGCTAGTGGAGACAGGCCTGGGTCTCAGTGCTCAGACAGAGAACCCAACTTCCTTTGGGTTTGGGCTGCCCGGTCCCAGGCGGGGTGTGGAGAGTGCGTGCATCCAGGGCCTGGCTCTGTGTTCTGGGCATGAGGAGCGCCGCCTGGCATAGGAGCTGTTGGCAGTTTTGTACCGCACTGATAAGAATCGTGCGCATCAGAAAAGCCCTTGTTGTGGCTGTCGCTCTGGTATCCGGGACCAGCTGCTGCTCCGAGGGCTTGTGTCTCTGAGCTGCGCTGTGACAAAAAGAGCAAATCGTGAAACCGCCCGGTGCTGTGGCAGCTGGAGGGAGAGCAGGAGGGCACAGTCTCCTGTCTCACCCTGGCACCTTGTGGTGGGGGCTTCCTTCAGACACCTAGAGCGGGCCTGGTGCCTGAGCTCGTCTGTCCCTCCCCATGCCAGCGAGGAACACCCTGCAAGGCTCTTCAGCCCCCGCTGTGGCTGGCGTCCTCTCCCCTGGCCGGAAGGGAGGGGCTGCCATGGTGCAGGGTGGCAGGGGGTCCTGTTGCAGCACCATAACGCATAGATTGAACCTGCCATTGCAATGGGCACAAGCTCCTCTCTCTCTCGGGCCCTCCCCACTCTGCGTCCCCTTGACTGTTGGGTCAGACAGTGGCATGGGTCCTGCTGGGCTGCCCTGCCCCTGTGTGCTCCGTTTCTGCAGCCTAGCCCAGGAGGGGTTTGCAGGGTGGGGGCGAGGACTGAGGGCCCCGCCGGAGATGGCTGTTGGGAACAGGGGTGCGGGGGAGAGGTAGGGTTAGCACCCCACTAGCTACCCCGGTCCAGGAGCTTTTGGCTCTGAAGGGCAGGGTGTCAAAGGTCAGACCCCCGTGGCTTCGTCTCTCTTGTTGACCAAGAACCATGAGTAACCCCCCTGCCCCCGGGTTGAAGTGTGACTAGAGATTCCCCCCAGGGGAGTAAGTGCTGATCACGAAGCTGCGTAACTCCCACGCACGGTGCCCTATGGACGCCGTCTGCAACAGTCGCTTTGTACCTGCTGTTTCCTCTCTCTGGGCACAGATTGGAGGGGCTGAGTGGTCTTTGTGTCTCCAACGCCCCCCCCACTCACTGCTGTATAGGACCCCTGCTGTGTGAGCTCCCTTGGGGGAGGGCAAGTCAATGGAGTCACACCAGGGATGGATTGGACCCAAGTCTCCGCTGTTGTGAGCTCCCTCCCAGCAGTGCCGGCTGGGCCCCAGGCTGACAGTGTAGTGGCAGGAGGATCGTGCTAGCCACTCACTGCGGTAACACGGGCCTCCTCTCCCTCCTTGCCCCCTGCCCCATCTCTCTGCAGGTTACTATAACGGTCACACCAAGGTGGCCATTAAGAATCTGAAGCAGGGCAGCATGTCCCCCAGCGCCTTCCTGGCAGAAGCCAACCTCATGAAGAGCCTGCAGCACCGCAAGCTGGTGCGGCTCTACGCCGTGGTGACCCAGGAGCCCATCTACATCATCACGGAGTACATGGAGAAAGGTGAACCCGCCGGGAGCTGCCCTGCCATCCCTAGCCGTGCACTCCCCAGGAGCCTTGTAGGGTGGGGAGCCAGGCCCAGCCCGGCCTGATGAGGGGCTGCCGTCAGTTTGGGGAGATCCACCAGCCGGTACCCCTGCAGCTCCTGCTACCCTCCTGCTTTGTGCAGAGAGCTTCAGCTGAGGAGCATCTGCAGCAAGAACTGGCAGGGAGCCCAGAGCAGAGAACTAGGCCTGGGGGAGGCCGGTAAAGCCCTATGGGCTCATCCAGAGGCTTCCGTCCCTTCCTCCAGGCTTGTGCTCAGCTTGGAGGTGCCTACGGCTCTTGCTCGATTCCCAGTGACCCCCCCACCCACCAAAGGCTACTCCAATGAGAGACTGAATAGGGCAGAAGTGTGGTCCAGCTGTTAGAGCAGACTCAGGAGCCAGGACGCCTGGGTTCTGTTCCCAGCCCTGCCACTTACTCACTGTGTGACCTTGGGTGAGTCACTCCAACACCCCGTGCCTCAGTTTCCCCAGCCTTAGTATGGGGATGATGGCAGTCAGCTAGTGATGACAGGGTTTGGCGCTTAACTGCTAGTTGTTTGCAGAGCGCTGCGTGGTGGAAGCGGCCCCAAGAGGGGCACTGTTACTGCAAAGCCTCTTAATTGCCCTGTCCTGCTTTTTCCCCTAGAACTGGGCTCCATCTGAACTCCCCACTCCCTTGGAGAGCTGACCCTGAGCCTGGCGTTCCCCTGTCTCATTACTAATGAGACAGGAAACCACCCTGGGCTCGTGGCGCTAGGGCTATTCTAGTCCTGCCGGCAGGCGCTGCATATTGTCTCACGCAGCCTTTCATTTCCTTTGCCTGCTCTGAGAGCCAAGAGCAGTGGGTTTGGGTCACGACCTCCATTATCCAGAGGGTGTGACAGTGAACCTGGACAAACTAATCCTGGCAGAGGAGGAGGGAGGCCGGCTGGATGGGATAGGGAGAGACAGAGACCTACAGACAGCTCTCCCTTTCCTGCTTGCCTCCACTCCGTGCCAACTTCAGCAGAGCTGTGAGCTTCCTGGCAAGAGTGTCATAGAAGGCAGGAGTCCAGTTCAGAGGGCTGCTAAGCAAGAGTCACAAGGGACACATCCAGGGGGTTCAGCATGGCCCTTCTCTGTCTCGCCGGCTCCATAGCAGAGTCACGCTCCCTTCCTCTGAGAGCTGGCGGCTCTGCCAGAGGAAACGCGCCTGTCTGTTATGTTTGGCTATTGAGCAGAAAGGCTGATGGGACCCAGGCCACCCAGCCAACTCCAGGGTTGTTCAGGTCTATTTCTAGACTTGGGTCATGTTGCTCAAGAAGTTTGCAAGGAGTTGATTTCTCAGTATGATCCTCCCATGGGACGATGGGGGGCTTATAGGGGTCCTTGGGGAATGTTTCTCAGAGGGTCCCAGGTCTGTCGTTATGGGGGTGCTTCACACTGCATGGTGCCTGTGTGCAGTGATGAGCTGCCAAAATCTTAACAACCGGTTCCCTCCTCACCCCACGAGGGGGTCGTTGCCCACCTCTGTCCCCCGGGACTCCTGCCACATCCACCCCCCTGTGTTCCTTGATGCCCCCCGCCTCAGGACCCCTGCCCCATCCACCCCCCTCCCCTGTCCCCTGACTGCCCCCAGAACCGGGCAGGAGGGTCTTGTGGGCCACTGTAGTGGGTGCCCACCCCACCCCTAAGAGCTAGAGGCACCTGCCGGGGGTCGAGGTGGGGAGTCCCAGGGGTGCTTACCTGGGGCAGCTCCCAGGAAGCATCCAGCAGGTCCCTCTGGCTCCTAGGGGCAGGGGAGCATAGCTATGGGGGGAACAGGGGGAGTGGCCGCTCCCCCACTGATCACATCAAAAGTGGCGCCTTAGGCGCCGACTCTGGGGGTGCTCCGGGGGTGGAGCCCCCATGGGGAAAATTTGGTGGGTGCAGAAACCCCACTGGCAGCTCCCCGTCCTGCGCCCGGCCCCAGCTCACCTCCGCTCCGCCTCCTCCCCTGAACCCACCGCCCCACTCTGCTTCTCCACTTCCCCCCCCCCGGCCCCCGGCTTCCCGCGAATCACCCGCGGCAGGAAGCTGGGGAGGGCTGAGAAGCAGGCGGCAGCTTCGCGCTCAGGCTGAGGGAGGCAGAGGTGAGCTGGGGTGGGGAGCGGTTCCCCTGCACGCCCCCCCCCCCGGGTTACCTGCTGCGCCCCCCCTTCCCCCCCCGGGTTACCTGCTGCAGCGCGGGCAGCCCTCCTTGTGTCCTCCCCAGCTCACCTCTGCTCCCTGGGCCTGAGCGGGAAGCCACCGCCTGCTTCTCAGCCCCCCCAGCTTCCCGCGCGAACAGCTGATTTGCGGGAAGCCTGGCGGGGCAGAGAAACAGAGCGGGGCGTGGAGGTGGGCTGGGCGCGGGGCGGGGAGCTGCCGGTGGGTGCTCTGCACCCACCAAATTTTCCCCTTGGGTGCTCCAGGGCTGGAGCACCCATGGAGTCGGCGCCTAAGGCGCCACTTTGGGCCAGTTGAATTTAGAAGCCTTTTTAGAACCGGTTCCCCCTCGCGGAACAACCGGTTCTCAAAGGGAACAACCGGTTCTCAAAGGGCTTCTAAATTTAACAACTGGTTTTAGCGAACCAGTGCGAACCGGCTCCAGCTCACCGCTGCCTGTGTGTGTGAATTGATTGTGGAGCAATGGGGGGGGAGGGGTTTATAGGGGGCAAGCTCATGGGTTCACAGGGAAATCACATGATGACAAACCAGCAAAGGGAGCAATAACCTCCTTCCCCACCCCGTGAACCCAACCCAGTCTGGTCCTGCACTGGCTCATTGTTCATCCAACTGGGCCAGGTTGTGTTTTAGCAAATCAGTCCTGGCCCCTGTCTGAACAACCCAGGCCAAATAGAGGCCTTGCACCTTTGAGAAGCCCTGCCCTGATGGACGGAGACTGTCTGGTGCTGGGTCTGAGGGTGGCCGAGCTGGTTCCCAAGAGGGCTGCCCTCCGGGCAGGGCTAGCATTGACTGGGGCTGGTCCTGTTGCAGGGAGCCTGGTGGATTTTCTCAAGACCCCCGAAGGAATCGGACTCACCATTAACAAATTGCTGGATATGGCAGCACAGGTGAGGAGGGGGAGCGCCAGGAGGTGGGAACTGGGTAGGGATGGTGCCGGGCTGGGGACAAGCTGGCAGAGTCTGTCTCCAGGGGCACAGGGGGTTAATGTTCCCTAGGGCTTTGTGCTCAGGTGATGAGAGAGAGTCTCAGCCTGATACCCTGGGAATGGATGGGCCCATCCATGCAGAGCCCTACATTCTGACATACTTCATCATGACTGAGAGGCTGGACAGTGACGGGGGCTGCGTGTCGGGATTGAGGGGCATCGGCAGAGCTGTGGGGTGGGGCAGGACAGGAAGAGCAAGGGCCTGCTGGTTAGAACCGAGAGGGATGGGCAGCATTGGGGCGGAAGGAGTTTGTCCAGCACCTGTCTGCCCTGCACCCAGTGCTAGCCCCAGCAGCCATCACTCCCTCAGGTTTACTGTCAGTAAGCCCCCCACCCCCCATATCCAGCGGAGAAGGAATTTTCCCTCTGTGTCTTTCCTTCTCCTCTGCCCCCCACACCTGCCACCACATGGCCCCCGGCCCTGAGATCTGCAGGAGATGCTTGACTAGCTGAGGCCCGAGCAACGAGGTGGGGCTGGAACTGAGATTGCAGGAGCAGAGCCTCAGTCTCCCCTGCCATGTGTAACGGCCCCTCTGTGCCCCACCTCCCCAGATCGCAGAGGGAATGGCCTTCATTGAGGAGAAGAATTACATCCACCGCGACCTGCGAGCTGCCAACATCCTGGTGTCAGAGACCCTCTGCTGTAAGATTGCTGACTTCGGGCTGGCTCGGCTCATCGAGGACAATGAGTACACAGCCCGGGAGGGTGCGTCCGCCACCTCCCCCGCTCCACCCTGCCAGCTGGGGTGCCCCTCTCTGGGAAGCAGGGTGGTGGGGTTTCCTGGGCAGGTGTGGGCCGTGACAGCAGGGGGGCAGAGCTCCCAAGGCTGGAATGGGCCCTTGCAGCAGGGCAGCGGTGTTGTGTTTGATGTGCCCACTGAAAGGTTGCAGGGACAATTGCCCCAGCTTCTCTCTCAATCTGATCCTCCAGTTCCAGTTTAGGGGGGTCTCCTGCCCCCATGGAGCCCCTTGCTGCTGCTGTCTTCCCCCTCCTGCAGCACCGCTCCTCTGCTGGGTGATCAGAGGAGCGGGGTGGATTTCACACCTCCCTGATCGCCCTGGTTCTGCCCTGGGGGAGCAGGATTGGGAGGAGGATCTGGAGGAGCTGGAGGGATGAGGGAATCCCCCCAGCTCCTCCTAAACAGGAGCATTCACTGGTGGCCAGGTTTGAAACAGGCTTCTGCAGCCGTGAGTTCAAACCCCTCTAGAGCTGACTAATATCTACCATTGACAGCAATAGGATTTCATGCCGTTTACCCTGGGTGGGTCATCGGAGAGGGGGGAATCTAGAAATCCTCTTCTCTGCCTGGAAATTAAAGACCCCAGGGCACTTCTTGCGAGTCAGGGTTTTGCTCCACGTGACTACCCTCCACCTCCTGGGCGGCTGCATTTCAGTGAGACTGTGCGGCTCTAGGTTGGGCTCCTCTGCTGTGGAAAGTGTTTGAGGGATGCACGAGGTTACCGGCTAAGGCACTGATCACTGCTCGTGAATGCCTTGCACAGAGGGTGAGCTGCAGTGAACCTCTTCCCCCGCCACCCGCCCATGTAGCATTGGAAACTCTAGCTCGTGGCAGGATGCCGGCCTGACACATCTCTCGGCGTCTCTCCTCCTGCAGGGGGGAGACCAGCAGCAGGCTGAATATAGACACCCACAGCCTCGCAGTAACATCCCAGCCCAGCGAGGAAGTGGGAGCCCACCACAAGTAACCTGTCGCCCCTGTGTATCTGAGCTCTTTGCAGCTCTTGGTGAGCCCGAGCCGCACAGGATGCTGCAGCCTGAGCTGGGCCTGGGGGGTGGGTCCTGCAGAGGTGAGCTGGGACCTGGAGCTGCTTCAGCTGGAGCATTGTGCGCCAGAGAACATCTCTGGTAGAAACAGGCTGGCGTCTCCCAGATCCGGGAACAGGGCTGAGACCTCGCACTGGCCAGGATGGGCAGGAGGCTCTGCTCAAATGTTCTGGTATAACTGAAGTGCGAGGGAAAGGGATTCAGGGGTGCAGAGACAACCCCCCACTCATGGTAGGCTGTGGGGGGAGCTCAGCAGGGAGCAGAGGGGGTTTGAGGTCTGGACTCAGCCCCTCCTCGTGTGGGATGGGGTGCGAGGAGCTCTGTGGGGCATGGGGGAGAAGGGCTAGAGGCAGCCCCTCCCAGTGTGAGAGCAGGATCTTTACAGGTTATGGGGTCACGACTGTTTTCTTCAGTAAGGGACCTACACACACATGGAGAGAACAGCCTGGTTGCCCCCTGCTCTCCAAAGCCAGCGAGAGCAGCAGGGGAAAACATTTATAACCTCTCTAGAGCGGAGGGGCTGCTCCTCCAGACATTGATTGCCCTGTAACTCACATCAGTCCTGTAGGATTAGAGCCCTCTCTGGTGGCTCATGCAGGAACAGCCAGCACTAAAAGGCCAGAGTTGGCATCTGTTCTAGGGTTGGGCAGGCTGGCTCCATCGCTCAGGTCAGTTTCAGTAACTCTGGGGCCCTGATGAGATGTGCAGATGACGCCCAAGTCTGCACATCAGCAGTCTGTGAGATGTGTCTAGGCATCTTTCTCAGTGCCAAAGCAGGTTTTTATACCCTGGGTCCTTGTGTGATTCATTGGCTCAGGCATGACCCTCTTTCCACCTCCTCCTTCCTTTCTCCGAGGATAGGCACAGCATTCGCGCTGGCTCGGGGCCACACCTTTACACTTTGTGCAGAGAAGAAGAGCGTGTCTTTCAGTTTGTTTCACTTGGTTACAAAGTCAGTCTCCATGGGTTTCCTGTGGCCTTTAGGCCTCTCAGTTTCTCCTTCCAGCTTGGGACCATCGCTGGTTCTGGATTGGCTCTGACAGTAGTGAGTGTGTGGGTCACAAACCCTGGCACGAGCCCAGTGTAGAAAGCTGGGAGCATGGAATGAGTCAGCCAGCCTGATGGAACAGTGCAGGGATCTATAGCTAGTTAGCTTGTAGTTAGTTGTCTGCAAGCTAAAATCCCGGCATAACACCTTGACAAGGGCACTGCTCAGGCATCCCCTGGATTAAAGCTTTTCTTTACTGATGGCTGGAATGGTGGCTTCTGTAGAAATGGATAAAACTGCCCATAACCTTGCATTCTGGACAAATGAGAATGGTGCTTCCAAATAATAAAACCTTGGACAGTGCCAGTGTAGAATCCAGTTAGGGGCCTTTTGCGGCGGGTCTTTGATTCCTGTGAATATTGTCAGAGATTTTCCAGGGGTGGCTGTGGGTGTTGGATCTGGGGATTCTGTGTTTCCTGCCCCAGCAGGCTGAGTGGGGATGGGAATTGAAACAACAACCAACCACTCTCCCAATTGCTGCCCCGAGCATGGGCTGCCCAAGGCATCGGGAGGCTCCCAAAAGACATTGAGTGTGCTGATACATCTCTGAGATGGGCAGTGATGGGGAAGGAAGGGGATGAGTCTAAGCAACGGGAGAAGGTGTAAGTGATGAGGGCAGGTAGGGAAGGTCCCAGGTCAGCCTTAACCTTTTATTTTTTAAATCCCCTTTCGTATTTCAGGAGCCAAGTTCCCCATTAAGTGGACAGCACCAGAAGCCATTAATTATGGGACATTCACCATCAAGTCTGATGTTTGGTCATTTGGAATCCTCCTGACTGAGATTGTCACCTACGGCCGGATCCCTTATCCAGGTCAGGACTTCACAGCGTGTGTGTGTGTACCTGTACGTACACTGTGCATAAAGTTGGAAAAATAGTAAGTCCCTCACTGTCTCGGGGACACGCCCAGCTACTCCAGTCCCAGATTGGATCAGTCAGAGGTGCAGCAGGGAAGAGTGCAGGATCACAGGCTGTGGGGAAGGGCTCCCAGCCCTGTGGTATGTAAATTGCACCCTGACTTGGCTGGTTCCTAATTCAGGGCTGTGTGTTGTGACCACAGGGATGACTAATCCAGAAGTGATACAGAACTTGGAGCGCGGTTACCGAATGCCTCAGCCCGACAACTGCCCAGAGGAGCTGTATGGACTGATGATGCACTGCTGGAAGGAGAGCCCAGAGGAGCGCCCCACCTTTGAGTACATGAAGAGCGTTCTTGAGGACTTTTTCACTGCCACAGAGGGCCAGTACCAGCAGCAGCCGTGACGAGACCCTGAGCCAGGGTTGGCGGCGTCCTCACTTTGGGATGTGCAGGGGGGAATGGTCCCTGTACATTCGCTCCTCAGAGACTCAGGCCCGGGCCTTTGGATCACAGCCTAACCCTGGCAGAAACTCGTCTCTCCCCCTCACGACAGTGAAGGTGTTTACGTGTTTCTGGAGCTCACGCTCATGCAGCTGATTCTTCTTGATTCTCAGAGCACAGGTGATGTGTGTTTTGTGAGTGCTGACAAAAGAGCTGCGTGACCCAGAGGGCTGCGAGTTTTCTACCTGAGCTGCGTGTGCAGGTACACACATGCTAGAGCACCCACACAAACGCCGTGGGCACACATGTATGCCCACCGCACCGCATATGGGCTCACTCAATGCACACGCACCCGATATGTGTGTGCATCTCTGTGTGCACCCGGGCCATAAACACACAAATATTCAGCTGTGCAGATGCACACAAAGGCTTAGGCGTGTAGACACACCCACACGGTACAGACACACACGGACATGCAGTGCACACACACACAGAGCTGCACTGTAAACATTCAGACCCATATCTCTGGCAACTAAAATCCTCGTTTTGGCCCAGTACGATGCAGAAGCCAAGTTCTCTTGCAGCCCCAGGCTATGGGTAACGCTCAGAACCCACCACAAATTGCACTGGACCCAAAGAATCCCTTATCAGCACTGATCTTCCAGCATGAGAAGCTCGGAGAGCTGCAATGTGGAGCACCTCATGTCCCTGCCATCCCTACCCATGGGTTCCCAATGCAGGATTTCCCTGGTGCGTTTTCTTTCCCCAGTGAAGATGGATGGTGTATCCGTGCCAAGGGGTTCTGCCAGCCTTGTGACAGAACAGTTCACGCACAGGGCTGTGATCAAGGCACACAAATCGCTGCATTCGCCACAGCTGCTCCAAGGGGACGCAGGGCCCCCTTGTGCAATGTATCAGAGGCAAAAACCTCTTCACACCAGAGCCAGGCTGTCTCTGGGACACCACTGCCCAGGTCTATTTGTCCCAGTACCCGTGAAGCAGCCACTCTCTGCCCTGCTCGCTTGCTCATTTTCACTCTGAAACCACACGGCTGGTCTCTGACCAGTGCCTGTCGCACACAATGGGTCCCAGAACCGTTTAGAAAGTTTGGTAATGCAGTCACCCAGTTCAAACATTTTAGCCAAGGGAGAGAGGAATGACCACACAGGAGGAAAAGGAGAGGATTTCAGCCCAGACTGCAAGGGATCTGGTGAGTCACAGAGGTGTGGAGAGATGCAGAAGGCTGTTTCAACCGGCAGGAGTTGCAGAGGCAAAAGCTCTTCTGGTTTCTCTGCACTGTTGAATGTGACATTAGTGTTCTGGAAAGTCGATAGCGACAGGTTCAAACCACAACATTTAGATCCAAAAGTGGGCTCAGAATTTGACCTGGCAGGTGTTGGCTCTAGTCTGGACCCATCCCTACCATCAGGGGTTCTGCATAGTCTCACAAAAGGCTTATTTGAGAGCAACCCTCCCAAATCCCTGTTTTAGGAACGAGCCACCCTGAATAACCAGCCTGTGCAGGACTCTTTTATTTCCCATGGTACTTTAAAGCCCTGTCTTATGTTGCTCTTTGATTTTCAGTAAATAAACACCTTTGAAATGGAGCCTGCTTCCTCTACTCTGGCGGGGGTGGGGAGGGGAGCCGCTCATCCTAACTTGGCATTGTGTGTATACAGAGCTGAGGGTGGGCTACTGGCTCTCCTTCTCAGAACCTCACAGGGGAAGCCCAACAGGGAACTTGCAGGATTGGGCCCTAAGCCAGGCCCAATAGGAGGTCAGGGCACTTGGTGAGGAGGGGGATCTGAGGCAGCATTTCTCAGGGGGCAAGGGGTGCACTTGGCTTAGCTCCTGGCAGGGTGAGTACCCAGTAAGGGGGCGCTGGTATCCAGTTTCAGGATAGCTGCACCAGTAGTCCCCATTCATGGTCCACGTTAGGCTTCCAGCTCCCAGTTGTCGTGTCTCTTGGGCGGAGAGCCGTGCCTCACTCCTTCCTAACCAGGGATTTTAATGCTACACGGTCCCCTGGTTTACCATGTCAAATTCCCAGCAAGCCGGTCTGCCTAGAAAGACAGCGCCTGTGCTTTGCTTTCTCTTTAGAGGCTATGCCCAGTGTATTGCCCAGAGGTGTAAGTTACCACCCAGTTCCAGCTAAGCAAGCACATTTAGTCTTAAGGTAAAAGCATTCCAGCGAAAGCACATTAAAGCAATAAAAGAACCTGCATGCATGCTAGAAAGCTTACCAGAGGTCACCCCCCAACTCCTACCTAGGACTCTGTTAGGCGTCAGTCCTTCAAAATCCACAACTGGTTTTTTCCTGTGGTTACAAGTTCATATCCAACAAAGATCCAGAACCAGAACCCAGGCTGGGCAGATCAGCTGTTTCTGTATACCACTCATGTCTTTGATCTTGGCCTTCTGCAACAGGTAATCAGCAGACACTCTCCCTCTCCTTAGGGCGTAAAAGGCTGGGGTTTTGCATAACCAGAGTTGGGGAATTTGCATTAACCTTTCCCTAGGTATTCCCAGGAAATGTATTGTCCCAACTGTCCACACTTGTCCAGCCCATTTTCAATATAGTCTTCTGAACTCCCCGGTTTCACACGTCACATTCCCCCTAGAGAGTTTACATACAGTTCTAGCCCACGATAAAACATAAACTTAATAGAACTAAGTCTTGCAAGGATATAGCAGGAACTTGTCACAACTGGCATGCGGGGGAGCAAGGGTGACACCTGTCAGGGAGTCCCTAGGTGAGGGATCTGGGTCTGTGATGTGACTAGGGCCCTATCAAATTCACGGCCATGAAAAACATGTCAAGGACGGGGAAATCTGGTGTTTTGTGGACTTTTACCCTATATACTGTACTATAGGGGAAAAGTATACAAAAGTATACAGCGTTTCTCAAACTGGGGTCTTGACCCAAAAGGAACTACAAGGCTGTTGTGGGTGGGGCATTGCGATACTGCCAGCCTTATTTCTGCACTGCCTTCAGAGCTGGGCACCCGGACAGATGCTCTCTAGCCACCCAGCTCTGAAGGCAGCACAGATGCAAAGATGACAGTACGGTGACTCTCCTCCCCGCAATAGCCTTGCGACCCCGCCCTTGGGTTGAGACCCCCAGTTTGAGGAAAGCTGACACAAGGGCTTTACACGTTTATACTTTGCTGTTTTAAAGTATATATTCATGCTTTGTTACAACACCGGGAAATTTAAGATTTAAATGTCTGGAACCATGCCATTCAAGATTTTTAAAATGCCATGACTGTGAAATTTACAAAAATGGATGTGGTAGGAATGGACCATGAAGGGTGAAAAATCAGGACACTCTTTTTCGGGAGCGGGGAAGGAGAGGTACAGTCGCTCTATGTAAGACAAAAAGCCCCAGTCTGGGGCAGACACATCGTGCCCCCCCACCCAGCCAGTTCCCCTGTAGGCATGGTGGCCCCAGTGCATTCTGGGACTACTGCTACCCCCCCCCCATCCCATGGTAGCCCTGCCCCACCGGGCTCCAGCCAGGCCCGCGGGCGCGTCCACACTCTGGGCAGCGCACTGCGGGCCGGCACTAGCGAGGGATCCAATGGCACTGTGGGGACAGCCATGTGGCACGTGATGTCGTGGCAGCAAGTGTCAAGTGGTTTAGCCCTAAGCTGCCCAGATCACCTCTTCTGTGAGAATGGTTCAGCCCCGTCAGCCCCGAGTCCTCTCCTGGGAATAGCACATGCCTGTGTGATTTCCCCCCCATTCTCTGAGGAATGGTACTTTCCCCTTACCTCCCCCCCCCCCCGGAATGGTAAACTCCTGTCTGAACATAGCCCCATTCTTCGGAAGTGGTACAGTCCTGCCAACCCGTTCCTCCTTTTTTCTCCCTTCTCTGGGAATGGTACAGTCCAGGAACACTTGCGCTCTACCTACCCTGCTAATCCTACCGCCCCGCCCTATCTGACTTCTCATTGGCTTCTCCGAGGGAAGTGGGTCCAAGCCACTCCCCGATAGGTCTGCTGCCCCGCGGGGGCGGGAGGACCTGCTCGCGGGGTGCTTGGCCCTCGGGGCGCGTTCGGTTGCGCTGCGGGAGGGTTTGGTGCGGTCGGGAGGCAGGAAAATGGCGCTGACACAGGGGACCAAGCGGAAAGTCTGTTACTACTATGACGGTGAGAGCCCCGGGCCGGTCCTCGCTGGGGGGCGGTGAAGCGAAAGCAGGAGACTTTGGGCGGGGGGGAGACAGGGGGCGCTGGGGAAGGGCCTGTGGGGGGAGGGAAGAGGAGGGGGGCCCGCGGAGGGGGGGTGAGGAAGAGGAGGAGGACGGGGGGCTGGAGGGGAGCCGGCGGAGGGGGGGGGTGAGGAGGGGAGGGGAGCTGGAGGAGGGGAGAGGGGGCGAGAGGGGAGCCGAGCTGGAGGGGGGGTCTAGGGGGGAGCCGAGCCGGGGGGGGCTGGAAGGGAGCCAGCGGAGGGGGGGAGAGGGGGTGGGGGGGTGAGGAGGAGGACGGGGGGCTGGAGGGGGGGTGAGGAGGAGGAGGGGAGCCGGCGGAGGGGGGGTGAGGAAGAGGAGGAGGAGGGGAGCCGGCGGAGGGGGGGTGAGGAGGAGGAGGAGGGGAGGGGAGGAGGAGGAGAGGGGGTGGGGGGTGAGGAGGGGAGGGGAGGGGGTGGGGGGTGAGGAGGGGAGGGGAGGGGGCTGGAGGGGGGGTGAGGAGGAGGACGGGGGGCTGGAGGGGGGTTGAGGAGGAGGAGGAGGGGAGCCGGCGGAGGGGGGGGGAGGAGGAGGAGGAGGGGAGCCGGCGGAGGGGGGGGAGGAGGAGGAGGAGGAGGGGAGCCGGCGGAGGGGGGGGAGGAGGAGGAGGAGGAGGGGAGCTGGCGGAGGGGGGGGAGGAGGAGGAGGGGAGCCGGCGGAGGGGGGGGGAGGAGGAGGAGGAGGAGGGGAGCCGGCGGAGGGGGGGGGAGGAGGAGGAGGAGGAGGGGAGCCGGCGGAGGGGGGGGGAGGAGGAGGAGGAGGAGGGGAGCCGGCGGAGGGGGGGGGGAGGAGGAGGAGGAGGAGGGGAGCCGGCGGAGGGGGGGGGGAGGAGGAGGAGGAGGGGGGGAGCCGGCGGAGGGGGGGGGGAGGAGGAGGAGGGGGGGAGCCGGCGGAGGGGGGGGGAGGAGGAGGAGGAGGGGGGGAGCCGGCGGAGGGGGGGGGAGCCGGCGGAGGGGGGGGGAGGAGGAGGAGGGGGGGAGCCTGCGGAGGGGGGGGGAGGAGGAGGAGGGGGGGGGAGGAGGAGGAGGGGGGGGGGAGCCGGCGGAGGAGGGGGGGAGGAGGAGGAGGAGGGGGGGAGCCGGCGGAGGAGGGGGGGAGGAGGAGGAGGAGGGGGGGAGCCGGCGGAGGAGGGGGGGAGGAGGAGGAGGAGGGGGGGAGCCGGCGGAGGGGGGGGAGGAGGAGGAGGAGGAGGGGGGGAGCCGGCGGAGGGGGGGGGAGGAGGAGGAGGAGGAGGGGGGGAGCCGGCGGAGGGGGGGGGAGGAGGAGGAGGAGGAGGGGAGCTGGCGGAGGGGGGGGGAGGAGGAGGGGAGGCGGAGGGGGGGGGAGGAGGGGAGGCGGAGGGGGGGGGAGGAGGAGGAGGAGGGGGGGGGAGGAGGAGGAGGGGAGCCGGCGGGGGGGGGGGAGGAGGAGGAGGAGGAGGGGAGCCGGCGGAGGGGGGGGGAGGAGGAGGAGGAGGAGGGGAGCCGGCGGAGGGGGGGGGAGGAGGAGGAGGAGGGGAGCCGGCGGAGGGGGGGGGGAGGAGGAGGGGGGGCTGGAGGGGAGCTGGCGGAGCGGGGGTGAGGAGGAGGGGGGGCTGGGAAAGGGCCTGCCGGGAAGGGGGGGTTGAGGAAGAGGTGGGGAAGGGCCTGTGGGGGGGGGAAGAGGTGGGGGTGTGAGGATGAGGATGGCTGGGCACTGGGGAAGGACCTGCGGGGGAGGAAGTCCAGATGGGGTGCTGGGGAAGGGCCTGTGGGGGAGGCGGCGCTAGCGAAGGGGGCTGTTCCTTGATGCTTTTGAAAACTTTTTCGGATCTATAGTGGTAATATCAATCAGACCTTTTTCTTTCTGTCTCTCTTCAGAACAGCTGCTTGGTTTTAGTTGGGGAGGCTCTGTAGCCAGGGGTATTGCTTAACACCAGGCATATGCTTGGCTGGATTGTGAGTGTAGGTACTGGGTATGGGGGGGTGATGCTTTGTGTTTATTGAATTATTCCATGACACTTCCCCAAATGTTGGGTGTTAGCCCCTGGTGCCCTGCCCAAATTGCAACCTGGGTAATTCTGCTCTGCCTCCCTTTCTTCCCCTGTAGTTCAGTGGGGGAAATTACAGTCACATAACTGCTGTTTGCCGTTCCACACTTGCTGCTGTGTTCCTTGCCAGCAGGGTGTGTGTTTCAGTGATGGATGAAATGATCTCTTGCAGGTTGTGATCTTCCTTCATGAAAGATGTTGTGTAATCATAATGTTTATCATAATATTTTTAATCCTTGTGGCAAAATAACTATTAGACGTTTTATTGTGGGGTTAGAAGGTGCTTTTAGTGATCATTTAGGCATTTTAGTATGGTTTATTTAAGTGCTCTGCTCCATCAGCTATATATCAGGGACTTTTATCTCTTCAGTACAGTAACTTGCAACATTAGGCCCTTGTTCCAATATGAGATCTACCCCTGCATGCGCACAGTGCTAGATGTGGGTTGACCCCTGCAAAACTTGTTGCTGGATTGGGACCTTAGATTAGGCCAGTTGCCGTGATATTGCAAGTCTGACTTTCATCCTTCTAATATCCACAGCTGATCTGTGCACATTAGACGTAAAATCAAAGTATTTGTGACCTGTTAGTGCCACATTAATGCCCTGAGGTTTTGGATGCATCCTTCAGAGTTCCGGGAAATACTGGTCTCTGGTGGTGATAGTTGTGGGAATGCCGTACCTACGTCCGTGACTGTCAGATGGCGAATGAAAGCTCTGTCTGAGGGTCCACAGTGCCCCTTGGGTCTGGAGATGCACAATTTTCACACTTGTACTCATGCATGGGTCATCAGTGATAAACTAGGGCTTTGTAGTCATGGACAGAAAGGTGGTGTTTGTTTTGGTTTTTTTTTTTTTTTACAGCGGATAACTAACATGCGTTAGTTTTATTGCTGTAAAATCTGAAGTGGGCACTTGTAGTTTTTATCACAAGGTAGCTGCAAGGTCAGAACTCTCGCTCCCCCACCGCCTGCCTATGCTTGATCTAACAGTAAAACTATAGTGCTTTGTCTCCCAATGTGTTCTTACAGCGGGATAGGTGATGCCTGTTAGTGATGATAAAACTTTTTTTTTTATCGGTATATACATAGACTAGGATGCTGGTAGAGTCCAGCTTGTAATAGCATCTTTGGGTATGTCTACACAGCGCCAAAAAAAAAAAAAAAAAGTGGGGGTGCTCTTAATTTAGTTTAATCTGAGTTAGGTAGTTTGGGTTAAAAGAACAGTGAATGTACGGCAACTCAGGTTAGCTCAAATTCAGCCCCAGGCTCCCCGTAGGCTTTAATTTGAGCCCTTAACCCAACTTAAAAGCACAGATGCCATGTCTTCACTGGTATTTTAACCTAATTTAGCTAACCCAAATTAAGAACATGCCTTTTTTGCCGTGTAGACATATTCTAGAGGCTGCAAAGATATCCCCACTGCTTATAAAAAGAGAGCCGGTAAATAACTTTGTTTAGCAAAATAAACCTCCATATAGACTGCTCAGTTCAAATCACTTGTGAGTTGCCCACTGCATTTCATTGGAGGGTAGAAGACAAGTGACCATTCTCTCCTGGGCTGTTGTTAGTTCGGTATTCAGAAGGTGCTGGCTGCCAGATGATTACCTAGCTAGGCTCTTCGGCTTCCTCTGTGGTTCTTTCAGGCCTTGTTAATGCTTGGAATTAACCTAATTTTCAGCATTGGTATTGCTGCACCAGTACAGAGTTCTGTTGTAGACCAGGAAAGCTGCAGGCTACCCCACTTTCAAGCAGAGTTAAATTCCACCAGTGGAAACTGTGGTTTTAGAAAAGGTTTCAGTCTCTGCTGGCTGCGGGAGCAGTGCAAATTACTCGTGAATGTTGAGATCTATGACAAAACATTATGTACTCTCAACTGAGTCACCTGCCAGGCGAGGTTGGCGCTCTCACCTCCTAGGATGGTTTGAGGTTGTGAAACTAGTTAACTTTTTTTTGTGTGTGTGTGTCAATGTTGAGTGTGAGTTACCGATAGGATAGGCCTGGATGCACAGGCTGGTAAGGACGGATGAATTAAAATAATTGGGGCCATAAAATACTAGGATTTCGTTTATCTTCAAAGTGCATTGCAAGCCTTAACTGTCTTAGCATCACAACACACACACACAGCTGCCCCTGCGAGTTAGGAAACATTATTGCCATTTTACAGATGAGGAAGCCAAGTCAGAGAGTCCAAGTGATTTGTCTGAGGCTATTAGACAAGACATTGTCTGAGCTGGCGTTAGAACTTGAGAGTTCCTGGCTCCAGACCAAAACTTAGGCTATACAGTAGTTTCTCAAGGAAACGTGTACCTTCATTAAATACAGCAGTGAAAATTGACCCTAACCATATGGAGGTGACTCTAGAAGGTTTCTAATTTTGGGAGATGATGGCACTAAGGGACAGTTATGTGTAATGCCTGTCAGTGCTGTTCTTGTCCCACAGAAGCTGCAGCCTTTTCATTTTAGCTTTTGTACATGGTGGGATCTTTCCATGTATGGTACAAACTTGATTAACCAAACCTCAGTGATTTGCAACAGTGTCATGTTCCCCAACATCTGTTAACTGCACTGAAAACTTCCTTGGTTTTCCAAGACCTCAATTATCCAGTCTTCCATGAGACTCTGATAGAGTTGGTATAAATCTGGGGAGGGGGGAAACATGACAAGCATACATATTGCTGTAGAAAAGAGAAAATGACAAAATAAAGGTCAGATGGGACTTAACTAGAGGTGACTCCTGTCATCTTCCTCTGCAGTGATGTTGCTCAGAGGAGAAAACGTTCTTTTCCACTATAACCAAATGCTTATCACTCTCAGGGGATGTTGGAAACTACTATTATGGCCAGGGCCATCCAATGAAACCCCACAGGATCCGAATGACCCACAACCTACTGCTGAACTACGGTCTTTACAGAAAAATGGAGATCTATGTAAGTATAGGCCCAGACATGGAGAGAGAAGTAGGAAGCTTGTATGGAGGGGGCTTGACCCGCTTCCCATGCTGTCACTGTATTGCAATGGAACAGGGTCTTGCAGACTCTCATGTGTTTTATTGGGAACTTCTGGAGAAGCAAGATGGAGGAAAAACAGTTGGAAAATATTCCTGGGGAATGACCAACGTCCAGGTGAAGTTAATTTAAAGAGATTGTTGAATTTAAGACTTCCACCACTCCTGTGTTTAGCGGGGTGTTCCTTGTTTTGTTCCAAAGATCAGGTAATCTATATATAAAAATGGGAAATGTTTTTCTCCCTGTACCTTGACTATTTCCTATGCCTAGGCATATAGTAAAAAGCTCCAGTCTCCTATCATAACATTCCTCTTCCCCTTCGAAAGTAGATTTATTTTTGCTTTAATAGCACTGGCTTTAGCTGCTGCTATTCTTGAGAGTAAATTTGGGATTGGAGGCAGGCATTAGAGAGGGAGAAGGAATATATGTCAAATAAACCTTGTTTTGTTCTCTCCTTGCAGCGCCCCCACAAAGCAAATGCGGAAGAAATGACCAAGTATCATAGTGATGACTATATTAAATTTCTGAGATCTATTCGCCCTGATAACATGTCTGAGTACAGCAAGCAGATGCAGAGATGTAAGCTATGCGTATGGTGTTGCAGCTTCTAACCTGAATTACTTTAGTCCTGAGAACCCTGGTTAGCTCTTTGAGCTCATTGTCAAAAGAGGAGGGAGAATCTTATGAAACTTCTTTTTTTTTTTCTTTTTTTTTTCCATGTTCACCTAACCAATTAGATTATTATTTTTTGTCAGACTTCTACACTGTTTTCCTCCATTGTGGTTCTGTCCCTAACACCTTTGATCTTGAGGTTGGTGGAAGCTTTCATCTTCTTTTCTAGCTTATAAATGGAACAGCGTGGACATACCTGTACAATAGGTATTCTGCATAAGCAACTTGTAACATAAGATTCTGGAGTTGTTAATAATGGGGACGTTCTGGGGACCACCTTTCCCAGATATTGGGAGGATGGGTTGTTTTTTTGAAGCAGGAGTACTGTTGTATGGTAGATATGCAGAGATCTGTGTAATATTTTCATGATCTGGGAACACCAGTGTCACTATTTCCTATTGCAATAGGGGATATGTTGTTGGTAACTGTGTTCCTTTTGGGGCTATTTCTAGAGATCTGAGAATTCATTCCTTACGAGTATAAAATATTCTGTGATATTTATCAGTCAGCATCAAGAAATCTGGCTGCTTAAATTCCAGCTTCACAATCTGTTCTGTTCTGACCAAGATTTAGATCCTGCAAGCCCTGAATTCAAATGGACTTCAGCTGAAGTTCTGTGCACTGAGAGCTTTCAGGACCAGGCCCTCTGTGCTGAAAGTGGTGTTAGTTTCCGTTCTGATGTCGTACCTGACAGGCAACTTCATCTGTATTATGCAGGATGTTGGACTAAATGACTAAAGTTCTTTCTGGCCTTAGAATATCCTCAGATGCATAGATTTCCCACCACCCTCCATGTGGAAAAATCTTTTGCAGCTTTCATGTTATAGAAATCTTAAATACCTTTTCAGACTTTCTGCAGCTCTGTGCTAACATTTTTCAACAATTAATAGGTAATGAACTATAGTTTCTGGCTGATTTGGACAAATACAATTGCTAGGAGTTCCCTAAAACACTATATTGGTTGTGTGCACTCTCTTCATTCCTGAAATCTGTAGAATTGTTGGCCCATGGGGCTTATTTTTATGAAGTGTGTATGTAATCCCCTGTTAACTCTCTTGAAAGATTTATGGTCTAGAGGGTGAATTATATGTAGTTTTAAACTATTGTGAGCCAAAATGCACACAGTATTTAGGCACATGAGTGCAACGACTAAAGGAATGAGTAATATGTGTAATGTGTACCAAAGTACTTCCTGGGGTAAATAATATGCCTTAACATACTAAAGTACATATTTACACAAACCTAACTGCTTACCGCTGAGACTGGAATGGTTCATAAACCCCCACACTGGTCTTCCTCTGGTCAGCTTGGCATTTTCTGTACTGTACTTCCAAGGAAGGGTTTTACTTTAAGGAAATTAAATGTGAAAATTTTTCAGTACATATGGAGGTGAGACAAAAGCCAATTCACAATTCAGTCCAATGTCCCCTCCTTAACAGGGCTTGCAAAATATGTCCACCACCACCTAGTCAGAGGACTAATCCTATGAGCCAGAAATAGAGATTAAAGATGGAGGTGATGGGGCCCCACCACCCAAGTACAAGGCCAGTCCCTGGTGAAGAGCCTAGTCTCCTTTCTGTTCTTAGCTGTTGAGAAAGGAGTGGGTGCTGGGATTTCCATAGGGGTGCTATCCTGGGGACTCGCATCTTTGATAAGAGTGGCAGAATGGCCTAATGGGTAGGGCACTGGACTGGGACACCTGTGTTCTATTCCTGGCTCTGCCAGTGGTTTGCTGGGTGACCTTGGGCAAGTCACTTTGCCACTCTGTGCCTCAGTTTTCCCATCTATACAATGGAGATAATGATACTGACCCCCTTTGTAAAGTGCTCTGAGGTCTTTTGAGGAAAAGTACCATATAAGAGCTAGGTAGTATTATATTGGGCTCTGACTAGTGGGCTTATCATACATATGAAGCTCTTGACCCTGCTCTAGCTGTTGGAAATGAGAGAGAACTTTTTCTCTTCCCCGTCCAGAGCCACATATTGCTGTAAAAGGCTTGATCTCCTGGCTGCTTTGAAGGGCTTTGCGAGAAAAGGTCTCCATATGAATGAATAACTCCACCATTTGCTTCTGCTTATACAGAGGGTCATATCTTTGCCAAGCAGAAGCAGAGTCACACTGTCAAATATTGTCCTTTTTGCTGCAGCCCACAAGGTTCTGAATGGTAGCAATGATGCTAAACGGTCTCTCTAATCTCAGTCCATCGATACACTCTGTCTGAAGACTCAAGAAGATTATACTGCAGCCATAAGGGCTAGAAATTTAATTTGTTGCAATGGGAAGCTTACATTCTGCAGCAACTGATAACAGACCTCCCCACTTGCTGGGAATAGATTCCCACACATCTCTGATGAGGGAACTATTCAACCACTGCTACTTACCATACCCCACTGGAACAGTTGTACAAATTGGAACACTTAATTTGGACTTTCTTGATTTGTACAGTCCATAAGAAATGAGTTCCATTTAAATCTGGAAACTACTTAAACTTTCTCATTCATCTGTTCGGTCTCCAAACATGATTTTTCGCTAGCCTTTTTGGAGGCGAGGAATTGAATGAAGGCAGCATTTCTCATGCTGGGAAGATTCAGGCTTGACTGGTCCTGCCTCTAAGTACAAAGGGAAAAGTTCTGCTCAATTTTGTTACACCATACGGATTTTTGTAAAAACAGGTTTTGCAAAACATAGGCCCAATGAAACTTTTAAAAAATCATGTAAACATTTCTAATAGAAAAAATTATATGGAAATAAATGGTTTCCCTGCAGTGTTTCCAACCCAAACATGCTTCAGGTTTGAGAACCTAGAAGACAAATTGGTGTTTTTTTTTTTTTAATCCAAGATATGAAATGCGCAAAGTAAATGAACAGCATACCTCATGAGAATCAAACTGAACTTTTGAAATGTTCAGTCTTGATAATCTAAGGTGATGTTAGTAACACTGAAGGAGACCTGTTTGCAACATGTGATTTTTAAATTAATAGTGTCACGACTCACTTTCTAACACAATTGACTGACAATTGGGTTTTATTATAGTTTATTCCACTAGGTGGTGCAACTCTTGTGTAGATCCACAGTGCATGTGAAATGCTGGTTTCATTCTTTAGTGTCTCTCAAAGAGCAGCGGTGGACTTGCACTTATAGCATCTCTCTGTACCAACAGAGAGCTTTTACAACCTTAAGTGCAGGTTCTGTCCTTTCCTGCAAGCTGTCACAGTGATGGCAGTGGGCTGAGCAAAGACTGAAGGGAAGGTTGCAACAACTGATGACTGATACAATGACGTCTTTAGTGAAGGGATGAGTGTCTACTTCTCACTGAACATTTTATTTATTATATACATGTAAATTACATAAACAAGGCTAAGATATTTGATGCTCTACTGAGTCTGTTTATGACCTTAAGTTAGATTTACATCATAAACTTTGCCTCTTGTATGCAGGCTTGTCATGCAAACATTTTCTTTCTTTTTCAAGTCAATGTTGGGGAAGATTGCCCGGTGTTTGATGGGTTGTTTGAATTTTGTCAGCTGTCTGCAGGAGGCTCTGTTGGTAAGCACAAGAATCCTAGATGCTTTCTCTTTTTAGGAGAATGTCCATAATGTCGCTCTGTCAGAAAAGAAATGTGATGTTAGAGACGTTTCTAGATTCCTTAAAATAACTGGGCTGACATGTTGTGATCATTCTCAAGTCCCGATGCATTGGAATGAGATTGGTCGGTGGTTGAGAATGCTTTATGACTATATGTAAGGTCTGGCTCTTCAATATGAGCCATATTCTCTCATCCAAAGATCACTTAAGTGGTCATGTTGAGGAATTTCTGCGTATGGAATAAGAAAAGGAGTACTTGTGGCACCTTAGAGACTAACCAATTTATTTGAGCATAAGCTTTCGTGAGCTACAGCTCACTTCATCGGATGCTCACGAAAGCTTATGCTCAAATAAATTGGTTAGTCTCTAAGGTGCCACAAGTACTCCTTTTCTCTTTGCGAATACAGACTAACACGGCTGCTACTCTGAAACCTGTGTATGGAATGAAAGCCTCGTGAATGACTTTGTTTCAATAAAGCTAGCTATCTTTGTTGTTGAAACCTTGGTTTATTTAAAGATATCTTGCTTTTTATAAAAACTTGTTCCAGGGCTGTGTAACCTCAGCCTCAGAGCAGGTGTTTTGTTTTACAAAATGAAATCCACTGGTCTCTTTTTTTGATAAGAAGGAAAAACAAAAGCAGGAAGATTTCAATAAACTCTCTAAAATCTGTATCATTTAAAATAAAATGGCATCCTTATTAGTGAGTTTTTGCCATAGAGTAATGCAGCATTGAGAGACTTTTACTGTGCACATGCTTAAAAGCTTTGAGGCTTACTACAGACTGATAGATATCCTTATTTTCTGAAATATAAAGTCTGACTACACTCAAAAACTAAAAAGATAAACATATGCTTGTCCAGCTGACAGATACATCTGAAGTAGCTATTCCAGTCTCTTATCACTAAGGCTCTGACCCTACAAAAGGATTCATCTGTGTTGACCCTTAGACCCATGCAAAGTTGCACTGAAGTCTGTGAACATAAGAACGGCCATACTGGGTCAGACCAAAGGTCCATCTAGCCCAGTATCCTGTCTTTGTATAGTGGTCAATGCCAGGTGCCCCTGAAGGAATGAACAGAACAGGTAATCACCAAGTGATCCATCCTCTGTTGCCCATTCCCAGCTTCTGGCAAAAAATTCTAGATTCCACTGAGATTTGAACTCAGATTACTGGATTCAGAGTCCAGAGTGCTAACCATTACACCATGGAACCATCTGAACCAAACGGAACCACATAGTAGAATTGTGTGCAAGCTGTAAGGTTTGTGGGGGATCCCTTTGCCTAGTTATCTATACAAAGGACTAAACAAAGCTAACTGTGTGTGTGAGATAAAGCTATCCATGAAAGGTTTATCTTTAGGAAACTGATAAATAAAACTAAACTGTACTTTAACTGTGACTCAAGCTAGCAAGAGCTAGCGGGCTGTGGACCTGTTTTCAAACCAGGCTCCCCATTTATGTTCTGAACTACTGGTGTGAAACGGGACCAAGACTGTACTGCAAAAATAGATGCTTAATTGGTTTACATTACTGTAGTATCTCTGTAGAAGAGAGATCAGTGTAGTGTCCCCCCTTAGCTGAGAGTCTTCTGCCTTACCGGTTTGTATGAGAAATCCAGTGTTTAAATCTTTGATATTTGTATTGTTATACACACACAGGCATATGGAATGACACACGTGACCCCACAGGGCAGGCGGCCTCTGTGTGTTAGGGCTTCATTCTGTCTTTCATGCTAACGTTCTGCAATTCTTCTCCCTGCAGCCAGCGCTGTGAAGCTGAACAAGCAACAGACAGATATTGCTGTGAATTGGGCAGGAGGCCTTCACCACGCCAAGAAATCGGAGGCTTCTGGCTTCTGTTATGTCAACGACATTGTGTTAGCCATCTTGGAGCTATTAAAGTATGTGCAGTACTTCTTATCCATTTGGTTTGTCTGTTCTGATGCATTTTGAGTCCTTACCACTTTCTTCCCAATTTGCTCTTTTTTGTTACCTTGTTAGCTGTGTCTTTTCTTGGGAGGGCTTAATCAGACATCTTTTTTGGATGCAGTGCCCTCTCTTCAGCAGGGGTTGCTGTACTTATGGTATGATGCAGTAGATGAAAGGCCTGGAGGCATTGCGTGATCACTCTTTGGTGCTTCTTCCTTGGCGCACAAAAGTGGCACTCCTGTAATGTGTCGTGATTGTTACCATCCTGGCAGCTTTTGTCATGAGGCAGCTCCAAGTAGGAGGCTTGGAGGTAAAATGTGCAAGTCACGGGTTGAGTTTGTGTAAACTGAATTGATCAGGTGCTGCAGCAAGAGCCACTTCGGTTTCCTTGGTGATTCTGTTCTGCTGCCGACCAGTTCAAGGCAAATGTCCGTGCTCTGCATCGGTTTTGCTTAGAGACTCCAAGAGAGAGAGACAGCAAGTTGGTAACCATACAGCCTGGGGGTTAGCACCACAGTCTTTGCTCTCCTCCCATTTACTCTGCTGGTGAAGACCGTTTCCATTCTGAAGAAATGCAGCATTTTGACTCCCTTCTGATTCTAGGTACCACCAGAGGGTGCTGTATATTGACATTGATATTCACCATGGAGATGGCGTGGAGGAAGCCTTTTACACCACAGACCGTGTCATGACTGCATCCTTTCATAAGTACGGAGAATACTTCCCAGGAACAGGGGATCTGCGGGTGAGAATGGAGGCTTAGTAGAAACTTCCCCTAGAATTTGATTTGTTCCATCTATTCACTGTCCAACTAATTTCACTAAAACGCTGTTTCTGTGTTCACTGGTTTAGATGGACTCTCTCAAAATAGCAGCCTTTGTTTAATGGGAAATGTGTGTGACAGTTAACTTTTGTTCTCTGAGCGGGTGCTTAGTCTTATATAGTAACAATGCCCAGACATCAGATGTCAGTTACTCTACAGCTTCATAGTGTGGGACTCTGAACATCTTGGTGGGCCATATTTATTGGCAGACTGACTTCCATGTTCCCCTGGTGGCCCTATTGCTTTGATCTCACAAGTTATACATGGTCTGGTCATGCCAGTACTTGAATGGGAGACCGACAAAGGAGCACCTTGTGCTGCGGAAGTGATACTGATGGTGGCATTCCTCCCTCTGAGTTGGTGCTGAGCCTAATGGCCCGTGCTGGGAAATGGTTATCTGGAGGTGCTGTGTCTCAAATGAGAGACAACTGGGGTCCTGCCTGCTTATGGTCATTGACAATGCCGTGCTCTTCTCAAGAGGTAGGGATGTTAACCCTAGGGTCATGGTCTGATGCCAGTTAGGGTAATGGCGTTCTGACCTAAATTCCCCCTTGAGTTTTAGGTGGGTGTAGTGTTGTCACTGCCTGTCCTAAGTTATGCGGTGATATGTACTTGTAGCTAGCTGCCACATTTGATCCTACAAGCGGCCACGCTGCAGCAGTGAGTGAAATGATTTTTTTTTCTCAAATGCTTTGGTGTGGTGGTGTGCTCTGTAGATAGAAGATATTTAATTGTTTTTAAAAATCAAAACTAGACTCTTCCAAGATTCCTCTGTCAATACTGCAGGCTCAGGCTGGTATCGGACCGTGGCCTGATTCACATTTGGCTCTGTACGTCATTGCCAACAGTGTGGAGTCTGGAACAGGAATCTTGATGGCCAGTTTTCCCCTGTCCTTGATGCAGGAAAGAATAAAATCTGGCTTTTCTGCAGCGCTACTGGATCTGCACGATGCACAGTTTTTACTAGCAGAATGTGCAACTGAGAACTCACAGGCCCAGAGTGAGACAGTAGATGTCACTAGGGATTGTTCCTTCCCATGTATCATATCACAGCAAGATGCTCTTCATGTCTGTTCCTGGGATTGAACTTTCTCGGGCAAGCAGTAAAGTATTCTCAGTAGAGCATCCTTGCTTGTGGAACCTGTTTCCTTTAAATCTGCTATTGGCTTGTAACTGGGGGCAATACAAAGCCCACCTGTTTGGACTTTTTAATGACCTTCTCAATGAGGCCCAAGTTACATAGACCTTGTGACTCCAGTTTGACTCAGTTGAATGTTTGACTAGATGCTGAGGCAAGGGCTGTTGTTTCAGTAGAATTCCAAGGTGCTGTTTTACTCTCTATCTTGACTCTAACCTCGCATTACTCTCCGTTAGCTACGTTATGTCTAGATTGATTAGTTGAATGCAAAGGCCAAATGTACCCACTTACTCCACGGCTAATCCTCTGTTGAAGTCACTGGAATCGTTCTCATTTATGCCAAGACTGAATTTGTCCCCAAGTGCCTTGGCTTGGATTCTGATAAACCTGGTGGAATCCCAGACTTTCCTTTTCTACGTTGGCACGTGTATGTTGGTGTTTGTTCTCTGGTGACCCTGTGGTCTTTCCTGTCTCACTCTAATAGGATATTGGTGCAGGCAAAGGCAAGTATTATGCTGTCAACTATCCTCTCCGGGATGGAATTGACGATGAATCCTATGAGGCGATATTTAAGCCGGTAAGCCTTTTTCTGAGTGAGTCTGGTATGCTGCTTTGTCTTTTTCTAGTGACGCTCTGATGAGGGGAGCTGCAATCCTGTGCTGTAAGATTCCCTAGTGTTTATTTCTACTTGACAATTACAGCCAGTCACTTGCAGATTCTTACCTGTGAGAGCTTCAATGTCACCAATACGGGAGGGAGGCAACAGCCATTGAGGCATCAGGGAATATCTCCATGTCAGCTGCTGACATGGATTTCATTGTGTTGCTATGGCATCGTCCCACGGGAGTGTGTAACAACGGATTTCTTGTCCAGGTGATATCTAAAGTGATGGAGACGTTCCAGCCTAGTGCAGTTGCCTTACAGTGTGGATCGGATTCTCTGTCAGGGGACAGATTAGGCTGTTTTAATCTGACCATCAAAGGTAAGAGCACACTGCTTCTAGCAAAGCAGTCAAACCAGGGGGGTGGCCTTGAGGAAAGCTCAGACATGTAAAATACAGTATCTGTGGTGGCACCTGTGTGGTTGATGTAATCACTGTGTTGAAAAGCTTACTGTCCAGTTACCTAGTGAGGCTGTGAACTTTCTCCTGTTCCCTGTGCTGCAGGTCATGCCAAGTGTGTGGAGTTCGTAAAGAGTTTTAACTTGCCTATGCTGATGCTAGGAGGGGGTGGCTACACAATCCGCAACGTGGCTAGATGCTGGACTTATGAGACTGCTGTGGCTTTGGACACGGAAATTCCAAATGGTAAGGCTATCGTGTGTTGTATTGAGAGGATGGGTGTCTAGTAATAGAGCTTGGGGGAAATTAAATTGCTCTGAGTAGGTGTAGGAGACCTGTGAAGTACCCTGGACACTTCACTAGCTGCTGACTTTTATTGCGTTTGAGTTCTCTGAGCTGCCGCTGCATATGTGGGGTGTTCTAGTCCTCTAGTACCTCCTGAGAAACCGTTTTTCCCCTACACCACACAATGGTTGGGGTGTCCTGCCATCTCATTGAAACTAAAAGGCCTGTTGTGGGCACCATGGGGTTAAAGCAGTGAATAGTCTTTGGCCCCACTGTCACAAAGTTATGTTTTTCTGAGCATCCCAGGAGAGCTCCAGTCACCCCCAAAAGGAAATGTTCCATTTATTCTCATAGCACATTGAAGCTCATGTGATATTTGCTATTTCGATACCAGACCTGTAACCAATCAAGGTTATTCTGTGTTCTAATCTTTGTGCAGAGCTTCCATATAATGACTATTTTGAATACTTTGGACCAGACTTTAAGCTCCACATCAGTCCTTCGAACATGACCAACCAGAACACCAATGAGTATCTTGAGAAGATTAAGTAAGTGTTGTCTGTTACTCCTAGTGAGATTGGTCCCTTACACTGGGGGCTTGTTTCTGATGATGCTTTTTAGATCACCAGCGTGTGGGGTTTTTGGTTTGTTTGTTTTTTTGCTGGTTGTAGGCAGCGGCTATTTGAGAATCTACGCATGCTCCCTCATGCCCCTGGTGTCCAGATGCAGCCAATTCCTGAGGATGCTGTGCAGGAGGACAGCGGAGATGAAGATGAAGAGGATCCTGACAAACGCATTTCAAGTAGGTGCCCGGCTGTGGGCATAGGTTGCCTTGCGTGATCACGGAGCTGCTGAACCTTCCGTTGGTGACGCAGTGCTATTGCTAGATAACTTCCTTAACAAAAGAATCTACATTTTAATATTAGAGCTCGAACGATTGCCAAAGCCTCCTGGGGGGAAATGACTGACAAAACACTGGAAGTTGTAACATCCGTTTATGCTGCCAGAAGACAGGCTCCCGCTGTTCTAGCAAAAGTCGCCCATTAGTTGTGAAAACACTAGCTTATATCCAGACTGTCTTATGCCCTTTGGGTCTGGAGTCAGGTTTTCCCAGTGTGAAGTTAGTTAACCTGTTTGTGCTGGCAGCTCTAGACATCCTGCTGTAAACTTAATCCAAGGCGCATATACGTGTTACACTGAGAGATCTCCGAAACTGACCTTGGCTGCTGCAGGTAGTTGGCTAAGCTGTGACTCCAGTAGGATTGTTGTATTTCTGCACAGTAGTAAAGTTTCTTGGCACTGTAGAGCATTCCATGTGTGCACATGTACCTTCCTAAATATGTTTACTGCCTTACGGACCCCTGGGAAAAAGACTCCAGTGTGACTGAGGTAGCTTCTCCCTCTTTGCTCTCAGTGCGCTCTGCTGACAAGAGAATAGCCTGTGATGAAGAATTCTCAGACTCTGAAGATGAAGGGGAAGGTGGTCGCAAAAATGTTGCCAATTTTAAGAAGTCAAAGCGTGTAAAAGCAGAAGATGATAAGGAGGAGGAGGAGAAGAAAGGTAGGTGTAAAACTGGAACTAGCAGTATGTCGGACTGCTCCCAAGAGCCGGTCCTATATGCAGGACTCCGTAATGTGAGGGATGAATAAAGCTGTGTCTGTTGCAGAAGTTAACGTTTCTGCGGTTCATCTTCTAGATTGCTGACAATTGATATGTGGGAGTGAGAGAGATGACGTTTGAACCACTCCACTATCAATGGGAACCTTGAAGGAGCTGCCAAATTTTAAACCCGGGTTGCATGGCAGGCTAATAGAGAACAGGAGTTTAGTAGAAACACCCCAGTGACACATGGGACTGACCACAGTGCTTAACGCATCTGGAAAGAGCGTGTTGGTGTGGGGGGTCTCATAACCTGGGGCAGCTGCTTTGATAAGACAGTGCTTAAAGTGCAACCTGGCTTAATTAAAACAAACGACAACAAATGTTGCCAGGTTTGTGACCTCTTCTAACCGTCCCCACCCTCGCATTTTAAGCACTGACTGACTTGTGTACTCTCCATGAGTGCTCTAATTTCACCCAGGCTGGGGAATTTTCTTCTTTTCCAAGGCGAAAAAGACTCTACTCTCAGATTCTGGTTTTAGGTGGGTTTACCAAGGTCAGCTCTGGTCTGACAACTGTTAAATTCTGTCCTTGTGTCACCATCCCAACAATTACCACTAAGATGGAAAACCAAAGTATTCCTTGGGCTTTGAGACAATGTCTGATACTTCTGTGCTATTGCCCTCATCGTTCTGCTCCAACTGGCCTAATAATGATCATCCCTCTGCTAAAGCTTCAGTGTGAGGCTTTAGGTATTTTGGGAAGGGGAGGAATAAACATCTGAGTTGTCTGGTTCCTTGGGGTTATGGGCTTCGTAACCCCAAACTCCTTCAGAATACCATAGTGTCTAGCCACTTGCCTAATTACCTTTGCACTGGCTTGCCGCAGTGGGGCCCTCCGAGTGTCTCTATTTCATCAACAAGGCATTGGCGACAGTTCTCTTCATTGGTAGAGTGAGTGTAGAGCTGTGAATCAGTGGCTAATCTATCTTTAACAAACCACAGGCCACATGTCAGCAAATGCAGCCTGAGCCACTGACCGTTCTAACCTGTTCCAAAGATAAATACGCATGTAACACGCTTAGAATGATGTGACTGTTAGGGGACTCCTCAGAACAACTACATAAAGGCTACAACCTGAGCTGTATCATTGCGGGCTCCCTGAGATCTGGTATAATCCAGCCTGTTGCCAGATTTGCAAAAATCTTTTGTCACTGCCACCCAAAAACATTCTGCAGCTTAGTTGACCTCAAACACAAGCTGTCTGAGTCTCTGCTGGTCTGGTCTGTTGTTGTTGCTGGGACAACTGCTGTACTTACTGTGAAGATTTATGACTCTGATTGGAGGACAATAGAAAACAGAGCTTCAGGGTGCCACAAGTGGCTCAAAACAGGTTGCTGCACCAGACTATGGCTTCAAATGTGGATACCTGAAGGGTTCCCCGGTTTCCAAACTCTGCCCCACACATGCAGAGTAGCTGGCATTATCTGTTCGCTTTTCTAAGGTAACTTTGAAAATGACTGCCTCACCAGTGATTTCTAATGTAATCGGACCTCCCTGACTGGTGTCTGATTCTGCCAGGTGGGGCTGGTGAGTGTTTGCTATTTCTCTGCCTCTTTGCTATTTGGGGTTTTTCTTTTCTAGATGAGAAAGAAGAGGAAAAAGCCAAAGAGGAGAAAGCAGAACCCAAAGGGTGAGACCTACTTCTGCCTTATGGATGTTCCCCTCCCCACTTTAGGATGCAATGTGACTTAGGTGCCTGCAAGTTGAGCAGGATGGTTTTCTAGGTGCTCCCTGTAGGTGCCTGTATCTGAGTTTCTCCATCTGTAAATTATAGATAATACCCAAGGCCCTCTTTTGGTAAAGCACTTTGAGGTCCTTGGATGAAAGGTGCTAGAGAAGTGCTTAAAAATATGTTGCATTGTGTGGAAGATAAGGGCAGATGTTAGTGCATTTGTTAGGACAGGACCTAAGGGTAAAGTCTTTAACATGCTACTCCACTATTTTGCTACACTTGATCACAATTTAATTCTTCCTTGTCAGTTGCTTAACCCACGCTCTCCACTCTTGGCTCTACAGGGTAAAGGAAGAGACTAAATCGGCCTAGGATGACTGCAGCTGGACAATACCTTTCATTACATAGTTATAAGTTTGCTTCTCTGGTAGCCTCCCATTCCACAGGATTTATATTTTATATGTTTCTGTATATATTTCTATATAAATATATAAATGACTTAAGAACTGTAAATTATTCCTTGCTGCATTCCGTGGAGAGCAGATGGGGAGGATTCTGAGTAGACAGACCTGCACTACTCAGAATTAGTGACAGGGAAGTTTCACTCTTGCCTTCCACTGCCTCTTTGGTGTGTTTTTTTTTTTTTTTAAATCATTTTCCTCCCCTCTACCTTCTCTTTGAAATAACCCCTTGGAGAATACGGATTTTTTTAATTTTGTTTTTAAAGTAGAAATAGTGTCTGACTTTCAGGTCAGGTGGAAATATGGCCATGAAACTTTGTGGGAGAACTTTGAGTTCCCACCTTATGCCTGTGAGAGAAACTGCTCCTATGGTCTTTGGTCCAATTACACCATAGTAAGTAACTGCAAGCTGATGCCAGTTCTCAGGGTCAAATAGTGCAGTTCTTGAATACAGTTGGCTATATGCAGTGGATTTGTGGAAGGAGTTGAGGCAGTTTGAAAGTAAATATGTAAAGTTCCCTGGTGTATCAGCCCAAGGTGCCCTGCTCTAAGGTATAGATCTGTATAGCACAAAATGAAAACTACCAGGTAGCTGGTGTTTTTAAATAAAACTTTCTAAAGTGGATCCTTTTAAGTGAAGTTAGTGTGGCAGCATTATACATCTCATACAAGAGAGAAGGGCTCAAAGGAATATTTTTCTTCATATACCAAAATCCCTATGTGGGGGGGAAATGCATTACTGCCCATTGTCCTCCTGCTTTTTCCCCATTCAGCTACCCGTGATCACATAATATGCATTCTGAGTGCTGATCTAGGTCCTAGACTGAAACCACTACAGAAATCCCAAGTCAGCTAAAGACCAGACTGCAAAGAGCCTGGCTGAAACCGCTTGTCAATTTGGCACTTGCTGAAAATTCTCATCTGATGTGAAGCACAAATGTTTTTGGATAGGACCTTTCTCCTTGTTGTCCAGGCCAGTAACTGTGGGGAACCCTTTGAACCTGCAACTTAAGCTGCTGTCTTCGTAATGGAACAGCAGCAGTCCCTAACTGTCGCTTGAGATCAGAACTGGCCTTTACCTTGCATCTCACTTCTCATGACTAATCATTGGATGAGCTTTCTGTGAAATACTTCACTGAGCTCCAGCCTCCCAGAAGTTCTGCAGGCAGCTTTCACTTGCTGTTTTCTCAGGGGGATACCTCTGTCCACTAGCATATCTGTACCTCCCACTGAGCGCTGCTGATGGGTTCAACTCCAGTAATGCTGCTAACTTAGGTTTATTTTTAAATGTTTTATTTTTTTAAGTACTCTTCTTTTCCACCATGTCTAGTCTCTTGAAGCTGACTGCGGCTCCTCCTGCTTTTTTACATTTTTGTGAAGTGAGAGAGATCACTGTATCTGTGTGTCTGGGGGGGGGAAATATATTGTGGTTTTTTAAAAGATGCTTTTTATTTTGAATTTTGAAAATCTTTGTAATAAAAATGACATTTCTAAGGTGGTGTGAATTGTTACTCTTTGTGGTCAAGGGAGGGAGGGGGTCTACTTGTTTTGTTGATCACAAAATAGCATAGATCACCGTTGAAAAACGTAGCCATTGAAATTAGAGGCTTTGGGTGATTGCTTAGTGTGTCCTCTACTCCTATTGGTAAGAAAACTGACCTGTATTCATCTTTTGAAGCCAATGTATTTATAGCAGGACTGAATTTACTGATGCTTACTTTTGCTCATTTCATTTACAGGCCTCTGTAAGGGCCTTACCTTCCTTTCAACTTTAAAAAAAAAATGTTTAAGGTATCTTAATTCTCCAGATGCCCCTTTGATGAATGGCTTGGTCTGTTTGCCATGGTATCCCCCTGCCTTACATTTTACGCTGAGCACTAGAGAGGCATTTCTTTTTGCTGTTCTCATGCTGCACTATCCTCATTGCAACCGGGGTGTGCACCTTGGTTTGGATTTCCACTGGAGAACTTAGTAGGTCAAGTCTCTCTCGTTGTTTGTCCTTCCTGAAGTTGATTATCTTCAATCTGCTACTTAATTAGGAGGCAGTTGACTCCTGCTATAATTGGAAGAGGAAAAAATGGTGTCAGGTCTAGGAATGTTTTGCTGTAGTTCAACTGAACACTAGAAACAAATGAGATGAGTGGGTTATTGTGCTTGATTCAATTCCAGGACTCCTACTTGCTATTTTGTCAGATTTTTCTGCACCTTACACAGGTTCATAAACTAGCATTTCCCTGCATGGGGAGCAACCTCTTCCACTGGCAAGCCTACTAGTGATAATGGGTCATAATTAATCTTCTTACCTTTCTTTCATTTATCCCAGTGGTTCTTGAACTTCTGTAATTTGAAGCAGGATGTGGGCATCTCTCCATTTCCAAGGGATGCAAGTGACTACAACCCATAATGTATTTGTGGATTTGTGCTGGAAATGGCCCAACCTGATGATCACTTTAGATAAGCTATTACCAGCAGGACAGTGGGGTGGGAGGAGGTATTGTTTCATATTCTCTGTGTGTATATAAAGTCTGCTGCAGTTTCCACGGTATGCATCTGATGAAGTGAGCTGTAGCTCATGAAAGCTCATGCTGAAAGAAATTGGTTAGGCTCTAAGGTGCCCCAAGTACTCCTTTTCTTTTTACAAGTACTCAAAATGGCTGCCACACAGCTATTCAGTACTGGGGCAGTTAACCCTAGAGCAATTCATACTGTTGCATGTGTAAGAGCATATGTTGTAGAATGATCCCTACTAGATAAGTGCAGCTGTGCCCATTTCCATGGACCTGCAGTATGTGACAGCTTTAATTCTGCCAGACAGTGTAGACAACAGCTGTGCTGAAGGTACCAGTTTCATAACCTGATCTCATGCAGTGGAGATGAGCCTCAATTTGGGAGCATCCCCCTTGGCATACTGTGACTTGAGCTAGAACCTAGTTACAAGATTGGTCACATTTAGCCTCATAGCACTGATGGTGAATGCTCTACCATAGAATAGTTAATGGTGTAAAGTACTTTGCCATACATCGATGCTATAGTAGAATCAAGTTATTACAGGCAAGAATCCCCCTTTAGCAGGAGAGGCCTATGAGTACACATTTCCCCAGTGCATTGTCATTGACTGGGAGACCTCAGACAAGACATATCTCAAAGTTTATTTAAAAGGACCCCAGAATGAGGATAGGTACAGACTACAGCCCCAGTATAATCCTGTAAAGTGAGCCTTTAAAAGGTGTAACCATGTCATGTCATTATTGCTCCTGTCCACTGGTGTCTTACAGAAGAAGCCTGGCCCCTTGTTAAGGGAATGGAGAAGACTTCACTTATTCAGTTTCCAGCTGAACTACAGGCTCCTAGGTGAGTTTGGACAAGCCACCTAATCTGTGCTTGAATTCTGACTAAAATATTTACTCCCTACCTCAATGGCTCTAGATTAAATTACCAAGCACTCCCCCTCTCCCAGGTGATCAGCCATGCATGTCACATCCCCAGTGAAGTCATTACAGGCTGTCTATCAAGCCAGGTGGTCTGTTAGAATTAGCTTATTACCTGAAGCTAACTCTAATGTGGTGTGCACCTCAGACTGGAGTTTAAAGATGATCAATAAGGTGTAGAGGCCATCCAAGTAAAGGATTCCATGTAGGGAGCAGAGTCAGGCTCACACAACATGCAAGAAAGTTAAACACAAAATGGGGCAAAATGGGACAGACCCTGCAGAACAGGGTGTAGCTTGTCCAGCTTTTGATGTGCTGAAGTCAACTGAGTGCTACTACAGTTAGGAATAAAGTGATTAAGTGCACCCATTAGGCTAAATAAGCAACCGCCAGCATCCATATCCCAGACAAAGTCAACAAGTATACCCAGAAAGGGGTTACCATTTATTCCTTTCAAATGTTACAAGGAAACCCAGAAAATTCTTTTTTTTTTTTTTTTTAGAGTTAGAAAATTGCAAATCAAATGTTTTGGCCATTAAAAATTATTTACAGAAGAAAAAACTTCACATTATACAGCTTGTACTCTCCCTCCCCCACCCCAGAAAAGTTACCCCTTAGAAGTAAAATTAAGCACAGCGGACTTACAAGCTTTATGGTTTTAAGCCAATAGTAAGACATTATAAAAAAAACTAACCAGATTAGCTTTTAAACTGTTGGTTTCTATAAAAAGCCCCAAATACTTTAAATGAAGTCAGAACGAAGAATTTAAACCAAGAAAAAGAATCCATTGAACAGTCAGTGGCTTATTGGACTTTGAAAGCTGCATGGAGGATTAGTGGAAAAGAGACAGTAGGTCAGCAGGGAGCCCAGAGTTTGGTGTAATAGATGGAGCCTGACTAGATTCCAGTTATGTCCAGGATCGTCTTCCTCCAGTTTTAAAGGATTCAGGCAAACTAGTCCCAAGTTGTGGTGGTGGGAATCCAGACCAGTTTTCTAAAGGTGAGCTGCATGGAGGGGGAGGGACAAATAATTCAGGCATTTTAATTTTAGGTATCAGTTCTACTTTGACCATACAGGTGTGTGGGCAAGGCAGCAAGTCAGTGTTATGGGATGAAGAGGATGGCACAAAAAGTCTTTAATTTATGACAATGTCAGGTGGGCTCTACTCTTCCTTCTGTAGAGTTGCTGCAGGTGTTGTACTGGCCTCAGACTCCACAGGTTTTGAGGACTCCTCTGGCTGAGCTGTAGCCTCCTGGCTTTCTCCCAGCTGCTGCTCCTGCTCCTCTTTCTCCTTGGCTTCCCCTGCTTCTGCATCTTCCCTTTTAGGCTCTGCTTCCTGCTGCCCCTCAGCAGCAGGAGCAGATGGGCTGCTGTCCACTGCAGCAGCTTTCTCCTCAGCTTTCCCTTCTTGTGTTGTACTGGTCTGCTCAGTTTCATTAGTGGAGCAGGTAGGGTTCTCCTCTCCTTTGGCTTCTGCTTTGGCCTGGTCATCTGTGGGAGAGGACACAGCAGAATCCCCAGCCTCTTTCTTGTTCTTCCTGAAGGAGATCCCACTCAGCTTGAAGGACTTCTTGAAAGAGAACTTCTTCTTCTTCTTGGGGGTCTCCTTGCAGGCTGCAGCGCCATCAGGCTTGGCCTCCCCACCTTCAGCAGCTGGGGCTGGCTCAATGGCATCACCACTGCCAGACTCTGCCTTGGCCTCATCTTGGACTGGCTCAGCAGATCCATTGCCATTCAGTGGTGGGGCTTCTCCATCAGCCTTGGGTGAGACATCCCCATTTATCTTCACATGGCCGTTCTCCTAACGGAAGAGAGAACCATAACATATTAGATAGACCCTGAGATCCAGAATACCACCACTTCCCCCAGCGACTTTAGCTAGTAGGATTAAAATGGGTTTTCACCTTCCAGAGATGAGTTCGTGTTGGCTGTAAAACCCAATTCTTGCTTCCTGATCAGGTCAGGTCAGGAGCATGCCCCATGATATGCTGACTAGCCAGCTCATCAGTCTCCCCTGCCAGAGAGCAGGGAGAGGAGTGGAAGTATTTCCCAGTGGCTAATGCATAAGGCTGGAGCTAAGTTCTTTTCCCACAGAGTTCAGGCAAACGAGCCTGGGCTCCTGCTGCAGTCCAGGGGGGTCTATTGCTGACCAGGCATGGTGTGGGGGGAAGGAGGCACAACTGGCAGACAGGGAGGCCTGTGCTGTGGGGAGTGCAGTCACAACCCTCTAACTGGAAAACCCCATAGCCTGATGGAGCGGCCGTGGCCGGCCATTAGCAGCGCTGGAGAGCCCGGCAGAAGCTCGGTCCCAGCTGGTGCGTTGCCAGCGCAGGTGAGCCATGCCCCCAATACGCGCGGCGGGGGCTTCGCCTAAGAGGAGCCGCTCCTCCGCCGCCACCAGCCGGCGCCGGCGCTCCACCGCCAGAGCCCGGGCAGGGGCGGGGAGCCGGCTGCTGCTGGAGGCATTGTTGCACGGTGCAAGCAAGGGGGGGGGGGGCTGAGCCGTGATTTACACCACCACCCTTGCCCCATGGCGGCTTTCCATTCCACAGTCACCCTGCCCCGCCCTGGGGGGAGCCAGCCCCGCCTCCCCCCCCGATAAGGCGACACGGGGGTGGAGGGGGGGGTCTCAGCGCCCAGGGAAGAAAAACCCGCAGTGATTCGAATTGCAAAGGTCCCTCCCCGCGGCTTCTGCCCCCTTGCCCGGCTCCAGAATGCGCCCTAGTGAACGCCCCCCTGGGACCCGTGTGACCCCCTGGGGCTTCGGCCACGGATTTATTTGGGGTGGGGGCAGAGGAACGCAGCCGCCGGGCCCCCCCACACACACACTCCCTTTAACTGGAGACGCTGAGAAAAAGCACGAGGAGGTCTCGCCCCTCCAAACCCGACACCCCGAGCCGCCCGCGGGAGCTCGCCGGGGCTCGCCCTGGAATGCGGCCATCGCCCTGCCCCGCCCCCGCGCGCTGGACCCGGATCCTTCCTTTGTTTTTCCTCCACGCACTCGGGGCTGCCCAGGGGTTTGCCGGGGCTTGAGCGCCAAACAAAGGCAGCCCACGCCGCGGTCTCCAGCCGGACCCCGGGCAGGCGGCGGGGAGATTATGGCAGTAAAATGCCATGGGGGGTGGGGTTAAATGGAGATTTGCAGGGGGGGTCCGCACCCCGCCTTCCCCCATGTTTGGGGCACGACCCCCCCAGAAAGGCGGGTTTCGAGGGGGGGCTCAGTCGCAGGGGCAGACCAGGAGCCCTGCTTTCCAAGCAGAGAAGGCGGGGGGGACATCGCCTGATTCGCCTCCGCAGAGCGGGAGGGGCCCCTCCCCAAATCCGGGGCGGGGGGGGAGAAGGGGCGAAGACTTTCCAGTAGCCCATCCCTAGCGATTCCAGGGGGCTTAAACCTCCCCCACGGGGAGCCCCCCCCCGACTTATACGGGGGGGGAGGGAACAAAGCAAAGATCCTTTTAACTCCCCCTTCCCCGAGCCGGACAGAGACACCCACCTGGCCGTTTGATTTGGAGGGAGACACCGCCGCACGCTCGGCCGGTTTCTGAGCCATCACGTCTCCTTTGGCGGCCTTGGAGCCCTGGCTTCCCATGGCGGCTGGAGGGCAACTGAGGCAGGCAATCAGAGAAGACCGTTTAAGCGCCTCAAATCCTGAGACGGGGCGAGTGGGGGCGGGCGGGCAGAGCCACTCCCCGCTTGCCCCAAACTTCTGGGCAAAAAGTCCTGGCTGGGCAAAAAGCAAAGCGACAAATCCGAGGAGCGAGGGAGACGCGCCCCCAAAGCCGGGAGATCAGCTCGGCGTCCTCCCCCAGCCGCCCAGCGGGGTCCCAGCCGGGGCTCGGCAGCCAGCTCCGCGCCCTGCAGCCGGACAGACTCAGTCTCACTAGACGCCTCCCCGCCCCCAGCGCCGGCTAATAAGCGCGCAAAAGCCAGGGGCGTGTCGGGCCTTTAAATCCCCGCCCAATGGCCGGCGCGGGGTGGGGACAGGCGGGAGCTGCGCTTCCTCCCCCCCCCCCAGTGCAATGGGGAGCACGCTGGGGCTGGGGGAGGCAAAAGGGGGCAGATCCGCCATTTACACACACGCCCCGCAGCGTTTGCAAAGGGGGGGGAGGTTTACAGGGGTGGCTTGCATGGGGGGGTGACTAAGAGGGAGTGCTAGGTGCGTGTCTGGGGGAGGCAAGAGGGGCCGCTGCATCTTTCCAGCCCTGCTCAGGTCTTACTGGGAGGCTATCTTCTATTGGCTTCCCGGCTGGCTTGGCTGGAGGGAGCAGAGAAGGGTCTGGCAAGACTTCGGAGCGTCAAGGGAGGCTCTCGTGGCGGGGGGAGGGAAGAGATTGGCGTGGCAATCAGACTGTTGCCCCCCCCCTTTCCCCACCTGCAGTGTGAAAGTAAAATTGGCTGGAAACAGAAGTGGAACCGACCAGTCTGTTTTCACTCTACCAGGTGAGTCAAAGCCAGAAATAAACACATACAGGGTGGGAAATGAACTGGATGGTTGCCCTGGTTTTGGTTTTCCAGTTAGTCCAGCTGCTTAAAAATCACCCTTCTGTCTGAAGTTTGTAGGGTGTGGTCTTACAAATCAATCCCCCCCCCCACACACACACTTAAAATGTCTAAAGCTCCAAGAAGTCATTTTCTCCATTTCCCCCTCACTTTGTCTGTGTTGCCTTAGAGACTAACCAATTTATCTGAGCATAAGCTTATTTATGTAGCTCACCCGAAAGCTCATGCTCAAATAAATTGGTTAGTCTCTAAGGTGCCACAAGTCCTCCTTTTGTTTTTGCGAATACAGACCAACACGGCTGCTACTCTGAAATTTGTCTGTGTTGTGCATTTGACAGCACTTTGTGTCAAGTCAGTTCCCCTGTTCCTTGGGTTTCCCCTTGCTGTTGGTGTGGGACTTTCATGCATTAACAGGGGAGAGAAAGATCTTTAGGAAAAAAGAAAAGGAGGACTTGTGGCACCTTAGAGACTAACCAATTTATCTGAGCATGAGCTTTCGTGAGCTACAGCTCACTTCATCGGATGCATACCGATGAAGTGAGCTGTAGCTCACGAAAGCTCATGCTCAGATAAATTGGTTAGTCTCTAAGGCGCCACAAGTCCTCCTTTTCTTTTTGCGAATACAGACTAACACGGCTGCTACTCTGAAACCTATCTTTAGGAAAATGTCATTGTAAAACCACAACAATTTCAAGGCAGATGTGGCACCTGAAACGGCCTCAAGCTCCTTTTTTAACATGTGACTAGATTTCAAGCGGACGGTGTCCCTATAATAGGGAGAGGGGGGTGGCTCTCACGCAGAGGAGAATTTGCTTTCAGAACCTATCCATGGGCTCCATTTCCGTAAGGGCCATGCACATACAGCTCCCGTTAATGGC
This sequence comes from Lepidochelys olivacea, assembly GCF_965140295.1. Classification (NCBI taxonomy): domain Eukaryota; kingdom Metazoa; phylum Chordata; order Testudines; family Cheloniidae; genus Lepidochelys; species Lepidochelys olivacea. The sequence continues at coordinate 6,647,432 of NC_140429.1, read as the reverse complement.
AGCTGGAGTTGTTTGCGCTCAGCGTTGCTGAAACTCAGGCCCGGATGATGTTTAACCTGGCGGTGTCCATTCTGATACATCAATAATTTCATACGTAGGCCTTGGTCCTGCTCGTCCTTGTCCATGGCACAGTAGGGACGCCAAAAATTTCATGACCCTGAGAAGCTAGCACGTGGGCACACGTAAGGGCATTGTGGTCCATATGCATCTGCTGCTGTAGCAAAGGGATGGGGTACAGCTGGAGAATGGGTATGTCTAAGGAGACATGATTTGAACTGTGGTCTTCATCATTTGAATAAGGTCCTTGGCTACTGGCTCTCCACGTTGCCCTCATTCATGCTATGATGTGGGTTGCACAGCAGTGTTTCCTTCCTGCAGGACTGGGGTCCCCTTTGCTCCCATCCTGTTCATCACCTCTTACCTTGGGCTTATAGGTGCATCGCTCCTCCCCAGCCCCTGGTTACCCTGCCGTCTTGGGAGTCAGTGGGCTTGAGGTTCAATGCAAACCGTGAATGCTTGGCTTTAACTGCCCATATGTAGCTTCCCAGGAGCGCAACCGCCTAGCGCACCCAGCTGCGGCCTGCACAAAGCAGTGTAGGATCAAGGCCAGCAGCATCTAGGATGGAAAACAATGGGTTGTTGTGTTTGTTTTACCAACAAGGTCATGTTTTGTCTTTCCCCTGCTGGAGCAATATTTCTGTGTTAATTATATTGGGCCACATTGTCCTTATTGACTCTTGGTTTATAGTTGATAAAGCCTTTGAATGGCTGCCATGTGGCTTCTTATTTGTCTTCCTGATCTTTAATCCATATCTCAAATCTGGAGTTGCCCAATTGGCCACAAGGGTTGCAAAGGAGCCATTGAGGATTTACAGGAGTTAAAAAATTTTATTAAGATAATATTAAAGTAACAAGAGAACGGTACAGAGTTTAAGCATAGAAGTTTCTGGTTATCAGGGAATAAGGTACAGATTATCAAGGGGTGCAAAATTCGGTTTAGGAATTGGTGTCATAAGGAATACATAATCTGCAATCTCCCCGATTGGGGGTAAAAGTTTAACGGGCCAAAGTACATGCATGCTTTCAGAATTAGCACATGTAGCCAGGCCCCTGTTTGCTGGAAAGAGGTGAGTGGGTCTAGTGAATCCATACACTGTGTTGAGTAAACACACTGTAATGTTCGAGTTCAGCATGAAAGATTTGGTTCTTAAACAAAGAACTTGAGAGCAAACCCCCTCCCTCCCCTTTATCTGCTGGGACACAAAGAGAAAACAGCCCGGGAGTTGGATGTTACAGTTGTTGCTCTTTTCTGCAAAAGCAGGCATCAGTCTTGTTTGATGTTTTCTGGCTTTGGTCAGTTTTAGTGCAATCCATAATGTTATTAAACCATAGCTAATTAATTTTCTTTTTGAGCGGTTGGAGTGACTTTGCAGTCGTGCTCATGAAAGGGGACCATCTTGACAGCCGTGGAGACTAATTGTCTTCTGTTTATCTACAAAACAGGTACAGCATGGGGAACTGCACAGCCGGCTTCCCCCATAGCACATCACCAATATGTCTCTCCCCATAACTGGAGTAGAGATAGGAGAATCCCGACTTTGGAGTCCATTCGTTCCTTGGCCTCTCTCCTGACGCTGCCAACGTGGAGACCAACGGCAGTGCCAGGTTCTGTGGAATCGACTGAGAAACCACCGAATAATCGTTTGACGGTCCTATCTTCGCTATACCTAGAACCTCGGTAAGCATGAGTAATCTTTGACATGCACAATCATGCAGGGCTACAACTGATCCCATTCAGAATGCCCCACCTCAAGTGCGTCCAGTCTTTGGGCCTCTCCAGACCAGCAGCCTCACCTTGTTGGTACTGGTGCATTCTGGGAAAATGAGGACATTATGGCTATCCCATGCTTCAGCTACCCGTGCAAAGGGTAGAGTGCTGTAGGGTGTTTTTCACCAGGTGTAATACGCTTTCCAATGTCCCCCTTGTCCAGAGATCTGAGAGACAGGAGAACTGGCCAACCCAGTTCCACAGACAGGGGTGTATGGGGCTGGATACCCAGCAGAAGAACTGTGTCCGATCCCAAATACAGCCTGTTTGTTATGTTAATGAAAGCCCAGTTCCAGGGCATGGTCCAAATGCATTCTCCACATGGTTAGGATCTACGTATATGAGCTATGTTGTTTGAAGACCCAGACTGGGTGCAAGTTATAACATCACTTACAGTTCATAGTCCACCTTTCTGGGTCACCACTAAACTCAGCTGGGTTTGAAACTGGCATAGAATTAATGGCTCCAATCTCCTGAGCAGTCTAGCCTCCCCTACCCGTGTGGGGTGGTTCTTGTAGGAGATTGTTACTTCCGCACCTAGCATGACTGTCTGTCTGTCATGCAAAACCTATACAAACCTGTGCATATCTCTCTAGCGATAGCAAGTTCGTGGCAGAGGGTCTGGGGATTCTGAAAATGCAACTACAGTCATAGACCGAAAAGCCAAAGCCAGGGCTGGAAACAGGCATGGGAAGAAAATGTCCATCAAACTAGCTGGATTTCCCTATGCTGGCCAATGCTCGGCTTTTCCAGTGTTTGCGGAGATAAAGTGGTGTCCTGTCCTATGTGTGCGGTTTAGTTTAGTCTGCATTAGGTTATCATTTTGCTGGGGGGGACGGGACACAAAAACCTTCATCTTCCTACGAGCATGCCCCGTAGCAGCAAGCTCCGTGGAGTGGTTGTTGTCTCCCTGACACCACGCTCTCTGGAACGGCTCCGTGTAGGATATTATGTCTCATCTACTCCAGTGAAAGTCTTGGGCTGTCTTTGCCAGTCTGTCAGAGCCGGGTTTTGCTGCCGAATGCATTAATGTATGGGAGCAGTGGAGCGGAAGCGCTGGCTGTGTGTTATCAAACACAATCTATGCACCCTTCTCCCCTGTGGCTGTTTGCTAGGCAGGGATTTTCCTCCGTGAAGGAACAGGCTGATATTATATGGATGACGGGGCTTGTTTATTGGAAAGAGGGGATTTTGGTGGGGGGATAAGAGGGAAACCTGCTCCACCAAAGCTGCCCTGGGCACATTGTGCAGCTGCATTGATGCTACCCAGCCTGTCCCGCCAGATCTTTGATAGCCGAGTTTTCCGTCTGTGATTCCCCCATGCAGAACCTATCTCTCTTTCATTTTGCTTGAGGGGGGAAAGCGCTTGATACCCCGCTGCTCTCCTGCCACAGCAATCATGGGCCAGAGCTGAAGTGATGGGAGGCAGACGTGATGTTTCTAAAGGGCGAACCGTAGCATGATGAGACAGGTCAAGATGCAGACCTGCAGGGGAGAGGGAAAAAAGGCCCTTTTTTTCATCATAAGAAATATGATAAATCTTGCTGGTGTTTCTGTAGCTTTCATCCCAAAAGATCCCCAGTCACCTACTCTTTCTTGATCCCTGTCCTCTAAACCCCAGGTCTTCTGTGAGGACACCAAGGAATGTGTTTGTAAATAGAGGAAGTCCCCTCTAGGTTTCCATGTGTGCCTGGTTTTCTAAGGCTTTGTGAACACTACTGAATGTCTATCCTTTATCCAGAACTAGTCCTAGCAATGGTGGACATGCTGGATTAGAACAGGAGCAGGCCTGTTTACCTCTGTGTCAGGAAACCCCGCTGTGGTGTAGATGTTCTGATCCTCAACCCAGATGTGCATGGGATTCTGGGGGCAATAGTCCATCTGTGCAGATCTGGGACCTAGTCTTCTGACCTTTCAACTGTACACTTTTTTGGCGGGGGATGGACTGTCTGGGTTTCTGTTTTGTACCTTGCTGGTACAAGGCAAATGATAAGTGACAAATCTCTTTGCGCGTGTAAACACAATACCACTGAAGTGCAGCTACTTCTGGGGTGGAGGTCAGCAGCAGCACAGCACCCTGAACAACAGTGGGGTTTACATTGTAAATTGAAAAAAATCCTCTTATCTAAAAAGTGTGATTCTATACAATTACTGTAATAAATGAAGCAGGAGAGAAGATGGATGAGCACAAAAGGCCTCCATGGAAAACTCACTGAAGTCAATAGAGTCTTTCCATTGACTTCAGCAAGCTTTGGATAAGCTCCCAGTTGCAAAACTCCTCGGGATTTCTATGGTGCAGGAAAAGCAGAGACTCGCAGTCTATCTGCTTTTCTACCAGACCGGCAGATGAGTCTGGCTGCTTTTCTGAGTACTGTCTGCAGTGTTGTTGTAGCTGTATTGGTCTCGGGATATGAGAGAGACAAGATGGGTGAGGTAATATCTTTTACGGAACCAACTACTCCTGCTGGTGAAAGCAACAAGCTTTCAGGTTCCGCAGAGTTGAAGAACCCGAAGAAGAGCTCTGTGTAAGCTGGTTAGCTTGTCTCTTTCACCAGCAGAAGTTGGTCCAGTAAAAGATTACCTCACCTACCTTGTCATTCCTCATACTGATCATTCCTAAAAGACCTCATGGAAGCCTGCATGGCTCTGTTGATTTCCACTTTCAGAGCCTAGTTAAGAAGATGAGGATGATGAATTTATGTTTCAGAGTAGCAGCCCTGTTGGTCTGTGTCCGCAAAAAGAAAGGGATGACTTGTGGCACCTTAGAGACTAACAAATTTATTATGTGTTAAGTGCCAACAGCCTGCAAGACACAGAAGCAAACATTGTCCCTGCCTGGAGGAGCTTAGAATCTAAGCTAATAAGCAACACACCCTGACCCTCCCACCTTTGTTATTCCTTCAGTTTGCATGTAAGAATTAGTTTGGTTAGTTATTCATTTATATAGAGCTATTCACAAGTGTCTTATCATGGCTAGTGGATCTTAACCAAGTTAGCAGCTCCCCCTCCCCACCCCCCAGCACAAACAGTGACACTCAGAATAAAAGAGTGAGCCTTTCATGTAGCTTTAAAAATAGCAATGGTATTAACTAACAGCAGGGAGAGACTGGCCAAAGCTGCGCTACTTTGAATAGGCCATTGGGAAAGGATGGATTGTAACAGCTTCTGACACCGGCATAGCAAGAACGTGGAGAACAGCTCCTTCAAACACCCCTTGGCCCTTTCAGAGTCTTTGCCCAGCTACTAAATCCATATTTAGGCCTTGCCTGCACTCCAAAGCTGTACCATTTTCAATATAGTTAAAGGATAGTTAACTCCGTCCACACTGTACCGCTTTAGCTCAGCGGAAAGTTGTTTATACTGGTATAGTTCCAAGGAGGAAGAATACGCTATATGGGTATAAGGCACCCTAGCCCTATATGAGAGCTAGGTACTATTATTATACTGGTGTAACTGCATCCACACTAGGGGTTGTATATCTGTAAAAAAAAAATCACAATCCTACCGACATAGCTATTCCAGTGCAAAAACTATGTGTGGACCAGAATACCTAGATAATAGACCTGATGTTCAGACATCTTAAGCACTCAGCAGCTCTCACTGACTGTGACAGGTCTGGTTGTCATCATGCCCACTGCTTGTGTGAATGACCGAATGGCCTGGTAATAGCATGAGAGTAATGAGGGCAGTGTAGATTGGAAGGTAAAGAGTGGACGGAGTAAATGGGAGAGCAGCCAGGAGGCGACTGCAGCAATTAGTGAATTACACCCATGCAACCCCCTAGACTTCAAAGCGCTGTTGGTATTTGTAGAAGAGGCATAGGAACAGAAAGTGACTTACCAAGAGTCCGTGGTGGATCTGGGTCTAGAACGCAGTGTCCTGATTCTTGGTCCCACGCCTGACCCACTGGAACAGGTGCCATGCTGTATAAGGTACTGTAGTGACTGGGATAGGGGTGGTGAAATTAAGAGCAGACTGTTGCCCATTCAACACTAGCGTGAGTGGGAACTGTCACCTCAATGAATGATGAGTTACTGAGCGGTGTCTGCATGGTGCTGCTCGGGAAAGTTAAGCCAAATTAACTTAAGGTGTGAATTTAAAATGCATTAGTTAAACCCCTGTGTGGATGCTCAGAAGCAAAGCGGTTTAGTTTGCTTTAGCTCAATTCACTTCCAAAGTGGAAGAGAATGTCCACACAGGGGTGTAATGTGTGTTAACTAATGCACTTTAAATACACACCATTAGCTAATTCAGTTTAACTTTCCTGAATGCTGAGCATCTCTGTGTAGACATGCCCAGATTGGCCATACAGCAGGGTGGGTGTAGGTGCCACCTAGAGAGAGGGAGTGAGCGAATCAAACTAGTAGAAAAGCTTCCATTTCCAGCACCTGGTTGTGAAGTCATTGTCTGCTGGAGTCACTAAAACGCTCAGCCTGGCACTAGCCGCGGACCAAACCCTGCTGAAGCCTCGCACCTTGCAGGCCTGTGACATGGCTCAGGAATGTGGTTAAAACGTAATTCTATCCTCTACCCTGCAGGTCTGAACTGTGCTTTAACCATATTGTACCTGGCTCCTGCCACACCATTTGTACAGCGTAGGCTTCTACAAGGATGCATTTGTAGAGATGTGCTTTCTTTGATGGGATCGCTCCGTTTCTTCCCAGTCAGGGTGGCTGGATATTGCTTGGAATGAGCTAGTCGGGTATAATGAAGCAGGGCCAAAAATCACCATAAGTGCCGAGGTGAGGAGCCTGAGATGCGTGTGGGTTCACATGAGAAAGATCTATTGATTATATAGTGGAGATGGGCCTGAGCAATTGTCTGACACCCACACAGATAGAATGGGCCCTGGGTCCAAGCCAACCCTAATTTTGGCTGAATAATAAGATTTTGCTCAGCCAGCCCAGCTTTGTCCCTCTCCCCTATACAGTGTTGGGTTACTCAGTGCAGCTGCAGCATTTGACTAGAGACTCAAGAGTCCATCCAACTTTGGCTCATGGTGTCTGGTACAGAGCATCCTCAGTGACCTTTCTGTTCTGTGCAACGTCCAAGGGACTGAAAAGATTAAGTGGGGAGAAAGAATCAACCCTGTGGGTTGTGCAATCCAAACACACTCTCTCTTCTGTGTTATATGCAAGGAAAGAGATTACAGCCAAGTCAACAATGGCCAGATTGTGAGTCCTTGAAACACACCTGGATGAGGGGCAGGTTTGATTTCCATCGAATACGAGTGGTTTTGGTGGCGGAGGGGAGGCAGGGGGGAGAGGAGGGGTTTGAAGATTGGAGGCTTTCAGGAGCAGAGGCAGCTTCGAAGATGATGTTTCCTAATTTCATCAGCTGATGATACCAGTGGGGTTTGTGCAGAGAAAGGTTGCTGGGAGCTTGCTAGCAGCATGGCAAATGGCTGCTACTCCATGGTGGGGGGGAAAGTGACTCTTGATTGGACAGCAGCTTGTTGGGTGCTTTGGGATCTATGGGTGAAAAAAACCCCTGTTGCTATTATCTATTTTTAATTGGGATCCTTATGTTGTTACTGCAACTTGACTGGATAAGGAATGACTGGCCTTGAACTGGGTGATCTTGTATCTAGCGATGGCATTTGTAAAGCACCTATCACTGGAAGCACTTTTGAAGAGAACTCAGTGTCTTGTATTACAGAACCTGCTGTTTACACAGGTGTTTGGTTCTGTAACATGCTTATGACATGGGTTGGTCCTGTCTATGCAGGCATGACCAAGTCATGAGCAAATCCCATCAGGGCACCACCACCTTTGGGGCAGCGTGTTATAGCATGATGAGTGTTGTCACGCAGGCCACTCGTACGAGAAAGAGACTGAGGGCCTGATCTCCCCGGTCACTTGTGCCCATGCAGCTCCACTGAGTTGACTGGAGTTACTCCTGATTTACAGCAGCGTGAGAAGAGAGCTGAGGCTAGAGAAACTAGCAGTTGTGAGTCAAGAGGGGAGAAAGAGAGAGACGCTTTGATTCTGACCTCTGAGGCCATTTACCGCCTTCTAGGACAAGTGTTTGAACACGACCCAACCCCAATCAAATAGCCACCGCGTACCAAGCGGGCCAAGGCTGCAGCCGGTGTCTTTTCTGCAGCCCCTTCTCTTCCTTCTGTGCCCACGAATGGTGCCGAGCTGGCATCTCAGGAGCTCAGAGTCTTCTACTTCTCTACAGAATGGGCACAACGGCATCACACCAGCTCGCCCTGCGCACAGCCCACCTCCTGCCAGTGAGCCTCAGCCTTCACCTGCAGGAATCCCTGCTCGATGGGAGAGGGGAATTCAGTCTCCAGGACCCATTCAGGCCCTGATCCCTCTGCTGAGGCTGCCCACCCAGGGACCAACTGCGGTGATATTTGTGCTACAGAGAACTGACTACTGGGAATTATACTGAGGCCTACTTGGTGCCTTTCCCACAGGCCACCAACAGCTGCCAGCCGGTAACAACGGTCCGTTGCGTTTCATCTGGGCCACATTTGACCCAACATGCTGGAGGGGAAAGACTCCATATCCCATGACCCATCCAGTCTGTGCCTCTCTGTTCAACCCAGGTTTCAGAGTAGCAGCCGTGTTAGTCTGTATCCGCAAAAAGAACAGGAGTACTTGTGGCACCTTAGAGACTAACAAATTTATTAGAGCATAAGCTGTCATGGGCTACAGTTCAACCCAAGAAAACAAGCTTGTTGCATGGGGACACTCACCCCACACACCTTATCTCCCTCGTAGGCTGCCCTTGAGCTCTGATAACGGGCTTCCTGACCCTGACCAGCCAGTATGTTGCTGGTTCGGTCACATTACGACAGCAGGCCGGCTGCCAATGCGTCTCCGGGGAGAAACCGAGGCATGACTTCCAGCTGGCAGCGAGGGTTGGGAAGGCAGCATGAGAGGGCGTCAGGGTGCTCTGGAGCATTGGGCAGAGCTCTCTGCCCGGCACAGTCAAGGCTGCTGCTCAGTCAGCTTTTGGCAGGAACATCACAGCCGGGGGCTGAGGAGGGAGCTCGTTTTCAGAATCCTCTCATTGAAAAGGAAGTTTATAGTGGAAACAAAAGTGACTTTCAGTCCCAATGGAGCTCATCCCACTCGATTTCCTTTAGAGCCTCAACAGAGGTGCAGGGAAGGTCTTCCCGTACTCCACAAACTATCACGTGGTGGGGGGTGGGCTGGGTTAGAATGGGGGTTGGACTGGCCCCCCCAAAACCATGGGAGAACCATGCAATGAAGCGCATTAGAGTCCTGCGGCCTACCTGCAACTCCATTGCTTTGGAGCTGCAAGCCCTGCAAGAGATGCCCATCCCCTCTCTGGCTTCAGCCCCAGGATTTCAGATGTGGTTATACCGTGCGGTGGTGGATTAGCCACTGGGCCACCAGGGCCCGTGCCCAGGGGCCCTGGCCAATTGGGACACCCCGTGCCCCACTCCACCCGGTGCTCCTGTTGGGGAGCAGGGAAAGGCCCCGCACCGCAACTCCACTCCTTGGCAGGAGTGCCAGGCTGGGAAGTCCCCACGCCCCGACCCCATTTCCCTGGCAGAAGTGCCATGGGGGGCGCCTGGGAGGGATTGCAGGTGGAAGGGGTGAGGAGGAGCCCCCAGTTGCTCTGGCCCAGGGCCCCACAAACCCTTAATCCACCTCCAATACCATGTTTTTTTCCCACCTGCGCAGGCAAGGCCAAAAACAGATAGGTTTGGAGCTCCTGCTCCCATTGGAGTTGGAGGCAAAGCTCCTACAAAAAGCCCAAACAAAAGCAGTCCTGCCTGGTAATGACCTGTCTGGAGCTGCTGATGTGGACGCCGCTCTCTCCTAGCGAGAACACCCAGAGAAATCCCTTCCCTGCAGGGCCTGCCTGGCGAACGCCCTAGGAAAGCCCTGGATCAATATAGCAACGAAGTCCCCGGTGTGAGATGATGCATCTGAGACTGAAGCAGATGGCCCATGGGGAATGTCGTGCTGGCCAGTCCCACAGGATGTTTTCCGTTTTTTTTTCCTGCTCTGTCCAGGACATGATGCTACAGGCGATGGGGCTGGAATGCGTGTGGGAGCAGCTGGGGCGCCGGGGAAAAGATCTCATGTTCCGTTTAGGTTGGAATAGATTGCGGGGTCTTCTGCTTGTGTCGTGTTTGCGCCGGCGGAGCCTCTATTGAACTTGGTGGGAGTTTTGCCTGAGTAAGGCCCTGGGGCTTGGCAGTGCTGCCATGTGCCAGCCAGCAATCGGTCCCTTTCTGTTGGGTCTCTGCTCCAGGCCCATGACTGACTGGCCTCCAAGGCTACGTCTGTGCTACGCTCTTTGGGAAAATCTTTCATCCCTGCACTACCCGAGCTCCACGGGTGGTAGCCAGAGGGCAGACCAGGGCACTAATGTTACTACTGCCCTGCTCGGAGCAAGGCAAGAGGACACAGGGATAAAAATGATAGTGCCCTGTCGGCACAAGTGCCCCCATCATCCCCCTCACTAGGGGAGCTGCACTGATGCTAGTGTAATGGCGGGAGATTCCCTAAGACAGTCCAGTGCACCCAAGGCCTGCGTGGTTGGAGCAGACACGCTGCATCTCCTGACCAGCAAATTCACCCTGCTTCCTGCTGGTCTCCACTCGGCTCCTGCTGCCCAAGAGCAAAACCATCTTTTTGCCTCCAGCCCCAGTGGAAATAATCATGAAACTAAGCGGCGGAGCCCTAGAGCAGAGAGTCACAGACTCTGGGGCAACCACAGACCCGAGCCTCCTTTGAGATCACATTACACCCTGGCTCCGGGGAACCAGAGCCCCCCAGAAATGGGCTCGAGAACTACAGACTTGCAGCCATCGGACAAAGGCCCCTTCCCGGACGAGGTGGCATCTGTCCCGGGTGTGTAGTTCTACTGATCGGGGTACGGGAAAATCACTCTCTGATGTTCCCTTTGGCACGCTGGGACCTCCCCCGCCCCGAAAGGCAGCTCTGCAATGTATGGGCCTCTTTCTCCAGGCCAGTCAATGTGTCTTTTTGTTGTGCTGCTGGGGTTTGATGCCTGTGAGCAGAGAGGGACAATACGTGGTATTGTTCCCTTTCAGCAACATCTGATGATCCCGGAGAGAGTGAGAGAGAGCACGCCAGAGGGTGGAGATGGGGGGAGGGGTTTTGGCCAGGGCAGGGATGGGGGAAGAGCTAGCCAGTGGCGTGGGCTGCACTAGAATCTGCCAGGGAGAGGACAGGGAATTACAGCTCCAGAAAATCTTGCAGGGGAGAGGGGCGTGTGGCAAAACATCAGTTGACCTCAAGTAGGAGCAAGATGGGGTTGGAAACAGGCCATGCAGAACATAGCATTTTGTGTCTGGCTGTGGGGAGCTCTGCGCTTTGCACGCTAATAGCCTGGGCACTCTGGGGGTGTTTTGGGGGGGGCATTGGGGCAGGTCTTCTCTGCCGTTTCCCCTTCTGGGAACAGGGCAACATTCCTGTGGAAGAACCTGCTGGGTCTTTTCTGTGCTTGCTCCTTCCTGTGAAATGGCGCTAGCTGATCTAAGCTCCGCCAGGGCAGGAAGGTTCTGTCCATACTCTGGCCTTTACCGTGAGCGAGCAAGTGGAGCTGCTCCAGTTTATTCTTTGCTGCCAGCTCAGCAGTCTTTGGAGAGCAGCTAGAAGTGACTCTTCTGGGGCTTCTGCAGAATGATGAGTAAAGGTCAGGTAGAAGAAAGAGGAAACCCAGGGCAGAACTGCAGGAATCTCTTGAAGTTTCCACCAAAGGGGCTTTTCCTGGTCTCTGCAGTTTGCTGCAGCTATTGGGTGAGTCTGAGAGGAGGGGAACAAAACCCTGCCTCCAAAGATCTGGATTGGAGGTTTGTGGCTTCGGCCCTCCAGCAATGAGAGGCTGATGCTGATGTGTATGAGGAGGTGGGTAGCAGTCTGTCCGGAGAAGAGGGAGGTTGTCCTCAATGTAGCCTCTTCCAGTAAGATGAGGAGATGATGAGGTGAAGACTGGGCCCGTATAGAAAATAAATACCAGGGAGGAGAGAACAAGCCTGGGGCAGAGGATAGGTGCCAACTAAAGCCGCTCAGATGTGATGGTGATGAGCATGGTGTGAGAACCTAGCTGGATGAGGACAGGCGGAGTGGCGAGCATCACATCCCCCCACACCCATGGCTCTCTGGACCTTGTTCCATCTCGGTCACTTTGTTTCTGTTCTCCCTGATACCAAGGCTCTTGGTGCAGTGCAGCCAGCGTCCACTTCACAGGACCACTATCACCAGCAGCACCGGTTGGCCCATTGGTCAGCAGCCTCAGCAAAGAGGTGTGGGGTCTGGACTCCCTTCCGTCTCCAAGGGGTGGCTTCTCCGTGGAAGCACATTGGTGGGGCATCATGGAGGGGCCTGTGTTGCCCCATTGCATGTGGCATCTGTAGATCTCTGTAGGTCTGGGGATGTCTGTCTGGCAGCCTCCACTGGCATGGCATTGACTTTAAAACAGCCCTAAGCTTGAAAGAGAAAAAACATTTAAAGAAGTTGATGTTACTGTTGACTTTTAACTGGCTGGTTGTTTACAGGCGGGGTACTGATTCTCTTTGGTCAGCTCGGTGGGCACAGAACTCCAGGGGCTCAGCCCTGACTTTGCTGGTGTCAGTCGGGCCAGACTGTCCCCCTGTGTCTGCAGATCCCAGCCCAGGGAGGAGGGGGAACTGAGGTCTCTCTGGAATGGATTGTTTTCTCTGGAGTGGCAGTGACACAATGGATGGCCACAAATGGCACCGAGAGGTGCAAACTCCCCCATTCACGGTAATGGGCTGTTAACTTTAAAGCCTAATTAGGAGCCCTGAAGTGTCAACACCATTAACCTTGTCACTGCGGCTCCCTCTACCAGAAAATCCCAGCGAATTCGCAGGGTTAATTCACTTGGGGCCTCATGCACAGGACAGGGGACTGGAAATCAGGATCTGCCCTTGCTGGCTGATCTTCACCTTGAGCAAGTCACTTCATCTTTCTGTGCCTTGCTTTCCTCGCCTGTAGAACGGGAGGGATGATCCAGACCCGCCTTTGTGACGTGATCAAAGGTTGGCGGATGAGAAGTGCAATATAAATGCAGAAGATTATTTGATTGCTGGGAAAGGACAACTCCAGACGAATAACCGTGTGTCCTAGAGCTTAGAAACAGAAAAGTCCCTCCCCACTATGTCCCATCCAATGTGTTTCCTGACTAGGGAAGAATCCCCTAAATTCTCAATGCAGCATGTTTTGAATACATTGGCAATGTTATTTCAGCTCTTTGGGCAACAGAGTTGTTTGCTACCAGCCTTTAAAAGATGAGGGGAAAGTTTATAGTATGTTTTTAGGCAGGGCTGGCCAAGAAATAAGGCAGGAGTTAATCAATTATTTTTTGTCACAGTCCAAATTTCTTGGTCAAGGTCCAGACTTGAGAGAAACGTTTTTCACACCGCAATAACAATAGTGATAATAAGGAAATAAAAAGATTTTTGCAGTCCATTCAAAAGCATCAGGGGTGGTCCGGATTTGGCCCATCATCTGCCTATTGACTTCAACTGAAATAAGGTTTCTGTTTGTTTTGCAAAAACCAAACCAAACCAAACCGATAATAACAAAATAAAAATTGAGGTTTTGAGCTTTGGTTTTGTCCCAATGCGGAAGAAAATCCAGACCTTTAGAAATCTTCTGCAAAAAAGCAGAGAGGGGAAAACAAGGAAGAGTCTTTGTGGCACCTTAAAAAGAAAAGGAGTACTTGTGGCACCTTAGAGACTAACCTTAGAGACTAACTAATTGGTTAGTCTCTAAGGTGCCACAAGTACTCCTTTTCTTTTTGCGAATACAGACTAACACGGCTGTTACTCTGAAACGTGGCACCTTAGAGACTCCAGAATAGCCCAAGGGCATTTACATGGGATGTGGAGATCCAGTTTCAAATCCCTGCTCTGCTTGATGAGGAGTGGGGACTTGAACCTGCATCTCCCGTATCCCACATCGTAGACCAGAAGGGACCACCAGAGCATCTAGTCTGACCCCCCTGTAGATCCCAACACCAGCCAGCACCCACACCCTTACACCCAAAATTAGACCAAAGTATTACAGCCCCCGGGAAACTAGACTGTGCCCCGGCCACGGGGCTGTTGGCTAGTCTGGGCTCTTTCACTCACTCACCAGAAATGCCATCCTGGACGTGAGAAACCTACATTGCACCCAGTCCATGTTTTCCAATGAAAAAACGCTCATAGGAGAATTCTCGACCGCCCTATATGTATAGTGTCAGCCGTGAGATGGCCGCTGTCGGCCCCAGGCTGCTGCTTGCGGGGCTTGGTGGATTTCTGTCAAGCCTGATTCAGCAGCACTGGAGACTGTTGACTTTTAAGATGCTGTTCAGTCTGCCACGCTGAGGCTCTGATGTTCACCTTGTAAATCCCAGCTTGTGGCAGGGCTGCTGCCCTCAAGCCCACCTGGGCCAAAAAGGCCAGAATTTTGCTGTTTGTTAGGTGTAGCATGGGCTGGCTTTGGCAGAGCAAACCTCCCAACAGTCCTGGCTTTTGTGGGACCGTACCACTTTGGCCCCCTAGCCCAATTGAAGCGAAACATTTCCTGCATTCAGGTCCTCCGGGGGTGGCAGGGAAGGGAGCAATGTTTAATTTGTGCCAGGGCTGCCCTCTGGCCGTGGCAGTTCATAGCCCTGGCACCTCTGGCGCTTGCTGCATCAGTGATGAATGTAAACAAATTGCTTGAGCCCGAGCACCTCTTTCATTACAAATTAAGCCCTGGGGGGGGAGGGGGGCCGGCGGCCACCTCCAGGGTGGTGCCCTCTCCTGCTTTAGCCACTAGCAATGCTGGGATGCGTGGCTCCAGGGGGAGGAGTAGAGGCCGCAGGTGGGCCCTGTGCAAAGGACGCTCTCTGCCTGTCCTCCCCTCGTGCTGGGGAATAACACACCAGCCTGACCAGGTGGGTGGATTGTTTACAACTTTCCACCAGAAATCCCCCCCCCGCCCCCTTCCCCAGCCCCCTATCAGCAATTGCTTATTTACCAGGAACAAAATTCCCCTCTCTAAAAACCAAACTGAAAGTGCTGTCACCATGACAGCAGCGTGCAGGCTGGAGCCCACGCAGGGCTCTGTGCTCATTGCATGAAAGGGCAGGTTCGGCTCCTGCCCTTGCGGGGCAGATCCCTGACAAAGAGCAGGGCCTAGATGCCACGGTGATGGGCATGTCTGAAAACTCTTTGCATGGACATCTCATTCTCGCCTCCCATTCTTGCCTGTGCTCAGAATCGCTGGCCCCCACCTCTCTTTCTGGGCAGCCAGGAGTGCCTGGAGCTCTTGGGGTGATGCGTGTGTCTTGGAGCCCCGGCTAAGCTCTCTGCTTGGCGTATGTCAGTCCAGCCACGTTTCTGCAGTCCCAGCCTAGCGACCCTGCTCTGTGTCTCGTTTATCTGAGCTGACCCCTGAGAGCAAAACCCTGCGGCTCCCTGCGCCTGACAGGTCACGGGGAAGGTGATCTGTGGCCCGCGGAGGGTATTACTGACGGCGGAGAATAGGGAAGATGACAGCAGCTTAGCACTAGCTGAATTTCAAGCTGTTCCTCTGTCTTTCCTGTATCCAGAGGGGCATACTGTGGGTCAGTGAATCGTGGCGCTGGCAAGGCATGACAGGGGACAGCGGTTGTAGCCCGCCTCTGCTGAAGATCAGGGTCAGAATTTGCTAAAGAAGCAAGAGCAGGGGCGGCTAACCTGTGGCTCCAGCTCTTCGGAAATTAATATGCAGCTTCTTGCATAGGTGCCAACTCCGGGGCCGGAGCTACACGTGCCAACTTTTCAATGTGCCGGGGGGTGCTCACTGCTCAACCCCCTGGCTCTGCCCCAGGTCCTGACCCCGCTCCACCCCTTCCCCCAAGGCTCCTGCCCCTTCCCCCAGGCCTGCCGGTGCCCTCACTCCTCCTCCTTCCCCCCCAGAGCCTCCTGCACACCCGTGAAACAGCTGGTCGTGGTGGGCAGAAGGCACCGGGAGGGAGTGGGAGGTGCTGATCGGCGGGGCTGCCCCTGGGGGGGGAGGCGCTGGGGGGAGCTGATACGGGGCGGCTGACATATTACGGTGGCTCTTTGGCAAGGCACATTGGTAAATTCGGGCTCGGGTTGGCCACCCCTGACCAAGAGGAATCTTGGGGGTTGGGGGTTTCAGTCTACGCCATTGTGGAGGTTAGTCCATAGCCCAAACCCAGACCAGTATTTAATTAGTAGCGGACTCAGTCCAGGGCTGGACGAGCAGGGGGGCTGCCGGTCAGGATTGCGGGGCGTCAGCAGAGCTGTGTGCGGGAGCCAGGACAGGAACAGCAAGGCGGTGTTGCAAATTGGGATTGAGAGACAGAGCAGAGCTCTCCTGGGGAGATGGATCAGGACAGGCAATCCTGCAGATTGAGAGTTGGGTGCTTTGTCAGGCCTGTGTTGTGTGGGTGACCCCAGGAGTGGAATAGCGGGGGCTGCAGGACGGACGACGGAGGATCATTACAGTAGGGTTATGAGTGATCTTGCTTCAACCAGAGGAGGAGCGGGGACATATCCAGTCCCTGTCCTCAGCACCAGCCTTGCTAACTTAACAGCATGGAGCTCGAATACCCTGACTGGGACCTGCGCCGCCATTTTAGGCACAGACTTAGAGCATGACCAGGGGCTTGTCCACACTGGAAACGCTGCAGCAGCACTGCTGTGTCACTTCAGCGTAGACTCGCCCGGCGCCGGCGGGAGGGGTTCTCCGGGTGCTGGCGTTAACTCACCGCCCCGAGAATGTGCTGTCGGCCCTGGGGGGGTTAGGTCGGCTTAACGACATCGCTCGGGTGGGGGGGTGAATTTTTTTTCATCCCTCTGAGAGACGTAGCTGGGTCGACCTCGCTTTTTAGTGTGGACCCGGCCCGGGAGTTTGCTGGCTGCGCTCAGCGGGTGCCGCAGGTCGTGAGAGCAGAAACCTCCAGTCAAAGGAGACTGAACGTAGCCGCTGTCACACCGAGCCTCTGTCCCCTACCACCACAGGGACACTCTGGTGATGGCTAGCTGGGCTCTGCCAGGGGAGACGGGGTGAAGTGAAAGCAGCATTTGCTCCAGATCAGGAACCAGCTCCCTTGGGTTGTTTCTTAGCCACAAGCGTTTGGACTTGGACCGGAACCATTTCCATATGCGGCAGAGCATAGCTACATACAGACAGAGCTGCCCCTCCCCACCTCAGACACGCACAGGGACACGGCACAGTAACATGCATGGGCACACATCTACATACACGTGCACGCACGCACACAGACATGCACAAGACACACATAACACAGGCCCATACAATACATGCATGCTGGGCTCCTTAAACGCATAGGCATGTGCAAAGGTATTGTACGCACAGACACAGAGACTAACATGCATACACTGGTGCACATAAATACACAAACCTTGAACAAACATTCTCACACAGACACGCATACAGACAATTTATGTGCATGTGTACAATCTAACCCATCATTCAGAATACACAGACGTATACACTGTACCCCCCACAAGCGAATACATGGGAATGATGGGCACCTCGCACCCCCACGCCCCTTCAGGGCATTGGTAACTAGGCATTACCTTCGGGTATTTAGATCACCTGCACACACACACGTGCAGCAAACACACGCTGTGTACACCACGCACACTCACCCCCCCCTCCCAGCCACACCACGTGCATACGACACAGGGCGGCAGCCCTTTTGTTACCATCATCAACCCCTTTCGCCCCCAAAGAGCCAAGAAGCAGCCTGTGATTCGGGACAAATCGGGGCTACAAAAGCACTTCCTTTTTAAAACGAATCTGAGCCTAATGTGACCGTTGTGCGGGTCTCCATGGAAACGAGGCCTGAGCACACACGTCCTTAGCTTGTACCATGGGGGACCCATCTCTCTCTCCCACCCCCCAATCCGGGCCTTAAGTCCTCCCTCCCTCTCTGCCTGCCTGCTGCAGACTGAGGCTGCGTGGAGAAGCCCCCGGGGACCCTGTGACCTGTGCGCTGCCCTCCTTGTGTGCCTCCGCGGGGTGTTGGAAAGGGAAAGGGCAGCTCAAGGTTTCCAGACTCCGCCACCTGGCTCCTGACCTTCAGGAGCACAGAGGCCATGGGGTGGGGTGTGGGGGGGTCATTGGGTCTCTGCTCACCAGGGAGCTGTCTCTTAGCAGGGAATTTTCCCCTAGGTTCACTTGGCACAGTAGAGCTTCCAGCACCCCCGAGTGAAAGGCAGGGCTGGAAGGGAACCGGTGAGCGTCCTATGCTGCTAAGGCTGGCCGTGCTTGGTGCCTCTAGCCCTGGCTCTATGGGGTACCCCCAGTTCATGTAGGGGATGGACAGGCCCCCTTTTGGAGGGGACACTGGGCTCTGAAAGACATGCCTGCAGAGGGGGAGGCCCCTGGGCTCGGACCCTGCGCCCTGCCAAACCTATCTTGTTTGGGCTGGGACAGCTTTGGATAAACTGGTTTGAAATGTCAATGCTGAACTTGTCCTGGGCAGGAGCCCAGTGGGGGATGCAGGGGTCCTTTGGCTCAGGCAAGGGCAAGATAGCGCTCCCCTGACACGACACTTGGGCCCAGATCCTGGCTGCTTCCTCAGGGATGTGCCAAGAGAGCCCCGTGGCCAGGCAGTCACAATCCCAGTGCTTGTGTGCCTTGAACAAGAGATAGGTGGGTGGGTGGGGGTTCGGTGTCATGGTCAGAGGTGATACACTTAAAGGGGGGGCAGAGTTGTGACCAGTGCCACCTCCCTGGCATGCTGGCTGATGGCTAGGACGTACCTCCCTATAGCAGGTGCAAGACCTGCTTCTGAGTGTGCTTTTCCAGAGACATCTCTCCTGCCTCAGCACTGCACATGGCCCCAGCCACACCTAGCGCCTTCCACGTTTTAAGTATCAATCTGTCTGGCTCTAGATCTTAGTCAGGAGGACATGGGGAGCCTTGCCAACACTACCTTTTCTTCTCTCCCTCTTCCACGTCGCAGTAGTGAAGGGGCTAGTTTAAAGAAGGCACCAGTGGCCACCAGTGGTGTGGTGCTGCCCTGCTCTGAGCAGGATTAGGCAACAGTGTTCAAACACCAATGCTCCCAGCATCATGAACATTTGCTGGAGCTGTCCCAGGGCTAGCAACACTGGGAAACTTTAACTAGGGACAGTATAGATCTGCAGATGCAGAAAACCCACAGCTTGGAGGCGTCTGGGCCCTCTCTTGTAGATTTTCAGTTGCTGTTACAGACCTCACTTATGCTGGGAAAGCAGCTCCAGATTAACTAAATCAGTTTTTTTCGTTGATCCGGTTAAACCAATGTAGACGCACCTAAACCAGTTTAACCTTGGCTTTAAATAGTGTTAGCTTAATTCGATCTAACCCAATTTAAGGGAGAGTTAAAATGGTTTTTCCATTGGGGAGGTACGATGATTTAACTGGTTTCAGAGTAACAGCCGTGTTAGTCTGTATTCGCAAAAAGAAAAGGAGGACTTGTGGCACCTTAGAGACTAACCAATTTATTTGAGCATGAGCTTTCGTGAGCTACAGCTCACTTCATCGGATCACTTAACTAGATCACTTAAAAACTGATTTAAACTGGTGCGACTTTTCTCCTCCAGTCAGGACCTAAGATTTCATTTTAAAGACAATACAGCCCTTGAGGCTGTCTCCCCAGTGCAATTGATTCCCCCCCCCCACAGGGCGCTAAGTGTACCATCTAATTATTGCCATTAAAATGCTAATGTCATTATCCATTTCATTCCCCATTCTCCAAAAAGCCTTGTCCAGGGTTTGAAAGGACCTTGGCTAGGAGGAGGTTCTGTGCTTTGAATCTGCAAAGAGCTGGCTATTACATCAGCCTCTTTTGATTATTCAAACGATTGGGATGGCTGATGCTTCCCTTCCGTAGGAGGGTCCTATTTGTTTTTACACTGTGTGGATCTCAGGATTCTGTGGGATTTCAATGGGCCCCACTGCAGGACAGTAACAATTGACCCGGTTACAACATGGTTCCAGCCTGTAGCGTAGATGAGACTTCATTGTTCCCTAACCAGGCTGAGCCATCTGTGAATGCAGCCTGGTCACAGACTCAGCAAAGGATTCAGTTTTGGTCTAGAAGCAGTGAAAGGCGTTCCCTTACAACCTAAAGTATTTGGGCATGGCTTCCCTGGGTTTATAAGAAGATCTAGTATGTGTGTCTGGTAACACCCATTGTTTCATGTTCTCTACGTATATAAATCTCCCCACTGTATTTTCCACTGAATGCATCCGATGAAGTGAGCTGTAGCTCACGAAAGCTTATGTTCAAATAAATTTGTTAGTCTCTAAGGTGCCACAAGTCCTCCTGTTCTTTTTGGTATGGGGAGAATGTATCTGAACAGGACAGAAATCAAACATTCCCAGCTCAGAAATTCTACCAATTTAAGAGGGAAAATCATTGGAGATCTTGCCGCAGTTCCCATAGGTTCCTGCTTTCCCAACCCTGCGGGAAAGAAGAGACTTTGGATACATCTACACAGGGATAAAAGACCCGTGGCACAGTCACGACTGACCCGTGTCAGCTGACTTGGGCTCGTGGGGCTCAGGCTATGGGGTGAAAAATGTCTGTGTAGACATTTGCACCCTCCATCCTCACAAGGTCCCTCCCAGCGCTCAGGCGCGAGCCTGAGCCCGAAGGTCAAAACAGCAGTTTTTCAGCCCTGGAGTCCAAGTCCCGTGAGCCCGTCAGCTGAGCCAGGCCAGCCACGGTTTTTGTGTCCCCATGTAGATGTCCAGGAAGAGACCAGTCAGGAAGGACTGAGGGTAGCTGTGGCACTGTATGCTGATTAACGGGTCCAGAGTGCATCTTGGCTCTTGTGCGATGTTCACACTGAAGGGCCAGTCCAAGGCCTTGTATCCTCCAGGGAATTTTTACTAAACTTTGGCCATTCAGCTCCACTGGTGGAAGCCTCAGGTTCAAGGTGGCTGCCCTCCATTTAGTCACCATGTCATGTGTCCTGCTCAGAGCAGAGTTAGACGGACATGGTGCTTCCCGCGCTAGCCTCTGCCCAGAGACTTGTCTATACTAGAACTGCTCCTGCCAGTGGAACTAACCAGGCAGTAGCTACGGTGAGAAATTCTAGGGGTAAACACAATCCATGGGGCTGACAGTATCAAGGGCATCCATGTCCTCATGACTTGGTAAGATCTGTTCTCTAGTTCCCTGGTGGAGACATGCTGACTTTACCTGTCCCCTGTTTCCTGTCCTAGCCACTAAGGAAGCCTCGGGCTAGCTTCTGTCTATGAACCAAAACCACGGCAGCTTTATAGTTTGCCAATTTCTCCCCCCCTCCACTCCCTCCCGCCCATCCACTGTGCAAACTTCAGTGACAGATGCATCTTCGCCAAGACTTGCATGTCCGTAACCATGGAAACAGCTGTTCAGACTCCAGGATGCCAAAAGGAGAGGGGGGGCAGAGAAAGAGAGAGAGTGAATGGTGAGTTAGCCCGTCTATTCCTGTGCCTATCAGCTGGCTCATCTGTTTGCCAGCAGGACAATAGCACCTCCCTCCCCTTCACCACCAGGCCTAGATGGGAGCTCAGGGATATGCCTGGGAATGTGAGTGGGGATTTACAGCAGGAAATACAGTAGAAGCAGGGCAGGGTGGTGTTGAGAGTACAAGCCATGCTGATTGGGCTAGGCACTGGCTAGACGCTTGCAGATTTAGCCTTAAGGTTTAGCCTGAACGTTTAGTATCCAGTTATTTTCCCATATTTCAGCCATGAGAGAGAAGCCATTGACAAACCTACAGCACGCACTGCCCACGCATGCATCCATGCAGCAACCCTTGCAAATCACACGCACATGCTATGCTCATGGATGCATACACATATATCGACAGAGTTGGGTGCACACATACTATCCACATATGCCTGTATATATGTGCCCAGACCCAGGGGTAGGCCCAAATGCATATGCATACACCAGCATGTGCGCGCACACAGGCCTAGACGTGACCACCTCTACTTCCACACATGCATCTGCACAGAGGCATCTGCGCTCCCTTTGCACATGTACTGTCCCCTGCACGTACTGTGCCCACGGACAAACACACACAAAAGGCAGACGGCACATGCTGGTTGTGAGAAGGGTGAAAGAATGCAGGGGAAAGAGGCAGAGAAGAAATCGGGGAAGGGGCAGTGTCGGGGTGGCGAGGTTCCCAATCTTCCCTGCTCTAAAGGGAGCAGAATAGGAGTTGCTCTGCAGGGTGGGAGCTGGGGATGGAGGAGGAGGGGAGGGCGATATGCTCCGGGGCCAATTGACTTCATGTTCATACTGTTTGTTCCCTTTCACCTGGGTTGGGCCGGGCTGTAAAACTGCGGCCTGTCTGCTCATGTGTTCCTGCACATGGATTGCCATCCCAACGCCCCATTGTCTGCTAGTTAACTTGTAACCAGCGGCTCCCTTTCATCTGTTCCATTGGCCTCCACCCCACCTGGGGCTGCCAAGGCTGCCTGGGCATGCATTGCCCTGGGACAGCAGCTCCCTGATGGCTCTGGGGCGGGAGCACTTGCTAAGGACTAAGCTCAGGGAGAGCCCATTCCCTGTGTAGCGCTGAGCACCCTCCGCCCTGCTGACTTCAATGGGAGCTGATGGCTCTCCATGGCTGGCAGCATCTAGCTTGGGCGGGGACCTCTCCGGGTGTAGCTGGCTATTTGCAAAGTGCCCACAAACTGGGTGCCTTCTGGCTGTCTCTCCCCTTCATCTCCTGAGGCAGAGCTTCCACTCCTCCCAGCCATTCTCTCTGTCAGCCCCCAGGTGCTTTCCCGGCCTTGGTCTGTCTGGGCAGCTTCTAGCCATTTTGAATGGTTCCTAGAGCCCGAGCTCCCACTTCTGAGCCCTCTGTAAGTTGCTGCTGGAGACTGGTCCAGCTGGGCCCCAGCCCTGCTGCTGGCTTCTCTCTCCGCTTCATCCTCCAGTCTCTAAGGCACGTGCCTTGCTTCCTCTTGATCATTCTTCTGCTGGAAGAAGGGCTCACCGTGGCTGGAGTGGGGGGGAAGTCAGTCCATTTCAGTGGCAGACTACTTTGCATGAGAGTCACGTTCCTTAGAAGAGGGAGAACCTGCCTCCAAAGCATTACACAGA
The DNA here is from genome assembly GCF_965140295.1 of Lepidochelys olivacea. Taxonomy (NCBI): domain Eukaryota; kingdom Metazoa; phylum Chordata; order Testudines; family Cheloniidae; genus Lepidochelys; species Lepidochelys olivacea. The sequence goes on along the minus strand of NC_140429.1, from coordinate 6,624,517 downwards.
GCACAGCAAACTGTGAGGAGAAGAATGGAAGGACAGTCTCCAGCCAGGGAAACATGGACATTGGCTGCCAGGGCGCGAGGGATGGGACCGGCTCAGGTCAGACTGGCTGTTTGCTTAGAGCCCTGTGTAGCTCTGCCGTGCTGGGTCCAGGTGTTATGGCCTTTCAGTCTCTGCTGGGCCGGCCCCCCTGGGTCCTGTGCTGGGTGGGCTGCCCACCCCCTTCCCTCATCCCTGCTCCAGTCTAGTGTGCGCTTGCTCCTGCCGAGGGAGCTGTCAGCGCTGATGGGTTTGGCAGCGAAGCAGCTCAGCTGGTGAAAAAGCCTCCGGCGCTCAAGTGACCCACTAACCTTGTTCTTCTTAAAAATGCACAAAATGCAGTCTCCAGCCTATGGGGACTCCTCTCACTCACGCACACGTGTGCACACACACACACACACACACACGGGATCATGTTCTCCCTCTCCTCTCTCTCTCTCTCACTCACTCACAGCCACATGCTCCAGTCATGTTCTCTCTAACACACACACACACTCGTTCTCCCTAACACCCCCCACACACAACCACACGTTCAAAGTAGCATTCTCCTTCACACACACACACACACACACCCCACCCCTCTGCACTGACTCTCAGACTCCTTCAGATCCACAGACCCACTCTAACACATGGGGCCTGATTCTGGGCACTGCTGCTGTTCCCCAAAGCCCTGGTTAACAGCCTCGGGGAAACCCCCAGTGCAGGGGTGGTACAGGGCCACCCTACCTATGCTGCCTCTGTGGAAGGCTGTGCCATGGGTGTGGCCATGGGCCAGGTTAGGGTGGAAGGGGGAGTAACTGAAGTGCTTTGTGCTCCAGCTGGTCTGGAGCAGGCCTCCATCGCGGCCCAGAATCCCAGACAGTACCAGGGACAGGCCCCTTGCCAACTGCTGGCCCCATGCCGACGCTCCTGGGGTTCCCAGCACAGAGCCTGGCTCATGGATCCTGAAACACACTCCCGCGCTCCAGAGAGGAAGCTGAAGTTTTGTAGCGAAAGGAGCCAGCTGCAGAGGGCGGCTGTGGTGTTCCCAAAGCCCAGGAGGTGTCTGTACCCAGGATTTCGTTCGCTTTGGGCTTGTGTCTGGTTTTCAAAGGTATCCACAAATGAAGCACATAAGGGTAGCCTATGCTGGTAGCCAGCACCGCACGGGTCACCCAGAGACCCGGGGGAAGGGGTCTGCAGGAGGGCAAAGCAGGGAGGCAGCAGGTCCATGCAGTGAACATGCTGCTGTCTCTGCAGTATGGTTATTCTGCTCCCCTCTCCTCCCCTCTCCCCATGGCCAGCGTGGCGTGGCTGCCCTCGCAGACAGCCAGCCTGCGGCTGCCAAGCTTGCAGCGCTGACCTTATTTCTCTCTCCGCTTCCCAGCACTCCTATGCTGGACCCGGCGGTCACCATTCCCAGCACTCTCTTCCCCAAACTGCTACGGAAAAATCCCTGCAGCGGGGCTGGGGGGAATCAGCTCGTCATCTGGGCTGACTTGGGGGGCTGCGGGATCAGGTCGACGGGGGAGGCTGGTTTTGGGGAAGATGTGAGCTTGGCAGCTAAACACCATTGCACTGGGTCAGGCCAGCACAGACTGACAGTGCCCAGAGGCCTGATCGCTGTGATGGATCCTGTCTAATTAAGCTCCGGCACTGTGCCATTGCGCCGCACTCCAGAGGGAGAGGCTTCCCCTGCCCCCATCAGGGCTCTGAATGCCAGCCGTGCAGGCCTTGTCTGCTCCACTCTCCCCCCACCTCCCCACTTGTGCTCCCTCCTTGCCTTTAATCTTTCTCAAGCTCTTGTCACAGGCACTGTCTCCCCATCCCGGTCGTAGCTGCCCGTGGGGCACAAAGGAAGCTGTGCCAGCCGGGCAGAGCCATGCTAAGGGTCCCCTCCTCAGCCCCTCTCTTCAGGAGCATTTAGAACCTGGAAAGGTCAGATGCACTGTCAGGGGGTTGGTTTCCCTCCAGCTGATGTCTCTTTAATTCACCAGCACAGCCAGGAACGTGCTGTCCAAAGAGGTTCCATTGGCTACAGTGTGGTAAGAGCTAATGGGGGCCCAAGTGCTTCCCCCCTGGCTTTTGAGACACCCTCCCCCCCCGCCCCCCGCCATGCACTCTTCCTCCCAACTCCTTGAGCCCGGCCTTAGCTGGCAACAATCAGTTGGGCCCTTCACCTCTGCTCTGATCCTGATTTCACCCTCACTGGCTGGCTCCCCAACCCCCCAGGGCGCACCCTGCCTAGGTAGATGGCTGAGGCTGGGATAACACTCTGCTGTGTTTTCGCGCCTGGTGGTAATTCACGCAGCTTTTCCTTCTTGCTCCATCTCTCTGTGCCCTGCTGCGGGGCTCTTGGGAAGCTGGTGTGCAGCCTCCCTGATCCTGCAGAGGCCTGGTCTACACACAACAGTTTGACTGGCATAGAGCTAAGTTGGCCAGGAATGTGAAGAGCTGCAACTGGCATCGCTTTGCTGGCAAAAGCCCTAGCGCAGATGCAAAAAAGGACTTACTCTGTTGGAGGAGCTGGTATAAGCGACACCAGCTCACGAGCTCCTCTGCTAGTAGAAGCTGCGTCTCCACCCGGTGGGTTTGCCCGCAGATCTCTATTGATCTAGCTCCATTGGCAAACCCTTTTAGGGTAGACAAAGCCTGAGCAATGGCAGGGCCAGGCTCTCTTGTGCTGCTTTCCCCCATCCTCCCTGGGGTGCTTGGCAGGGGTGCTGAGAGCAGTGGGTAGCTGGGAAATGTCAGGCCGCACCTGCTGAGAACAACAGGGATACGTCCAGAGTGGCTGCTGGAGCTGATCAGGTTCTTGTGGTGTCACTGGGGGAAAATGCATGGCCAGAAGCTGTAGATTTGGGGGGCCGTCAGCTGACTGGCCAAAGGAAGGTGACGGATTTGCAGGAGGTTCTGGATCCCAGACCAGGGGTCCGGGGGAACCCATCATTTGTAGGGTTAAATCCTGTGCCCAGCTCACACCCTGGGGAAAAGGGAGCAGTGGGTTCTCTTTGGGTGGCAGGGGAGGCCAGAGTCCCTCCCCATGCTGTGGAACATCATCTCCCCCATCTAAGAGGGGTGGCCTGGCTGGGGAGACTTAGTAGGGGTCTCATCCCCCCAGCCACCCCTCCAGACTCGGGTGCAGGGAGCTGTACAGAGGTTTGGTTCTCCTGTGTTGGTTGCTCTGTACCCCTGCAGAGCAGAACCATAGTGGGAAGGATGATGGGGGGGATTTTCCCTGTGCTGTATGTCACTGACTGGTGGGCTAACACTCCATGACACATGCCTGCCCACTGACTCTCGCCCTCGGGGTGGGCAGCACCTCTAGGCAGCACAGGCCCCAGCCACTAAGGAGTTAACGCATTTTTCTCTCTCTCTCTCTTCCTGCTGGTTTAATTTCAGTTTTATTTGCATTTCTGACTGAGTCCAAAGAAGTCGATGTAACACCTCATCTGGAGTGTTAAAGAGATAGGCACTATATTTAGATGCTTGTGCTTGCTGGAGCAGTGCCTGATGCTTGCCGCTGTCACTCAGCCAGGTTAGCTTTGTTCCTCCACCCGAGCTCTTCAAATGATAGCCAAAGTTTAGAGTGAGATGAGTTTTGGCTTCTCAAAGTCTCCAGGATTTTGGGGTCAGGATGGCAGCCGGAGGCGAGCCTTCCTCCCGTGAGCTGCCAGGCATCCAGGGGCTCAGCTGGCATGCAGTGGGCATGTGGGTCAACGGAAGCTTCACGATGACAGATTATGGCGTGGGCAACAGTGAGCTGGTGCAAGATTGCCTTGAGGTGGGCGTGGCACCGTGCCGTGCTTCTCTGCCCCATTGCATTGTGAGGTCGTGGTGCTGTGGCATTGCCCCGTTGTGACATGGCGTGGGGGTGCTTCTGTTCCCTGGGGTGGCGACAGAAATGGTTCTTTTCCACGGAGGATTTTGAGCGGGGCCTCTCACCGTGGTGCCTGACATGGTCTCGGCAGGAGGATGTCTCCTTGTAACAATGGGTGTGACACGCTGAGGTTGTGAGCATGGCAGCTCCATACAGATCCCAATTAGCTCCCATCCTAAAGAGAGATTTCCGTCTCCCCATTCGGGGGTGGGGTGGGGGAGGAGAATAACCCTCCCCCCACACGAATCATCTGCAGCGGGGTAAAACAAACCCCTCCCTTCAGTTTCGCCCTAGGTGTGGAGACAGGATGAAAGGCCAATGCTCCAACTGTCTCCCCTGTTTAGCTGCCCTGCAGGGATTGCCGAGTGTTTCAGTGTCTGAAGTGTCTCTTCTGTTAACATGTGTGTCACAGGGCATGTGACGGTCCACACAGCAAGGCTGCCAGGCTCAGCACCTGGCTCAGTGGATTCGGGCTTGGGCGGCGGGGCTAAAGATAACAGTGTAAACGTTCAGGCTGGGGCTGGAACTGGGGCTTGGAGATCCCACGAGGGGGTAGGTCTCATGCCTAAGGGACAAGGGTAGGTTTACAGTGCGGGCACCGGGTGTGTTTGCAGCTCACACGGACAATCACAAGCAAATTTACGTCTCCAGTAGCCGTGAAGCTGCAGCAGAGCGGGCTGTACCATCCCACCCGGACCCCTGGGTAATTATTTGGGTGGCTAGCCCCTGCCGAATCCTGTGTGGGGGCAGCTTCGTGGCTATTCATACCTGAGCTAGCTAGAGCAGTGTCGACGTACCTTATCTTGTGTGTGTGATAAGTGCATACCGGTGAGAAACTGTGTACAAGTGTGTGAGTACGTGATCCATGTGTGCGTGCAAGTCTATGGGCCTGTGCTTTTCCATGTGTGTTCAAGCCTGTGGTGTGGATTTCAATGCCACTATCGTGACTAAGCTCTTCCCCTATGAAATGAGTTGGCTGGATCTTGGTCCAGTTCTGCGTGACAAATAAACCCGCTCCCTTCAGTCAGCGCTGATCAGATCCCTTGTTGCCAGGCTCTTAAGAGAAGCCAAAGACAGAAAGGGCCATGGGGACTGGATCAAGATGGGGTGTCTTTCCAAAAGACAGTCTCTAGTTCACACAGGGATTATTTCGGGAAGTCCCGTGACCTGTGTTATGCAGGAGGTCAGCCGAGATGGTCACTCCCTTCTGGCTTTAGGAGCTGTGAATCCACTCTCCTGGGTTGGTTCCTCCAGGCCAGGGTTGAGCCACCGGTGGGGGAAGCTTGTATTGCGGTTGCCCTTTGCTGTACCTATACACTGGCTCCAGGGCTGCCCTGGTTCTCTGCATCACCCTTCTCCTGGCACGGGCCCGGGGCGGCCTTCCATCCGTCCGGGAGGAGGAGGCTGGATGAGGTGGGAATTCTCTGTGGCTGCAGCACCTTTCTTCAGTCCCTCGTCCATGGACGTAGCCGAGCAGAATTGCTCTGGGCACCATCCACTGACTTCTTGGACTCCTCCTCAGGGCAGTGGGTGTAGTCCAAGGTTCTCTGCTCGATGGCCCCCTCTTGGACCGGACCTGCTTCCCCATCCGTGTTTACATTCTGTGTCCCCAGTAATCAGTTAAGACCTGGGCTCTGGGCCTCTCTCACGTGGGGTAGGGTGGGCTCTGCCTGCCATCCCAGGATTTCTATCAGCTTCTGGCTGAACTAATAATATACAGCAAACCGAAAAAAGAGGGACGGGCCTTCAAGTGGAGCCAAAGAGAGTCTGGAAAAGCTGCAGGATGTCAAAGGCTACGTGGATGTTTTATTAAAAAAAAACCCCATGTGATACAAACTGAGCCTCGAATGGTTAGTCACAAGTCCCCCTGCGGCCCACAGTACTCTCCGCCTTAGGGTTTATTCTCTTACAACAATGTTGTCTAAATCTTTTCACAGGGAGCAGATTGTTTTGTTGGTGACACACTGTGGGGGGGAGGAGGAGGGGAAATAGATTTGTTAGTTAAAACAATCGAAGCCTTTATTTAAAAGAACAGAAAGCAACGCGGTGTGTGTCTGAATTAAATAAAAAAAGAGTGCGGGTCAGTTTGAAAACGTGGCTCTCCGGTGGTGGGCGGTGGCGCGTGACTCCTGTCGATTGTGTTTGCAGCAGGACTTGAGCACCTAACATCTTTAAAGTGCTGAGCGGACACTGAGAGTAATGTAAACCTCCCCCACAACCCAACTCCTCCTCTCCCCACACTTCCCCCCCCCCGCATGCACACCCCTCCCTGCAGGAGCTGCCACCCCTGTTTACACGTGGGACAAGTGAAATCACTCAGCCAGCTCTCAAGTCCAAGGCCTGGCGCTATGCTTTCACTTTGAGGCTTCACGGCTTTCGCAAGGGCTCTGACTGTATTTTGATGGTTTCCCTGCTTTCATCCTCGGATTGCTGAGCAGTTTTGCTCTGAGCTGTTAAAACAGCTGCTGAGGTGGATCCCCGGAAGTGCTGCATTTCAGCAGTGCGTGAAGTAAGCCTTGTAAACAGTAAATAGTTATAAAGCGACACCGTCAACTTAAACAGCACACTCCTGCCCATTCTTACTGGCAAAAACTGGTTCTTTCCTCCCCTGTACTCTGTTTCCTTTGTAGATTTAATAGCACCATAGGTACAGTCAGAAATGTTCTGTGAGTTTGCACACAGCAAAAGGGGAGAGAGAGAAACAATTAGAAAAAACAGGAACATCTGAGTGTGAAACCACAAACATTGGCAGGGTGAGGTGGTAACTAATGCTGTTTTGCACTAGCTATTAGAAATGGCCTAGCTTTTGCATTCACATTGCCCGTTTCAAGGGCTGAAATCTTTGGCTGCTAGGTGCTACAGTCTATAAATAGCAGCCATTAATTATGGTTATTGGCATTATTTATTGCTCTGTTGAGTTGTATTAAATCAAGCTCTATCTCATTTTTATGATTGTAAGTGCTGGGATTAAAAAAAAACAACCACCACCAACCCAGCCAGAAGCGGATGTTTTAAAGTACCATTTTCAGTACTCTGCATGGCATGACTGCAGATGTGAGCCACAGTCCATCAGAAAACATGAGCCACTATGCACCCAAGTGTCATCTTCTGCATGCATCCCCCCCAGCCCTGGGCGGGGAGAGAAAATGCAGCTCTCCCTTTAAAGAGAGGCTTCCAACCTCTGAGCCCATAGCCGCTGATCTTAGCCGGAGAGAATGCAGAGCACAGGGGCCTTGGTGTGTGGGTGTGAAATGGGGAGGTAAACAAAAGAGGGGGGTTGCGGGGGTGATTCTTCCTGGCCCTTGTGGAAATCCCTGTGGTTTCCGGTCTAGTTTTTAACACTCATCCCCACTAAAGCAGCAGGCTCAGATTAGACCAAGTGAGTCATCCAAAGCAAATGTTTGTGTCTCCTTCCCTTTATCTTGTGCCCTGCCCTGGGAGGGGACCGACTCTGCCCCTCCTACCCCATTGAACCAGGTATCCCCTCTATTGCTCCACACAACACCCGCCATACGCTTATTTCTGGGGGACGGTGCCTAGCGTCGCAGTACCACTGTTGCCAAGTCTCGTGATGTTATCACAACCCGCCGTGATATTTGATGGCTTTCCTCAAAGCTCGTGGATTCAGGTGTGTGTGGGGGAGGGAGAATTTCCATTTCATGAATAATCATTTTTAAAACAAAGTAAGTTTCTAGCCTTTGCAGTTGCAGAGAAAAGCTTAACAACGTACCCAGGTGAATAGGCTGAGAACATGAGCCCAAAAGTTGTTATTTACAAAAATAATAATAATAAAAAAAACAAACCCCAAACCTCTCATGAGTGTTAAGCCAATCTGATGATTATTTGAAGCCTGACTCATGATTCCGGCATGTATGGGGCTGGTGCCACTGAGCATCTGTCCATCTCTCTGCATTTATAGTGTGCCCATCCCCCTGGTATCTGCCCAGGAGCAGAGCTGCCCTGCTGCTTGGTGTCCTGCTGATGCGGCCGGGCACCCTGCTGGCCCGTCTCCCTGCACAGGGCTCCCTGTACCTTGCTCCTCCCTCTGCATACCTTGCTGCCTTTCCTGATGCCAGCCAGGTGGTGGAGGACATGGAATTGGAGCCTCTCAACTCCTCTGGCTAATTAACATAAATTGACACTGACTAATTAACTGCTCCAGCCTTGGTGCTATGTCTCTGGGAACAGCAGGCGGCCAGGCCATTGTCTTCAGTCTCCCACAGAGGCGCATTGAACTGGCCCTTCAGACGCTTCCCAGCTCTGGCTGCCCCACAGGGGCACCTGCCCCACTTCAAAGCCCTGCTCAGCTGTGTGTGCAGCCTCCCGCTCACCCCCTTCTGGCTGCCCCTCCGCCCGGTCAGGCTGGCCAGGGTGAGGCTGTAAAGAGAGATAACAAGATTGGGGCTTAATCCACTTATTCCTGACTGGCGGGGCGCCTGGTGACAGCCGGTTTGGAAAGTCCCAAGGCCCAGTTAACACACAGGAAGCCTCTGGCCTGGCCCCACCAGGGAGTGCTGGCGGTTCCAACATTGGAGGTGGCAAAAATGAAGCCGGGGGGGCCGGAGGGCCATGATCGGAGTAAGAATGACTGACAAGGCTCCAGAGGGAAGCAAGCCCCAGTTTAATTTGAATGATGATCCATTCTCGATCCTGCTCACAGAAGTCAAGTGGGAAAGAGGCAGCCAGGAGGTCTCGTCCCAGCTCTGAAGGGCAAATCACTTAACTTGCTATGCCCCAGCTGTATAGGAGAGGTAGGATTGCCCAGTGGGTAGGGTACTGGCCTACGATGTGGGAGTCTTGGAGGACCTTGGGCAAGTCACTTCTGGCCAGATATTAAAGGCATTGAGGTGTCTAATGGTGCAGACCATCTTTAATGTGAGAGGTTCAGTTGCCATGTTGATGGGGGCCAGATAAATACCTTTGATAGATCTACTGGGGATAATGATACTGAGCTGCCTCGCAGGCGGGTTGAAATGGACACCAAGGTGAGAGGCCTCGTCTGAGCTACTGTGACTGCGGCTGGTTTAAGCATAGACAATTCCGTGCCCTCACACTACCCTTGCTGAATCGGTTTCAGTTTTGCCTCACGTCCACACCAGCTCTTTCTTAAACCATTTCAGTGGTGATCCTCTCTGGGTGCCTCTCCCACAATTCCCAGCTCAGCTCCTAGAATCCTGAGAGATTTTGCAAGGCGCTGTTGGTGCAGTATGAGGAGGGCTGGCTGAGTGATTTCAGTATGTCTGTGCCTGGTCTACAGCTCAGACTGAACCCCAATTAAGTGTTAACCGGTTAATAAACCTTCTGAAAGATAATCTGTTCTGACCGGTTATTGGGCTGTTCATCTGCAGCTCTCCACCTGCCATGCTTTTGTGTGTGAACAAAGCATTCTAGTCACATTGCGTGGGCTCTGAGCAATTGAATTTCTCTGGTGTAGGCCTGGCTTATGAGAGATGTTTGTAAAGTGTCCACTAAGAATAGGCTCAAACTAAACCCCTTCAATCTGAACACCTGAATTTTGGGGCTTGGGGCCATCTCCAGTTGTCTCCTCATTGTAATTTCTAAACGGATTGATTCCCTTCCCCTCTTCATCCAGGGGGAGCGTCCCCATTGCTGTGAGCCCTGAGGTTTCCCCGGTGTGTCTGCTTTATACTCCTCAATGCCCGTCCTCCGTCATGGCTGCCACCAGGGTTCATGAGAGCCACCTGCAACTCCCTTCCCAACCCATCTGTTTCTTAACTGGCCAAATTAGGAGTTATGGAACAGCTTCTATATAAGGAGAGATTAATAAATCTAGCACTGTTCGGCTTAGAAAAGAGATGACTAAAGCCAGATATGGCAGAGGCCTATAAAATAGTAAAGGGTGTGGAGAAATTTTTCAGAGGAGTGTTGTGTTATTCACCCCTTCACATAACACAAGCACTAGGGATCACCCAATGAAATTAATGGGCAACAGGTTTCAGACAAACATAAGGAAATCCTTCTGCACACAGTCAATCTGTGGAAGTCATTGCCAGGGGAAGTTGTGAAGGCCAAAAATATAACTGGGTTCAAAAAAGAATTAGGTAAGTTCATGGAGGATAGGTCCATAAATGGCTATTAGCCAAGATGGTCAGGGATGCAACCCCATGTTCTTGGTGTCCCTAAACCTCTGATTGCCAGAAGTTGGGCCTGGATGTCAGGGGATAGATCACTTGATAATTCCCCTGTTCTGTTCATTTCCTCTGAAGCGTTGAGTGGAAGGCGGGATACTGGGCTAGATGGACCATTGGTCTGACCCAGCATGGAAGTTTTTATGTTCTTAAGTTGGGTTGTGAGTTCTCTGCCTCCCAAGCCCCAACCCCAGGGCTTCCGCAAGGGTCCCAGCCACTTACAAGTCCCCAGACCACAGTGAATTGGGAATTGGAGTTATGTCTTTTATGTTTATCTCATCTCGCATATCAAGGCAAACGTCCCCAAGACACCAAGTGACAGAGGCTGCCAGAAACCTTGTTTTCATGGGAACGGGTTGAGTCTTGGGGAGGACAGGAGGAGGAGGAGGAGGGAGAGAAGGAAAGAAGGCAGCGCTGGAGAAATGTGTCCAAAGTCTCTGCCAACAAATCCTGCAGCATGTGTGCGGTGGTTGGAGAGCCACTGAGCCTGCTGAGGAAAGGACCAGCACTGATGGGCCAAGCTGACTCCCTTGAACGTCCATCTGGGTCCAAGGCAGTGGAGACAGCGTGTCAGCTACTGTAGGGAAGTGAGAGGCAGCTACCAATGTAGCCAATTCTTGCAGTGGCTGAAGAAGGAGAGTCACTCACAGGAGCTGTTGTCCTTCAGTTTGCAGGGTCTGGGTCTGCAGGGGGATGGACGGAGTGGGGCTGGAACTCTGTCTCTTTCACGTCAAAGTCACCAGCCTGAATTCAGTCTGGATTGGCTGCGACCAAACCCTGTTGCCATCTGTTCATGCTTTGGCCTGTGTGAAACAAGCTGTTGGTCTCAGTCCAGTTCCTAGTGGGCAAGTGCCCGCCTTGCAAAATCCACCATCCTAATTGGCACCCTCGTTGGCAGTCCCAGCAGAGCGGCCTAAGAATGAACGGGCTACGGGCCTTGCCTACACTGGGAAGCTTTGCACATGTCCAACCTGTTTAGTTGTGTTGGGGTAGCACTTAAGAGCCCTTGTCATGGACCAGCACCACATTGGGCTAGGTTCCATATGCGAAGACCTGGGCCTCGTCAGTGCTCGAGGATAGAACCAGTTGTAATTGAGCACACACGGCTTGATTCCATGTGTCCATGCTAGCTCTGCTGCATTGGTTTTCTGCACTGCGCCCACGACAGTCGCAATGCCCTCTGGGGTAGCTATCCCACAGGCCCCAGCTCGACTGCCAGAAGCAGTGCATTCTGGGAGGTATTCTAAAGCCCCACTGATTTATTGTCCGATCTCCGCAGGAGGACTAGTCACGTCATGGCAGAGTGCCTCCCTCCACGCTTCCCTTGAATCAGTTCAAACTGAACTGGTTAAGCTTATGTGGGTTATTAAACCTATGGAAAGGCTGGTTGTTCTAACCAGCTAGCAAGCCGTTTTCAGGCCACTTGTCTTATACAAACATCCCAGCAGCCCTAACCAGCAGAATTTCTGCAGTGCAGACCGGTCTTTGCACCCATCACGGCTGCAAAATGGGTTTGACAATAGCTTTGTCGGGTCTGTGCCAGTTTTGACCCCAGTGCAGACCAGGCCAGAGAAACTTGCCCCTAGCGGAAGGCCTTCCGTGGCAGGGTTGAGCGCGCCCGGCGATCACCCTCCCCAATCCACTTCTCTGGGTGCCTCTCTCTCTCATCAGCCCAACAGTCACTGTGAAGTCTTTTCCCTTTGATACCTCTCAGGGCCAAGAGATCCCGATGTCAGTCCCTGGCAGAACCTGTCAGGCAACTTTCCTCGGTGTCTTGTGCAATAAACAAAGGGCAGAGAGTCAAAAGCTCTGATACTGTGACATGACCTCACCTCTCTACGGAGCCTGCCGCATGGCTCTGGATATTCTTCCTGGGCCTGGAGAAAACACCCTCCCGCCATGTGTGTTTCCTGTACCTTTTTCTTGTCTTTTCTTTCAGAGGCTCGAGTGGGAAAGGATCACAGTTTTGCTAGCAAAGGGAGGCTTCACCGACTCCAAGGGGCTGGCTGGGGAGGGCAGAGCTGCAACCTGCTGCAGGGTCAGAACCCCAACACAAGTTCTGTGGGGCAGCCAAAAGGGCCAGAGGAGCATCTAACCCTGACCCCTTTCTATGGGAAGTCTTGTGCTTAGGGCACAGGCCTGGGACTCAGGACTCCTGGTTCAAGGAGCTTGGTGACCTTGGGTGAGCCACTTTGCCACTCTGTGCCTCAGTTTCCCCTCTGTCAAATGGGGCTGATACTCACCTACCCTTCATTTCAGTAGCCCCCCCCCCAAAGCCCTCAGAGGTGGGAAGCAGTATCGAAATGTGTATTACATGTGATTTGTATACGAGGGATGGGCCTGAATTGGAATCCTGGATTGTCACTCTGAGGAAGACCAGATCCAGAGCCCAGCATAGATTCGTAGATTCATAGATACTAAGGTCAGAAGGGACCATTATGATCATCTAGTCTGACCTCCTGCACAACGCAGGCCACAGAATCTCACCCACCCACTCCTGCGAAAAATCTCACCTATGTCTGAGCTATTGAAGTCCTCAAATCGTGGTTTAAAGACTTCAAGGAGCAGAGACTCCTCCAGCAAGTGACCTGTGGCCCATGCTACAGAGGAAGGCGAAAAACCTCCAGGGTCTCTTCCAATCTGCCCTGGAGGAAAATTCCTTCCCGACCCCAAATATGGCGATCAGCTAAACCCTGAGCATATGGGCAAGATTCACTAGCCAGATACTACAGAAAATTCTTTCCTGGGTAACTCAGATCCCACCCCATCTAACATCCCATCACAGGCCATTAGGCAGCCGCTCTTCTCTCATGGGCCCAGACTAGATGTCTTGGAGCCAGACCATTCGGACTCTCCAGGTCAGGCTTCCAGCTCTGCGTGCCACATCTGCTCTCCCCATCCCGCTGTCCTGAACCACCCTTAAGGGAATGAGATTCCAGTTCTTCCGGACAACAGTTTCAGGGCCAGCTCGAACAGCCCCAGCTCTGCATTTCCTCATTGGGAAAGCAGTGTGGACAGGAGCTGGGATCCTGCACCATTTGCATAGCCCCTAGACAGACTTCTCCCTCCATGTTCACCCTGCGTCTTTGAGCCCCTCTCTGGGGCCAGCACCCCAGGGACCAGCAGCCCTGTACAGCACAAAGGCTGTCAGAGGCATCTGCTCATTGGTTCATCGCCGTAGCCACAGTGACCCAGAACAAACCTGTCTGCTTGTAGTGCCTGAGAATGGCTGGGCTCCAGGTATCTCGACACATTCGTGGGATTCCTCTGCGCTGGCCTAGACAGAGGTGTAATCGCCCCATGAACCAGAGGCCCTTGGTTGTGGGAGGGGAAATCTCAACCGGGTTTGTCACTGGGGCTTGCTGTTCTGGGTTGGCTCTGTTCACCGCCTCCTTTCCAGCTGGTGTGGGGGATGTTGGCGACACACCCCACCATCCAGTCCCTTGCACAGCGATCACTTCCAGCCCCCCTGGAGCGTCCCTGGAGCTCGGCCCCAGCAGATGCGAGGGAGAGTCAGGGTGAGGGAGACGCAGGAAGGGAACAGAAGAAAGACGCTGCTATTGGAGTGGAAATTGGAAACGGAGCTAGTGCAGTTGTTTTCCAAGCCCCCTACACAGGCAGCCTGTGTTTCCTTGACTCGCCAGGCTGCTGCCAGGACATGGGGACACTTGTTGGTGGCGGGTCGGGGGTCAGTGTGGAGATGTGAAGAATTCTCCTTTCTGTAATCTCTGGAATCTGTCCCAGCGCTGACGCCCGGCCCAGACACAGAACCCTCATTCTTCCTCTTCCTTTTCTCTTAAAGTGAAAAACGATTGGAATGGCCACCGAGTCTGCGACCCCAGCTGTGCGGTTACCCCTGAGGGCTGTGGGCCCTGGGAGGGCAGAGGCACCCTTTATATGGGTTGCAGGAAGTCCTGGGCCAGGTGTGATGGGTAAGGGCCCCCAAGCACAGCATGAGGAATGGGAGAGGCACAGCACTTGCTCAGGGAACTGGAGAAATGTTGCCCCTAGGGAGAGAAAGACAGACAGACCAACAAGACAGGGCCAGGCATGGAACACAGCAGCTGAGAAGGACCCACCTGCCTCCCATGGCACTCTCTGGGCTTCTGCCATCCTCCCTGTTCATTTCTGCCCTAGCTTTGGTTTGGAGGCAGGAACTGTGGGGTGGCTGAACAGGTGTCTTGCTCCCATCACGCTCCGCTGTGGGTTTACTGCACCATGTGCTAATGCCACCACAATAGAAAGGGTTATGACAGATACTCTAATTTGCCAGTTCATTGCCCACAGTTCAGTTACTGTCTGGGCTGTCATCAGGCCTGGCTACCTGCCAGGAGCCAGTTAAAGACCTGGTTGGGTGGTTTCAGAGTCCAGGGCTGGGGTCCTGGGGTAGACGCTAACCTTGGCTGCCTGCAGAACCTAAGGGGTTGAGTCAGTGCTTGTCTACGTGAGAAAATTGCATTGATTTAACTAAACTGATCTAGAAATCAGCGCATCTCTGTTATGTGGATACTCTTATTTCAGTCTGAGAGTGCCCAATAGTGATTTAGGGCTTGTCCACAATGAAAACGCAGAAAAGGTAATCAATCTGAATTACCCTTGAGAGCAGATTAATTAAACCACATTAAATCCTTGTGTGGACTCTCTTATCCAGAATGAAAATGACTTTGATTCAGTTTTGCTTTTACTTGGGCAGTGAATTGTGCTAAACCAAATTTAGGCCACTAGCCATACAGGGGTTTAATGTGGTCTAACTAATCAAATTAAACTAATTAAATTAATCAAATTAAACTAATTAAAAACTACTAACTAATTAAATTAACACATTTAGTTTAATTTTCCTGAGCCTCCCTGTGTAGACAAGTCCTTCGCTGATGTTAATTTCTCACTGACTGATGCTAAATCCCTCTAAGGCCCTGTCAAAATGGAGAATTTTTTTCAGTGTAACCTAAGGTGTGAATTTAACCCATCTAATTACACTTGTATAACTCACCCTTTACATTCCAGTATCAAAGTGACTTTTTTCAGTTTAGTTTATGATGCTTGAGAAGGGGTTTAAGCTAAATGGTGTAAAATCATGCTAGTACTGCAATACATTGAAAAGTGGAGCAGTCCACCTGCAATGAAGGGTTAAATGCTGAGCGGCTGTATGTGATCCAGCTTCTGCTTCAGGGTGATGGGAGATGAGTGGAGAGCTGGAGCTCTCAGGCCCCAGGAACTGTAGGGCAGGGGGATTGTACTGAATTCATGAAGGCCTTGCATACACCTACAAGTTGTAGCTCTTTAATCACACTGGTCTGGTCCAACAGATAAAATGGTCCTAGTGTGGATGCAGTTATGTTTATATTTATACTGGTATAGTTTATTCCTGTTCAGGAAGAGGAATAAGCTTTACAGGGGTATAAGGCATCTTTATCTGGGTATCACTGCATCCACACTTAGGCATGGCACTGGTAAAAACCCATGCCCATAAACACCATAGCCATATAGGTACAAAAACTGTGTTTGCTCCAGCTCAGTGTTTCTCAACCTTTGTGTTACTAGGGACCAGCTTGCTACCTTTCTAAACTGAGTCAGGGAGATCTCACGGACGGGCACCGGTCCATGGACCAGTCGTTGAGAAACACTGCTCTAGCTAAAAGAAAAGGAGGACTTGTGGCACCTTAGAGACTAACAAAGTAGCTGATGCTTTGGCAGGCAATCGGGCCACAGGCACCCAGAGGTAGGGGGGGATTTTAGATCACAACTGCTGTCAACAGTGCAGTAGCTAAAGGCTACTTTTGTGCTCAGCTTGCAGTGTGTGTGGGTGCTGAGCACAGCAATAAGGGGGAGTCCCCGTGACACAGGAGAGGAGAAATAGGGATTCCCCAAGTGGCTTTTCCAAGATGCAGTCACACTGGGCAGCTCCAAGAACTGCCTGTTCATGCCTATTTTCTGCACAGTTTGAATGAGGAAGTGACACAGCAGTTAGCACTTTGCTGTGAGACACCCAATTATGGTCACAGCTGACAGGGAAGGCGACCTGAAAAACTCCCCTGTGCTGGGTGGACCCAGGGCAGGGTTTTGACATTGGCCAATGTCACATCCCCTGCATCAGGAGCCACGGCACTATCGTCTAAATACAGGACTAGGAACGAGGAGCCCCTGAGTTCTAAAGCCACCAGACTCTGACTCTTAGAGGTCTGGAGCAAGCCTGTAGGCTAAATGATCCCTTGTGTTGAACCGCGCAGGAAAATAGGACATTCCTCTAGGCAGTGTCCATTCCCAGGAGGCCTGGTTCTGACCTGAAACCCTGACCCTATTGAAGTCAATGGGGAATTTTGCTGTTGAATTAATGGGACTAAGATTTCACTGTGGACCTGCCCCTTTTGTAATGGGCCAACCTATAACCCAATCCCAGGTCCAGAACAGCTAAGCTTTCAGGTCTAGAAACAGGGCAGGAAATCCCAGCACTTCATTGATATTCACCTAATTAACCCTCACAACCATGTGAGGAGAAGGGAGGTGAGGGTCAATTTCCCAATGGGAAACTGAGGCACAGAGCTGGGAGGTGACTTACCCAAGGCCACTGAGTCAGTGGCAGAGCTGGGATTAGAACCCACAAGTTCCTGGCTCGCAGTCCTGTACTTAGACCCCTGCACACTATTTCTGATACTGGCTCGGTCAGGATTCCCGCAAGCTGAACCTCTTCTGGTATCATGTCACGTCTTTCCCTTTCTGAAAGCTGGGTGTGCAAATGAGCCTGGGCCAAGGGGGAGTGGAGACCGGGGAAATTAATGAAAATTGTTTGACCCTCACAAGTATTTGGGTTCTTCTGACCAGGGTTTGATCAGGCAGATCCTTATTTCCCATCAGTTTGTCCTACATGGGACTTGAAGTTAAACACCAAATCCTGCCCAGGAGAAACGGGATGCTGGCAGATGCTTCTCCAATATCCCAACTGGCAGGGATCCAGGAGTGCTGGAGAGGTGCACAGTGGGGAGTAATTTGCAGCTGTGCAGCAAGCCCAGGTTGCATGCTGTAGCATACATACAGGCTGACTGTCTGGAGAGGTAGCCACACCGATAGACTACACTCACTTTGGGCTGCGGCACCCAGGCCAGGGTGACAGCCAGGCTGTTCGCCTGAAGCATTCCCTCATGCACTTGGGAGGGACCTTGCCCTGCTGTACCTGCACGGGAAGTAGCAGAAGGGGCTACCACCTGGCAGAGGATGGAGAGAGCCCTTGATCAAACAGTGCAGTTCTGTGCCTCCATCAAGCCCTCATCAATGGCTTCTCCTGCTTTGACACACGCCCCCCATCCCGGGTGCCGCCGTCTGATCAGCGAATGATTCCTGCATTTGCCCACCTCCAGGGCACAGCAGTCAGGGACACGACACTAGTGCTTTCCAACCCTTTTATTGCAAGCAGCATTACATCCATCAGCCAGCCAAGGCCCAGGGAGCCACTCTGTTCAGAAGCCTCAGTCCCAGCCAGGAGGTGTTGGGGAGGAGTCTGGGGAGCAGAGGAGGGGCTGCTCCACTTGGGGTCACATCTCCGTCTCAGGGATCAAGCAGGCGCCGTTGGGAACTTTTCCTGAAGGGGAATACAATTCCCATGAGGCACTTTTGCAGTATATCTCCCAGGGAGCTTCTGGGTCCCATTCACTTCTCCCACCCTGCTCTGCACCCATGGGGAAGTCAGCAGAGAACCACCTACCTCCTGTCCTGGGAGGGACCAGGCCACCACCCAGCTCTCCAGAGACAAACCCAGTGAATCCTGTTTTAAACAGAGTCTCAGCGGGAGGAGAAGGGAGGAGCAGGGAATACCCCATTAGCCCAGGGAGAGAGACTTAGCAACTTCCTCTGGAGTCCTGGCCTGGATTTCCCCCAGGCTCCCCCACCCCACCCCTCCAAATGGAGCGGTGCGACTGTGTTCTGTACGACTGTGCTGGAGACCTAGCAGGGCTGTGGACAGGGCCTGCATGGAGGGATGACTATGCGATAGCCAGGGTGGCAAATCCCATTGCAGGACCAGGGAAGGGATCAGGGCTAAATCCTTTGCTCTTGATCTCTGACACGAGCAGGGGGAGCTTTCCTAGGGGCATCCTGAGTCTTGGGCAGAGTATCATTTGTTTCACTTATGGGCAAAAAATTCTGAGCAGGGCAGAGACGGGATGAGGGTGAGTCTTTCAGGTGGGGAGGGGCAGAGGAGAGACAAGTGCACAGTGTCCCTTTAAGGCCCCGTCTGCATTCTGGTGGTGCTGAGATGAATGGGGAATTGACTGGAGCTGGTGGCAGCTGCTCTGCTTGGAGGACCCATCTGAAACTCCCTCTTTGTGCTGCAGGGACATGCTCCCCGGAGCCGTGCTGACCACAACGGTCCCGAGCCCTGGCAGCCTGCGAGGGGGCATGGAGAAACCCTCGGCTAGGATTGTGTGTCTTTCTGTATCTGTGGTTCTCTAGGCGTGTGTGTGTGTTGCAGGTGCATGGCTGTGCATGGATGGTTGTGTACCTGTGCATGTGCACATGGGTGTTTGTGTTTCTCTCCAGGTATATTGTGTGTGCGCCCACGTGCATTTGTATATGTTTAATTGTGTTGAGCACGGTAGTGCCTAAGGGCCAACTAAGGATGTGGCCTCCTTGTGCTAGGGGCTGTACGAACCCAGAGTAGCAGACAGTCCCTGCCCCGAAAAGCTTACAATCTGAATAGACAAGAGAGACACAAGTTGGGGGAAGACGCACAAGCAGAGTGTACAGCGAGACGGCAGCCATGTGGGTGCGTGCATGTGAATGGATCCCCCAGCCCTGGGACAATGCCCAGCTCCAACCTCTGCTAGTCTCAGAGGTGGAGATGGGAATTTCAGAGGGCCACTTTCTCTTCTTTTCTCGATGGCTTCTTGTGCCGCCTGCATCCCCATCGGAGCGCCTTCCAGCAGTCAGTGCATCAATCAGCGTGACTAGCGGTCACACGTGGTTCATTTTCTCTCTTGTCCTCTCCCCAGTGGAGAAACTGTGTGCGCAGGGTTCGGTAGGGCTTTAAAAAAATTTGTAAATACGTACACACTGCTCTGTCTGTTGGTTAGAGAAGGATGATGGAAAAAGCTCTCCTGGCCCCTGGAGCAGAAAGTGGTGAGGTTTGTCCCTAGTTCCTGGGGGAGATCATTCCACAGTCTGGACCGGCCCCTGAGAAAGCTCTCCCTCCAGCACAGACAAGCTTTACCCTGATGGTGCGAAGCTCCACAGGGCCCAAGGAGCATGCACATTCACTGCAACCCCCTCAGGATATAATAGGTGTCTCAGGCCAGCAGGAGAACCGCTGAGGAGCAGGCTGGGCGAGCCTCAGTTTTCACTGCCGCTCAGAGCCGACAGGTAGAACCCTTGTCACGCGATGAGGAGCTTGGAAGAAGGCAACACACATTGGGGCGGTAGTTGTTGGGGGACCAGGTCAGGTGCTGATATGGTCATGCATGTAACACGCCTGTTCCACGATCAGGGAACATGCAGGGAGGAGTTACGGGTGCCAGCGGCATTCCGGTCTCGCCCGTGGTGGGTTGCTAACACTACCGTGTGTTTCACACCTCGCTGCTGGGCATGTGTTGGTTCCTCTTTCACCTGGGTCATAGCGGGGTTTCCGTACGCTGACATCATGGTTTGTGATCTCAGACTGAGCCTTAGCTGAGCCCCACTCAAGCAACCCTTTCCCCCTGCTGATGACGGTCTACAGTGGCTCTGAACATCCACCAAGAGCCACAGAGTGGGGCCAGGAGTATACAGAGAAGCATGGCCTCGTGGTTTGAGTCCAGGCCTGTGAGCCACAAAGGATATGTCTAGACTGCAAAATTGCCACCCCAGAGCAGTGAGTCTCAGAGCTCGCATCTGCAGACTCGGTCTCGTGGGACTCTCGCTACAGCAATAAAAATAGCAGTGCATACATTCCCGCCTGGGCTCTGATGCCTGGGGAGGAGGGTGGGCTTCAGAGCCTGGGCAGGAACACTGACCCCACCATCGTTAGCGCCATAGCATGAGCCCGGGTCTGAGGCTCACTGCCATGGGTGTTTTCTGGCAGTCCCCAGACCAAGAAGTTCCAGTTCTGACTCTGACACTGACGCCTTGGGCAAGTCACTTGCCCCGCATTGTGCCTCAGTTTCCCCATCTGTAAACTAGGACAAAAATACGCATCGCCCAGGGCGTGGGGTGAAGATTAATTAGCTAACATGAGCCGACGAGGAGAAGCGTGAGAGTGCCAAGCATACCCATGAGTCTATACACTGTGTTTGTACCAATTCCAGTTGGGGTCTGTTTTTTTACCAGTATAGTTAAAGGGGTACAACCCCTAGTGTGGATGCAATATAAAGGCTTGAAACCAGTTTCAAACCACTGCAGGTAACATAGTGCAAAACCCTTGTAAAGACCCATCCCTGCCACCCCCCTCTTTCCTCAGGGAGGTGCATTTCCTCTCACACCCAGGACTGGGGCCCCAGTGGGGACATGAGGGAGGCGGAAGTGATGACTTCACATTGCGGGGGAGGCTCTCCGTCACTGCAGAGGGCTGGGAAGGAGGTGTCACCTCTGACAGGACTGGAGGAAGGAAACTGAAACTTTGCGCTTTCCTCTTCACTGTGCGCTCCAGCCTCACTGACCCGGAAGCGTCTTCCCCTCCAGGCCCCTTTGCAGATCCCGTCCCTTTGACTCACCTTCCTGATCAGACTCCATCCGTGATGGGGCACCTCTCCTGGGGGGCACGTCCGCACAGGCTGTGTTCTGCCTCTCGCAAGCTTGTGTCATGACTCACTGGCTGAGTAATGGGCCCCTCACAGTTTCTGCTGGTTCATCCGAGGCCCTCTGGCTCTCTCCAGGAAGCTACTGACCTCAGCAAAAGCTGGGCAAACCAGAGCTGCAGCTCCAGAACCAGAATGGGGAGGGACCCAGTGAAGAACAGAAGGGCTTGCAGAGCCCCTACGGTGATGCTAGACCCTTGGCATGTCTTTGGTCCGGCTCCATTCACCCAGCGTCTCAAAGCATTTTACAGACATGGCTTCATTAGGTAGGCCTGCGCCCCACCCCCATCTGTAAACTGAATAGAATGACAGTTACCTTCCTTTGTAAAGAGTTTTGAAACTGTCTGGTTAAAGCCATTCTAAGTGAAAGGTATTGTCCTTGTGGTGAGCCCAGGTGAAAAAGTTTGGCTCAGAGTGCTCCACGGCAAATACAAGTTTAAAAGGTCAGTATTATTCTCTCCACTGTAGGGGTGGAGAAACTGAGGCACAGAGCGGCGACATGCCACGGTCACACAGTGGGTCAGTGGCCAAGCCAGGAGTTGCTGACTCCCAGTCTTCTCCTTTAACCAGTGGATAACACAGACAGAAATATTAATATAGACTAGAACATCATATGCTTAGACTTCTGTAAGGCATTTGACTTAGTCCCACATGGCAATCTGGTTAAAAAATAGCACTATACAAAATCAGTGCAGCCCATGTTAAATGGATTAAAAACTGGTTAACTGATAGATTGCAAAAAGTCATTGTAAATGGGGACTCCTTATCCTTTGGGAGTGTTTTGCGTGGGATCTGTTCTTGGCCAAATGCTATTCAATATCTTAAGCAAAGATCTTAAAATCATTGTGGGTAAAGTTTGCAGGTGACACACAAAGTCTGGAGTGGTAATAATGATGAGGACACGTCAGTTATACCAGCCAGCCTGGATCGGTTGGTAGCTGGGCTCATTTGAACCACATGTGTTTTAACACAGCCATATGCAAGGTCATACATCGAGGAACAAAGGATGCAGGGCACAGTCCTAAGATGGGGCCCGTATCCTGGAAAGCAGTGACTCTGAAAAGGATTTAGGAGTCATAGTGGATAATCAGCTGAGCATGAGCTCCCAGTACAATGCTGTAGCTATGGGGATGAACGTGATTCTTGGATGTATGAGCAGGGGAATATCAAGTCACTGGGGGGAGGGATAGCTCAGTGGTTTGAGCATTGGCCTGCTAAACCCAGGGTTGTGAGTTTAATCCTTGAGGGGGCCATTTAGGGGTCTGGGGCAAAAATTGGGGATTGGCCCTGCTTTGAGCAGGGGGTTAGACTAGATGACCTCCTGAGGTCCCTTCCGACCCTGATATTCTATGAAGTCAGAGTAGGGACATGGTGTTACCTCTGGATACGGCATGAGTGAGATCTTTACTGTGTATGGTTCTGGTGTCCACACTTTAAAAAGGATGTTACAAAATTGGACAGCATTCAGGAAAGAGCTACAAGAATGATTCAAGACCTGGGACCCCTGCCTTACAGTGAGACATGCAAGAATCTCCATCTATTTTGTTTATCCAAGAGAAAGTTAAGAGGGGACTCAATCACAGTTTACATGTACCTACATGAAGAAGAGATTTATGATTTCTCTTTAATCAAGCAGAAAAAGACATAATCAGATCCAGAGATTGGAAGCTGAAGCTAGAGAAATTCAGGCTAGAAATAAGGCACACATTAACCATTGGAATCTACCTAGGGGTGTTGTGAATTCTCTATCACTGTAAGTCTTTAAATCCAGACTGGATATTTTTCAAAAAGACATGCATTGGCTCAAAGGAGAAGTTATGGGCTTGATGCAGAATGACTGGTGAGGTCTGTGTTATGCAGGAAATCGGTCTTGATGCCTTCTGGTCTTACAATCTCTGACTAGAACCTCACTCCTCGTCTGCTGCTTCACCCCTGTCTTTAGAGAGAGCTACCCCTCACTGGCCATCTATTGAGGAGGTGAGTGGGACGAGACCAAGGACCTGGAGCCTCAAGTTCTGGAGGTCAGGTTCAGCTCGTACAAGGCTGCAGCAGTTCATGTGCTTCATCAAAACATAGACAAATGCCCCGGGCTTGCAGAATTAGGCTGGAAATCTCAGGGGACAAGACTGTCCTATTGGGACACTTGCCTCCCGCCAGGTCCTCATCTCCAGGGTGAGGCAGATGGAGGCAGGGAGGAGCTACTGGGGGGCAATGGGAGATGGGGAATGCATTGGGGGAGGGGGGCTGAGAAAGTGAGGCTGGAGGGCACAAACAGAGGAAATGGAACGTTGGGGGGTGCGCAATGGGGGACGTGAGAACCCAGAGTGGGGTAAAGGGAGAACTAATGCAGAGGGGACCCTTGAGAACAGGGAAAACAGAAGCGAAAATGACAAACCTGGCCTCTCCACACTGGGGAGAGAGCATCTGGGTGCTGATTTTAAACCCCAATCTTGTTAATTACAACAGTTCTATTCAAAATCGACCATTCCCCAGGGTGCTGGTAGCTGTCCCTCCCCGCCAGGCTCTTTGCACAGCTCTCTCTGCCAGGTGTTTTGTGTAAGCTCTGCGTGACGTGCCCCCGTTCCGTTCCTCCTGTCTCAGGTGGGCTGACTCAGCTCCAGCCTGCAGCTGTGACAAGGGGCCATGCACAATGCCCTTGTCAAGGCTGCAAATGGCTCATCTCTCCCCATACAGGTGGGAGCGAGCTCCTGTCCTAGGAGCACATGTGGCTCAGGGGACTAGAAAGAGAAGGAAATCAGTGGGGGAGAGGACGATCCCTATCTCAGGTTTCTCTATTTTCTGGCTGTGTGGGCCTCTCCGACAGAGCCGGTCAGATCAGGGTAAGTCATCTGGATGCCCCCTTCACAGGGGCAAAGCCCAGGTCCTACGTGCTTAGTTGAGGAATAAGCCCTGTCACAGAGCGCTTTGGCTCTTCCACACTTTGAATCATTCAGGCCCCGCAATCTGCCCACCCCAGGAGAAACAGTGAGAGGCAGAGATGTTAAGTGACTTGTCCAAAGCCGCACAACAGAGTTGGTGGCAGAGCTCGGGTTTGAGCACAGGAGTTCCTAGCTTGTGGGCCAGTGCTCAGTCCACTAGACAAACCCAGTGGCCTCCCTGGGGGCCTGTGTGTACTCCAGTTAGCACCGAGCTGGGTACAGACTTTCCTAGTGTAGACAGGGTATTAACCAGATGGTGTGCTCCAGCCAAGGCTTTGGAAGCCAGGAGGGGGAAAGAGCATGTGGAGAGGAAGGGGCCTGGGGTGACGCTGATGAAGTTGGCTGATTAGCCGTGATGTAGCCAAGAGCTGCAGGATGGGGACAGGGAGGGGGTCGTGGTGAGTGAATCACAGCCCTGTGCTGGCACTGGCCGGTCACAGGCAGGAAGCGCTGGGGTGGGGGGAGCAGGGAGAAGAGAGGAATCTGGGACAGGAAAGCGGCCTGCCATTTCCAGGGCTGGCAGGAAGAGTGTCAGATGAAAGGTCTGGACAGAGCAGGACGAGCCCCTGGCAGTGACGGGAGAGGAAGCTGTGAAAGGAGCAAGGGGTGAGGAAGCCGTGAAAGGAGCAAGGGGTGGGGGAGGCAGCTGTTCTCTCTCTGAGCCACACCTGCCCCCCAGGACAGACAGGGCCCGAAGCTCTGGCACTCAGGCAGGGGATTATCTGCAGCTTCCTCAGACATGGGCCAGGCCGCTTCACCCCATGTGTCCCACCCCCTGGCCCTGTCCTTTCTCAGGAAGATCATGGGGGCCTGTGACCCTGATGGTCCTGAGGGGTGGCCCCTCTGTGACCTAGTCATGCTCTTCTCCACACTGATGGCTCTCTCCCTTCCTGAGCGCGATCACAGCCTTGCTATCGCTCCTTGCCCCTCAAAGGTGGCTGCAGAGAGAAGTGAGCCGAATTCCCCAGGGCGACACATTCGGTCAGCGGCAGAGCTAGGGACACAACCCAGATCGCCCAGGCTTGTGCTGTAACCACTAGGCAAAGCTTCCTCCTCAACACAGCAACCCTCCCTCCCTGGCATAACAGGACCCTGTTAGCTCCCCTGCATCCAACCCTAGTTCATTTTTGGTCTGAATCCCACTGGGAGCTGCAGTCCTTCCTTGTAGAGAAAATGGAATGGAGTCTCTTTTGAAACATAGATGTTTAAATGCACATTCCCCGTGCTTCTCTTCCCATCCCGAAACTGTCGTATATTGTTGCTACGCTAAAGAGCCGCCACATTCCACCCCAGAAGTAGCTGCATATCAGTGGGCAGGTGAAGAGATTCCTGCGCATGGCCATATACAGACATGTGCATCTCTGCCAAGGCTCTCAACCTGTCAGGGTCTAAGTTGGTGGCACAGGCCCACAGTGAAGCTGCTGTAGAGGGGGAAGTGGTGATGAGCGGGTGGTGTGGGATTCATTTATTTTCACGCAATGTTTTCCTTGTCTGTAAGGTTAGAGCTGGGGGTGATAAAGCAGCAGATGGGGCCGGGAGTTCCGATTGTTTGGATCTGGGACTTGGGTTTGGGCCATTAGCCGCAGTCTTTGGCCCTGGAATCAAACATCGCCAGAGCTGAAGGGTGTCTGGATCCACGACCCCACCCTCAAACAGGAGTGAGTGGATGGATGCTGTTGTGATAGCCAGGAATCTGGGTGGAGGGTGAGCCCAGAGCACAGCACCTGCTGTCTCCCCCTCCCAACCCCCCGGCCAGCCGTGACTTGCAGCAGGTGCCGTTGCTGTGCCGAAATGATCACATGCGGTAGCAATGGCATAAGTGTAAAATAACAACACGGAAACGTTGGGGAGGGGCGGGGGGCAGAGGCCGAACATAATGGGAATATTCATAGCTGTGACTGCGAGAATGCAGCCCCTGATGGCTACTGACACATGGAGCCAGGGACTGCCCCTGCAAGATACCAAAGGGATTTCCCAGGCTGCTTCAGCTTCCTGTGGGAGAGGGCAAGGGGAAGGCAGAGGTGACTGCACGTCAGCTGCAAGGGACTGCGAGTTTCACTCTGCAAACGCTCGGTGGTGCCCCAGGTATGTCTGGGGGACCGGTTCCTCCTGTGGATGCCAATACACTGGGTGGCTCCAGGATCATTCACAAGCCTGTGAACAGCTCATGCGCCTGAGTCTGCGTGTGCGTATGTCGTGCAGGCATGAGTGTGTATGTACCCTGTGCGTGGGCACACGTACTGGTGAGTACACGCGTGAGCTTGTAGGTGTGCATGTGCATTTGTGCAAGTTTGCACGTGCGCGTGGATTCCAGCACTGGGACACTGCTCGGCTCCAATCTCCATTAGCCTCCGAGATGGAGAGGGGAATTTTGGGGTCCCAGTTTAGCTGCTGTTGCCCCTCAGGGTATAACTGGCCAACGTGAGAATCAGCTGGGAACCCGGCTGGATGAGCCTCCTCTTTCACTGCAGCGAGGATCAGGTGCGAGGATCTCATGTGCCTCATGACGGTCGGACTTGGAGGGATGTCATAGGTTCTGTGTGTAACACATGGTGGCAAGGCTTGAGAAGCCTACTCAGCCGCTTGCCGGTGCAAGTAGAAATGCTTCCTGGCAAGTGGGCTGGGTAGGCCAGGGAGCTATTGTCTTTTTCCTCCGTCCCCTCTATGGCTGGGAACTGACAGAGAAGCAACCAAGATGTTAGGATGAAGAGGGATCGGGATGGAGGATAATATGGAAAGTATTATAATGCTATTATGTACATCAATGCTCTCTTCTATCTAGACAAATCTCTGTGTGCGTTTGTGTACAGTTCTGGTCACTCATGTCAGATAGGGTATTATTTGAGGGGGTTCAGAGAAGGGTGATGAGAATGATCAAAGTCCTGGAAAATCTCTCCTATGAAGAGAGATTGAAAAGACTAAGATTGTTTACCTTAGAAAGGAGATGAAGGAAAGGGGCCAGAGTAAACGTATATAAAATAATGAATCCTCTAGAGAAGGAAGCTTCTTCTCCCTGTCTCACAACACAAGAACAAGGAGACACTGAATGGAATTGAAAAGTAGCAAAATTCAAAACTCATAAAAGGAAATACTCCCCCCCTCCACTCATTATGGAATTAGACTGTGGACTCACTGCCACAGGATGTCACTGAGGCCAAGAATTTGGCAAGATTCAAAGAGCGAGGGAATGGATGTTCAACAGGATAATAAGAACACCCAGAGTTATAACAGTTAAGGCAAACAAAGAGTTTTGGAAGGGATAAAAAAATTTAATTCTTCAGTGCTTAAACTGATCTGTAACTGTTAGGGGTCATCATGAGGCTTTCATGGTTACAGATTATTCCATATCTGCCACTGTGAGATTCTTGCACCTTCCTCTGAAGAATTTGGCATGAGCCACTGTTGGAGACAGGACATTGGACTAGATGGACTTTGGGTCTGATCCAGTCTGGCAATGCCCATGTTCCTATGAAGGAAGGTGCACGTGAGAATGACAGCTCTGTGCGCTAAAGGTGTTCTTACTCAAGATGTGATGCGCTGTCACCGTTCCATGTCGTTTACCGCTTGCTGTTCACCAGCTTAAGGGGTTCTTTGCTTGGGTCGTACCTAGATCTTGAAGAGCTGGCTCTGTTGCTCCCGGTTTCAGATGGCCCATTAACAAAGACCAACTGGGCACCAGTAATTGTTCTGGACATTGTGAGAGCTGCTTCCAAGACCACATGTGCAGCTCTGTCTGCTGAAGGATAAGTGCAGCCCACAGAGCTCTGGCAGCCACTTTTGTGGTGCATTCAGAAGCCCAGCCCAATGAGATTACAAGTCCCAGCATGCAATGCTCCAATTTGAAAGAACTGTACCGCACGCTGGAAATTGTAGTCTTGACAGGCCGCAGCAGGAGGGCAGCTGCAATCTGCTCTGCTTTGGGGCAGCCCCTGCCTTGGCTCTTTGTAAATTAAATCTAGCAGGTCTTTTCCAGAAGAGCCGGGGTCTGCTGGGATCCCTAGCTGTTGCTGCCACGTGCCATAGGCCAATCTGGCACATGCACGCCAGCGAGCATGGAAGAGCAGCACGCGTGTTTCATCATCATGTGCTTTCCCTTCATTGGCTCACTTCCTCCTCTGGGTGCAAGGCTCAGAGGTCCATTGGCCTCTGAAATGTCAGGTTATAAAACCAGCTGGAAGAACCTCCCCGGGCATGCAGAAATCGTGGGAGGCGGAGTTTCCTCTTGTGGAGGTTTCGGTTGTGTCCCTCACCTCAGTCACGTTGGAAAGGCCTGACATGCCACTTGGGCAACGAGGGTGAGGGATTGTGCTGATCTGGACAGGGACTCTGCTTGAGAGACTGAAACCAGGGCACTGGGGGAGGAACTCTGTCCCTGGGCCAGGCCTGAAATCCTTACTCAGGCAAAACATCTTCCAAAGCACCCAGGCTCCTCTAGCTAGGCATGGACTGATTAGGACATCCAGGTCCCCAGTAGGGAAAGGGGACAGTGAAGAAGGCTTTATGTGGTAAGCTCTTTGGAGCAGCGATGGTCATTCGTTATGTTTGTACAGCAGCTTGCAGAATGGAGCCCCGACTGGGTTGAGACCTCTAGGCGCTCCTGTAACATAACTGTCCAATAATAATAGGAAGAAGGTGGGTCCCCAGCTCCCATAGGCGCTCAGATACCTTGATGATGAACGAGTCGTGCGGTCTCCCAGTACTCGTGGTGGATTCAGAGGGTGCGGTCTGGGTCTGGTGACAAGACCGTTATTTACCTCTGACCTCGCAGAGTGTTTAGCCCCAGGGTTTCCCTGACTCCAGCTGTCCCCCGAGGAGCAGCAGATAGCACACGGGAACTGATCCACTTACCTGGGTTGGTGACCCTCTCAGGGGTGACAGGTCACAGGCTCGTGAGTCGGCGAACTCTCTTGCCCAGGTAGTAATGGTTGAGATTTTGCCAGCGATATTTCCATCTGCAGAAGGGAAAGAAAGATGGAGTGGGGGGATGCGATGGGAGATAGGTAATAGACTGAGAGGCGGGTCACAGGCCAAAGAGATTGGGCAGGACAAGCTGGAGTTTTGAGCATATCCTTGATCAGCCCCACAGGAACCCACATGTGCAGACTTCTTTCACACAGGAGAATGGGAGGAGAGTTGTCTTGTCAGTGACACCCATTAAAGGGTTAATCCGTTGTTGCTAGATAACAGTGTCCCACCATCAAGCCCCGCTTCTCCTGTTCCACTGGGGAATGTGTTGTCCCTCAGGCTATGTCTACACTACAGATTTCTGCTGGCATAGCCCTGCTGCGGTGCGAGGAGTTGTGACTCCGGCCTGACATAGCTGTGCTGGCAGAAGCCCCTAGTGTAGATGCAATTATAACAGCAAAAACCAGCCTCGCTTGTTTGGCTCAGGGTGATAGGCAATAATAAACATACCCGGGTGTCGTCGTTGTTTACACAGGGACAGTGATGAGTCTAGACTATAGTATAAATACCCATGATATGCACTCATCTGAGCAGGTTTCAGAGGGGCAGCCGTGTTAGTTTGTATCAGCAAAAACAGTGAGGAGTCCTTGTGGCACTTTAGAGACTAACAAATTTATCTGGGCGTAAGCCTTCGTGGGCTACAACCCACTTCATCAGATGCAGTCTTGGTGGTTTCTGGACATGCAGGGCCCATTTTGTTTCAATTTGTGTGCACAAAGCTTGGAAGAGAGAAGTGCTGACTCAAAGACTGTTGCCAAATCAGCTGACCCACTCCACCATTTTACAAGGGGTTTGTCCTTATACACAGTTCCCATTGCAACCGTCCCAGGATTCAAAGGAGCATTGGCCCTGAGACCTCATCATTCATGCGCTGAGCTGCCGTTCTCAGCTCCTCCGCAGCAGCGAGTAGTGTGCTCCTGGGTTGGTGAAGCCTGTTTTGAATGCCCAGCAGCAACTGGGGCCCAAATCTGGGCTCTATACCGAGCAGCTGGCTGTGTGATGAGGTAAAAACACATTTTGAAGGCTGCAAATCTGAAAGGACCAGTGAGATGGCAGCAGTGCGGGGCTGGGGACAGGCAGTGGGGGAAAAAAGCATTAAACTGGCCTGCTTGGAAACAAAGACACGGTGATTATACAGATGTTATTTCCTTAGTGTCCTAGGGCAGCACCAAAGCCGGAGCATTGTGTGGTTTATTTTCTACAGATCACTGGGGGTTATTTACACAGAAGTTAATTTTCAAGTAATTTAACTATTTAATTGAAGATTAAGTAACAACTGTGTCCTGGGAAGATGACATCTGCTTGAGGCCGGGGATTTGAGGCCTGTGGGTGAGTGGGTTACACAAGCCTAGGAAAGTTTGAAACGTATTCACTTGCCTCTTGCAGGAACCCACAACCTTCCTGATGCCTTTTCGGTTGGCATCAGCTCCCGCTTCCTTGGCAGCCCAAACCTGGATGCTCCAGCCCCCTCGTTTGTTGCCCCACTGACCTGCTGTCCTCTTGGTTTGGGAATTCCCTTGGCAACAGCTGAAGGCTGAAATTCTCTCAGGGAGGAGGGTGAGTTTTGGCGTTGCAAGCAGCTAATGCCTTAGATTTCATAACAAGAACAGGGATGCAGGCTGTTAAATATTTATAGGAGCTGTAAGGTGCCAGCTTGGTAAAGTTCCTTCTCTATTTACTCTTCCATTTTTATTCCCTTTCTTCCCCTCAAGTCCCATCTGGTCTCCTTGGGCCATGCCTTGCGCTGTAATTCTATAAATCACCATCTGCTCTTATAGGGGGAGTGTTTTCTTTTTCACTTGCTTGTGTCTGTGGCCTCTGAAATGACTGCATGCCCCATTCCCAGCCGGGAATCTCATCTCTGGGGATTTCCAAACCAGGCTTTGGACCCGCACTGTAACTAATGTGTAGTCTTGGCTCGGAACTGCCCCCAGAAGAGTCCACATTGCTGCAGTAGCCCCGGCTGGGTCACAGGAGAGACCCAAGTCCGGGGCTGTGGGAAGCCGACTTGTGGATACGGAGGTAAAATGCTGGTGTTCGTTGAGGCAGATCAGAGAACGGATGAGAAAACATCTGCACTTTGAAACAGAAGCCCTGGAGCACTGAGCAGTGCTGGAGGAGTTAATACACTAAATTTTCACTCCTGGAGGCCTGATCTTATGTTCATCTTACAAGTGCAATGAGTTCAGCGGTCTCGGCTGATTAGGAAAACACATCCAGAAGAAGTGGGTGGATTGGCAATCTCTCCTGGGAAGAGGCACAGGCTGAAATAGCAGGAGCCCTAGGGTTAGGTGCTAGGAAAAGTCAGAGGAGCTGGAGGGGCACGGGCGGGGGTTACCACAGGTCAGGCTGGAGAGAGAACTTTAGAATTACTTCTCTCTCCAATAAAATAACCACAACCCTAAATCCCAGCCCGGATGCCACCAGTTAGCACTCGAGGGGCAGGGGATTATTCAAAGATTTGGCCACGGGAGGGTACTGTGCCCTTACACAGCTTGGCACTGATTCCTTGCTCTGCAGTCATGTCCATGGGGTTTGTGACAGCCTCCATACTTGGGCATGGCCTCCTTACCCCTGGGAGCCTAAAGAGAGACCTGGCACCACTACCCCTGTACCATGCCAGGGTGAGCCAGCAAGCGCCTTCCCCCCCCGCCCCGTGCCACGTGCTTTTTGGTGATCTCGCCCCTGCCAGCCCTGGCGGTTCCTCGCGCCTTGACGAACGCAGAGACAGATGGTGAGAGAGCAGCACAGGCTCAGCTGGGACCAGAACGCATGAAAATGGCAGAGAAAGGGC
This sequence comes from Lepidochelys olivacea, assembly GCF_965140295.1. Lineage (NCBI taxonomy): Eukaryota > Metazoa > Chordata > Testudines > Cheloniidae > Lepidochelys > Lepidochelys olivacea. The sequence continues at coordinate 6,593,018 of NC_140429.1, read as the reverse complement.
CAGGGCTCCTGCTACAGAGAGAAACATAAAGGGCCAGCAGGATGGGTGGGAATCCCCTATGAGGGTGGAATGAAAGGGGACAGGGAGAAAAGGGGAAGTGGCAGAAGGGAGAAAAAAAGATGAAGAGGAGCCAGAAAAGAATTAAGCAGGGGAGAGAAGAGGGAAGAAGAAAGCCATGGAAGGGATAGAGACTGAAATGCAAAGCGTTTAGTTTTTCCCTTCCTTTCAGTCTCTCCTGCTCCCTCTCTCCCCCCCCCCCCGCCCATGTGTCCCTCAGCCCCACACCTGTCTGATTGCTTTATTATTAGCTTTTCTTCTCGCTGATTGTCTAATTTGGTGTGTGGTTTCGAAATGAATCTGCTATTAAATCCTACTGTTTAGCCCTGTTTCTCCCAGAGCCAAGGGTGGTTGGGTCTGTCCCAAGAGTTGTTATCTCCAGGAGCAAAGGCACTTGAAACAAATTATTCTGAATTTATTCTAATTAGTTTTCCCCCCTCCCCTGCCCCGCCTGCCCCCACAAAATGAATTTGTTTGGGTGACAAAATGAGCGTGTGTGTGTAATTAGTAATAAGGATCTACGTTCACTGGCTCTGTTTTGGCAGCTACGCATGGGGCTGCTGCTGCTTAAGGATTATGATGGCGACTCAAGACCGGACTTTACAGGCCAAATCCTGCCCCACGTTACACCCCGTCCTTCCTTAGATTGTCTGGGTTTAACTGAGGATGGAATTTGGCCCTCCATTTCGCAACCATCTGCCATATGTGTCTGTGGGTTTGCAGGCCACTGCTGTCATCTAGATGGAATCAGGACAGCTCAGCTGTGTGTCATAAGTCCTATATTGCTAACAGTTCATGGAAACACTTTGGTAGCTCTCCAGGGAGAGCCTGGTGCTTTTGGAATATGGCAATATGATGTTCCATGGAGTTGTTACTATACGTCCAGTGAGCTGTAGTTCACGAAAGCTCATGCTCAAATAAATTGGTTAGTCTCTAAGGTGCCACAAGTCCTCCTTTTCTTTTTGCGAATACAGACTAACACGGCTGTTACTCTGAAACCTGATATATGTCCATGGGCTGATCCTTTCCGTACGAAGCAAACGACTGATCTTCCCTTGGAAAATGTCGGTGTGCAACCTCCACGGCCAAAGCCTGCACTTCGACTGTACCCTTTCTCTCTCCTCACCCAGGTCTAGAGACGCAAGGCTTGGATCCTGCTCTGGATCTGGTGTCCCCAGAGCTGGGGAGGGTGTTGCATATGGAGGTTTGACTGAGGCCCTTTTCTGCCCAGGATATGAAGCTCTCAATTAAACTGCGGTACTGTGAACTTTCAGCGTCAAAAGATCAAAGAAAGAGTCACTGTTGTCCTGAAAAAAAGACCTTTGGTGCTCTAGCTTCCCACATTAATCTCAATGGGCAAAGCTGGAACTGGGGCAGAAAGCTTAGAAGTAAGACACATTAGTCAGCAAGAGATGCAGGCTCAGAGGGAAAGGGGGAGCTGAACAGCCCTACAGTAGTAAATTCTGCTGCATTCCCTGCCTGGTTCCCTGAGCCAGGGGACTGGGGAAGGCCTTGCAAACTCTGGCTAAATGAGTCACTCTTGGACAAAGGTAATATATTATCGCTAGAATAACAATAATGCTCTGCACCTTTCATCTGAAGCTCTTATCGTGCTTTACAAAGAAGTACAATCATCCTCGTTTTAGAGATGGGGAAACTGAGGCACCAAGGGGCGAAGTTACTTACAGCCACACAGTGAGCCTGCAGAAGTGTTATGATTAGAATCCAGTTCTCTGGGCAACCAGTCCCATCACTGGAACATGCTGCTGCTTTGTTTTTGATAACACATTTTTTAAAAGCAAAGCAGAAAAGGCAAAGAACCAAGGTGCGTTTCTTGTTTTCCCTATCTAGAAACCGTAGGACACAAGAGGGAAAGTGAGGAGAGTCCACAGGGGAAAGGAAAAACAAAAGTGTGAGAGACAGACTGAGAGATGATTTATATTTAGACTGTGAGTACTTCAGTGCAGGGACTGTCTCTCTGTTCTGTGTCTGTACATCATCTAGCACAGGGAGGCCCTGCTCCACGACGGGGGTTCCTATGTGCTACCTCAGCACAAATAATAACAAAATGATTTTTTGGAGAGCGAGAAAAAGAAGGATCCAGAGAAATGTTCCTATAACCTGCTCCACAGTCCAAAAAGGAGCAACTGCACAGGTCCAATCAGAGACCACATAACGAAACAAGATCAAAATTGTCCAATTTTCCCCAGCTTCCCGACTCTGAGAACCTGTGGTTTTGGTCCACGTTCATCAGCGTTACCTGCTGAAACCAGATCCTTTCCCTCCATGTTGCATTAGGTACCTTTTGGCTGCTTTGATGATGCTATTGCTATTTCTGGCTGATTCGGGGGTGTTGCTCGGCGTGCAGAGATCTACCCGCTGCACGCACGAACACACACTCTCTTTAAATCTGATCCTTCCCAGGAGTTCCCTGAATTCCTAGGCTTGGATCAGCTGTCAGATGTGGCCCAGTTTTTTATTTTTGGACCTGCCCAGACTTATCCCTGGCACTCGGCCTGCTGGTGCTCACGGCACCAGTGGAATCAGAAGTTGGGAAGGGATGTGAATTGAACTACAGGAGCACCAAGGAAGAACCTGCTCCTGACTCCAGGCAGCCAGTTTGCACCAGTTCTCAGCCAACTTCACCCCCATAACTTTCCTCTGCAGGGTATCAAGAGGCAAGCTGGCCCAGCCAATGAAATGCAAGCAAAAAGCATGACCTCATCGGAGCAAACATCCATTGGCCGAGCATACTTGGAGGCCAGGACACTGTTACTCAGCCGCTACAGAGAGCTAATTAACCCTTTCCTTGGCATCTCAGACACTGTGTTGTGAATGGCAAATCTCCCTTCCTCTCCTGGTTTTTTTTTGGCCAATCAGAGCCATTGCACCTTCCTAGGGGGTCTTTAAGAAAGAGAAGGAGGGAGACGGTGAGGGTGAGAGGATGATGGGGTGACAGGCCCAGCCAGCCAAGGAACCCCCAGTCCCACCTTCTGGCTCCCATCCGATCCCCCTTGACACCATGCAGAACCTACCTCGGCGTGAGACCTAGGGAGGGTAAATAAACCCTGCATTTGCCACGTCAGGGATTTCGCTTTATTAACAGTATGAACAAGGGAGAGTCAAAGCTGCCAGTGTCCAGCTAAAGGCCAGTGACTAGCTCCAGCAGGGATAATCCTGGCTCATTATGGGGCCTGGTCTGGTTTGGGAAGGCCCTTTGGGTTCACCCATTTGCTGACCCTCTCCCATGCCCTGCCTTTACATGAGTCAGTGGCCCAGGATCCTGTTCAGAGGCCAGAGCGATTTCATTCCAGCTGCCACCTCTCGTGTCCCATGGCCTCCTGCACTTGGCACCAGACTCTGCTGGGCTGACTCTTGTGGCTAGGGGGGACAGGACCCCAGCAGGCCACCCCCAAGGCTAGCTACCAGGGCAAGGTGAGTGAGCCAGGTCCCAAATCGGAGAGCATTGCCCCCGTGATAGCACTTAGCTTGTCCACAGCAGCGGCCATCTGCAGAATCCAAAGTGCTTTTCAAACACAGATGAGTTCCTCCCTCATCCCCGCTCCTGGGAGGAAGGTGAGACTTGTTCCCACTCCTCAGCTGGGGAAACCGAGGCCCAGAGCAGGACACGATCCAGGGCAGAGCCAAACAGATCCCAAGAGTCCTGACTCTTGATCCCCTGTTTTAACCACTAGCCCCATTGCCTCCAAGTCTGGTTCCATCCACTCTGTCCCAAGAGAGTGTCTCCTGGGTGACAGCCTCCTAGTGGACCGACACTCAGATCAGCTGCCAACTGCAGCCCCCAGGATCAGAGTAGCCGTGGGTTAAGTGCTGGGATTGTGTTCCACCTCACTCTGTCCCTGCGAGCTCCCACACCGCTGCGCCCCCTCTTCACCTTGCAAAGGTCCCCAGCCCCACGTTCTGCTGGGGTCTGTACTTACACCAGGTTGTGTTTCAATCCGCAGCAGCTTGGCCAGTGGACAGACTCTACTTCGGAAAGGCCTGTGTTCCCAGGGAGGATAAGCAGCCACCGCCTGGGGGTGGCCCATGTGCTGCCAGATGCATAGCGCCTCTGCGGGCTGACCCAGTAATCTTGCAGGCCCTGGTGACTGGAGTAAGCAGGGCGCAGAGCAATATTCTTCCTCCCCCCATAAACTGGCATCTCCACTTCATTTCTGCGGGGCAGCAGGGCCCTCGGCTTGCTGCATCAAGAGAGAGAAGCCCATGAGGTTTATATAGGGAAGTCTCTGCAGTGGAGTCGCATGTTGGTTTGCGGACATGCTGCTCTTGTGCTCTCACTCCCCATGGGTGTCGTGCTGTCAATTTCCCTGCCAAACGGCAGTCCCACCCTGGGGCAGAAGTTTCAGGGAGCAGAAGGTGGATTTGAGCAATATTTGCCCTTGATCGCAGATCGGGTCAGAGCCCCCTAGCATCTTGCATTTCCTTAGTGCCTTTCATCCAAATGATCCCAAAGCACTCTGCAAACTAGAGAGAGGGGTCACTTCATCAAGCAGTGAAATGTAGCCACTTCTGGGCTGGAACAGGCATCTAATGTGCACAGCAGTCCAGGTCTGGAAATGATATCTGTGCCTCGTTGTGCGGGGGGAGTTTGGGGAGGCAGAACATAACCACCCAAGACAGAATCTGGTTGGGACATCATCTTCAGGGAACTCAGCTGTCTCCAATTGATTCAGCAAGAATTATTCCTTTCCTGCTGTAAAACATTTCTAAGCTATCAAGGGCACCGGGGGGGGGGGGGGGATAGGGGGGGTAGTGATCACAAATGTCCTGACAAACCCTCCTACTGAGAGAGATGGATTGCGCTTCGAGTCTGCGGATGCTGTGAGAGAAACCGAATCTGACAGGAGAACAAAACCTTGGCAGGGTCTCTGATCCAAGTTCTCTGAGGGAGGGAGGCGAAGAGTGCTCACTGATGAGTCAAACTGCATCACCGAAAGCAAATTCCAGGGTGGGGAGAGGCTGAGTTACAGGAGTCACAAGCCCCTTGCATTCGCCCATGTCAGGCAAAAGCAGTCCTCTCATGGGGGGCCGTCTCGCTCACTGAGGATTGCCCAATCTTTACAGTGCGGTGGGCCAGATGCTAGTTTGGGGGCACCTCCATGGGCTACATGCCCAAAGCCATGCTTTGCAAAATGGCGTCCGTGCGGCGCGCCTGCGGTCCCGCTATGCGTAGGATGCCATTTGGCAGAGCAGGTCTCAGACGTGTGCAGAATTTCACGGCAATGCTCGACACCCGCCATACGTTTGGGGCAGCTGTTGCTGCGGGGGAGGAAGGAGGGTCCATTTGGACCACGCCTGAAATTCTAGCCTCTGTCTAAGTACCGCGGTCCCTTGTGGCTGTGAAAGCAAGGCGAGCGCACGTACCGAGAGAGGAGATAATTCGCCACAAACAGAGCCGTCTCAGGAAACATCCTCCTGTCCTCTCTTGTGTCCAGCCAGCAGCTCTCTGGGAATGAGCAGCCTGTTTGCGCCTCTGACTGACCCACGCCACTGACCGATCTTTATATATAGTGAATGAGTGAGGAGTGACTGCAGCCTCCTGCCAGGGCTCCTGGTCTCTGAAAAGTTATACTCCCTCAGGCCTGCCCCAGGGCCAGGAGACGCATTCAGAGAGGCCTAAATAAAGCCAAATAAGAATAACCCTCCAGCCGGGTCAGTAACGCACGCTGGGGTGGGGAGTGTGCGCAGACCACTCCCCCTACTGGCCAGGGTACCTTGGGAGGTTGTGTAGGTTAATAGACAGCAGGTTTCAAACACACCTAAGGAAGTACTTTATCACACAACGCACGGTCAACCTGTGGAACTCATCGCCATGGGATGGTGTGAAGGCCAAAAGTATAAGCAGGTTCAAAACAGAACTAGATAAGCTCATGGAGGGTAGTTCTGTCAATGGCTATTAGCCAAGATGGTTGGGGTATCCCTAAACCCACTGGATGATGGGATGGGTCACTCAAAATTGCCCTGTTCTGTTAATTCCCTCTGAAGCCTCTGTCAGAGACAGGATATTGGGCTGGAGGGACCATTGGTCAGACCCAGTGTGGTCGTTCTTTATATTCTGATACTGGACACTGGCCCAGTCAGAACCTCGGCAGCAGCTGGCAGTCCTGCCTTTGCCAGGCCCATGCAGACACTTTAGTGCCCTTGCAAAAGCTGGGAGTGCTATAGCCCCGCTAGATACCACGGTGATGGGCCCATTAGAATGGATTGATAGCCTGGCTAAATCCAGGCATTGGCACCAGCACTCCCTGCTCATATATATCCAGAAGGCAACTCTGAGGGAGGCCAGAGCACCTCTGAGCCAGACGCTCCCAGGTTCTAATACGAGCCTGATGCTGTGGCTTTGGGCAAGTCTTTTTAGGCCAACACTTTCCAAAGTGGCTGCTGATTTTGGGTGCCCAGCTTAAGACACCACCCAGGGCCTGGTTTGCCGAAGTAGAGAGCACCCACAGCTTCCTGTGAAATGGATGGGAGGTGCAAGTGCTCAGCACCTCTGGAAATTTAATGCGGTCCAAAGGGCCTCCCGTTGGGCACCCAAAATCAGTGGCTGCTTTAGAGGTTGCTCTAAACCTCTCTGTGATTCAGCTTCCCCCACTGTATTAGGGAGATGGTTCTCCCAAGCTCCCTCCCAGCAGGGTCGATTGGCTAGTTTGCTGAGTATTAGAATTGAGCCAGAGTCATAAAGTTTGGATCCCAGCTCCCCCGAGGCTGGGGACTGCTGAGATCCTGGGCTTGGGCCAGGCCCATCTCACTATGCCTTCCCATCACATCCACTGCTCTGCTGCCAGCATTAAGGGGAAGGGTCCCAGCCACCCCCATCTGGGCAGCATTCAGGCCACGGGAGGAGATTTCCACTGTGGTCTCTGGTCTTTGACTCCGGCAAAGAGGAGGACGGTGTGACGCCTTCGTTCCCACTGCTGAGCTGGAGGCTGGGCACTGATCAGCGAGCCAGGGGCAGCAGTTTCATTTCATAGTGAAAGAGACGGAAAAGGGGAAACGTCTTTTGTATCTTTGCTCTGGGGAAATTGATGACACAAGGGGTTTTCTAGTTTCTTTCCCAGACACTGCAGGCACAGATGCCCCTGAGGAAGCTGTGCCAGAAACAGGGGTGTCACCCCATCTCGCCCTGCAGTGCCCCAGCGATAAATCCTGCCGTCTTCACTTGGGCAAAGCGCCCACTGACTACAGTGGCAGCCAGAATAACTCACAAGCAGGGCAGGTTTATCTACCCCTCCCCGCCCTCCATCTCTGGCGTGATACTTGCCGTCGGGGCAGCTTGGCCTGCGTCAGCTTCGTCCCAACAGCTGCCTTGTCCCAGACCCCCAGCTTTCCTGGTGCTGCGCTGGGATGTGAGACTCATAACCTCATTAGGCACAGGTGCAGGATTATCCTTAATTGCCTGCGCTTTGGTGTCCATAACCTCCTCCCAGAAGGATATTCTGTTACCTGCAGCTAACCTGTGCATGCCTAGCATCTGGTCTCTAATCTACAGGATTAGAGAGATTTTGGGCCCCGACAGATGGAGCACAGCCAGGGATTCTGCCGCGTTCAGTTCACACCCAGGAACCAGCGCCCTCTGGCCAGTCCACACCCTTTAATCACCACCTTCCTGGGCTTCACCTCTCTGCAGCAGCTGGGAGGTAGCTTTGTGCTCTGGTCAAAGTCTCTCCCTGCCAACCATGGCTCTGGTTTCTGAGTGTTCCTGCACAGTCCTGGCCCACCTCCGAGTCCTCAGGTTTTCTCTCCTCCCTTAGTCGCTGAGCCAGGCAGAATCTCTCGATAGATACCTGTTGCTGTTAGCACCCTTCTGGCAGTGAGCTTCCTCCCAGCAGTGCCCTACCAGTGCTAGCGATGTGTGTGTGTGAGTCAGAGGGGAATTTGGAAATCATGAACCAAGGAGCAGATGAGAGCAGAGGGAGTTATTATAGGAGCAAAATATCCCCCTCTCTCCGTGCCACACTCTTTTCATCTGCCTATCCCCCCCTAGACTGGTCCGTCCATGCAATGCCTGGTGCTACCCAAACTTGCCTTATCCAGAGGGGGCGAGATGAGTGCGAAGGGGAAATCCTCCCTCTGGGATCTCCCAACCTGGAGAGGACCCAGATCCTTTCCAGCAGCGCAGCAGGGCATGTGGGGAAAGCCCCTGGACTGCAGAAAGGAAGCTATTAAGGGAAATGGAAGCAACATTTCCCAACACAGGAGAAAGGGAAGGAGTCACTGCGTCTTCTGGGAATCCCGCGAGCTGCTCCTCCCCCAGCCCCCTGCACAGTCCTAAAGTGCTGCTCCAGGAAGATGGCGCTTCCACCCCTGCCCCCAACTCTGTCCACAAGGCAGCCATTTCCACGCTGCGGGGGGTTCGGGCCATTGGGTGAGGATCAGCCACACATGGCAGTGGCTCAGGAATCAGATATTTTGGGGGGGTGAGGAGGAGAAGCCTAAAGTAACCTTGAGGATCTAGTGGTAACATCTGGTGCCCACGGGCGAAGATAGGCAGCCTTCCCCCTGCTGTGATAGGAGGTCCCCTATGTGGTGCCTATCGTCCTGGGACCCCACTATCCAATAAGGAGCTACTACAAATTGTCTGCTTGGGTGTTTCTAGCAGTAACTGTGCAGGGGATTGGATGTGGCAATACCAACAGGGACTCTGGGGTTTAATGTTTGTTATTTTGTACCGTGCTGTCCCATAGGCTTCGTCTGTCATCTTTCATCTTTGTCCTTTTTATGATCTTGAAATGTAGGCGGTCACCTGTTACAACCTGGCCCCGGAAGGCGGTGCTGGGCTCTCCTCTCGCTACGAGAGGCACCAAGGGACATGGAGGAAGAGTAGCTGGGTAGGGAGTTATCCTGTGAAAACCCCTCTCCAGATAACCCCGCTCTGATCTGCGGATGGTGGCATGTCGGTGCCCTGAGGGCGGGAGTTTGCTCTTCACGCTCACCCAGACATCACTCAGGCAGGAGTGTGCAACCAGTCTTGACTTCACGGAGCTCCTCAGCTTCCCATGGTTCTGCTGTCATTGGGCCAGCCCCGCCTGTGGAAGCGTTGTTATAGGCTGGCCACCAGCATTCTCCCCACCACGTCGCTTAGGCAGGGCCCAGGAGAGGTCTGAGAAGGAGGTCACTTTCCCAGCCCCCCGGTGGGCTGCTCCTGTCAGCCGTGCATGTAGACACAGGCAGCTGAGCCAGAGGGGAAATGCGATCTCGGGGGTTCCTCTGCACAGACCGATGGCGACCAGCAGGGATCGTTCTCATGTCCATTGGCACTTCCCAGTTGTGTTAGTGGTCCGGTGCTTGGTGTGGATGGTGTAGGATGCGTTACTCAAAGCCATAAGAGTACACCGTTTCCCTTCCCCACCCCCCGCCACTCCAGCAGCCTCCACACCCCAGGGACTGCAGTGCCTCCCTCAGAACCCCAGAAAAAGGCCGAGGCGTCAGAGAGAGGGAATGTCAGAGGAGCGAGCGGTGCCATCAGACTCCAGGACCTGTGCTGGAGCAGCTGGCCGGCTCCGTTTCACCCAGAGGCAGCGAGCAGCCTATGGGGCATCAGGTCACTTTAGCAGGAAATGAATCCTTGTCTCAGTCCTTGATGCTTTATTCACTGCTTCCTGCTGGTTTACATGGCCCGGGATTGAGTGCCACATGGAAAGAGTGGATTCCTCTGTGTGTACCTGCTCTTTATAGTATGCATAGAGTGTGTTTTCTAATGCTCAGATACCCCAGTGTGTATCTATTAGATAAGTGTCACATAGACTCTTTTTTAAGTCAGGCACTAGTTGACTTGATCCTCTGTTTAATTTAATTAAACCTCAGAAACGAAATAGTCACAGTCAACAAACACCACTGCCCCCAACCTGGGCCTCTTGCATTTTGCTCCAGGCTCATCGCTTCAAGAAGGGGTTGTGGCTTTTCAAGCCCCCCACCATGGGCTACGTGTCTCACCAAAAGAGTCCCTGCCCTGAAGCGCTCACAACTAGGGAGAACCGTGAAGGCACGAGAAGTGAGGAAAGGGAAGGAAGGCACGTACATCACAATGATAGGTAGCCTTGGTCTGCTTCAGTCACTGGCCCTACATCAAGCTGCCAGTTCGGGAAAGGCCACGATTCTGAACGAAGCGTCACTGAACAAAGCAAACCATGCCGCGGAGTGTATGCCGGCTAAAAGTCGAGTTATTCGGCCTCTGGTGCTGACCTTAATGAGCGCGATCCTGGGCTGTGATCTGCACCCTGGCAATCAGAAAAGATCAACCACTTGACCCTCTGTGTCCGTGTGTCTTTACACCCGGTGGAGATGCCGTCTATTAGGGAGCCCTCCGCAGGACTGACTGTTGCCGTAGACAGGTGCGTTGGGTGGGTGTTTGCGTGCACACCCTCGTACGGATCCTCATGCACACCAGACTGCTAGGCTCCAGCCACAGCTAACGCCAGCCCAGGGCAGAGCAAATGCTCCATGCAGAATGCACCGTCCCCTTTGAGTTTGTGCTTGTGGCTGGCCCGGGATTGGAGTTAGGTGGGTGTCCCCCCACTCTGCCCCCTGAGCTGTGACGGGTACCTTGGCCTTAGGAGTGAGGGGAACCCTGCTGTGTGTTCACAAGCTGGGAGTGGCTCTGGAAAAGGGGCTCTGAATCTACCCCTTCCTTCCCCAAACCATGATTCAGCCCTAGTCCTGGCTTGCGTCTGAGGCTCTTTCTAGCCTGATGGGAGTTAGGATCCCCACTCATTGGTGAGGATTGAACCTGGGGAGCCAGGGATAAGCCCAGTCGGTAGCTACCCAGCCTAAAACCTAAAGTGTCTTAGCATTCACCAGGCAAGCCCAACCCAGCAAGCATGTGCCCTGAAGGGAAGTGCAAAAGGGGACCCGTGCCTGCATGCAGCTTCCCAGCCTCCCATAACCATGGTTTCTGCAGCTAGAGTGGAGCCTGCCCAGAATATCAACAAGGCCAGGCCGAGTGCTGCGGGCATCTCCATCGGCCCTAGCTCAGCACTGCCTGCTCCCTGTATCTCCTCCACTTCAGACATTCCTCTGTCCGCTCCATTGCACTTGCACGGGAGGCTGTGCTCAGCCTGACAAATGAGTCCAGGGGAGGGAGTGTCCATTCCTGCCAAGCCAGAGCGGGAACAGGAAGCAGACAGATGCAAGAATCCCCCGGGGGCAGGTAACCAATGGGACAATGAGCTGGCTGGTGACAAGCATCCCGTATATAGCCTACAGTGTGTGGGGGCTGTACGGCTCCTGCCCGCCGTGCCAGGTCCAATCACATCACAACAATCAAACCGCCCCGGCGTGGACCTAGAATCAGCACAGGAGCCTAAAATAGGAAGCATGCCTCCTCCCATAGGGCAGCTGCAGCTCCGAGCCAGTCACAGTGTTCAGCCCATAAATCCTTCCTTCCTAGGAGATGCAAAAGCCCCGGAGCATCAAAGCTGATACCTTGTCACTGTCTGGCTTCTCCTCGCTACCGGGATCTGCGTAGCTGGGGCTGAAGCATCTGTCTTGTGTTTTTTGCAGCCCATGAAAAATAGATCATGGTCAGGCCTGAAAAATGAGGGAGGGGAATAGAGGGAAACAGCAGAAGCCATTAACCCAGAAATCCTCTGCCTACTCCCTGCGACCTAACGTCCCGTGGCCCAAGCAGTGCAGTGACACCAGCCAGGTCCAAAGCAAAACCCGTTAGTCAACCCCTGTGAGCACTGAGGGTCTGGGTAAAATGGGATCTGGAGCCAAACTTTCCCCTTGGGGTTTGAGAACCACGGACTAGGTCCCAGACCTGAGCCTGACTGCACAAGCTGCTCTGCCGTGGGCTAAAAACCAGTGTTTGAGAAAACCCCAGTAAAACCAAAGTGGGACACACGTGAGGTTCCAGTTCCAGCTAGACAGGAGGAGAGCAGGGGTTGTCTCAATAGCGATTTTACTCAAAGGGTCCCAGGCGGATCAAACAAGGGGGGGTTCATTTATCCACTGCTTTTGCTATACGGCTGCCATTCTTCGGATCACTGTCACCACTCAATAAATAACACAGCCCAGAATGATCAGTAACAACAACTGTGGCTTAGCAAGTGGGAATTGCTTAGTGGGATCCAGGCTTGCCAGAGAGATACGTGACTTCCTTGGACCCAACAGGAGCCTCCAGCATGACCTCTTTGCCTAGGTACATAAGGAAGTACAACAAAGCCAGTGCAAGCTAACCTTGCTCACCAGAGGGGCTGAAAGAGCCTGCTAGAACTCTTGTTAGACAGTGTACTCATTCCCAGTTCGCAAAGTGCCACACAAGGAAGGCCAAGGATCATAAGCTCCATTTTACAGACGGGGAAACTGAGGCACTGAACGTCATCATGACTTGCCTCAGGTCACGCAGAGGGTTAGTATTGGAGGCAGGGACAGAACCCACAGTTCCTTATTCCCCATGCGGTGCCCTGGCCACTAGAATACACTAGAATTCCTTTATGACTGCCTTTAAGATGATCTAAAAATGAATGACAAAAACTGATGCTTATTATTATTTGTATTACGGCAGCTCCTAGTGTCTCTAACCGAGCTTGGGATATCAAATGAGATAGACCCAGCATGGACACACAGTAAGAGCCTGCCCCGAAGAGCTTATCTAAACAGACAAGACAGCCAAAAGGTGGGAGGGGAAACTGAGGCACAGAGCAGGGAGGTGACTTGCTCCAGTCACACAGCAGGTCAGTGATAATGCTGGGAACCCTTTCTGAGTGTCTTTTTCTCTGTCTTAACCTGAGTGTGGATAGGGCAGGGCCCATGGGAGTCGAGAGCCGAGCCCTGGGAAGGGACAAATGGCTGATTCACTGATTCTAATCTTTTCTTTTCAGCTCAGTCCTGTTATTGTCATTCCTAAAGGATGAGCGAGCTCTGCTCATTCCGGGTGCTGCTCCGTTCCCTGGCTGGAGCAGGACACACCCACCTATGCACAGAGTGTCAGCTCATGGAAAAGCAATGCATGACAGCCTCACCTCCGGCTGACAGCTCTGCCCTCTCTGTCTGGGGCTCAGCCCGCGTGCTGTAAAGCACTTGGAAGCGCAGCGTGTAATGTAACCGGGCACGCTGGGAGAGTTCCCCGCGTATGAGCCCATGAGCTTTACGCTTTGAATGGAGCCAATTCAGCCCCGGTGTCAGTGGGTGCTGCTCCTGTTGAGTTTATCCCGCTTACCCCAGGGCCAAATTTGCCCAGTGGTGTGGACGTCTGTTTAGAACGGGAGAACAATTCCTCCCTTGGATGGAGCATGGGTTGCCACAGTGATCTGTGCTGGCAGCTGCCAGGCCGTGGCTCCCTTGTCCATTTCCCCCTGGGGTTGGCAGGCAGGGGCTCCCCGCTTTCCCAGCGCCAGCCATTTCTCTCACAGCGGTCCTCTTCAACATTTCACCAGCATTGTTTGTTTATGGAAGGTGCCGTCTTCTGGCTGCAGCAGAGACAGCAGCAGGGTTGGCTTGTCCCACGCTCGCACTAGGGGTGATTCATTCTCCGTGGGCCCTGCTCAGTCCTCTCTATGGAGACTGTTGTGGAGGGGAGCTGCTAATGCCAGGTGTGATGTGTTGTTGACATCTGACCCAGCAGGAACCCAGCTGAGAGCTGCCAAACTCATCTCATAGACGTTGAAGGTCATAAGGATCATCTAGTCTGGCCTCTTGCATGATGGCCAGAGACTCCCACCCAGTGATTCCTGCAGCAAGGCCATTGCTGGAGAACAAGGCAGGTTAAGGTCCCAGCAGGGCTTCAGACATGGGGGTGGAGCACCCCCCACCTGCTGACTTGCACACTCCACTTCGCAGTGCAAAGGTCTCAGGGAGAAATGCTTCTGCATGAGGCAGGCACAGCACCCTGCCCCAAGGGAGGCCTGCTGGCAACCAGGCCTGGGGGATACTCTGCCAACTCTCTTCTGATCTCTCTCCTGGCTCCCCAGCCCCGCAGCAGGGCTAGTTAAAGCCAAGGGGTGCTGGCAGACCTTGCCCTCCCGGCTCTGAGTCACTCCCTTTCCCTGCGACTGCAGCTTCCTTCAGAGGTGACATATGGAAGGTGGGATTGGGGGATGGGACCTGCTTGCCACTGTATTACCAGTAAACCGAGTGGCCCAGCCAAGCCGTTGCCAAGACAGGGCTCAGGAGTCACAGTCAAAATCCTGTGGTTAAGTGGTGAGTAAGAAAGAAGGGATTTTCCCAGGCAAGGAGGAACTGGAGTGGGGGCAAGAAAGTTGCTCTGGTGCCTTTGTTTGTGGGATTTCTGCAAGTATAAAAGTGAAGGGAAAAGGCAAAGCAAAGGCTGCCCCAGCATCTGGCGTCTGGAGGGGGCAATAATTGTGTGTAAAGTACAGGGGGTGACTTTTGTGGGATACACATGGCCTCAGGCTCTGAGAGGTTTGCACCAGCCCACTCCAGGAGGTTTGCCTGCTGAAAAGTTCTGTCTCCCATAGCAAGGGTTACTGAGTTCTCTTGTGTGGGAGTACGGTTCTGTGTTGGGGTATGTGGTGGGCTCTTGACTCCTGAGTGTATAATATGGCTCAGTAACTGTTGCTGCAGGAGCTTTACTGCCGAATGGCCTGACACAAGCCTTTGCAATTTTCAGCTGTATTTACATACTTTTTTTCATTTAATTTCCATGGTTTAGAAAAGCTGGACGGCAGCTGTTGTTGAACGTGCACCTGCATTCACCAGGATGTGAGCCACGGGTTTATTTTAATGGTCAGATGTGAGATTCTCTGCTACATTGTTCTCCTTTCACCTTCCAGGATCCCCCTGGAAATTCAAGGGGCGTCCATCTGGGCGGGAGGTGTTGGGCTATCTGGGAATGTGGATTAAGGATTTGCTGGATGCAAAGCAGCTTGGACCTGGTGAAACTGCCCTGCCCCTTTTTGGCTGCAGACTGTCATTTCGGCTCTGCCAGTAATTTCTCTGCTCAGTTAATCAGTTTAACCATTAGGAAGGCATGTGGTGGATACAGATTTACTAGACTTTAATGGCCCTTTTTATTGGGTCCGATTGAATTGAGAAAAACAATGCTTAGGCACTGAGAAAGTAGCCCTGATGTGATGTTTGCACTAGCTGGCACCAGCATCTCTTGCTGGGGTTCTTGGGAAAGGAACAGACCTTCCTGAGGTCTTGTGTAGGTGTGGCTGTGTCTTGGGTTTGTGTAATGGCAGATGCCTGTGCCTCTCTGCCTGCCCTGCGTATTAGAGGAAACAAGAGGCTCCGTATCTCCAAAACAAATGTAGGGGCTGAGACTGAAATTTTTCTCTGAAGATCCCGCACTGACTGGATTCCTTCACGCTCCTGACTCTCTGCGGCGAGACTCACCAGAGCTCCCCGGCTCTCCAAAACCATTGGCCCTTTGAGACCCAGGCAGGCCTGTCTCATTAGGACACCAGCGCCTCAGCACCTCCCTCTGGAACATGCCGCTCACGGGTCGGTGATGGAGCTCCCCATTGGAGCTGCTGCATCACAGAAGTCCCTTCGTTCATTTCCCACTGTGGATTTTGGCTTTGATTAGCTGGCAATTCTGTGTCCCTGCCCTCTTCCCATTTAGTTCCCTGGATCTAACTCCCGGGTCCCTGCAAAGTGCCCCATTCGCGGGTGAACGTGCTGGGGTCGCACGTGGATGATGTTCATCCATCTCAGGACTGAGAGGACAACTCAGCAGCCTTGGACCTTTCCTTATGACTTTAACCAGCTAAATGTGGGGACACCCTCCCTCCGGACCATAGTGCTGCAGCTGAGATCAGTCATGCTGCTCAGCATCCCGAGTATAAAAGAGGGAGTTGCTGGCAGGGCATTCTCCACGAAGGCCCCTTCTCCTGGAATTCATTCTCTGCCACCCTTCACCCACCCCGTGTAGGGTGATCAGACAGCAAGTGTGAAAAATTGGGACAGACGGTGGGGGGAAATAGGAGCCTATATAAGAAAAAGACCCCAAAATCAGGACTGTCCCTATAAAATCAGGACACCTGGTCACCCTAACCCCATGAAACACAACAGATGCACCAGAACAAGTATTTCAGAGCCTTGCCAGGCCCAGCTCAGCCACAGACACAGCGTGATCCCCCACTGGCTATTGGTTGCGACATCCCCAAGCCTCTTCCACTGGGACACAGGACACTAGTGAGATTCCCTGCAGCATGGCTCCTCTGCCCTGGCCTTCACTCGTGCTGGCTGCCTTCGCATCCCTAGTGACAGACGCTCCGAGCCCCATTGTTTCAGGGCAGCTGAACAGAAGGGTGATGAGTGCAGTAATATGATGCAGGCTCGAGGGGTCAAGGAGCAGGACAGCACCAGGGGTCATGACAGCACTTACCAGTCAACCGAGACCACGTGCTGCCTTGTAGAAAGGGCGGGGCAGGGGGGGCACAGGTTCAGTAGTTCAGGGATTAGATCCGGAGAGGAGCAGAAAAATCTCTGAAATGTCTCCTCATCCAGTGCCAAAACTGGGCTCTCTGGGCCAAATTCACACCCGGCGTAAGTGGATGCAACTCCCGTGACATTCACGGGCTTAAGCAGGGCTGAATTTGGCCCTCTGAGAGGTGGAGGAGGCTCTTAGCGATGGCTCGGGGGTGAGTGAAAGCTGATGTGAGACTGCGGGTGATCTAGCCCGAGCAGACCTGCCTCCCCACTCCGGTGACACCTCCACCTCAGACTTCAGGGTCAGCACGAGTTGCGGCTTCAACACAAAGCAGGCCCAGAGTGTGTCCGCCCGAGATAGGATCCGTGTGTATCTCCCACCCTTACTGGGATGAGCTCACCCCAGCAGGCAGGTTCCCTGCAGAGCTGACACTGGAGAATCAATTGACCAGTCACAAGCTGATCTAAGTAGCAAGATTCAGTGACTCTTTGGTCTGGCATCCCAGTGTCCATGCTCTCACCGCCTGGGGTCTGAGAGCTCAGCATCTGTGATCTAACCTCAGGGTCCTCTCTCAATGGAAGGAAGGAAATCCTAACACAGGGGAAAGGCAACTGGAGATTTACAGGTTTCCTCCAGAAGTGGGCTGAGAAGGAGAGAGGCCCACAAGGTTTTGTCTCTCCCTCTCTCTCTCACACACACACACACACTCTCTCTCCAGCTCCCACAGCACCCATGGCTTTATCCCCCAGCAAATCAAAGCGATAGTAATCAGAGAGATAACACACCACACTGCCCCAGGAAAAGATTAAAAGTACAGCCAGAGATTGGATTCAGAACTGATTTGTGGCAATATGATTTATTCTCCCTCACGTATCCCTGAACTGAGAAAGAAAAGCCCCTCTCCGTAAATCTTGTTGTTATTTCTACAGGCTAGAGATTCCCTCCTCTTCCCTTACAGCCCCAAGAGGACTGAGCAGGTAGCTTGCTCTGTACTGCAACCCAGGACATGGAAAAGACAATTTGTTAGGTCCTGTCTAGTCTGCCTTGTTTCCCATGAGTCAGAGCTGATCCTGGTTTGTTCATTAGAGGAGCCATAAAAGTCCCAGTTTTGTCCCTTGGAGAGACTGTTCCACACCCTAAAAGATCCCATTGTCAGGATGTTTATCTGCCTTACATTTTCTCTTCTCCATTCCCTTCCACCTAGCTTGCAGCATATGCCCCCATCACAACCTCTGGGGTCATCAGCAGTCATTCTGAAAACACACCAGGCAGGGGTCAAATTCTAGTGACACCCCATTGGAGGACACTCGGCAATTCCCTTTCCTCCTGGGTAGTCACGCTCTTGCAAAGCAGCTCCCAGCAAATGATCTCAAAGCATTTGTACTTGCTTTAAATTAACCCCCACAGCCCTCTATGCAGTAATGGCACAAGCCCCCTTTTCACAGGGCACTTGTGGCTCAGAGTGATTTTGACGATGCATCCTCCAAGGTCACACAATGGATCTGGCAGAGTTGGGAATAGGCCCCATGTATCCTGGTTCCCAGGCCTGTGCCTTTTACCACGAGTTCATTTCCCCTCTTCTGTTAGACTGACACACTCTTGTATTTATTACCAGGGACTACTGAGTTCGTTTCCCAGACCTGAGGAAGAGCTCTGTGTAAGCTCAAAAGCTTGTCTCTCTCTCACCAACAGAAGATATTCCCGCACCCCCTTTGTCTCTGTACTATCCTGGGACCAACTCAGCTACAGCAACACCGCATAAACTCTCACCCCCATCTTCTGTAGAGATGGGTAACAGACATTTCTGCCCTTCCTGTTGGAATGATGTGTATCCGGGTGTGAAATCCAGGGATGGCGTTCTGATCCTTACCCCAGGGGTCAGCAGGAAGTTCCTCGTGTGGGAATCTAACCAGGCTTCCCCGGCCGGCTCAGCCCCAAATGACTAATGACTCTGTGGGTTTAGAAACTGACAGTGCAGGCCGCATTATCTGTCTGAGGCGCAGGGACTGTCTCCAGGGATTACCGACAGAAGCCAAGATTTAGCTCATCTTCAGGTGTCACAAGATGAATGTGCCAACAGGAGTGTCCCCAGGATGCTTCAATCACTTCAGTGGAAAGAAGCTTCTTGTGACAGGGTAGCAGCTATTTGCACTCAGTCACAGGGCTGATCATCCAATCCTTGTTCAAATAAACTGGCCTGAGGAACTGAGCTTTCCTGTTTCGTCAGGGATTCTGGAAGGAGCTGCCATGGACAACCAGCATCTGACCTCTCCCAGCTGATAATACCTGTGAATTCACTGCCCTTGCGGGAAGCTGAGCTATCACTGATGGGGCACCGTGGTAGGGAAGCTCACAGCCCTGGAGTTGTGAGTGCTGAAATTGACAAGACACCCAGCTGTAAGAGGGGTCACCAGGGTGCAATGCTAGTTGGTGTCATCAGGTATAGCTAGTAAGGAAACTCGCAGCTTTAGCTGGCTCTGGCAGGGCACTGCTGTGAGGAAGCTCACGCTGTCGGTATCCTAGCAAGGGGTGTGAAGAGCGCATGCCAATGAGTCCTGGCTGGCACCGGCAGAGGATGGGGCGCTGGCGTGAAGAAACTCAATGCTGGGATCCCTGCTTGTGTTAAAGGGCAGTTCAGCTGGGAGATGGGCCCTACTGGGGCAATACTGCCAGCATGTAGCATGATCCTTCCTTTTACCCTTCAGCAAGTAGGTGCCCATCCCTCCCCTCCTCCTCCTCCAGAGCAAGTGAGACAAAAAGAGGAAAAGAACATGAGTGGAAAAGCCACCGTCTTGGGAGCATTTGATGGCATGATGCAATTCTGGACGGAGAGGATTTTAAACACACATACACACTCTCCCTCCACCCTGCAGAGGGTGGAGTCTGAGGACAGTGCAAAGTCCCTGGAGCCAGGCTCCTGACACAATGCAGGGTGTGTTACGTGCAGGGAGGGGGGAAGAGCCTGGGCTTTATCCTCAAGGCTGAGTTGCCTGTTCAGGGATCCCTGGGCAGGAAATGTGTCACCAGAGGCTCGGTGACTGAACTGAGGCACGATTAGCCAATTCAGAGCTCGTGATACAATCTTTCAGGGTTCCCTGCCCTTCCCTTTGCAGAAGGTGCTTAATATGAACAGTACGGCCCAGAGGAGAAGATAAGATAACAGGCCAAGTCCTGCCCTTGAGCCCCAGCGTGCGGCTCCTGTGCACTCCAGGGCCACGTGGATCTGACAGCGGGGCCCCATTTGTTTTACCCTCCCTTGACTATTACGGTGAGTGGGTTATGGGAGGCAGTATGGATTAGCAGTAAGCGCTGCGATGTCGGGCTTCTCTTTTCCTGGTTCCGCCACAGACTCATTGGATGATCTTGGGCATGTCATTTAACTGCATAGGGAAGAAATGCTCTGCCACTGGTTTATCAAGTGCTCTGAGCTGCGGAGGTGGAGGCTGCCATATCAGGCCTGGCCTGCGCTTAAGACTTTTGCTGGTGTCACAGTGTTGGCTACAGGGGTGAGATTTTACATCTTTATACTGGGAAAAGCTCTTGTACGGCTGAAGTGATATTGGCACCAAAGTCCTTATTTTCACCCTGTGGCTTTTGTGTTCAGGGCACCGGTTTAAGCGAGAGCAGCGTATGCTGGCATGAACTGCGTCTCCAAGACCTCTCTACCGGCAAAGCCTTTCTAGCGCAGATTGGACATAAGTGCAAGCATTGTTACTGACCACCGAGCTCTGTCCACGAACACCGCTCTCCTCAGGCCTCGGGTCCGCTTACTCTGGACTGCCTCCCGGGGCCTTCTGGTTGTCAGAGGTAGGGCTGGTTCGGGGTGGAGGCTAGAGGCAGGGAATCCACTGAAACGTGCCTGAGAGGGGATCAAGTGAACGACACCAGGTTGGAGCCAGGTGTCTGATTTATCCCATGAGGGAGATGCCTATGGCTGCCTAATTAGAGAGAGAGAGAGCTGCTGTTCTCCAAAGGTGTGAGCTGTGCTGGGAAAGGAGCGGGCTAGGGTATCACGAGCTCATCTCTCTGCTTTGTGACTCACATCCATAGTTACCTAAGGGCTGCGGGACCATGGGACTATCGTTTGTGGAACGATGCTGGCATGTAGACTTAGAGGGAGCTTGGTTTTGGCCCGTGGATGCATCTCCTGGTCCAATGGGGGTCAGGTCAGGTGGAGCTGGCTTCATTCTCCCTCCTCCTGGATGCTTTGACACTGGCCTTGTGGTTCACATCAGAGCGGATAGCTCCTGAGAACGAGCCAAAGGGGACCCGGAGAGGGGACCTGGCTACCCAGAGGAGACACTTCCACAGGCAAGGCTTTGCATTTTCAGTGGCAATTTGACCCCAGAGTCTATGGCCAGGTCCCAGGAGCTGGCAGCGCACAGGGAATCTGCCACAGCTGCAGGTGAATTTTGAAATCCGAGTTTGTTTACTGACTCAGGATAGGACCGACCAAGGCACCACGTCCAGCAGCCCCTATGCTGTTTGGCTGGGTGTTAAGTTTCATGTATTTTACGCTGCCCCTGCCCCACCAGTTCACACCGTGCTGTAGATTGGAGTGCGGACGAGGCTTGATTGCACCACAGAAGCTGTCCTGGGGGAGGCTGGAGGTTTTGGTAGAGGGCAGTTGAGTCCTCTGGGGAGGAGCGGGAGGTGACTCGGGATAGTGGGTTTAGCACATTAGCTGGGTGTTTCTGCTACAATGACCAGCAATAAACCCCACTGAGGATAAAACAAGTCTGGTGTGGGGCCAGCTCCTGGTTCAGTTCAGCCCTGTCATTAGGAACACAGGTCCCATGGAGACCCATGGGATCACTTGTTCTGTTCATGCCCTCTGAAGCACCTGGCCTTGGCCACTGTCAGAAGAGAGGAGACGGGGCTAGATGGACCTTTGGTCTGACCCCGTCTGGCCGTTCTTAAGTTCTAAGATTCCACTGGCAGGTCTGGCAGATTCCTGGACTCCCTGGCCAATGGCTAGCTGCAGCCCTTCCTCTACCAGGGGCAGCCCCAAAAGGGGCTGATATGTTTGGGGTGGGTATTTGATCCCCTTTTGCTTGAAGCTTGTGTCCTGGTGGATGGGCCTGGAGTGAGCACTGAGACCTGGGTGCCTCCTGCTGCCAAATGGCCTCATCTGCCCCGAGCTGGCCGCCGCCTCCATCTGCCCATGTCCCGACTCATTGAAACAAAAGAAAATTAACCGGGAGCGACAGTGACTGCTGGGATCAAGGGCTTTCCCGGGTCAGGGGATGGTAATAGCAGGGCCTGTTGAAGGGGGGCGCAGGTGTGTGTGTGGATGTGAATGTCTTGGGGGAGGCGCATGGTGATGGGAACCATGTAGGTTGGCTGGGGAGAAAAGACAGAGCAGGAATTAGTGGCTTAGCCCCCGTTTGCTTAGCTGAGACAGTTTATTGAGAGATAATGCGGAGCTGAGCTGGAGTGGAAGCCCCTGGGCTGCGCTTCACACCAGAGAGGACGTCAAAACATTCAGATTAACCAGCACGCTCGCCGGGCAGGGCCTGCGGAAAGGCCAGTGGCAGGGGGCTGTTGTTGGCCAGGCAATCTGTCTTCTCCAGTGGAGCCGGCACAAAGCTCTGTCTGCCAAAGAACCTCGCAGCAGCTGGTTCAGGGGCTGCTTTACACTGTCTAGGGGTCGGGGGGATGGGTGACTAGAGTCTATCTGATTTCCACCTCCCTGACAGTTTCCATTCCCTGGCGATAAATAGACTCAGGGAGGATTGTGCAAGGATGGGCAGGACTGGCCAGGGTGCAGGGTCAGCCACCATACCAGGGAAGCTGCCATCCTGGCACAGTTGCTCATTCTGGTTGCAGGTAGAAGCCCTGGGAAGGGGGAGGGAGGGACACTGAGGAGCTGGGGCTACGGGCAGGAGGCCCTCTCTAGACTGAGTCACGGGGAAGGGAGAAGGCATTCAGCTCTTCAGGTTTCCAGCACTTCTGCATCGGGATGGATACCTGGATGGACAGAGCATCAAGCCTTTACTGAGAGATGCTGAGGCCTGGCGTTCCTCTTCTCCCAGGGCAGTCCGCGGGCTCGTCAGTCAATTCCGCTCATCCGTCTGAGCCATGAGATTGTGCCATTAAAACTTGTCTGCCCTGCGGGACTGAAGCCTGGCTCCCACCCCGGTGGTTTGAACCTTGGAAGGGCTGAGAGAACTGTCGGTGCTCTGCAGTTTAGGGGACCGTGGTACAGGGTTCAAGTTAGCCCCTTGCTCAGCCTGGCTCTACTGAGGAAACTGACGGGCTCCTTGAATTCAGGAACCTGTGCTGAGGGGCCACAGCCTTGCTGCCGCAGTCCTTGCTAGGTGCCACTTTCCGACCTCCAAGAGCCAGGGCGGCTTCAGAATGACCAATGCCACACCCCTAAGGTCGAGTGCCTTCCATCCGAGGATCTCAAAGCACTTCACCACAGTGCGTCAATACCATTCTCTGAGGAACCCACGCCAACTGGATTTCCTCCTCTGGGGGCTCAGCTCCCTAGTGTGAGACTGACGGGAGCCTGGCTCTCCAAGCCCCCCACCAGCGCCTCAGTGCCCCCCTCTAGACCACTCCGCTGCTGGCGCTTTCTGCCAGGGGCCAGCAGTGAAACGGTGTCATAGCCACCCCCAGGTGGACTTTGGATCGGACGCTGTTTCGGCATCCTTGGAGTTCCCCTCTTCCCCTGGGGCGGCTCCTTGCAGCACCAGCTTCTCTTGATACTTTTAGCAATGGGGCCGATGTCACCTTTGGCTTGTGGACACCTCTGCAAGTGAGGGGGTGCCGGCTGCCCCGGTTCATGTGGATCAGTGACATTGGTGCGACGTGGGGCAGGGGGTCACCAGCTCCCTCCATGAAGTGCGCACCGAACCCAGGTTCTGTGGATGGAGTCGTGGGGGGCCTGACCTAGGCTGGCGGGAGATCTGTGTCCTACTGAAAGGAGGTTTTCAGCATCCTCCTTTAGCAACCATTGCCTTATGATGGAAGCGTCTGAGCTGATGCTCTAACTGGTGCTAACAGGAGGGAATCTGTTTCTTGCTGCTTTCCTGCCTCCTTCCTCCTGGTACAAACCTCTTTTTGTCCTCACCTGGAGGACACCTGTTGGCACCTGTTACGGATGGCGGATCTGGGAAGTCCCTGCGATTCCCCTGCATCGTGCACAAAACCGTCTCATACGGTTCCGGTTCCTTTCCTTGGAGGGCCTGTGGGTTTGTGGAGATTCCTCTGCCATTTCCCAAGCTACACTGAGCAGGAATCCAGCCAATAGGGTGGGATAATTGCTCATGGGGCTGGAATCCCCCTCACCCACCCACCTCCCCTCAGAGTGGGGTGACGGGGGAACATTTCAAGCTCGGTGGCTTTCTTGGTGACCTTGTCCTGACTGTCAGTATTTTGGGGGTGTCTATGGCCCTTGGAGTTTGAGGGGCTCTTGGGAGCACTGCTCAGGGCAGTGATGAGGGTGGTGTGGAGGTATAGACACTGGGGGCTGGGCTGTCCCTGTCCTTCCCAAGGCCAGAAATCCTGGAGAGTTGGCAGGGTCCTTGCCAGTCTCATGCTAGCGGGTCCCAACCGGAGAGTAGGAACCCAGTCACTATGGGGTCTTCAGAGAAGCAGGACTCCAGGGGAGCAATTATCCCTGGGGGAAGCCAAAGCACAGACTGGTTGGGAGGCAGGGTCACCCTGAGATGAAGGGCCACCGTGAATCAGGGACCGTTGGTGAGAGACCCCAGCCCTTCTCCCCAGGCCTGTCCCTAGAGTGTGTGGTCCAATACGTTCATGGCACCTCCCCACAGAGGCCTGTGGCCGGCACACCATGCACACAGGGTGGTGTTTTTGCCCCGCACGCCTGGCCCGTTAGTTATTTCCTAGTGCTGGTGCTGACCTCTCCAAGCCGGGCAGCCTCCCCTCTGCTGTCCTGGTGCCATGCCTGGGGATTCTCCCTCCCATCTTCCAGGAGCCCTAGTGGGTCGCATCTCCCCCAGCCCATCCCTAAGGGGCTGAATGCTGAACAGTGTAGCCCCCAACTTCCCATTACAGCCCCAGATCTTTTTTCTCTCCTTTAAAGAGGGAATCATTTCATTCTCCAGGCATCGCCCCCTCCAATCTGTGTGAAATGGGAGTGGGGGGGTGTGAAGACAGCTGTTCCCATGGGTATGTTCCAGCCTCTCCTGTGGTTTCCATGGTAGCCATTCAGGAGGTTGGAAAGTTTCCTCATCCCCCCCAGTCGGGTGTCAATAGCTTGGAAATGGGGATTGAGCAGGGACAAGGCCACGTCTGGGCCATTGTTCCTCACTCCACTGGGCTGAAGAAGCGGAGCAAAATTCTGGCAGAGGAATTCCATGTGGATGGAGCGGGATGAGGAGCAGGGAGGCCAGTCAAGACCTGTGAGCTGGGTGCAGTTAACCCTAGGGTGGACCACCCCAGCTAACGCCTTATTAAGTGCTAGGTGCCCCGTCCTGTTTAGAACTGTGCTTGTTAAAGCACGTTTGCTAAATCGACTTTAAACACAACCTGTTCACGTGTCACATTCTGTTCCGAAGCGAGCCCTTTACAGCAGTGTATGGAGAGAGCGTACAGAGGGCACCGCTGTGAGGAAGCTCACAGGACTGGGGGTCCCTGCCCGCAGTGTCAGGGTGCTGCTGTGAGGATGCCTGCAGCCCGGGGAGTCCCCGGGCACCGCTGTGGGGATGGAAGATGTGGCTGGCACTGTTTTTGAGGAAGCTCACGGCAACAGCCACAGGATTTGCTTCTATGTACCCCCGTCCCTGGATATGTGATCCTACATCTCCCGCTCCTTTCTGGCAGCAACCTTCTGAGTGTCTGAATTCCAGCAGCCTGGCACCATGGCCCACCGCCTTGCCCCTGCTAAGCAGCCAGAAAGACCTAATAAACCTGAAGGAGCAGCCCATTGCAGATGTGCAGCAAACCCAGTTCTGGACAGCGCACACAGGGACGGCCTCTCCCTTGCTGCATCATAAACCCCGGCCTGGTTGATCACTTGGAAACAGAAGGAAAAGAGAAAGCAAAGTCTGGAGGGACATTGAGCCTAGCTGACTGATCAGCTCCCTCTAACCATCGCTGGCTCCTGAGGGGAGCTGATAGGGCTGGACCCAGAGAACCACCCCCTCCAATACACAGGCTGCAGAGAGATGCCCTCAGGGCTCATCTGCCAGCCTGGCATACAATCGTAAAATGGGCCTGATCCCTTCCCCACACCCCCCACTCCTTTTCTGCCTCTGGGCCAGAGCCTGCGTTGACTTTGTGGCCACGGATTTTCACTTGCCAGGCAGCTAAAGAGCAAAATTAACATTGGACCCCCATGCTCGGCTAATTGCAGGTCTTTTGATGCAGAGCTAGCCGCCTGGCTCAGTGCAGGGGCAAGCTGGACAGGGCTGGGGGAGGGGGCGTCTGTGTTACTCCGACACTTCTCCTGCTTCCTGAGATCAGGCTCCAGAGCATCCTTGGCTGCAGTTCAGGGGCCAGCGTTGTGTCTGCCAAGGAAACGGGGGTGGGGGTGGGGGGAAGGAATCGCTTATTGGAGGTTGTGTCGCTGGGCTAATGTATTTGCATGTATTTGCAATGTGCAATTGGAAGCCCAGTGATGGGGAAATTCCACTCTCACTGTGTGTGTGTGTGTGTGTCCCCCTCCCTGTCCTTAATGGTTGACATTACAGCCCACTCATGGGGGAATTCCACTCCTCTCTGTCTGTGTGTGTACTAGATCACACACACAAGGGGAGCTGGAGGGGAGCAGAAGAACAGGCCTGCTTTCTCAGTTGACAGGAGACAGCCCCCTTTCGCTGGCGTGGTGCCAGGAATTCTGGTCAAACTTTAATTATAAATCCAGAGACGGGTGTCTGGGAAAGGCGGCCGAGCGCCAGAGGTGAAAGCCCTGGAAGAACTCGGCAGCGTCTTTGATCACCTGTGGTTTTCCCCCTTGTCAGGAGGGTGTCAGAGCAAGGGCTCGTGCACTGCCAAGGATGGGTGAGACTGTATAACCACCATGATCAAAAGAGCATTCCAGCCGGCTGTGGCAAAGCACAGCCTGTCAGCACCTCTGTGGGCTGCATTGCCTGCTGATTAGCCGGGAAAGCCATAGATGGCCTGGGATGCTGGACTGCTCTCTGGGGACACCCTGAGCCCCAGCAACTCTATCAAACTCACCCAGTGCCGTCCATTTTCCTGCTACCGGGAACAGCTGAACATCTGGTGAAGGTCAGAAGAACATCCGGTGAAGGTCAGAAGAACATCTGGTCAGCACCACTGCAGAAAGTGTTATTGAGAGAGGGTTCCACCATCACGGATGGGGGAGCCCCTCTGGCTTCGAACGCTCCGAACCACAATTGCTTTGCACCCCCATCCTGATCTGCAGCTTCCCTGGCTTTTCCTGCCCTGAGGCCCCCCTGCCTAGTGTCTCTGTTGCAATAAAGCACTCAACCTGCTTCTCCCCCGTCCTGAGCTCTTCCTGGGCAGAAGCCAGGGTGCGCTGGCCTGTGCGTGGTTTGGAGTCCTCAGTCCAACGCCAACCGGGTCACAATGGTGCAGCATCATCTCCCCATGTCACAGCGTTGGTGTTAGGGTAAAAAGACCAGCCCCATTTAAACCAGGGGGTATTAACCATGCCCCTGGGCCTGAGAGGAACTCTCCTCCCAACTCCAATCGGACTCCTGCTAGCAATGAGAGCTGAGGGACTTCCAGAGTCCAGAGGTCCATGGAGCCCATTCAGGGGCTCGGGAATGGGGGGGGGGGCAGGGGACCATGGCCCTCCCACTTTTCACCATCCGTAAGGGTGGGCGATTGCTGCGGGAGAGGAGCAAGTGGGGGGTGGGGTCTTGGGGGGAGGAGGCAGTGTGAGAGCAGGGCCTTGGGGGAAGGGATGGCGTGGGGAGGTGGGGCCATGGTTTGGCCACTGGTGCCCCCCCTGCCACTTTTAGGGACCTTCTGGCACTCCTGGGTCCATTGTTGGCTGCCCTAAACAGCGGGTTCGCTCCTCATTCATGCTGTGGCATTCCTTACCCAGGCTCTTAGCTGCAGAAGGGAACAGCACCCGGGGACCAGTGCGCGGCCAGGGGCCAGCCACCAGCTACCATTTTGGCAGTGTCACAAAGGTCCAAGCCAGTCCCTTCTGTTATTCACAAGAGCAAAGTGAGAACGCCCAACATGCACTAGGGAGCACTGGAGGGAGCTTGTGGGGGATTGGAAAGAGCGGAGGGGAACTGGGCTTTGAATCTGATTGAATGGAATCTGCTCTCCTGCACAGCACCCCCGTTCCTTCCAGTCCAGCTTTCTGCTCCTCCCCCTCCCCTTCCAGTCCCTTTCTCCTCCCCCTTTGTTCTTCCAAAAATCAAATCAAAACTCCCTATATTCTTGGCTCCACCAAGGACAGTCTGCTGGGACATAGCTCACGTCAAGCCAGGCCAGGGCTTCCTATTGGACTAAACAATGCTGCAGTCTTTGCATCCTTTCGTAGCCTTCCAGATAGATGGCAGGATGATGGGCTGAGAGGCGCTGTTTCGGCTGTTTCTTGCCATTCTCCTAGGGCCACACAGGGTCTTTTTCCACCGTGCTTTGTAATGGAAAGTCTCTTAGATCCTCAGAGCTATCATCTCCCTCTCCTTGCGCTCTTGGACGATGGAGTAAAAAAATGCCTCTTGGTTCTGATGCTTTGTGTCACATTTGGCTGTATCTATGGTCTTTCCTCTTGAGAGTTTGATGGTCCCGTCTGGCCTTAAAGTCTGAGTTCCGCAACTGTGCTTTGCATCTCCTATTTCCAGTTGGCGATAAGGGATTCTATGTTTGACAAGGGCCTGTCTCTGTTCTGTAGACTTCACTAACATGGCTTCTGCTCTAAAACCTGTCACTGTAGCAAGGTAAAAAGAAAAGGAGGACTTGTGCCACCTTAGAGACTAACCAATTTATTTGAGCATGAGCTTTCGTGAGCTACAGCTCACTTCATGGTTGCATGTAGCAAGGTAGTTTGCAGGTCTGTAAACAGAACCTGGATCTCATGATTAGATTTTTTTTCCAGGCCGATTGTTTCACCAGGTGACTGTTTTGTCTCTGTAGGTTTCTGTCTTTGTTTGCTTGTTGGGTGGGGCTGTTTGCTTTGCTGGTCTGGAGGCTGGCACTAGGAAAGCCGAGGAGTACTGTTTTTTTATGAACAGGGAATGCATTTGTCTAGCATTAATTTTTGATCCTCTAGTGCTTCATGCTACTGGGTTGGAGTTGGCATCACCAGTTTTTTTGCACTGTACATTGTTAATCCAGGGGTCTCAACCAAGTTCTCCCATGGTTTGCAGAATCCTGACGTCCATCTAGCATTTGTTTACAAGACTGCAGGTTTGTCCCGTTCAGGATAGCCTGCTCAAGAGACTTGAGATGTGCAGTGTCTGATCTTGGGTTGGATTACGTTATAAACCTTCGCCAAAGTCTGATCCCAGGTTGTTGCTGTCATAGTGCAGAAAACACACAGTGCTTTTCTCTTGGACTGTTCTCACAGCCACTCTGAAGCTGTGAAGCAGAGGGATGCAGAGTCACACTGGAGCCTAGCTCTGCTCCTGGTGAAGGGTCGTTTGATTTTTGTTTGTTTGTTTGGGGGCTTGACCGGTTGCTGTTCTTTTCCAGGTTGTTTCCTGGGGCCCATGTGCTGCAGCTCATCTCCAGCAGGAGGTGCCGTGCTCAGTGGGTAACACAATGAGGTCATCTGCATAGGGAAGACAGTCCCAGATTTGGGGCGCAGAAGGGGGTAACACAGGCCTGTCGCCGCTGGATGCACGAGAAGCGTGAGGAAGAAGCTGCAGCCCAGCTCTTCTCCCCTCTCTTGTTTGAAGACGCTGGTTTGCACAATGTCTGTTTACATCCTGCTGACAGGCAGGGACACGGATTCAGCTTTGCCCTGAAATCCACATTGCAGGACTTCAGAGGGCAGCTCGGCTGGGGGCAGCCCTACACGTTCGCCTTCACTCTGGGAAACAGATGGAGAGTTTCCTTCTCCTTTGTTTTCTGGGTGCTCCTTAATAAGTGTGTCTGGGTTGTAGATGTCCTGCCCTGCCGCCACCTCTGTCATTACTTGGGTCCACTCAGGTCCTTTCCCGGTGTAACCGCTTCCCCGAGGCGGGTCCAGAGAAGTGTCTGAATTGGACCTGCCTTGTCTTGGGTTGTGTCAGCCCCTGTCCCATCCTTCCTCCAGGCTGCAGCGCTTTCTGCAGGTTTGTTGTCCCCGCCCCATCCCCCACTTTTCACCCCTCCCCCTTACACCCTAGCTTTCCTGGGTTCTCAGGGCCCCAATCCCTTTCCCCTGCTCCTGACTCCAGGGAGCCCCATCCTTGAGCTGGCGATGGGAGAGGAGCAGCTCTCTGCTGCCCACTAGTGCCAGCAGCTGGAACTCCCAGCTGGCAGGGATTTGGGTTGCAGCTTGTCCTTTCACACATATCTGCAGGGCAGCCTTTCCTCTCACACCCCAAAAGGATCGCCAGGAGCTAACCCCTTCGGGGTGGGGGGATCCTGGAAGCTAATCCTGAAAGCTCCAGGCACGCAGCATTGCAAGGATCCCCAGGATCCCCAGTGGCTGCTCTGGGGGAGTCACACAAGCGCCCGTTCCAGGAGCAGCTGCTGTGGATGTTACCCTGGCGCCTGCATCCCAAAGCCCTTCCTGTCGTCGAGCCGATCCGGCTGCATCCGTACCTGGTGATGGGAACACGCGGCTGGGGACGGGCCATTTATTTCCGTCTCTCAGAGCAGCCATCTGGCCTGGCTTGTGAGATGACGGGAAGCCGAGGTCCCGGCTACTTGTGGCCATGACAGATCCCATAGCGCTTTCCACACACAGAATGGGGTCTGCTCTAGCCTGAGACCCTCTGCCTCCCGCACTCTCCTCTGCTTTCCCCAATGGCTGCGGGGCCCTTTGCAGCTGCCGGGGGCAGACACTGGTAAGCCTCTGCATGTTCCACGCCAGGGGGGCTGATGATGCAATCTTACCTACCTCCCTGCTGGTGAGGAGCATACGTACTGGTAGTT
Source organism: Lepidochelys olivacea (assembly GCF_965140295.1). NCBI lineage: Eukaryota > Metazoa > Chordata > Testudines > Cheloniidae > Lepidochelys > Lepidochelys olivacea. The sequence continues at coordinate 6,562,597 of NC_140429.1, read as the reverse complement.
GCTGGATGTTTCTGCCCACTGGCCCCTTTGTTTCGCCTGTGGAGCCCTGCTGGCCCCCTGCCCGTGTCTCTCGTCTTCCCTCCGGGTCTCCCCCCAGCCCCATGGCTGCGCTGACATGCTCTCCCTCAGCGGTTGCAGCCTCAAACCAGCCTTAATTCCATGCTGTCCCTCTTGGGCCCTGATTGGCAGCTGCCCTCCAGCGGGCTAGGGCACCGTCACAGAGACAGGTTGGGGGCCAGCAGGGGGGCTGGCTCCTAAGCTGCACTGAGTTGAATTCGAGGCCTGCCTGCAGGAGGGGGGCGACTCCAGGACAAGAACCCTTTGCAGCAGCCCTTGGCTTAGTGCAGCTCCCGGGCCCCTGGGGCCATTCTGGTGGGATGAGAGTTGGAAGTGGGGGGGGGGGGTGCAGGTCACACCCCACCAGCTGGACGTTCCCTGACCTGCAGCCCAATGCAAATTGCAGGCAGCTCTTGAGACAAGGGGACGACAAGGTGCTGGGTGGGGGGAAGGACTGGAGAGAACCCCCCCCCTCCTCTCAGGGTGGGACGTGGAGGACACGCTCCCTTCATTTCCCCGCCCTTTGGGCCCCCATCTGCCAGTGCCTGCTCTTGTGAGCCTGCATGGCCTGGGAGGGCTCTGGGGTGGTGCGTCTGAGGGCTGAAGGGTCTGTGGGGGAGGTGGCCCAATGCGGGGGTGGCTGGGTGGGTGGCGGGGGGGGGCACTGCTGCTTTGCTCTAGGCATTTTTAATTACCCTGGAAATAAATCAGCGCTCAGCTGTTGCTGTGGAAACAGCCAGTGGCTTGGCTTTGCACCATCTCTCAGCCGCTCTATTTCATTCACCTCCCAGAAGCCACAGGCAGCTCGCGAGAGAGAGGAGGGCATGTGAACGCAGCCATGGGGCAGGGGGGAGACTCCCCCATGGGGTGGGGTTGGGGGGCAGGCTCCCTGATGAACATGGAGACTGAATCACCGGCTGGGCCTGCCCCAGGGCTAGTGCTCGGCAGGCTGACCAAGCGGAAAGATCTGGGTGGAACCACTGTATAACCCCTGGGCGAGGGAGGGGCTAGCTCTGTTGGTCTGGGGTGTGACGCGGGGGGACCCTGAGGGATAGAGCTGTGCTGGCAGGAGCCCCACGGGCAGACGCAGTTACACGGGTACGTTCTAGCTTGTTTCTCTGGCGGGGCAGGGCAGGTTTGCCAGCACAAGCTGTGTCCACGCTGGGACTGCTTCACCAGGCTACTGGCAAAGTGCTCCATGCACAGGCCTGGCCAGAGCAATGAGGCCCAGGGTAGCCGTCTAGGTCAAGACCTGCTTGCACCTGTGAGTGTGAGTGCAGTGACGGCGAAGGGTCAGGGCTGGAGCTGCACCCATCAGTCTCCCTGGGTTTGCAGATGGAACCGGGGCGGGGGGAGGGCTATGAAAAGCCAGTTCCTGCCCTGCCCTGCCAGCTCCCTTCACGGAGGAATGTTCTTCTCCGTGGAATAAACACGGCTATTAAATATTTAATCTCTGGGCTAAGCCCTTTCTTATTTCATTTGCAATAATCTTGCTGGCACAGCTGGTGCTCGGGTGGCCTAGATTGCCAGCAGGAGCTCTCCGAGCTGCAGCAAGAGCAAAGCATGCTGGGGCCAGTGGCTGGAGAGCCTGCACCGCCCCACCCCTCCGGGGGGGTCACTGGCTGCCCAAAGCATCACTGCCCCTCCCTGTCCAGTTCCAGCAGCCAGGGAGGAATCACACTAGGCCAGTAGCTGCAGAGCCCAGCTGGACGCTGGCCTCAGCTGCCCTGGGAGTTTTCTTACTGCTCAAAGCCCTGTAGGAGCACACGGAGGAACAGACATGTCCCGGGGGGGTACAAAGGGGCACACTGACTCCCCCACGGAGGCCTTGAATGGGACGTGCTGGAGCGCACGCCGCTGCGGACCAGACCCTCCCGGGTGGCAGAGGCTGCTTGCTTTGCTGGAAGCCCCAATTCTTCGCATGCTGCGCAGGAAGCAGGAGGCATGTGGCGGTTCAAGGCGCCCTGTGGGCCCAGACTGTGCTCAAGCCAGCCTGTCCTTCCTTCCGCCTGGTTCCAGCTGGACAGTTGAGCGGTCTGGGCTCCTAGATGGTCTTCCCACCTCGTGTGCGGAGGCTAAACCCGCACTGGGTCAGGGAGCCACAGACATTGTGGGGGGGGGCCCGACAGGCAGCACCAACCTTTGCTGATGTGACCAAGCGCCTGCAGGGAAGTAGTTAAGGGATGGGGGGTCACGTCTCAGGGGGTAGCCGTGTTAGGGTAAAAACCCCACCGGTGGGGTTTTTACCCACGGAAGCTTATGCTCAACTAAATCTGTTAGTCTGCCACCGGACACCTTGGTTTTAACTGATGGTGTATTCAGTGTCTTTTCAGTGCACTTTAGCCACGGGAAGCGGGAGGCGAACCAGCACTGTGCGCCCAGGCTGCTCTGCACAGACCAGCGTAGGAAACTCGGCGCTCGGTATAAGGGCTGAGCCCGCCTGGCTCGCTGCACTTGTGACCCAAGGTACGTTTGATCCCAGCGCTATAGCTGTGCATGGCTCTCGGCATCCCACCGTCCCCCCCAGCTGCGTGTGTCAGACACACCACTCTGCCCTAGGCCAGGGGGGGGCCCTGGTGCCGCAGAACGAGCTTGGCAGTGCAGACGAAGTAAAGCAAATGCATATGGGAGATTGGGGGGGGGGGGGAACCAGGCAGGCTCAGGGTTATTGTCTCCCCTGCATATAGAGGCTGGCAAAACAAAGTGCCATCTGTTGCAGAGCCTGTGACTTGGGCATGGCCGGAGGGCCACCTGGTGGTCGGGTGTGCGAGCAGCACCGACAGGTAAAAAAGCAAGGGGCTTAGAATAAACAAGTGCCACTAGACTAAGCCACCCTGCCACGCCAGGAGCTGGGCACTTGGCGGGGGCTGCAGGGGCCAGAAAGTGCAGCATGACATGCATTTCTCACTCAGGAGCGCGGGATCAGGGTTGTCACGCCCCTGCTTGTTCCTGGGTATGAGGCCTGGCCCTGTAATGGGCGTCCCGCTGGCAGCTGCCATGATGCAGGATTATTGATCTGCAGTCCTGTAGCACCGAGGGAGGGCCCCAGTCAGGGTCTCTGCAGACACAGACCACAAAGACAGGCCCCGGCCCCAAGGGGCTCTTAGTCGCTCGCTCGTCCTTTCTGAGCGGGTCTCTTCGCTAACGTGGCGGCTTTGCACAAGCTGAAGTGATCCAGCCATCCTACAGCCAGCGGAGCCCTGGGTTTTCCTGATTAGTGCATTTTCTGTCCCTAGTTGCTAGTGGCTTCTCCCTGCCCATTGGACACTGTGGTACCTCTCGTTCCTCTAACTACTGGCTGGATAGAGTTGAGTGATTGGCTCTAAGGTGATTGGGGTGGGGGGGCCCTTTCAGCCAGTATATTACAGCTTCTTTCCAGCCAAGCGCCTTTCGACACTTCAGCCCCTGGTCCCCCCCTGCGATCCCCACCCACCTGGGCTGGGCTGGTGTTGTCTCAGCACTGAGACTGCCTGGCCTGGCTGCTGAGGTGGAGTTTCCTCCCCAGATGAGGGACAAGGCAGGGCATTAGCCTGGAAAAGCTCCGGGACAGCTGCCATGCACCCGGCCTTACGGGGCGCATGTCCGTCAAATAATGATCAGGCAGGCAGAGCACTGGGAGGAACCCAGGGTCACCGTGCATTGGACATGCCACCTTGTAGTGCCACTCCCTCCCCTCCCGTCTGCCAAGGCAATGCCTCCGCCTTCACGCTGGGAAGCAGGCAGTGTTTCCTTCTTCTTTGCTTTTGGTTTCGGTGTGCCCATTCCCAAGTGTTGCTGGGTGCAGTTGGCAGGGGTGGGATGCAGGATGGGGGCCTGCCCTCAGGACTGGGTAGGTGTCATGGCCTTCAGTTGCAGCAATCTCTGTTATTACGTGGGTCAGCAGTGGCTCCCTCCCTACACGTCGGGGTAACCGCTCCTGCTGCGGCCATTCCAGGGACATGTCTGAACGAGACCTGCCTTGTCTTGGGCTGTGCCAGCCCCTGTCCCATGCGTCCTCCAGGCTGCGGTGCCGGCAGGTTTGACTTTCTGGAGGTCTCCCCTTACACACCAGTTCCCCTGGGTTGCTTTGTTCCAGGCCCTTTGCATGGCCCCAATCACTTTTCCCTGCTCCTGACTGTAGCCAGCTGCAGCCTTGAGCTGAAGAGCTGGCTGGCTTTGACAGAATGATGCCAGCCTGCCATCACCCCTCGAAGATGAAAGACTAGGGGAGGAGCAGCTCTCTGCTGCCCACTAGTGCCAGCAGCTGGCACGCCCCCAGCAGGGATTTGGGTTGCAGAGTGCCCTTTCACACTAAACCCCCCCACCCCGAATGGGAACGCGGCAGGATGTGCAGCATGCATCACGTCCTCTGAAAATGGGCTCTCAGGTGTAGTGGTCCCGCTGAAGATTCATGATCACTAAGGGGTGGATTACAGATTCCCCCGGCCTGCACCATCCCGAGACAGCTGCTGTGGAGGTGGCTGGGGCACTTATATAAGTTTTGCCCGCAGGGGCTGCACACAGCCGGGAAAAAGCGTTTTGTTCTGGGGTGGGACAGACCTCCGGCCTCCTTTTTAAAGGTAAGAGGCCAAGAATATTGTAAAGATGAGATCTGCGCCCTCGTTTTGCTTCTTGATGCTGGATCAGGAGACCTGGATTTAAAAAAAAACACTGCTTGCTTTTCATTTTCAAAGCAGGAAGGTCAAGGCTGGTCTTTTCATGAAGACTTCTAGCTCCCAAGGAGCCCTGTGAATCCCTTCATGGAAAGGGCAGGGTTGTTTTCCCCTCACTAAAGTACTGGCCACTGCAGCTAAACAAACAGCTGCCACCAGCAACCATCGGTCCCCTACCTTGTTACTCCGACTTTACTTTTGCGATGTCATTCGTTGCACTAGGTCTCCAACACCACAGAAGACTCCAGCCTAGGCCTGACCTGAACTTCTAGTGCAGGGAAATAAAATAAATGAAGGAAGCTGGAGGGAGAGGGGGACACTTGTTTTTTTAAAAAAAAGGAAGGACAAGGGCAATTTATTTTTCCATTGTAGGTCACTAGGAAATGACTGGAGGTGGGGGGAGGGGGGGAAGCAGTTTCAAAGCTTAGTTTACACCAGTCGTCACTGGCGCATGGTTTGCCTTGCAAAGAATACTTTAAAGGCAGCTGTTTAGAGATTTATTTTTTAGAAATTGCCGAACAGTAGGAAAGTTGCTTGAATGACTGATTACCCCAGATCATGGGTACTTACAAAATGTCTTTAATCAATAACTTATCCTGCTGCAAAAACAACATCCCCACCAGCTGTCCTTGCTCCAGCGCAAACATAGGAAGTTGAGAAGCGTGAATCACACACTATAAACTCACAGCAATGAGCCAGTTAGAAATACAGGGATAGCCCAGCAGGTACTGGAGCTAGATCCACCAGTTCTTTGTGTTCAAAGCCTTTGGACCTTTATAGAACCTCCCCACCGCACAAACCACTCTCCTTTCAGAGGGCCAGGGTCAGGTCGTTTAGTATAAAACAGGATAAAAAAAAAAAAAAGACAACCCCAAATATTTCCATTTGGTAAAATACCAGAGTTTTTGGCTTAGAATGCAGTGTTTGCAACCCTCCCACTGCAGAAGCTGTGGCCCCAGAAACTCCCCGAGCACAGGGCTGCCATGTGCATAAGACCCACAGAGTAAATCTGGCCAGGCTATTTGTATGCAGTGTAAACCCAGCCCCAGAGGGAGACAGGAAAAGTAGAGGGTTAATTCCCCGTAAGGCTGTGTCTACACAAGGACTCCTTTACCGGTTTGCGACAGTAGCAAAGCACTCCATGTGGCCGCAGCAATGCGAGCAAAGCTGCACTTTGTACCACAGTAGTAAAACCGCACATACGCCCAAGCAAAACAAGCCATCTATGTAACAGCAGTTTTGCCAATCTAGCTGTGTCTACACTAGGGGCTTCTGTCAGCCCAGCTCTGTGGGTCAGGGATCACTTCTCTTCACGCTCCTGACCATCACAGCTCCGCCAGAAGACGTCTGTAGGGTAAACAAAGCCTTACTCTAATCATCTCAGGGAGTGCCAGTTAAAGTGAAAGAAAGCAGGTTTTGTTGGTTTTTAAATATGATTTTTAAACCAAATGGTGTAGTCAAGGCCTAAGAGAGAAGAAATTTCACTGATCCAAATCTGGTTCCAAATAGATGAAGTTAAAGTGGCACGACGCCCTTTTGTGAGCATTTATTTTGATTTAAGCTAAATCACAGGAAGGCACTAAAACCACGTGTCCACACAAAGGGCCATACCACTTTCACCGAGTCAGTACAAACTCCTCCTGCAGACAGGGCCTTTGGCTTGACTGCTCCCAACCAACAAGCAGCTCTTAAACATGACCACACTGATCTGTTCATTCCTCCCCAACTCCACAGGCAGACCCCTCCCAACATCCTCTTCCCCCACAATAAACAACATTTGCACCTGTCAAGAATGGATGTTCAGAGTCATTTGTTAATGTGGAGATGCCCTTTAAGTAAAGATAGGATGTGGAAGGCTTATTGTTTGATGCGGCTAAATAAACACACAAACAGCTGTTGGGAGTACAAAAATATTTTTTTCCTTTTAATTACATCAGTTATCAAAGAAAAAAGCAGTGGTAACAAAAATACAAAGCTCTGAGGTTGTTTGTGGTTTTTTTTTTGTTTGTTTTTTAAGGTTTTTATTTTGTAATACAAGCTGAGCAGCAGTGCGATTTAATTGAACTTCTGCTCTGAGTCTCTGCTGGCAGAGTATGAGTAAGCTTTTCCCAGTACCAGCCGGTCACGCAGCAGCTTAAAGAAGGCGTAATAATTGCTGAAGAGGATGAGAGCCAGCGAGATGGTCTGGTGCCACTTCTCTGACGAGATCAGTGAGTAGAGCTGGTAGAAGATGACAGCTCCTTCCAGCAGAATTAAAATGTTCAAGATCCTCAGCGGTTTGCTGAAAAAGAACTGGAGGATAAAGAGCCCAGGGTAAGGTGCTGCATGGGAGTCAGACGCTCCACAGGAAATACAGGACACATCAGGAATGAATGCTCCATGAGCAAATGCACTAAGATTTCACTTCTGGACACCTAGCAGCATGTTCCCTTCTTGCTCACAAATGAAAAGAACTTCGGTGCTCTGCTCCCCAGAACAAGTGCACAGAGGTCCTTCTCAGAAAGCTCCCCCATTGTTAGTGCTCAGGAGAGGCTTGGGACAGGGAGAGAGGAAGCACAGGAGTAAGACTCATACCAGGGGCTATTCCTGGCTCTATCACTGCCCTGCTGTGTGATCATGAGGAGGTCACTTCACCACTCGGTGCCTGCTGGCCTTCCAACTTTGTGTCTCTCGTTTATTTAGACTAAGTTCTTTGGGGCAGGGACTGCCTATATGTCTGTGCAGTGCCCCAGGCAATGGGGCCCTGATCCTGTCTAGGCGCTATGGTGCTACAAATAATTCTAATAATAAAGGAGAAACAACGCCGGCTTACATGAAAGCGGAAGTGAGACACGTCGGATGGCACAGCCACATTGTAATGGCCCACAGCTTTGTACACGTTCTTGCTGTGTTTCACCAGCACCCCCTGTGGCCACATGCATTCTTCGGTCCACCTGCAAGAGAAACCAACTCCCTTAGTTCCACCTCCAGAATGACAAAATCAGTCACATGGCAGCTGGCTGCGGCTCTGAACAGAGCTTCTGCAGGGGGGTTAATGGCATTCCCCTATTAGCCGGGAGGGCTGCACCAATGCAGCCATTGACAGTCCTAATCCCTGAGTGTCACTAAGGTCTCTTCTAACTATTTGCTAAGACATAAAGTTGCGGTTATTTGCGAGGACAGAATTTGGCTCGTCGAGCTCTACAACTAAGTGTTTCATAGCCATTGTCACTGCTCACCAACAAACCAGAGGTTTGCTTGCTGCGTTCGGTAGTGGATGGGACAGATCATGCCCATACAGCATTAGGCTGATTAGCAGCCACACGGAGCAACTCCAGTTTCATTTTCCTGTTGCTGAACCTAGAGAGAGAGATCTCTCCCCAAGGGTGAATAGCAGCCTGGCAGATTTTTTCCCCACCCCATCATGACAAGAGCCAGCATACAAGAGAGAACAAACCAGTGCTAGCCAGTGGGAGAGGTCCTTACTGATGCTGTAGCACATTGGAGCATAGGGCAGGATCGACCTTCTGCCAGCAGCCCAGGTGTGCTGCAGCTTTGTGGAGGAGGTCGCAGTAGCGGGCAGGCAAGAGATGCTGCATCAGAATCACAGACGTACTGATGGATACCAGCAGGAACAGCTCACACGACCACCGTTTGTCGTAGTACTGAGTATTCTGTGGGGGGCAGGAATACAGTGTAAAAATGCATTAGGACACCCTGACCCAAGAAAACAGAGTTCGAACACGAGGCACTCAAGCGAACCGGTGCCTTTTCACAGCAGCAATTATTCCTGCTTGAGAAATCAGAGGCAGAGCAGGGCAGCAGCTGTACCAGCCCTGCATTCAGCAGTAATTGGCCAACCAAGAGAACACTTCAGATGCAAAAATCTACGACCAGCTGGGAGAAGGGGTCCTATTCGGGCAACAGTCACTCTTCTGCGTACGAGGGGGACAGTGAGTGAGCATGAATTCCACAACTGACACTTATGCTGCAATACTCTGTCTCGATGCCACTGGGAGAATCACTACTGCTCATAGACCCCATACTGCTAGAAGCAAACAATGATTCTGCTTTAGCTCAAACAGTAGGGGGCCTGCACTCTTAGAGCAGGCGGCTTTGAGTTCTATTCCTATGGCTTGCAAAAGTGACAGCCACGAAGCCGGAGGCATAGCAGATTACAATAGGTCCCTGAAGTCTCTAGTCTCGTTTTATACTCATCCAAATACATTTGCTGTACAGTACAACTTACTGTGAAAATCCAATAAAATAGATGGGGGAGAGTCCCCTCTATTACAATTCACCCCCTCCCTAAAGAGAGGTAGGAAAGAAAAGAAAATCAGTCTTACTCTTGTCTTGAATATGTCCCAACTAGACATTACAGTTCATGAAAAGTTGGCTTGGCCATAACCAAAGAAGAAATTTTGTAACTCCAAGGGGGAAAAGAGTTTCACCCCAACAGATGGAACAAGCATATGACACTTTGCCATGGATGACAGGAATATAGAAGTTTGTGTAACTTAAGGTAATCAGAGAGTTCAGTGGCTGAAACACACAGTAGGATTCTGTATTGTATTACAGAGTTAAATTTACACTTTTCTATTTCTTTCAAGCGTCTCAACATTCAGACCCCTTTTACTCCACAAAACTAACGACATCGCAGGCAATTCAGAATTAAGCAAATCCATATAAGCCAGGTGTAAATTGATTTAAGTTTGTCCACACAGGAGTCTCTGAGGAATGTGTGTGTAGACCAGCCCTTAGACTTACTGTACCCACTTTCCATACATCGGGTGAGAACTAACCATATCGCGGCCGTACCGGACCAGCGTCCGATTTTGCCAGCGACTGAAACAAAACTGCCTCGCTTGTCCCATGTGTGGGAGGAATTACACGAAACACACGCTAGAGCGGTGAGCACATAGGGGTGCATTGGCACTCACCTTCACAAACCAGACAGGCACAAAAGCCACATAATAGGCACTGAGCATGGAGCTCACCAGCACCTCTTTCATCCTCCAGTTAAAGTCCATCTTCAAATACTCCACCTCATTGCGGATCAGGTCTGGAGAGAGGCAGCACGCATGGGTGGGCATGGCCTCCATGCCATACATTTGCCTGGTATGCTGCTTCCAGGTCTCCTTTAAAACTGTTAGATAGTCTTTACCCCTGGAGTTCACATCCCCTGTCTCTCGGGGGCCAATGTTAGCCACTTGGGAGAAGAGGGCCGTCTTCCGAAAGTCACAGTTCAGCTGGAGAAAAGGAATGTACATGCCGAACCTGGAAAAGCACATGGGCAGGAAGGCTGTAACATCATCACCCCCAGTTCCTCCCCCCAGTCTGACTGCCATTCCCATGATACTGAAGATGCTTTAGCACCCAACATCCCCTTGTGAAGGGTGTTTGATCACGAGAGCCACTTCACACACAGATTCTAGAATGGGAGAGCTAGAGGGATACAGCCACATGACATTGTCCACATAGCTAATGGAAGCTAGAGACACAACACAATCAGGTCCACCTAATACGCACTGTAGGTTTTGGATGTACATGGCCAAAGGTGGCCGGCCAATATTAATACGGTTTGCTCATAATTAAGGCATGAGACGTCTCAAAGTGGACAGTCTTTTTATGAAACCCTGGGCAATTTGCAAACTGTGGTTAACTCCTTCACCGGGCAGGTCATTCAAGTAGAATGGGAAAGACATATACCCAGCTCCCAAGAGATCTAACCTAATATAGTCTTTATGATCTACCAAGAGAGTGAAAGGTTAAGTTCTGTGGCAAGGAAGTCAAGTGCTCATTTACTTTCAAGCCACATCTTGCCCCATATGGCATTGTAACAACAGACTTTGATTGGACAGGCAGCTTTAGAAATTCATCATCTAAACCCAGACGGGAGAAGAGAGGTACTTACGGGTAACACAGGAACAAGAGATTGAGGAATGAGTAGGTTCTGAAGAGGTGAATTATTGACCGGCACAGGCTCCAGCCTGTCCCAGTGAGGACTGCAAACCGAGTAATCACAAGGAAAATGGAGCGCGGTAGGGAGACTTTGCCGCTTTGTGAAGCCTGCAGAGGAGAAAGAGCAGGGCAGGAGTCAGACAACTTATCTCCTTCTGGAAAGCCAACAGGAGAAACTAGCAGCGTAACTAGTGAACGAGTTCTACTCGGTCCCACTAAGCCAGCACCACACAGTAGTGGAGGTGGAGTGACCTCCAGGTGCCATGTGACTGCAGCTGGAGGAGAGAGGCCTGACTTAGATCAGAATCTGCATCTGGACTCTCCAAGATCAAGAAGCTGAACCCTGGGCACAGATTTAATATACACTTCCTGTTCCGCTGGGGGAGCGGCGAGCTCCTGTGGTGTCTTGTCTAGTCCTGGAGGATCACCTGCCTGCAGCCTCGAAGGCTGCTCAAGCAAGAAGCAGATTACTTTCCTGAACAAAATGGGAAGAAAAAACCCCAGAATCCAATGTACTGCAGCAAGCCTCTGAAGTGAGCCAAATGCATCCGCAAATATAAACGGTTAGGTTATTCAGCTTCCTCTCTGCAGGAAGCTGGAGTAACTAAAGGGGAAGGGAAGGTGAAAGGAGCCATACGTCATTCTTTAGGAAAGGATAAAGCAAACCCACTACAGACTGAAATGCTAGGAATTCAGTAACCATCAAATATACATAATACAGGGAAACTCATATGAGTAATGGATGGCGACATCTCTGTAAATCAGTTTGCCAGTAGGAAACCACGTCTAGGTTTTATGTTGCAGTCAGTTCAAAACCCTTCAGAACAGGGCAGGGAAAAGGCTGAAGTTTAAAAGGGACACTCAATTTTACATTCAGCTTCCAGAATGTCCAAACTTCACCCTATGTTTAAGCTGCCAGGTACTAGCTATCATCTAGTTTTTTCTTTTAAATTTATCATTCCATTCTAAGAATCTTCTATACTCAGTTCATGTCAGCATAGCCCTTTGAAAACATACAGCACTCTAAGCACTTAGAGTACCTGCAGATCTCTCTGTAGCCACTATTATGCAGGTCCTACAGAAACTGTTGCTTTACTGATGTCACTTCAGCAATAACAGCTAGTGCACACAACTAATGACGCTGGTGTTTTGGCTTGATAAGGCTCTCTATTGAGTTGAAACTCACTTCTCCGCATTCTTTTACCTAATGCATCCACGATACAGAAAGGCAAACACAGATGCTAGTCAGAGAAGGTTGGGAAGGAGAGAATAGTTCTGAGTTTGGCCTGCAGCTTTACCTCCTTCACGATGGCACCGATCAGCCTACGCGCTAAGACAATTGTCGTCACTGTCAGCACGTTGAAGTCAATGAGATGAAAGTTCTGCAATGACAAAAAGGAAACACTTCCATTTTGCTCCAGGCAACAGAGCCACTCCTACCTCTCTTCTCCTGGACTATCAGGAGAATGCCAAGTGTGCACAGTGCCAGGATGTCCAAACTTTGCCCAAATTAAAGTCACTTGACAATTTACCTGGGGCCTCAGAGCCACATCTAGTTTGCATGAAGTGGAGCTGATTATAGCCATTTAGTCTTTCACAAAAAAGGTGAACCCTATAGAGACCAAGTCCTAGGATGCAGTGTAGCCAGGCTACTCAAATAAAGACGGAGCCGGGCCTGCTGGGACCTAGAGCTGCAATAAGCCGTGCTTTTGTATTATGGGCGAAGGCAGGCACTGGCCACAGTGCAGAATTCCCTGCGTGATGCATCTGAAGCCACGGGAGAGCTCTACACCTCAGCCCAGAACATCATCAGCCAGATGGAGCCACGGCTTGTTCCAGTCATGAAAGAGGCTTCTATTAAAACATTGGATCCCCACCTCTGCTCATCGCCTCTCCTGTATGCTGCTCGCTTTCTCCCCACTCCACCAAGGATTAAATTTAAGAGGATCAACTCTATTCCAAGAAGGGAAGTCTGCATTGGGATGGAATGCCAGATCTCATGATTCTTAACATTACAGATAAATTCAACGTAAGAGCTGGTGGGAGCCAGGGGGTTTGTATGTTCAATTTAAATACAATTTTTTCCCCTTCAATGCTTGTTATATCACTGCTCAGTGAATCAACACATACCCCTCTACTCCCTACAGTGGCACGATGCTGGGAAGGTGGGCTATTTTGCCCAACACTATAAAAATCCCACTGTCGCAAGAGCTGGGCTACATTGGGTGCTGGCTCTTAGACGGAAGTGCTGTCCTAAGAGAGCATCTACCCAGATGCTGTCAAAGAGCAGGAGGAACGGCGATATCTGTTGGGGAGGGAATAGGTTTTGGGTGCTCAGCAATCTGGAGAGAGCAGCCATGCACATGGGAGTGAGAGTGGAGGTACACTGGGGGCAGGGATCTAAAGGAGTACAGCAGCACATACCCAGATACCTACCAGTGATGTGTGTGACGGAGGGTGGGAGGGTGGGTACCACCACACGGTTTTGTAGATATTGATGTAGTGGACAAATAGAGCAATGAGATGGCAGAAGAAGAGCTGAAGTTCAAACAAGACACTCCTCTCCACAGGCAGCTCTGGGATCTTACAATGCCGGAGGGGAACCACTGTCTGGGTTGCCAGAGGAGGGCTGGAGAGGCCTGTACCTGAACCGCTCCTACCAAGATAAACCAAAACCCACCAGTTACTCCCCTGAGATGGGTTTTTTTTCCTCAGCCTAATGCCCACCAGCAGCCCACACACTCAGACTGCAGAGGATGGATGGATTTATCCTAAGTGAGGAGCCCAAGCTGAACGCCACACCCAGAGGCTGCAATGAACTGGTAGAGCCAATGCTTAAAAAACATCTGTTGCACGTGGATACGAGACAACGTACAGAAGTAGCACCGCATGCTCTGGATGTGCCAATACCGTTTTGCCTGATATAGGCATGGCACTTGGTTTGTACAGCAAGAACTATATTTGGGATCCCCCACCTTGAGCAAGGTCTGAGAGCAGAGCTCCTATGCACGCAGCCCAGCAGGGACACCGAGTGGCCTTTTACAAGTGTTTCTGCCTCCCGCTGCTATTTACATAAAGTGTAAAGTGTATGCACAAAAGATTTGGTGCCATAAAATCCAAGTAAATAAAATAAATTATGAGATTTCTTATTCTCCCAAAGCCTATTTAAAGCCACAGAGGAACCATGAGGTTTAATCACAGGTTTGTATTCCTGTGTACATGAGCAACTCCAGCTGCCAACCATTTACTCAAAGAGAAGGGTATAAATGCAAGTCAAGCAAGGTGCATCCAGCGAATGATTCCTAAGCAACAACACTCAGTAATTAGGTCTTGGATTTCCAAAGGGGCTTCAGAGCATTAGATGCCAAACTCCCATTAAAAATCCCAACACAGAACCATAAAAGTCACAGCTATAGTGACAGCAGAAAAGCTTCCAATCAAGTGAATGGAAAAGGAGGGTTCAATCCAAGCTGTTAAAAAATATAAGACTGTGAAGGCTGAAAGCCTTAAACAAAAGGTAAGTCTACAGTGCAATCAGAGGTGTGACCATGACAAAATGGGAATGTCCTTCATGTTTTCTCTGAATACTGTATGCACGCCTCAGTTTCACCTATGTATTACTCAAGTTTCTAGGTGATGGGATAAGGCTGTGTTGTTCTTGCAGAGATCCCTAGAGGGCAGGTGTGACACAGAATGGCTGACACCTGCAACTGATGGCCAGAGCCTGTCCTCTGCAAGGAGCCAGTCAAATCTGCTGGAGAACAAAGAGAGGTGGACACCAGGTGACCTCTTTGCTCAGAGAAGAGACAAAGCATGGAGGTGGGACAGCTGGGGGTGACTGAGGCTGGGCTGCTGCATGCTGGTCAATCCCCTGGTTTGGGACTGGGGGCAGCTGGGGGCCCTGTGCTCTGGATCCCCCCTACAAGGGACTTTGCTGAATGTTCCTCCTTACTGTGCTAACAAGATATGTTCTACACTGTGTTTCCGATGACTAATAAACCCTTCTGTTTCACCTCGCTAGCTGAGAGTCACTGCTGACTGCGGAGGTGGGGTGCATGGCCTCTTTGGGACGGCATGTAAGGTTTCCCCAGCTGTCCCATCCAGGTGGGCTCACTGTGGGGAGCTCATGTTGTGAACAGGGGTGCTGAACACTCCAAGGTCAGACCCAGGAGGCACTGAAGCCAAGGAGGTTTGCCCTGGTGAGAGTGTGTCCTGAGGGGAAGACGCTGCACTAGAGTCCTGTCTGACTTCACTCAGAGCATGCCAGAGCGCCAAGTCTGAGACCCCGTGACCGTGCCATACTAACTTTGATCCTGCCAGCTCAAACAATCGCAATGAAACTGCGGCAACTTGGGGGGCTGCCCAGGCTGTACTCCGCCACACTGGACCTGGGGAACGTACTCGGGGTAACTGGTTCTGCTGTGGCCTTACTGCGATTGTTACTGGAGCTAGTTAGATCAAAACTAGCTCAGGTGTGTTGACACGTGCAGCAGTCACACCTCTGATTGCAGTGCAGACGTACGCAGAGGCTCAGATGTGTCACTGAAGGGATAACTTAGCATTCGCAGCATGAGCTCTGAAATCTCCGAAGCCCCAAAACTCACAGGATTGATTAAGCCCTTCAGCCTTTGGATCTCCTGCTGGAAACAGAGCTTCTGTAATATAGATGTCCAGAAGACAGAGACCTCACAGGCTCTATGCGAACACTGAAGATCTAATGGCATTCTTTATAGCATAAGATTCTTACCCTGCCAAGCCTTTCCCCTGCTTATCACAGGGGCTTGCCCTCTATCTCCAAGGAGGCCACATGCACGTCAAGACTGCTGTATGTATATGGATGATAAGGTGCTTGGACCCCTTGGGACGAACTGCTATGTAAATGAGTAATACTAAAGAAACACCTCAGCCTACGGCCACAATCAGGGAGTATGTTAAGGGATATTCACCTGCAGTGTCAAGGATGTTCTATTCAAGGTATTTATGAAGTGCTCATCACATGGGTATCCAAGTGTTGATTTCCCTCAATGTCTCACTTGGCACCACTTCCCCTCTCCTTCCCTAAACCTCTGTGCTTTCCCCACAGAAGTCAGATCGAAAGTGAAAGCATATAATCCAAGGCTGAGCTGCTACCATTCAACCAGTTTAGGATTTGGGAAAGAAAAGCAGACTGCATCTGTCTGTACTAACCAACTGCTGCCATATGCTGCTGGATAGGGTTGATCCACCAAGCAGAACTCTGGAGCCAAAACTTTGTCTATAGCACCCCACCCTGCAGAATCTAAAAGTCCTTTAGAACACTCCTCTCAGGTAACTAAGCATCACATGCACTTGGCAGTCCTGGGGTGTATCAGAACCCACATTTCCCAATCTCCATTCTTTGCTTTAATGACAAAAACATACTCCAGGGAAGTTGTCACGGATCAGCGAGACTACTGCAACCCGACATCAGCATACCAACAAAAAAGTTACCGAATCACTGACAAAACGGCCAGGGTAAGGGATGGAAAAACATGAACCAGCCTCATTGTCAAACTACATGTTTCATAGAGGAAGAACTGTCACAGCACATAAGGGAATAAAGGGGATGCATATTTACCTGGTACGTGAGCGCACACCAGTGACCGATGAACTTGTGGAATGTCCAGAACCCCCAGTAGCCCCAGTTTCACAAAGAGGATTTCGGCAGTAGGACGTTCGGTTAGGGCCCCGCCTTCCCCCTGCCATAACAACAAAGGGTATGGAGACTGCCCTGAGAGGTTGACTGCTGCTCACTGTTTGACTATTTCTTCAGTCCTTAAAACTGAAAAGGAAAGATTTATAACACACATGGATTTGGAGCAGAGTAGGTAGGTAACTTTCATACTCCTCTAGCATCTCAAAGCATCAAAGACTAACTTCACAGCACCCCTACAGTGTTATCCCTATTTTACAGATGAGGCAATGTAGGTACAGGGGCCCAGATCCTCAAAGACCTGAAGAAGAGCTCGGGGTTGCTTGAAAGCTTGTCTCTTTCACCAACAGAAGTAGGTGGTCCAATAAAAGATACTACTGGACCCACCGTGAGCCATTAAAAGGGGAGGGTGTTTTTTTGTGAGCCTTGACTGCTTAAAACTCTATTGTGTTATTGGTCTTTAATTGTCCCTTAACCTCAATCCCAATTAACAGTTAGAACTTTGTTAAGGCTTAACACCCATGCCCCTCAGTTAGAAGATAAACACGGCCATGGCGGGTCAGATCAATGGTCCATCCAGCCCAGCGTCCTGTCTTCCAACAGTGGCCAATGCCAGGTGCCCCAGAGGGAATGACCAGAACAGGGAATCATCAAGTGATCCATCCCCCGGCCCCCATTCCCAGCTTCTGGCAAACTGAGGCTAGGGACACTTCAGAGCACGGTTTTGCATCCCTGCCCATCCTGGCTAATAGCCGTTGGTGGAGCTAGCCTCCAGGAACATATCTAGTTCTTTCTGAACCCTGTTATAGTCTTGGCCTTCGCAACATCCTCCGAGATCCACAGGCTGCCTGTGGGGTGTGTGAAGAAACACTTCCGATGAAGTGAGCTGCAGCTCACGAAAGCTTAGGCTCAAATAAATTGGTTAGTCTCGAAGGTGCCACAAGTCCTCCGGTTCTTTTTGCGGATACAGACTAACAGGGCCGCTGCTCTGAAATTTCCCTTTTGTTTGTTTTAAGCCTGCTGCCTGTTAATGAACTAAGGTGTGAGGGCCCCCACTAACTACCCTCCAGGCAGCCCTCCAGCAAACTAGGGACGGCTACGCTGGATAGCAGACAAGACACACAGGAAACACCTCCCAGGTGAGAAAAAACAACTACTTAAAAAGAGCTTTCCCCTCCCCCCCCCCCGCCCCCCGGCAGCACGAAAGAGCCCAGGCCCGACGCTGCTGCAGCAGAAGGGCCCTGCTGAAGTGGGGCGCCGCCGAGGGGGGTGGGGGGTGCCGGGCCCCGGGGGTTGTACGGGGGCAGGGCGCAGCGGAGAGGAGGGTGTGTGGGGCACGCAGGCGGGTGGGGGGGGGGCGGCCACCGGGGAGATCGATGGGGCGGCGCGTGCACGGGGGGGAGGTCGGCCAAGCGGTGAAAGGGCCGCGGGGGGGGGGTGCAGAGCAGGAGCCCCCCCCCCCCGGGGGGGCCACCGGAGGTTCAGGACGGGCCCGGGGACTCCTCGGGGGCGGGTCTCTGGATCTGCGGCCCGACCCCCGTGCGAACCACCCCCCCTCCCAGCGAGGGGCGGGTGTCGCTAGCCCGGGGCTCCGAGCCCGCGCGGCGGGGCGGCCCGGCCCGAGCCGCTCCCACCCCCTCACCCATCGCCGCTCCGGCTGCAGTAGGTCGGCCTGCGGCGGCGGGGACAATATGGCGGGCGGGGCCGCCAGGGGAGAGACGGCGGCGAGGAGCGGCCAAACTTTCTCACCGCGCGAGCGGGCCCCGCCCCTTAAAGCGGCAGAGCCCCGCCGGGGGGGGGGGCGGAGGAGCGGGCTCCGCCCCCTGGGCCGGCGCCCGGCGGTGGAGTCGGGGGGGCGCAGAGCGCGGCGGTCCACGTGTTCGAATCGCCTCGCCCCCGGGCCCCCGCGCGGAGGGGGAAACTGAGGCACGGAGCAGGGCAGCAGCTTCCTCAGCGCAAAGAAGGCGTCAGGGGCAGAGCTAGAGGGAACCTCGGCGGTCTTGGCTCTCTGTCCCCTATTCCCCCTGCTGTAGCCCCTAGACCCTACTCCCCGCCCTGGAGTCCTGGGTTCCCTGGCCCCCCTCCGCCACAATGTCCAGCCACGCCTTTGCCCCTGCTCGCCCACAGAACCCAGGCGTTTCAGCTGTACCCACTAGGCCACACTGCCTCAAGTCAGTGGCCTGTACATTTTGACCCAATTTGTATGTGGACCTGAGTGGGGGAGGTGTCAGACAGGCAGAGGCTGCATCTCCTTCCCGCAGCTACAGCGTGCTGGCATCTGCTTTGGATTTATTTCTGGCTCTGACCCTAGATCCTGCCTCCATGCTGCCCTTGAGGCAGGGAATTTTTTAGCTGGCCTCCTACGGCCCTCCCATTTATACTAAATAACCACATCATACATGAGGACTGAGGCTAGGAAAACGTGTTATAAAGCACCCTGTCCCTTTTTTTGTTGGATCTTTCATTTGCGAGGAAAGAGGAGGGGTACAGCACAAAATCGGGAGTGGAAAACAGGCAGGAATGGTATAAGGCAGTAGTTCTCAAACTTTTGTACCGGTGACCCCTTTCATATAGCAAGCCTCTGAGTGCAACCCCCCACCCCTTATACATTAAAAACTTTTTTATATATTTAACAGCATTTTTAATGCTGGATACAAAGCAGGGTTTGGGATGGAGGCTGAAGGGTCCGGACCCCATTTGAGAACCCCTGCTGTAAGGTGCTCAGATAGCACCTAAAAAAACCAGCAGAGGATAGGAAAGATGTAGGGATAATTTTACTGTAAATATAGTTTTTATAAAACAGACTGCATTTTCCCCCTTCAGGGATAGGTATATATGTATTTACAATCTAGTGTTTTTTTTAACACTTCACTGAGAAACCCAGAAGAGGGGCATACCTACCATACAGACCCTTGTTTATCTTCTACAAAGCATATATAGTAGACACATGCTAATGTATATAGCTGATCTCTAACACTGGGCTTCTGGTTCCTGGAACCCCCTAAAATTTTATTACAAATTACACCTGGGAACTCAGTCAGAGCCTTCACCAGTTGTGGTCAGGCAGAAGTCCCTAGTGGGCTCGAAGAACTCCATACGATGTTGCTGCAGGCTTTATATTAAACTGTTTCACTCTTCCCAGGGGTGTACAAGCTGTATATGTAAGGTGGCTGTAAACTGATGGAACAGGGGTTGTAAAAGGTTACTGAGTGCTACATACAGGATTTTTTTATTTTTGAGGGGGGCGCACTAGGTGGTAGCCTTGGTTGTAAAGTTACAAATAAAAACAGGCCTTTTCAGAGCTAGGGGGAACCCAATAGTCCATGTCAAAAATACACAAAAGGTGCAGTTTAATGGCCCTTTAACTCTAACATTACTGCAATTTCAATCCAGGCTGGGAAGAGTCGACTGTGGCTAGAAAGTCGTCCAATGATTAGAGAAATAATGGTTAATATTTTTTTCTAGGCAATCTGAAAACAGGACTTCTAATGGAATGCTGGCTGCAACCTTTCATCTGCTAGTGGTGGCCAAGGAGCTCCAGCCTAAAACAACATCCACATGATTGGGGAGATAAGGTACATTGAGTGCCACTTGTAACAGGTAAAACTGCACTTTAAGTGTAAATAAATGTGAAAGGAGAGAATTTTGGGACAAATCCTCAACAGAACCCTGGCAGTTACCTTACTTTCTCTTCATTACTAATCCCCAACACTCTTACGCTTAGCAATCTCTCAAAAGATCATCCTTCCAGTGGTACCACAGCAGGTTCAGCTGCCTCCCAGAAATAGCATTTTGGTCTTTCAAGCATCTGTGATCCAAAGCCGAAATCTGCCCCAGTTCCTACCCCCCTAAGCATGCACCCTTCCCTGTGCTCAAAGACTATGGGGCATAGATTAATCCCCATAGCTGAGTGCAACTCATGACACCAGCAGTGAGCTGTCTGTAATCTAGGACTCTCACCTACTGTAGAGGGAGAACAGAAAATGCTGATGTTCCGACAAACATGGTTGGGGAGACTTGAGCCTGCTCTCCTGCCCTGTGTTATTAGACTATTCTAATAACTTGAAACTCCCCAGTATACAACTTCCCTCTAACACTAATCTGTAGCTAATTAAAACAGCATGCTCATAAAAACCAAAAAGCTAGCCAGCTGATTAAATCCATCTAATGGACAGAAATGCAGTAAAGTTTTGACCATTTCTACTCTTATGGAACAGGAAAGAACAATGCAGATTTGACTAGCTCCTGTCCAAACTGTGCCATAAAAGGTACATGGATTTCTGAAGAATGAGGAGCCTCTCCAGGACTATCTGTGTGAAATTCTCAACAGTCTAACGTCCGACCAGTCTAATTAAAAATTTATTAGAATGAGATTAAAACAAGACAAACTGCCTACATAACACATTCAGTCTGAATCTCTGCAAAGCTCTTCCAGATACAATGACTTAAAATCTCTCTCTATTTTTGAGGACTCTTATCCAATTGACCACCACAACACCCTTTCGGCCTCACATGACTCAGCTTTCTGATCTCTTAAAATGTCTCCCTGTCACGCTGCATTCCTCTATAGTCTGAGACTATTTCTGACAGACGTTCAACTTGTGATAGATTTCATTGCACCAGTAATTAAATTATAAGCATTTCAAACATGTGTCAAATGTTCAGGTGTACCACCTGGAAGGAAATGCAGTAGTTTGTTCTCTGTACCATGGCTTCTGTTCTCTACATCCCAGATCCCTATCCAACCTAGCACTGGACTGGATAGAGACTCCATGAATTATGGCTTCAGGCAAGAGTAGTAATTGCAGGAGGATAAACTTAAAATCTCACATTTGAAAGCAAGGAAATTCACAGTCAAGGCCTTTATCTACTGGGAATAACTATAAACTTATGTTAATCATATGGTTAACGTATTGCTGAGTATTAGCCTGACTAGGCTTACTAAGTAACCGAGCTCCTACCTATGCAATAATGAAACTAAGATTTGCCTTGATTCATTTTGACTTTTGTCTTACCAATAATTCCCCCCCTCACTTTTTTTTTTTTTTTTTTTAAATTTCAGCTCCTAACTTGTGGATGTTGCCGATGCTACAGTGCAGACGATGGGATACTGCACAATCCGACAGAGGATCGGCTATGTCCTGGCTGGAGGCAACACAGTTTATACAATTAGTGAACTCATTAAACAAGACAATACCAGATGGTGAAAGGGATCTGCTTTTCCAGCCTCCAATGTTCCTTTATGATGGCTATGCACAGAAAAGGAATATTCAGACATCCGCAAGAGCACAATTCTTAACTCATTAAAAATTTCTGTTCTATATGTAATTGCAAAGATTCCCGGTCACCATTACTGACTGCACATCAAACATTGAGATTTAAGGTAGAAACCTGTGCATTTTTAGAGAAAACCTCCTACTGGGTTTGCTTCTAAAGCTAGAAATGGAACTAGCAGCTTAACTGGGAAAGAGGCATACTTTCCATTTCAGTGCTGACAGTTACCACTTCCCTTCCAGGTTCTGAAGCAAGTGAGGAAGCAGACTTCAGTGTCCTCTTTACATACATACAAAGAGACCCCTTCTGAAAGACAGGCTAGGTTAGTTAATGAGATTGAATGTTCCTGTCCACATTATGAAAGAAACCAGCTCACTCATATTACTCTCTGGTTTCCCAAATCTGAGTAGTAGAACTGGCTCATTTTGCAAAATGGAGCATTTTGAGATAGGAGCAGACACTAACAAGCTGTAGTACTGGAAGGTTTCAAGGGCTTGGTCAGAATAGCAAAGTTAGCAGCAAACTCCATTACTGGTGTGTGTGTCAGGAGGGAGAAAAGGGATAGTATTTATATTCAGAACTATGAGACCTTTGATTTTGGCCACCCTACAGCCACATTAAATAGATGGTCTCTGCCTTTGTAAGCCTACAGTCTAAACAACATATCAGCGAAATTCAGAAGCTCAAGTCTTACCAAGATTTATGCCCTGAAACCAGCTCTCCCTCAAGACAGAGTAAGGTATTAAACGACTGTCCCCTTCTCCAAACAGCTTACAGAAGTCTTTCGTTATTAGTACTTCCTCTTCTTGCCTGCATCCCCCAACCGAGCTATTTCAATCCTTAATAGGCACTCAATGTTCAGAGGCCCAGGGAGGAAGGTGCCCCAGCTGGTGTGTCTCACCTCTCCTGATGCCACTCCCAGATTCCTGCTCAACACCTTACAGATCATCCCATGCCCATTTGTTCTTTTGAAAGGCAGGGGCGTGATTTAGCGTATTACTGTTCAAGAAGGGAAGGGGTAAGGAAGGAAGAGTTGCCCTTATAATTATCAACTATCCTTGGCTCTGCTGTAAAACAGATGGCACACATTCTGTATTAAATAGAAACCTCATTTGCTTTCGTGGTCAAATAAGAGCCCAACCTTACTCTTAAAAACCAAGCTGGCCTCAAAACCTTGTATATGTAACAGGGGATCATAATTCTATCTGAATCCAGAAAGCAATACTGAGCCACAAAAAGAAAAGGAGTACTTGTGGCACCTTAGAGACTAACACATTTATTTGAGCATAAGCTTTCATGAGCTACAGCTCACTTCACTGGATGCACAATTAGCTATCTAGGTAACTTACTCTTTTGTCCTACTGAACATATACTACTGAAGATTAGATCCCCTCTCATGCAGGGGCATTCACAAATATAAAAAGCTATCACAGTGAAGTTGTAAAATAAGATACTCACTTTAGTAATCCCAACAGATAGGAAAAAGACGCAGACTGCTAGTCTTTGTAAATACATGTTCTTACTACTGTTACCACTTCCTCCTCCCACCTCAGTTTCCCACATCTATTAAACATTGACAATGACCGCAAACTCTGAAGCAGGGGCTGACTTTTACTATGTCATAATGGGGTCCTGACCTTGACTGGGACCTCTAGGTGGTAGTGTAATATCAAAACTGTAATCCACTTGGTACAGTTGACTTTTGGATCTCAAGGATTCTATTACTTATAGGTAAAACACAGAGGCATGTGTTTGATCTGAACCACACCCCAATGGAAAAATGTGACTGAATAAAAGGAAAATTTACTTTTAATAGATTCAAAGGTAAAAACCATTATGATCATTTATTCTAACCTCCGGCATAACACAGGCCATAAAATTTGACTCAGTCCCATGTGAAGCCCATAATTTCTGGCTAAACTAGAGCATCTTTCAGAAAATCATCATAATCTGGTTTTCATGTTATAATTCTACAATCAGTACATATACTAGACCAAAAAAGATCAGATTATACCAACACTATAAGATGAATAGAGGAAAATGCTTCAAGCAGCATGTTCTCAAACCAGTTTTGGCAAACACAATTATTTACAATGAGATTTACATTCCTCCATAACCCTAGCATCTTTTATATAAACACCCAACATATGCAGGAAGCGTAATGTAGAAGCAAGCTGTATACATTCCAAATGGCAGTGCCACAAGATTCACTTCTACTGGATAAAAATCTGCACCGTAATGGATGATCTTTATCACATCTTTTCCACAGGATATAAAGGTTGTGCCTAGTAGGAAAGAAATGGGAAAAGAATTGGTACAATGATGGAAATGGTTACTAGGACTAATTACATTGCAAAAAAATATGTATTGAATAAATGGACTATGGAAATCACCCATACATAAATTGTTTCCCTAATCAATCTATTTACACCAATGGACTAATACTTTTAGATAGCAGACACACTTTTGAAGATCATGACGGGTAATTAACATTTCAGCACCACGGTCATTCCCAACCTTCCTTTCCTATTGCAGAGGAATATGATTAGAGATACTTGTTTGCGTCCTTACAGTTCCATGTAAGATATATCTGCTTCTATGTACTTATATAGTCCCTACATATCAGAGTTTTTGTTCGTTTTGCAAAGCTGCAGTGGTTTACGGGCAACATAATTAATAAGGGACTATTATTTTGCAATTCTGTTCTTTAGGAAGTCTCAAGTTTCTCACTCCTGGGTCTCAAAAGATCCAGTGAGAAACTGACCAGAAGCTTGAAAACTACAAGCTTTAGAGGGCTGCCCAGTCCACTGATGCCTTCAACTGTCAATTCTTTTTGAGTGAAGGTTGGGCTGTTGTCCAATGTATCACTAGGTTTGCAAGGAGGGCAGGTGGGTGGAGACAATAAAATGCTTCCACAGGATAAGCAAATGAATGATAATCACAGTATCCACCAGAGGGAGCATGTCAGCTGTCAGTGGTGAAAGTAAATGACAGCCAAAGGAATCATGAGATTATACCTCTTAACACAACAGGCTCAAATTGTTCCGTCAACTGATGTTGGGGGGTGTGCAGCCCTTCAAAACTCTTAGCTAAGCAAGCTGTGGTCAGGCTTGAAAACCCTGAGTGAGAAGCCTGTGCCTGTATCTTTAACAAAACGAAACAATAAAAAAACAGCCAGTAGCTAGCTTAAACCTCAGAAACCCACCAAGGTTTGGCGGTCTGTTTACATACAAACAACCTTCATTTCTCCTTAGTCTTCTGCACATTCCCACTCTTCGGATAGTTTGGCAAGTAGAACACTAAAGATGGGAGGGAGGGAAATGGAGCCCTAATTAAACAACTGAAAAACTGCCCTGCCAAACTGTGTTAGATCTGGCTGCCAAATTAATACACAGTGTTTCATGAATGTGTGAGCTGAACTCCATGTGACAGGTCTACCTTCTACCTAATTCAATAAAGGGAAGACATTACTAACATACACTATAGAAACAGCAACCATCCTAGTGGAATTGGGTACAAGAACAAAAGGAGGGGAGAGTGAAGAATTTCTATAACTCCCTTCTATACACTGTCTAAGGTCATGTCTTCACTTTCCAGGAATTGAGGCTGCTGCAATCAATGTAGCAGGGGTCGATTTAGTGGGTCTAGTGAAGACCTGCTAAATCAACCACAGAGCACTCTCCAGTCGACTACCTGAGAAGAGTAAGGTTGACCTAAGCTACGTTGACTCCAGCTACATTATTTACCTAGCTGGAGTAGCTTAGGTTGACTTACCCCAGTAGTGTAGACAAGGCCTCACTCACCTAGATACAAACTGAGCAGAAATAGATTGACCCTCAGAGTGACCAGAGTAGGAAATGATTGGAGGACCTAAAACCTCATAGCGCCATTCAAATAAGAAAGCGTTCTTTTTGTATCTACAGGATCTAGGTTCTCCCTTATGTACATGAGATTTTGGAAAGAATACTGGTAAATAAATACAATTATTTATATGAAAATCTGAAATTTCTTTAGGAAGTACTTTGGGGTAAAGCCCAAGAACTACCTTGTCCTTATAGAAAATAGCATAAGCCCACAAGAGTTTAAAATGGAGGAGACATAAGTTATAACTATGTTTACATTCCTGGAGAAACTGGATCTTATAATGGTGACTATAAAGTTCAATAAACCCTTTAAAACAATTTAATGTGTTTGAAAACAGATTTGCCATCAATCTGCACATGGAAAGCTGCTACTGCTGCTAAATGAACTTTAACGGAGGAGATGGACAAACCCATAACATTTCGGTATAATAATCTAAAATGGGTTTTGAATAGGACTTGAAAAATGGAGCAACACTCTTAAATACCAAAGTAACAAAAAGGATCTTTGTATGTTGCCATGTCGAGTGAGTTAGTCTGAGAGTGACTATGAAAACAAGAGAACCCCTCGTATGGGATCTGGCACTAGTGTCAGCCTTTTTTTGAAACTGGTTGAGAAGAGGAGGGATTGGTCCTTCTAGCTTTTACTGGTTGACAAGTTCCTTTACTACTGGTGAAGATACATTATTTTTGTAGCCAAACTCAAAATGTTGAACACTGAGTGGATAGCTTCTTTCTAAGGTACTGAAGGCAATTTTAAAGTCAACACTATCCATACCCACTCATCTGTGGAACTGAATTGCATCTTCCAAAGGAGAGGACGCTACATTTCCATCTGGAGATGAATCACCTTCTGGTTTAATGTTCTGTGGTTGAAAATCTACTGGAGGGGATATTTCTTCTCCCTCCTCAGGAAGCATATCTTGTACCCAAGGTAGGAGAGCTTTCTCTAGCTGTTGGTTCTGAGCATCTCTGATCAGAACATCTCCGACTCATAGACTTAGCTGGAAGCTGCTCTGGAACCAGAGCGTCAGACCTTCTTATATGGTATGGATAAGTAGGGGTGGGCCAATAGTGCCAAAAGCCTCCATGGTGGCATGTGCCAGTCTTGCTAATTACCCCATTCTGGCATCAAATCATATGCTTCTTGCAATAGACTGTCTCAGGGTGTCCACTCCAGAAGAAAGACCTATTTCAGGGAAAACTGTTGATCCTTGGATGCTGTTATCGGAACTAGCTCCTCCCAACGAAGTTGGGATCTGGAGAATGGAAAATGGTGAGTGTCTTTCTCAGAGAGCCAGCTGGAGTCTTAGGTGGTAGGGAAACTGTCTCTGGAGATCTATCCCAGTCAAGCTCCCAACTTGGTTTCTTGGTTCTGGGAAAAAAGAGACATAGTCGAACTGTCCTCTCTTGTGGAACCACATGAATCTACACTGTAGTGTAGAAGTAGGAACCTTAGTAGTCAACATACTAGGTTCCACTGATCTCTTTTGGATCCACCCCTTCCCCCTGCCCAGACCTACCTGGCATTTTATCTTTAGATCTTGAAGCCACACTGAACTCAGAACGGTCCTAAGAATCGTTTAAGATATGCTTCAATTTGGCCTTCCTTTCCCTCGTAATCGAAGTGCTTGTTTCCAGTGGTCTCTCTTGAGCTTTGTGTTCCTTATCTGGAACCAGGTCTTCTGGAGGGAATATCTGTGGTGTTGGATCAGAGGATTTGCCAACCATAAGCTGAGTCAACTTGGAAGTGAAGCTCTCTGCCAAAGCCAGAGCCTTCACTATTGAAGCCTTCCTGGATTCAGAAGTACTCGGAGCGGATTCAGGTCTTTTATCCTTTCACTAGGATCCTCTAGCAGCATCTAATCTCACAGGCTTGGCTGACAAGTGCTGATGTAACAAAAGGCTAGTCTGTCTCTCTTAACAGGCCCAAGGAGTAAGTGTGGTGCGTATAGCACAACATGAAGGAGAATGCTTTTCTCCTAAGCATTTCAGGCACCGAACAGGACGGCTGGAAGCCAGGAAGACTCCTGGGTGTGACACACACCTTTAAAATCCATGCTTCTTGACATTTGGCTCCACCATGACTTGTTACCAGGTAATTATCATGCTCTTAGCTAGACTAACTTATCCTAAAACTACTAACATCAACTAATCTAACAAAATAGATATTTTACTGATTGCTATGGATCCTTGTGATCCTCATCCTTTCACTGCTGTGGTTGGAAGGAACTGAGGCTGCAGCTGGTGCTATGCCTCCTTTTGGGGCTACACCTTCAGAATGTGTTCAAACGCTAGCTATGGAGAGGCATTCGAGCACTAAGAGGCACTGTTACCAGAAGGTGCCTCCATGCAAGCTGCACCAGCCAGTTCTCCCTAAGAGTGGGAATATGCAGAGGACACGTGAAGAACATTACTAGATATAACTGCTCCACTGCTGGAAGGTGGGGTAGCACCTCCAACACTGCCTTATGTTGGCTTTGAAGTGAATCCTCTCTCCACATCACAGCCAAGAGTCAGCTCAAAAGATGGCCTTGCTCTTGCTTTGCCACACTTCCACCTCTCCCCAGATCCATCACTCAGTTTCATTCCACAGGAGGATCTGTGGGAGAGCTCTTAGCCGGTGCACATTCACCCACACAACCCCCGCCTCCCCCACTGACCACTACAAAAGCCAGTCACAATCAGCCTTTTAGAACAATCTAATTTATCTGTGTGCATATGAAGAGCTGCTTCTGTTTAGCACCTCAGATGGCAACGCCTCCACCTCCTACACAGAAGATGTTAACAACTAGCCATGTGATGCAAAACTGAATAATAACCTACCCAGTGTGTTTGACAAAAACATCTTCACCCAGGTGATTTGTGGTGACGTTCTTGACTCCTGCAAATTGAGAAAAGATTGTGAGTTTCCTTAATGGAAAAACAGAGATTTACAGAAAAAAGATCCTGCATGCAAATTACACAGGAAGGAAAACATGCAACTTAAGCTGAGCTCTGAACATTTGCATAGTGAATATCAATGTTGGGGTCTATAAGGGTCATCATTTTACATTTTAAATAACTGAGCAGAATTTTTTTGGCAGTAGTAGGACTATCTATATTCGGTGTCATTTTACATTTTTGAAATTTAAGCTTTCAGATTCCTTTTTTTGCCCAGGTTACATTACAGTGCATTTACAAAGTGCACGATTATTGAAATTATTGCTAATTTATGCAAAAGCATGTGGTCTTTTTTTAAAAACATCTACTTTTAAACATTTTTTTTTTTCAAATTTTACATTAACATTTGAAGAATTGTTTCAATAAAGTTTATGCAAGTTGCCGTCACAGTTTATGTAAAAGAGAAATGTGCTATTAAAAGCAGACATTTAGGTTACCTTTTGTTTTTTGCGATGCATGTTAGCTTTACACATCCTTATTCTCCTGCGATAATTTTCCTTTAAAAGGGGGGTATAGGGTGATCTTTTCATCAAGCAAGACATTATGCCCTGAAAGCTGACTCCAAACCATTGTTGAAAATTGTTATTTACATTTTAATAACAATCTACAAATACAACTTTTTGTTTTAAAGTATTCCGCTCAATCATGCACTGCTACAGGCAGTTTGGTTCCTAATGTTCTAGCACATTTTTCACCCCCGAGCAGTTTATTTCTCCCCCCTATGATGTCAGATTTATATTTTGCAGAGAAGGGCAATACAACAAACCACCTCAAGTTTCTTTAAGCAGCATTTTACTTTAACCTATTATGCTTTCCCAGAAGGATATTAAAAGCAATCACCTGCCCCCTTCTCAAAACAATTGTGGGTTTGTAACTGGCTTCCCAAATGCAGGCCACCTTAAAGCAGGTAGGCATCACCTTTAGACAAGGGTTAGTTGTGTTCAAAAACAAAATAAAGCTTCTTTTTTCCTCCTGTTGGTAGCTAGGTCTTGGATTTGTCAATCTTCATTTTGTCATTCTACTTTTAAACCAGCCATTTCAGACTCCATCTGGAGTCTGCAGAACGCTGAGGCTATCTGAAATCTGAATCAATAAACTAATTCCGTCCAGCCCATAAACACTCCTTCCACTTGCAGTTTTGCAGAAGTCAGATTTCTGCTTTAGTACTGGTTCAAACTGCTTTCAACAACTTCCAGGGGGTGAAAAAAAAAAAAAAGTTTTTTTCCTCCTTTTTATATTAAGCTCACTCACCAGCTTGATAGCTTTTTGTAAAGGTTACAGAAAAACACCATTTTTAAAATGTCTCCATATTTTAAAAAAGACCATTAACTTTAGCATTAATTTAAGTTTATTTGAAAGAGAAAAGCTATTTTATTGCTCAACCAAAAAAAATGACAATTCATCACATTTACTTTGATTAAAAAAGGACTAAACTTTATTGACAAACTGCTGCAGACATTTTGACAAGTTTTAGCTACCTATTTAGGCAGACTTTACACACGTAGCATTTAATCTTCAAGAACAAAGTGGGAGGACAGCGTACAAATCCAATTAGGACTTTAACCTATGTACAAAGTGAAATTTCTCATTTTTTCAGCTGCAGTGTCCCTTTTTATATAAAGCTAGTGTTGAGACACACTTGAACGAGTCACCGGGATTGCTAAATATTGACACCTTTGCCAATTTTAAACTCGCACTGTATTATTTGCCCCAAATATCCTAAAACGAGAAATCTGTAGTTTTACAGAATGCAAACCTAATATCCATTTAATACTCTCTAATTTCAAACCCTGGGCAATTAGACAGAGCTGTGTAGTAGTTTAAATTTGTTCTTCTCTTAAAAGTTCTCCGCATAGAACCAAGCTAAGAACCCCTTTACACTGGAAAATCTGCTTCCCAAGCATCTCTCAACACCGCGTGTTCGGGGCTAGATTTCAAAACCCACATAAAAGTCAATTTTACAAACCTAATTTTTTTTAAATCAATTAACTTTAAAAAAAAACTATTTTATTTGTTATAAGGATCTTTGTATTAAAATTTAAACTTAAGATTCATCAGCAATCTGCTTTTAAGGAAAGTTTGACATCTGAGCTTACTTTTAAACGGTGGCAGTCACTACCGTTACATTATGATTTTAATTCTTAAAAACAGTCCTGAATTTTGAAATGTAGCCTACTTTTGGGATTCTGCAACTACAACTTTTACGGGTATCTTAAAAACCAAACTTAAAGGTTAACAAAACCTTAATTTCATAACTGTTAAGCAAGCATGTCACTTTTGAAACTAACTTTTTTTAACTCAACTTTTATTAAAAAAAGTACAGTTGTGTTTATATCTAAACAACAAAGAAAAGCAATCTACACACTTAAAAAAATTAAAGTTGGTCTTCTAAATCTATTTAACTCATTTTAAAATACTACGTACAGAAGCCAGAATGCAAGGTGAGGATGGAGTGGGAGAAAAGGGGGCCACGAAGAAAAACAGTTAGACAATTACTTGTCTGATGTGGGTAAAGCAACAGGAATCCTGGGAGATACAAGAATCAGTAACAACTGTTTGCTCATAACTGATATTTTTCCCTCATGTTTTTAATAGCGTCCGTAAGGGTGCTCTCTGTAGGCCCCCTTCACTGGCCTAGCTGGTGGGGCCTTCAGGGAGGGCCTTGTTCCATTCCAGTCATCTTGGCCTGCAAAAGAGAGAGCAATAAACATCAAAGTGCACAGCACACTAATCATGTGAGATGCATGCACACAAGGGCAGCAGCATGACTGCACCGTGTACCAATCAGAACACCTGCCTCCAGTTTTGATATCAGGACTTTGTGAAGACCAGTGACATTAATATTGCTACAACTCTATTGGCTCACAGGCCTTTCAAGGCCACCCCTGTAAGCTTCTGTAAGACTAATGTTTATTTACAAGACCCCAGCGTCACATAGCTTCAAGTTCCACAAATATAAAATCTCTACCAAGAACATCTCTAACTATGCAGGTTTCTGAGTAGCAGCCGTGTTAGTCTGTATTCACAAAAAGAAAAGGAGTACTTGTGGCACCTTAGGGACTAACAAATTTATTTGAGCATAAGTTTTCGACGAAAGCTTATGCTCAAATTTGTTAGTCTCTAAGGTGCCACAAGTACTCCTTTTCTAACTTTGCAAGCATTTAATAAAGGTAACTTGTATGGGAACCCCTTTGGAAGTCTTCAGATAGGATACCCCCACTAGGCTCATACTTGAACAAACCTGAAACCTTTCATCTATGAACAACCACCAATTAATTTCAGTAGATCTGAAATGGACTCTAATTCCTGAAGCAGTGTTGGCAGTCAGCCTCACCTAAGGTCACAGGCATTAAAGCTCTTTCAGTCTGTAAGCAGGCAGCATTTTATAATCTATAAACTGACTCAGTTGTGCAGGATACTACTACACAAGAATTATTTTTAAAAAGGAGAAAAACACAAGCAAGGAAGTCTCCTTGCACAAGCCTGCCAAATGACTAAAATCACTACCACCGCTCTGGGATGGCAGTCTCATACTGAACCCAGAGATACAATAGTGTTTTCTGCCAGTTAGTAGCAGAGGGATGAGACAGTGACTACTTTGGGATTACATTCTAGAAGATGCCTCAGCACTTTCAATGCCTGCCTCCTGAGATCAGAATTTTACTACTCCCTAAAGTACCTGCACCAACATGTGCAACTGATTATGGTAAAAAGCTTTCAGTAGGATAGCTGAATACTCTCAAAATCCTTTTGCCATATAACTAACCATTGAAACAAGCAAAGTTCAAATCCCATTCTCCTAGAGCTAGCTCAAGTCCCAAATATCCAAGCTCAGCTTTTATTATGGCTTGTGCTTGCAATATTCTTATTTTGCACATCTGCCACTCTCTCCACACGTCACCGGTTTCAGAGGAATAAATATGCACTGAGAGGCAAGCGTAACACTCCATTTCACCATCATGAAATGCATTTTGATTTTCCTTAAAGTCGCCTCCACACTGGCTGCACAATTTATTTTTCTAATTTTGTTTTTATGAAAGCAGAGGCCAAAAGAAATTACTGCGGATAAACAGATTAACTGTGGCAACTTCATGCCGAGTGTACAAGCAGTGTTTGGCCTTCAGATCTCAGACAACAGCACTGCTCTCTTACCAAGTAGAAACACAAAAGCCTCTGTGTGTTGCATGACGAACACAGGCAACAAAAGAAGGCATTTAACAGCCATTCTAAATGGAAGCATGAAAGATATCCAGCATTACTGACAGCAAGTGTCTATTCGCATTTAACGCAGACTGATAAAATCTTTGGTTAGGCAGTTGAATTTAAACTCTATACAACGTAAATATGGACCAGTGTGCCACCACAAAGTTAAGCCTCACATTCTGTTCGCTCCCGAAGCAGGAGGTGTAATGCCATCTTAACATTTCATATGCTTCATCATGGGACAGCTAGAGGCCTCCCTCTGCTTCTCTGAGCCCCGAAAAACTCTCATACCCCATGCTAGTCACCTTTCTCCCCTTAAAGGTGCTTGAGTCCCAAGCCCCAGCAGGAGTATTTAATGGGATTCTCACTGGAACTAATTCTGTACCTTCACTGACTGTAGAGGTTGCTGAAACTGCTTCCAATATATCAAGTGGCTGACTGCACTGCTTTTGCAGCACTTTCAACTTCTGCTGTTCTGAGCAGAAGACAAGAAATCTCGCTCTTTGATACATGGCAGTGCAATTCACAATTAGCATGCCAGAGTTGCCTCCATTTACTCAATCCACCTAAATTCTTCATAATGCAATGCAATAATAAAAAAAAATTTTTTTACTATGGCTTCTCTAAGTATTGTCTCCTATATATGGTTTAAATAACAGCATTAGTCAGATAAGACATCTTGTTCTAAATGACCAGTGCAGATTTTGGGAAATTACAAATTGAGTATTTTCATTAGCCAAACATAGGCCATATACACAGTTGCTACAGAGCTCTATCGAGTTAAAGAGAAGACTTAATGCTAGATTAAAATCCATCTTTCAAGCAAGTATTTATTGCAGAGTCAGTCTCATCTGGAAGGGTTTTGAGGATTACAAGGAAGCAGCCGGAGCTATGCATTCATCCAACTCAACAAAATATAATCCCTGCAAGCCAAACTGCTGTAAAAGCAACATTGTAGGTGGGAATTCAGACCTTCAGTTGTGGAGCATTCCATGCACAAAACTGACCGATGCTGAGAAGTACCCCACTTCTGAGAAGAAAAAAGTGGGGGGTGCACGGTGGCAAGAACTCCGACATGGCATTCTACTGCAGGACTTTAGGTAAGGTCACCTCTGCAAGAGTCAAACTAGATATGAGCCTAACAAAGCCATGATGTATGACCTTAGTCTGACTGTCATGTAGACCTGTGTTATCTCTGGAATGTAAATATTTTTCCCCATGAAGGCCCCCCGGTTACTTTTTGGAACTATACCATCAGCATTTTCTTACTTTAAGACAGAAAATTTAAAGCAAAAAAAGATCTGATAAACTTCAAGCAATTCCCAACTGAATTATAGCCCCTTCTCTCCCTGTCACATAAGCAGTGTGTCCAGACATACCATAAGCTTCATAGGATTCTTGTGCCTCCCCATGTCCATAATCATAATATTCCGTGTCCCTGAAAGAGAAAGACAGGATATGTTTAAGTTAGTTGTGTAGAGGTGAAAACATTTCAATTCACAAACCCCAAGAGCTGGAGCATTCAAATTCATGAGCTCCTCAAGAATAATTCAAGACTTTGTAGTGCTTGAATTAGGACACCCAAAACCTCCCTACTACCTTGGGTATGTATGACCACTCCTTTTAAAGACAGAGCTAAAGGCTAGTTGGAACTTTCTGAAATGTACCTTCCCACACGGGCTGCTTGATTCAAACACATTAGAAGCCAACAGAACAAGGCACAACCGGTCTCAATTTTATTAAAATATTGGAAACGTTTAATTTTACCTGAAAATTCTGTAAAAAGTCATGCAGAATTCTCTCTCAGAAATGGGATTAAAGGGGACTGAAAAATGACAAACTTACCCTTGGCCCTGGCTGTAGTAGCCTTCATATCCCTCATAACTCTGCTCCGCATATGTATCGTCATAACCCTGAAATAGATAACATAAGGATGGATACATGTGGAGGGCGTCATTCATTCTGACTAAGAGGAAGAGCAAAACTGAATTTACTCGGCAGTCCTTTTCAGATTAACTTGTATATCCTAGCATGTCCCAGGGGAATCTTTGTCTTGTCAGTGAAGGTGAGAACGTTAATCATGTTCACAAGGCATGCCAGAGTCCTGTAAAGGCTGCATTATGTCCAGGTTATGTCAGAAGTCTCATAACTGGGTTCCCCAACATAGGATTTATAGGTAGACAGAACCCACTAGTTTTAACCAGAGCCAATGGAAAACTGAAGGAAGTTTTGCAGGAGATGGAAGCATTTTTTGTGGGGTGGAATAAGACAAATCCCACTCTGATGGTTCCTCAAATATTTACTCCGGTGCTCATCTAAAGCAAATCATTGTGCTGTTTCTCTCTTTAAAATTGCAAGAGCAAATATTCTTAGCTGAGCAAAGAAAACACTCAGGGGTATGTGCCTGTAGTGACAACATTTTAACCAAGTTTATTCACATATTAAAGTAAGTTCCTATCGCAGTTACAAGGTCTGAAGACTCCAGCACTCCCTGCTTCTACAAGCAGCTTTCCACAGAAGTGTTTTGATTGGTTTTCTGCTGGGCACCAGTACTTTTGTTAAAATATAATCTTGGCCACACTTCAGTTGCATTGTAATTATTACCCTCCAAAAAAGTGTTTCATTATGGCGCACATGGAAACTTAACAGAA
Organism: Lepidochelys olivacea; assembly: GCF_965140295.1. Lineage (NCBI taxonomy): Eukaryota > Metazoa > Chordata > Testudines > Cheloniidae > Lepidochelys > Lepidochelys olivacea. The sequence continues at coordinate 6,527,346 of NC_140429.1, read as the reverse complement.
AACAATGACCTCACCTCTCAGTTCAGCCATTCAGCCTAGTACTAGGGTTTGCTACTAAACAAGGGCCATTACTGCAATTGCTTTGTTAATACCCAACATTTAGGGTATGCCTACACTGCAATGAGACACCCATGGCAGGCCCGTGCCAGCCAACCCGGGCTTGCAGGAATGTTTAACTGCAGTGTAGATATTTGGACTTGTGCTCCAGCCAGAGTACCTAATTAAACAGCCCCTTAGCCTGAGCAAGCTGGCACAGGCCAGTCACAGTTTAATTTCAGTGTAGATGTGACCCTAGGATCTGTAAGTAACTGCCTGCTGGCTACTTGGAAAGAGCATGTATTAAGGTTTCTTACATAATCTTCGTAAGTTTCTGGTGCAGGTGGAGGAGGAAGCGGTATTCTCTGAATGCCTGCTGCACGAGCTCTTGGTACAGGAGCACCCCTTACTGCTGGAGGAGGGGGTACACCACGGGCCACAGTAGCTCCTCTAGCTATGGCACCTCTCACTGGTGCTCCTCGCACCAGGGCCCCACGAGGAGGACCAACCACACCACGCCCCCTAAGAAGAAAAAGGATTAGAAATAGCCATTTTTGCACTCTGCAAAAGCCACAATGATGTTCTAAATATCTAAGACAATTTACTGACAGATCAACAGTTATTCACTACGGGTGCTATAAAATTGATAATTGGATGCATAAACAGGATTATAATGCAACTCTGGTAAGAGTTTAATGCTGCATAAAAACTACAAATATGAAACATTACCAAAGGAAAATACAGCTGAATACTCAAGTAGTCACCACTTCTAAATATCTTAAAAAGGTGTGGATCTGCAGAGGTTGATCAGGCGAGAAGGTTTGCTATGGCAGAAAGGGAACCGTGGTGCCTCACAAAGTCCAATAAGAAGATGACTAACCACCCTTGAGTACTAAACACATTTAGCCACCAGCAAGTGGCTTTTCTTTTAATCCTTCATCAGGGATAAATGCTACCTATATTGGCACTGTGTAGGATAGCTTCATCACTGATTTAGTCCAATGCTTTGAGCAAAGCATCAGTGTCAGGATAGTAGCAACATCAAGCTTTCATGGGAGTTACGCACAAGCTGCAGATTCTCAGTGCACTGGAGGACCCACTGACCGGGGATGATGAACCAATGAGCTATATGTTTCAACTTTACCCTTTAAGTAGTTCTAGAAATCAGACGCAATTTCAGCAAGGTGGTTTTCTAAAGCTAATACAATTCAGATTACAAAACATTCACCAACCCCCATTAAAAGTCTTATTACCCCTTTTCTAGCACATACAAGACCATAACTCCCAATTTAATAAAAGCAGCCCTGCAACACTGGAAGTTCCAATATTCTGAGTTCAGGCACAAAAAGAAAAAAAAAGATTAACCAGTTTGCTAGCCTACGAAAACAACAAGAGTTCCCACTTCCAGCATCACTACTTTTGAAAGTTACCTAGGAACAGGTGGAGGAGGGGGAGCTGCTCCTCTTCCTCGCACAGGGACCCCTCGACCACGTGCTGGTTCTGGTACCCCATTCAGATAGGACAGCTCCAAAAACTGCTCCTGGCAGATGTCATCCATCATATCCTGAGGAAAAAAAGGGACACTAGTAGCTAGCCACCCTGTGCTCTGAGGTGTCAAAAATTAACATGTTAGAACATGAGTTGCTGAAAACTGTATGAGTCACACCTCAAGCTACAGCAGCTGCCACAAAGCATCTACAGTCCCCTTTTGAAACATGTGGGTTCACTGCCAGACAAATGCTTTTGACAGAAAATGCCATGCTCTCCCCCAAAGGCACACTAGAAACTGATCACTGCATCCACACAAAAACAGGAGCTGGATGCAGCCTGATGAAGAGTAAATGCCCATTTGCAAATCTGAGCTGTCTTTTCACATTCCCATGAACACAGCACATCTCTGCTCCATGCCTTTTTATCTCCCCTGGGGATATAACTTAGGGAATCAGCAGAAGATCCTGGTAACTCAGAAGCAGCCATTCCAACCCACTTCCTCCCCAGACATGCACACAGATCAAGTTACCAATACTAGCCTGCCTGTCGGGATTCCAGAGCTGCCACAGCAACACTGCTTCTGTAAACTAAGCTTATTGCACACATCAGGGGCTCCTGGCATACCTCCATTCTCTTCTCCAAGCTCCTCATGTGCCACTCCCTTCCATCCTCTATTTCACAGACATGTTGCAAACCCCAGCCCCTACAATGCCAGGAGCCCTGTGTGCCCATCACTCTGCCCCACCCCAGCCATACCACTCTTATTCTCTTTTCTTCTCTCTCCTTTGGGGTGGTAACATTTTAAACTCAACTGGGACAAGAGAAGAACTCAAATCAGGGGTATTGTTATGCTGGAATGTGTTACTTTCTGCCCTCAATCAATTCTTTTATCTACAGAGAATTACAGAGGTGGCTGAAGCTGTGGTTCTGCTAACCAAAAGCCATGGGCTCCATGTGTCTCCCATTTCTCCCTTGTTTTTTTTTTCTGATTTTCACCAAAATCCACATGGTTCTGCTTATTGACACCCAGAACATTCCCTGAAATTCTGAAGTTGATTAGACATGGCATTCAAAATTTATACTGTTTTACATCCAAACAAAGCAATACCATAAAGTTGAATGTAAGGGCCTTGAAAGCTCAATGAAAATCATCTCCAAATTAAAAAAATGGCATTAAGTGTTCATATAACATGCCCGGGAATCGGCTGAAATAGGCTGCTCTATGTTAAATCCATTAAAAGTGGTGAGAACACTGATTTAAGAGCTACCAGGACTTCTTCCTGCTAGGTCTCTACAAGGCAATTTCAAGTGATGAATGGAACCCATTCAAGAAATCTTTATTACCCTACAGGGCACAGTTAAGATTCCTCTAGACAGAAGAGCTGCTATACAAACTCAGACCAGTTTCATCCACCGAGTCCAATATCCTGTCATATCAGCCAGTAACAGATGTTTCCAAGTTGGTACAGGATACCCCAAAGTGGCAATTATGAAGTACCGTGCCTCTAGAAGAAACTTCTTCCTAAGCTTGACAAGGTGAGTGAGGTAACATCTTCTGGACCAGCTTCTGCTGGTGAAAGAGACAACCTTTCAAGCTTATACAGAGCTCCAGCATCAGAGCTAAATTACAAGACGGAACAGATTGTTTAGTGCAAGTATCTAACACATTATCAGAGGCCATTCAAAGTGAAGCGGCCAGTTAACTAATACGTTAACTATGTATGCTAATCCATTTGTTCCACCTTGTATTTAGCTGTGACATCAAGTACCCAGACCTGAAAAAAAGTTCCGTGAAAGCTCGAAAGCATGTTGATCCAATAAAAGGTATTACGTCACCCACCTTGTCCCTCTAATATCCTGTGATCAACACGGCTACACCACCACTTCCTAAACTTGGTGGTTTAAAATCTCTTCCTTCGGGACACAAGTTAACTACTGTATGTTCCCCAGGGAAGGGCACCAAAACCAAGGCTCTATTCTAAAAAGCATCAAGAAACAAGTTTGCATACCGGAACAAGGAACTTCTTGACTTCTTCCATGGCATGAGCCATGAGAGCATAGGCCTCGCAAGGTGGTCCAAAGACTTCAATGAAGACATGCAGATCCATATTTAAATGAGCATATTTGGGATCTCCTCCTTTGCGCAGTTCTTCCTCCTGAAATAAAGGATGATTCAACTTCATAAAGCCAAACAAGGTGCAAATAAATCATTTTCTTCCTTCATCATGTTTCTAAGCATTGATTAGCGGGACAAGGCTGTCTACCCTAAAATTTTCAGCCATGTTTAACCATGGATGTCAAACAGTAACCCCCTTGAGACTTCAAAACAGGTTTCTGGCATAAGTATATGCTTGTCTTGTGAATGGGGCTATAGAAAAATTAAGTTGTGCCACAGGAAGGAAGCACACTCTGCAGTACCAGAAAAGAGTAAATGCAAAGAAAAAAGGAAATAGGTGACAGTACTGTAAGGTAAGAATATGAGGCAGACTTCTTTAAACAAAAGCAGGCCAATTTTCCACCAGAAAATATCCATAATTTAGTAAGGAGGGTGTGACAGTCTCTACCCCTATGTTCACTGCTTTCAGAATTATGTTAAGTTTTGTACAGAGTATGCCTTGTGAAGTACAATTTGTAAACTCATAATTTGCCGATCATTATTATCCTGGTGAAATATGTGCGGCAACATTGTATGTAAAGATGTACGGTTCTATTGTGTGATATTACTAAGACAGGTTCCAAGTTTGGGGGTGGGGTGGCGAGGGGGGGCTCCAAGGACAAACCAGTTCCCCACAGACAAAAAAGTTAGGTGTCAACCAAGTCAAATGGGCCACTATGTAGTTAAATGGCCATTCTTTGGCAGGAAAGAGAGTGTGGGCAAAAATCTACAGCTTGACAAAAACAGCTGAGAGTTCCTTCCTCCCCTCCCCAGACATTTTGTCTCCTAAATCCCAGCTGGAGGCGATTCTTACCAGCTGAGAAGACTCTTGCACAAGAGAGGGCTTTAAGAAGAGAAAGCAGTCAGTACAAATCATCTCTCTCTTCTCTCTACCAATGGCATCAACAACACAGATGAAGAAAGGAATCTGCACTGGACTGAGGCCTTGTCTATACTAAAGGGAAAAGTCAATCTAAGCTACACAGTTTGAGTTACGTGAATAGCGTAACTCAAATCGATGTAGCTTAGATCTACTTACAGTGGGGCAGTCCACGGGAGAGCGATCAGCAGTTGATTTAGCAGGTCTTCACTAGACCTGCTAAATTGACTGCCGATGCACTGATTGCCATAGCATCAATCCTCCAGTGAGTGTAGACAAGCCCTGGGGGAGATCCTTACTGAAAGATTCAGGCAGTAAAAATGATGGAACTTATGGTGAGAGTCCTTTGCTTTGAATTCACTTAGCTTGTTAAGTATTAGTTATGTTTTACCTTTTGTTTCTTTGCAACTGATTCTGATTTTTGTGCCTCATTAGTTGTAATAATGTAAAATCCATCTTTCTGTAGTTAATAAATTTCTTTTACTATTTTATCCAAACCAGTGTGTTTGGATTGAAGTATTTGGGACAACAAGATTGTGCATATACTTTTCTATTAATAAATTATGTACTTTATTTATATGAGCTTGTATTGTCCAGGAAAGTGATGGGCAGTACAAGATGCACATTTCTGGGGACTGGGAATTTGCTGGTGTCCCTCTGCAATATAATTCAGGAGTCACTGGCTAGAACAGTGGTCACCAACTGGTCGATCATGATCGACTTGTTGATTCTGGAGACTCTCCCAGCTGATCACAACCTCCAGCCGCTGTAAGTCCAGTGGTGCAGTGGGGCTACTGCTAAGGCAGGCTCCCTGCCTGCCCTGGCCCCACGTCACTCCCGGAAGTGGCCAGCATGCCCCCATGGTGAGAAGGGGTCTCCGTACACTGCTCCTGCCTGCAAGCACTGCCCCCGCAGCTCCCATTGGCCAGGAACAGGGAATCGTGGCAAAAGGTAGCTGCGGGGCCGGTGCCCCCACCAGCGCGTTGGCCCCTTCTGGGAGCAGCATGGGGCCGGGGCAGGGAGGGAGCCTGCCTTAGCCCCACTATGCCACTGAATGGGAGCCGCCTGCGGTAAGTGCTGCCTGGTGGGAGCCTGCGCCCCAACCCCTAGCCCCCTCCCGGAGCCAGCACCTCATATCTCCCTCCTGCACCCTGAACCCCCGCCTGCACCCCAACACTTTGCCCCAGCCTGGAGCCCCCTCCTACACCCAAACTCCCTCCCAGAGCTTGTGCCCTCCACCCCCTCCTGCACCCCAACCCCCTGCCCCAGGCTCAGCCTGGAGCCCCCTCCCACACTCCAAACCCCTCAGCCCCAGCCCAGAGCCCGCACCCCTGCCCAAACCCCAACCTCCTACCCCAGCCTGGTGAAAGTGAGTGAGGGCGGCGGCGAGCAAGTGACTGAGGGGGGGTGGGGTGGAGTGAGTGGGGCGGGGTCTCAGGGAAGGGGTGGGGTAGATCCTCAGTTGCACTAAAATTCAAAAAGTGATCTTCTGTGTAAAAAGGTTGGAGACCACTGGGCTAGAGCATTCATAATACAACTAGGAGTAATTTGCATGCTGGAAGCTACATGAGAGCAGATCAGGAATGATTGCTCACATCCAAGCAGTGTAAAAGGAGCATTCAAGGAACACAGCAGTCCAGATTGTACCTTGAGGAATGTCAGATGGACACAAAAGAAGTGGTTTCCAAAGACAGTAATGGACTGATTGCTGAACACCTGCAGCTCCCATTAAGTTCAGTGGAAATTGTGAGTGTTCAACACCTCTGAAAAGTCAGACCATAAAGTTTTAAGAGGCTATTAATGATTTCACTGTGATTTGGCCTGGGTGAACTTTACTGCAGCTTTCGGTAGTATATACTTTGTGGTGCTTGGTATACAAGTCAGTGGTACTAAACTGGTTTGCATTAACAGCTAGTCATATTTCTTCTGCCTACATGCTTTTTATCACTTCCCTTGCAACTGCCTCCTGCTCTCAGATGCACAGCTGGACTCAAGTCACATGTCAGCAGCAACATTCTTATCCAATGATTTACCAAGAGCAGTTAGTCTTTTCCCCTACAGCTTCCACCTTTTTAGATCAGTGTGAAAGAGGTGTTGGTACTTGTATTAATGCACTGTTGTAACTCCTTCTTCCAGAAGATTTTTGGCAGATACAAGTAACATGATTCCCTTTCAACAGCACACTTCTTCCCTCCAGGCACTGCTTTGCAATGAAAAATTGTGGTAACACCTTAGACAGTGCCAGTTAAGCTTTAATGTTAAGTGTTTAAATTAATTCAACAGATTCTTACTAAATGGGGGAAAAAAACCACTAAAAACGTAAAGGTGACTTGCAAAGTTAAAGTAAAACCAGAGTGAAATCCTAGCTCTGCACTGACTACCCCAAGCTTTAGGGGCAAGGAGGAGGGGCGCATTCAGCACAGAAATCAATAACTGTAGTTTTCCATTCAGAAATCCTCCTGGCACTTTGCTATTCTCTGAAGACAGACGGACACATTCTAGGTTGACACGGTCAGTGAACCAATAGGTGTCTAGAGGATTTCACATAGGGGAAAGAATGTATTCCTTTGCTGAATGCCCTCCCATAGCCTGGTTAAGGAGGGCACTAAGGCCATGTCTACACTACAAAATTATGCCGACCTAACTAATGTCAGCATGCGGCCACCAGAGTTATTTGAATCGTTTGTGTGCACACACTTCGCTCCTTGTGTCCACGTGCGCATCCTCATCAGGAGTGCTTGTTTGGATTGTATGGTCAGTGTGGGGCACTGTGGGATGGCTCCAGAAGGCCAGAAACAGTTGAAGTAAGCAATGCAGCATCGACAATGACACTGTGTTGTCCAAATTACATCTGCACTGCTCAGAGAGGTGGTGTTACTAAATCAGTGTCGAGAAGCACTTATGTCGCAGGAGCCAAATGGAAGTGAAGACACTTCCACAGCTCGGTCAATGCAAAGCAGCTTATGTCAACCTAACCATGTAACGTAGACTAGGCCTGAGTAAAAAAAGCTGGAATTGCACTCAATTCTTTAATTTTGCAGTTAAGCTTTCAAAAGAAAAAAAATAGTTAGCCTTTACATCCAAAGGCACAGAATGTTTAAAGGAGGACTAGTTACTGTAGGCCATATTTTCTGCAAAGAGTTTAGCTCAACCATAATAATTTTTACACAAGGTAACATACATGGAGGTTGATATTGTCAGAGCAAAAGAGAAGTCAGCACCCCTGAGTTCTAGTGATTTTCACCTTTGTAAAATGCTTTGAGATCCTCAAGTAAAAGGCAATCTGCATATATGGATTTTCAAGCTCTTACCTTTGCTTTGTCTCTCATTGAACCTTTTCCAAGCACAGAGATCTTGGCCCCAGTTTCTTCCTGCAGTCTTTTGATGGTGTTGCCTTGGGGTCCCAAAATCTTCCCAACAAAATTAAACTGATAAAGGAGATAAACAGATTTAGTCCCAAAGCTGAATGAAGTTAATAACGACTGCTGTTAAAACTGCACTGGCAGACAAGGTAACACTGGAAGTTTAACCAAAGTCATCAACAGCCCCACCTCACAGAAAGTCTCATGGAGAAAGTTTAAGTAATATTCGTAGAAAAAATTAGCAACTGGTAGGCGTGCTCTTTTTAGATGTTTTATTTTGCCAGCAATTCATTCTAAATTAATTCACTTAGTCTATTTAATTCTAATACTAGACTCCAACCATTTTATGGACAGCAATTCTTAAGAGTTAGAGGGAGTCTTAATTTTTAAGCATGAAGAGAGCTAAAGAAGAAACTCTACCCTGGTAATGAAAAAGCAGAATTACTCATTGACACTTACATTTTTATCCTGACATTCTAGAAATCCAAAACTTAGATACTGCAAATTTGCATAGGAGAAATTCCACAGAAATTAGAGCACCACTCTAGCATAACTCATGACATTCTGAGAAAGACACCGCTCACTAAGCATAGCATACAAGATTTTATTATGTTTACAGGTAGATCAGAGAGACTTGGTCAGTTATTTTCTGGCCCTCACCTTGGGATACTGTTTGACAGGTATCAGAACACGTTCCTTCAGTTTCATGTTCTTGTGGGAAAACAAATCCAAGTAGTTCTCTTCCTCATCCTTCTTTGTCTCACCCTTCTGAATTTTTTCAATTTCTAGACAAGATAAAAATAGTATAATTTTTGTTCCTCAAACTGAAATGACACTTTATATTCAGTTGCATCATGACAGGCTATAGTGCCCTAAATTCTCTATAAATATATGTACATTTATAACTATGTGGCAACAAAATTTGGATGTATTAAAAAAAAGAAAAGGGCAGCCCATCTAGTCTTGCCTGTTTGTGTCTCTACCCAAAATCTAGGGCTTTAGAAGAATGAAGGACGTTGTTGGTTCGTAATAAGGAAACGGAATGGTGGATTACGACACAAGTCACCTCAATTGACAGTGAGCATGAATGCTTAAAATACAATATGCCATGTGTGATGTGTCCCTTCCTTTCTTTCAAACCTCATGAATTAAATATGGCAAAGAACTTTGTCAGTGAAGTGTTAAGGTTGCCTGGTCATAGTTTGTACCCTTCCAAAATGCTGAGTTTCACAAAAGAAACCTCTGAAAACCAGGAAATACAGAGTAAAGGCAAACGCCCACACAACCTTAACTCCACCCCCCATGGAGCTAGCAATAGCCACTGGGAATTATTTGCATGGATTCCAGCAGCTTTCACTGTGTTACGTGTAGCTGTATTAAATGGTGCAGGTCTAAACTGGAGTAGTTTAAAAGAGCTCTGACTGTCATGAAGAAATTAGAGTCTGAGTTCCCAGGTGCATATGTACCTTGAGGTTCCAGTCTGCATCATTTCAATACTGAATTGCGTAAGTTATGTCAGTAGCAGAGCACTGGAGTCTTCTTGCCATGGGTACTGTCAGTAGTCAGGTGGGATATGAAAGCAGTTCGTGGATTTAATGAAGGGTAGGGGAAAATATAGGTTTAAATGGTACCCTTTGTGCAAGCATGAAGGGGCTGTAAAAGGGAATGAAGTGGTTGTTAAATTTTACAAGTGTGGTATTCTGTCTGGGGAGTAGGCTTAGTGGTTTGAGCAGAGGGCAAGTACAGGTAAGTGGAATGGGTCAGACCCTCATAGATGGGCAAGCCCCCACCCAACCTGGTACATACAAACATATACACTTGAAGGCAAGAAGTGGGGTTGGGGACTGGAACCCCAGAACCCAGCTCACATAAGGTGGGGTAGGCAGAGGAGCTCAGACGACCCCATTCCCTAAAATACCCGTCCCCTGCCAGTAAATATTTGCATCCTTAAAAAAATTTTTTTTTGATTATCTTCTCTCAAAGTAAAAAAAAACAAAAACCTGACATATGACCAATATGCCTTCCAACCTCTTCCAATTTTCTGGTGGGACTTCAACTGACACTGGCTGCGTGAGTCAGATTCAAAGGACAACTGCTTATACCCATGAGCTAACAAGCTGGTGTGAAACTTCAGAGGTTAACAATCCTGTAACTCCTCTGTAACATGCATGCTCAGTGTAATGCCTTTTAGCTTGTCATTTAGCACAAGAGGCTTGTGCCATGCTAAACTAGCGAAGCAAAATCTTTTCCAAATAAAGTTCTCATGAACACTTTGGTCAAATAGCCCTAAGTTTGGACCCCTAACAGAACTCCTGCACCCTCATGAAGCACACCACATCAAGGCAATCTGAGCAATCATAAACTTTAGAAGACTAAAGGCTGAGTCTACAATGAAAAGTTAGGTTGACAGAGCTACATCAGGCAGGAGTGTGAAAAATCAACACCCCTTAGCAATACAGTTAAGCCAACCCCAGTGTAGAAAGCACCAGGTCAATGGAAGAATTCTTCCATCTATCTAGCTCAGGGGTGGGCAAACTTTTTGGCCCAAGGGCCACATCGGGGTTGTGAAACAGTATGGAGGCTATGCCTCTGCAAACAGCCTGGCCCCTTGCCCCCATCCACCTCCTCCCACTTCCTGCCCCCCTCAGAATCTCCAACCCATCCTGCTCCTTATCCCCTGACCGCCCCTAACTACCCCCCGGGACTCCACCCCCATCCAACCCCCCTGCTCCCTGTCCCCCATCTGCCCTGCCCTCTATCCACACTCCCGCCCCGACAGACCCCCTGACCCATCCAACCCCCACTCCTTGTCTCCTAACTGCCCCCCCAACCCCCAATCCAACCCCCCCGCACCTCCCAAACCCCCACCCCATCCAACCCCCCTGCTCCCTATCCAACGCCCCCCAACTCCCTGTCTCCTGACTGCGACCCCCCTCCCCAAACCTCTGCCCCATCCAACCACATCCCCCGTCCCCTGACTGCCCCTCCAGGACCTCCTGCCCCTTATCCAACACCCCCCTTTCCCTTACCAGGCTGCTCAGAGAGGCAGGACAGGCTTATTGGAAAGCCTGGGAAGTGGGCAGGCGTAGCTGCGGGGAGGGGGGACACAGGTGGAGGGGCCAGGGACTTGGCCAGGAGCTCAGGGGCCAGGCAAGACGGTCCCGCAGGCCGGATGTGGCCTGCAGGCGGTAGTTTGTCCACCTCTGATCTAGCTACTGCCTTTCGGGGAGGTTGATTAACCACGGCAATGGGAAAAAAACCCTGTTGCTGTAATGAGTGTCTACACTCAAGGGCTACAGAGGTGCATCTGTATCTGGGCTGTTGCAGTGTTTTAAGTTTAGACACGGTCTTAGACGAGCAGAGATTTAAACAGAAACCTCATCTTAATCTTAACCATGGCAGGGCTGTTGCTCTGCCATAATACAAACTTCATCTCTGAGTCAAACAAAGCACCCACCTGAAAGCTCCTACTGCCCCAGAGGAACCAGTCCCAAAACGCATTAGTTCTTCAAACACTCCCATTTCAAGGAGGCAACCACTGGGAATTAGGTCAAGTCTTGTCTGCACACGAAAGTTGCACCAAAGCTGCACCATTTTACATAAGGGTAAGACTTTAATTGAATTTAGCTAAACTTATTTTGGTTTAACAGTTGCTTATTTCAGTCTATCCTAAACTAATCCCTAATAAATTTAAAATAAACCAAAATTAATGTGTTCACAAAGGAGTTTGTGCCGGTTTAATTAAATTGGTTTCCAATTACATCTTTAATTAAACCGGTGCAACTTTCAGAAGCCCTAAATATGTGGCTTTCAATTTTGTATTAGCTCAATCAAGTTGTCCTAACAGGACTGAAAAGCCAATTTAACACTTGTTAAAATGAAGACCATCACATTTGGAGGCACATTAATTGACCGTGTTGCACCCTGGGGGAAGCCTGAGCTACAACATGGCTATCTAACAATCTTCAAACATGTTAACCTGCCCCTCAAGAGTCAACAGGGCTTTTCAATCCTGTCAAGTCATCACAGCTGGAAAAACTTTTTTGGCTTTAAACACATGACCCTAGCTTTTAGTCTTAATTTGTAGATTTTATAGCTAGCCAATTATAGTGTGGTGGGGAAAGAAAGGTAGTGCAACAGACAGAGATGAAATCATGGTACAGTCTTGGTCAGAAATGTGGCTAGAAGCCGAAGCACCTTTGTGAAATACTGTATATGGTAAGTCAATCATCAGGGTCTAAAACAGGGATCTCAAACTCAAATCACCATGAGGGCCACATGAGGACTAGTACACTGGCCTGAGGGCAGCATCACTGACAACTTTTCATTCAAAGATACAAAAGCCCCTCCCTTCCCTGTCCCCACTCCACCCTTTCCATGAGGCCCTGGCCCTGCCCACCCCATCCCAAAGTCCCTGTCCCAACTCCACCCCCTCCCTGCCCCTATTCCAACCCTTTCCCCAAATCCCTGCCCAGCCTCTTCCCCTCCTGGAATGTTTGGCAGCAGCAAGCACTGGGAGGTAGGCTCAAGGGTGTGGGGAGCTATGGCGGGCCACAGGAAATAACTCTTTGGGCCACATGCGGCCCGTGTGTTTGAGACCCCTGGTCTACAACCCTGACATCGTCCTAGCTGTGGACAGAGATGACACTTTGAGTGAGAGAGCGAGCACGAGAGAGTGCGCCAGCTCAATGAAGGGGGAATCACATGCAACAGGACACTAAACAAAAGATTAACATCTCATTCTGGAAGGCCCTCATACCACTGGGATGGGCCCAGTACAAGAATTTAACAAAACAGAACTCAAAGGTTCAATGGGTCTTTCCATAAGCTTTGGAAACACCAAATTAAAGTCCAGAGGATCAGCAGATTTTCAAATGGGAGGATACAAATTTGTACCCTTTAAAGAAACATTTCATCAGGTGATTGTGAAACACCATAATTCTTTTCAAAATGGACACCGTCAGCAGAAATAGCAACTCAAAAGGTTTCCTTAGGGGCATGCCACTATGTCGTGCACTAACTGGCCTATTGTGTGCCAGCAGGGTCTGCACAGCCCAGTCAGCATGCAATATGGTGTGCATCAGAATTCATGCTGACATGCACTACCGCACCATGTAGACAAGACCTTAGCTGCTAGGTATAGCTTTGATGACAGCGACAAGAAAAACGGCCAAGGCTTCTACCATGAACACACCTTTTTAAACCTGTTTCCATCTGACAACAGCGACAGCCATTCTGCCCATCAAATCGTGAAAGGCCCTTACATCACTTGGAGGGAGGACACAACATCAACACAGCATCAGCTGGGGATGAGACATAAAAGCACTGTGCTACCAGCTCCTGAGAGAGAGACTGACTCCTCATCAGGCAGTACTACTGATTCTCAGCTACTTGGATAGAAGCGACAGGTATCTCCAGAGAAATCTGCTTTTCTTTGAAGACATATAGGATGGAAAGGAAGCAGCAGTCACGGTCTCTTGTCAAAGTTCACAGGACCCATATCGAGTAAATGCTGCATAAGACATAAGAGCTGTGGAGTTGGGCATATTAAAGACCCCAAACACGGTGTCTGAACCAGGCTCCTCGAGGTGAAGTTACAGTGCAATAGTACCCACTTACCTGGAAGCTGAGAAGAACATGGCACTGGACATAGATTCTGAGAAACTGTGGGCCCTATGGGACCAAGTCGCTCACCCACAGTGCTGAAGGATCAGGAGAAATGGAGGAACTAATCCAACCGATTATTTGGTGGTTATTTGGGATCTGCACCTGATGTTCCATGTTCTGAACTCTTCAATTGACTTGTCAACTGACTGCATATTATTTGACCACAATCAAATATTGTTAAATATTTTAGCAAGAATGCCCTGATGTAGGTGGCAGATTAACTTTTTGATTGCATCATGGTGCCAGAGAACTTCAGTTCATTGTTCCACGTTTTTCTGAGTTAAAATAACTCAGTTAAGTAACTTTTTTTTGTAGCAAGGCATAAGCATGTAAGGTTAAGCTAACTGGAGACCATAAAGTCTTACTCTTTTTCTGTTACTGTTCTAAAAAATTAGTGCTTTAAAATTTGATCATTTTTAACAATATTTGACCGATCAAATGTCCAACACTACGTAGTCACTTTGCCAAAAGGGGTAATATCTACCTCAGTGGAGATGACTGATCTAAATGGCCCAAATCTAAGATGTTTTATCCTTTGTAGGACTCCTAGGAACCAAGGAAGATAAAAGACACTGGAGTCCAAGCAGGATCTCGGTCAAAGCCATCTTACACAGCCTCTGGAAGTGTAAAATATGCTTTCCCTGATCCATTTGAAGAATTCAGATCCTTCGGCATCACAAATCATCAAGAGTAAGTTACTGGAGGACTTTATAAGAGAATGAGTCCTTAGATGTTACAGTGGCTGAAGAAATTGTACAAGCACAACTCAGACTATAAATATCCTTTCACAATGTAAAAAACTGCTCTGAACACAAGCTCTCTTTTTTCAAGTCTCTTGGCAACAGCATGACAACTGTATATATTCAGGACTGGGGTGATCTTGTGAAAGTTGCAAGATAGCACTGAAATTGAAGACCTTTGTTTATTCACTAACTAGGTTTCAAGAACGCAGCTGCAGTATTTAAATTTTGCCAGTGACTTCAGACTATATTAGAAGAGACACGCTTCAGGATGAGATTTAATTTAGTTTCTATGCTCAGAGCTTTGACTGACTAGAATGTCAGACCCTTTATACATTATCCTATCTAGTAATCTGCTCATGTAATCCAAACCAAACTATGAATGATGATAGGACACCTAAATTTCAGTTATGATTGTGTAGATATCCTTAGAGTAATTGAACAGAATTTTAGAGTACAAACTGCAAATTCTGTACAGTAAATATTGCTGAGAAAGTCACTCAAACAAAGCCAAACTGGGCACCACTCAAAGAGGGGAGCGTTAAGGGTGTGTCACAGGCGTAGTGTGTACCTTAACTCTTCACTTCCTGGCTTTCAGAAATTTAGCCACTCTCCACATTCTGGAAGAGGACAAGTCACACACGGCAACCTTAACTCAGCAGAGCCCCTTGGCTCAATTGACCTCAAATTTGGACCACTTATACTACCCTGCAGCCATGAGGCCCAGCAAATGTCCAGATAATCTGAGGTTTCAGAGTAGCAGCCGTGTTAGTCTGTAGCCGCAAAAAAGAAAAGGAGTACTTGTGGCACCTTAGAGACTAACAAATTTATTTGAGCATAAATAAAGCATAAAGCTTATGCTCAAATAAATTTGTTAGTCTCAAAGGTGCCACAAGTACTCCTTCTCTTTTTGAAGATAATCTGAGTGAAACATGAGGATTTTAGAGCACTTAGAGTAGTTAAGCTTTAAACAGAAAGAGAAGTTCAATCCATAGCAGAGCTGGCACTTTGCTGTAATACACGGAAAGATACTCGTAAATGTAATGAAATATTTAGTATAAATCCTCAGTACACCCACTCAGCAATTAAAGAGTTACCTGTGGTGAGAACACCATTCTCTGTGCAAGAATTAGCAAATCTGTACTGCACCCAGAAGGTTTCACTTCATTAATACAACTCTGAGAGATATTTCCTCAGGCTGTTTGAGAACACCAGTTGGTTGAAGGGCACGTTACTGGAAGTATTGTTATAGACTAAGATATTATAAGACTCATCTATAAACACTGTTTTCAGGAAAACATGACAGTTTTAAAAAAAGACCACTTAATTACCTTGGGAATACTACACATCTAATTTATCAAAACCAAAAGGTATACCAGTGGCACCAAGACACAAATTCAGAACTGAGCCACATCAAATCACTTGTACAACGAAGATGACAGATTTAAATCACAGTTTCCTAGTTTTACATGAGGAGTTGAAAGGAGTGATGTATCTACTATATTAATATTGGCAATGCCATATTAGAACTGCTTTCTAATAATGCAGTTCATAAAGAATTGCATTAGTATCAAACACACTTTTAAATCAAACAGACGTAACAAGAGGCTAAATTCTACTTTTCTTGTCTAAAATAAATATAACATCCTTTGTGTGTTAGTTTACACGGCCTCTCCACCTTGTTACGCAGAGGAAGACGTTAGTGTTTTAACTTGTTCTAATTTTTAAAACAACAACTGTGTTTCAACACAGCCCTGTCTACTTGATACAGATACTGAATGTGACTACAGCACAGCTGTGCTGTGGTGATACGGAGAAATCCGAGCCACCAGGCGATTGGACAGTGATGATCAGGGGAAAGAAAGAGAGTGCTAGCCTAGTCACAGAACAAAGACTGCCATGCCATTTCCATTTAGTTTCATCAGAGGCATAAAACAAGCTCTAACACAGATTTTCATAGCGGTGAATTAAAAAAACCACACAATCCCACGTTTCAAAGGAATCGGAATAGAGACTACATAAAAAAACTAGTTTACTACCATTCTCTTTAGTCTCCTCTCCCCCAAGGATGAAAAGGGCCAAGATAAATCACACTTTCTTAAAGAAGAAAGTTCTAGGTTTGTGTTTAATCCCCGAATTAACCATTGGGGCTGGATGCCATTTAAACAATCATAGATGTGTGTATCTTAAAACTACCAATCCGTCCAAAGTACATCATGGCAGGAGCAAGCTGAACGATTAAACTGCCCCCCCCCCCCCGCCGTGGCGATTTAACTTCCCCATTCACTGCTTAAACCCTGCAGACGAGACAGTTTACGGAGCAAACTGTAACACGCCCAGGGCAAAAAGGCGACCGTCCCCCTCCCCAGCTCAGCCTCTCCCCAAAACCTCCCCAGACCCTGGCCTCTGCCCCACCTCCCGGCACGGAGACCAATCGGTTGCGAGGAGGAGAAGGGCCCGAAGGGAGGGAAGCGTCTGGCAGGACAGCCTCATGGCAGCCAGTCCCCGGGCTCCCCTGCTCCACGGGGATCCGACCCCCCCACCCCGGGCGGGCCCCTTCCCAGGAGCGGGGCACTCGGGCCCCTTCCCCGCTCGGGGCGCAGCCGGGAGAGCCGCTCTGAGCGTCGAACAAAGAGCGGGGCCGGCCGGGACTGAGACGCCCCGGCCCTCGTCCTGCCGCCGCCGATCGCGGCCGCGGGGAAGGGCGGGTCTCCTCGCCCGCTCCCAGCCCCGTTGCCCCATGCCAGCGGGGGGAGGGGGGGGAGAGAGGGCCTGGCGCCCAGGAGCAGCGCCGCCTGGGTGACCGACGGGTGCTCCCCCCCGGCTGCCCCCCCCGTCCCCGCCGGCCCCCCGATCTCGTCCTAGCCGACTCCCGATCTCTCCTGCCCGCCCCCCTCCCCGGGCCTGCTTCCCCCTCCCCGGCGCTACCTGCCGTCAGCAGCTGCATGGCGTGGGTGAAGGACGGGTCCAGGCTGTCCTTCTCGGCCATGAGCTCAGGCAGGTACTTGTTCTCGGGCTCCATCTTGACGGTGGCCCCGGGCAGGAGCGGGGTGGGCGCGGCGGCGGGGGTCTGGGAGGCGGCGGCGGTCGCGGCGGGCGGGAGGAGCGGCGGCGGCTGGGCCCCGGCCCCTCGGGCCCCCCCGCGGGGCGGCCGGCGGGGCCCCGGCGCCCCTGGCCGGGCGGCGGGGCCCGGGGCTCTGCCCAGCCGGGCGGCGGGGTCCTCGCGGCGCTGCATCCGCGGAAAGAGGGGGCGGGGGGGCGGCCGAACGAGCGGGGGGACCGAGAGGGCGAACAGGGTTGCCGCGCACCGACCGCCGGGGCTCCCAAGACAGGAAGTGAAGAGCCGGAAACGCCGCCGCCGCCGCCAACAGCCCCTGGCCCACTGCGCCTGCGCTCCCGCCGCCCGCTCCCGTGCGGCGTGGACGTTCGCACACCGCCCCCGTCACAGACGGCTCAAGCCCCAAGCATGCGCTGCCGCCTCCGTCGAGAACAAAGCGCCGACGGGCACCGGTGCGCATGCCCAACCGTCGCCCGCGGCTGGCCGTGCGCACGCGCAACCTTCAGCCCGCGAAGACCCGCGCGCGAGACTCTCGTTGCGCACGCGTCGCGCTGAGCGGCGCCTTATTAAGTCACAAGCGCCGCCGAAAACAAAGTGCCTCGGGAACTCAGTGCGCCTGCGCAGCACGCTGACGCTCAGGCGAGGTACATTGCGCATGAGCCACCAACGCCTTGAGTCGAGAACAAAGCGTCGGCTGCACCTAGGGGGCGCATGCGTATTGTCGTCTCTCTCCGTCTCCCCGGTCGAAAACTCAGGGTGTAGCGTAGTGGCCTCAATGCGCATGTGCGCTTGCCTTTGCCTTCCCCCGGCCCTGTGGCGTGTGCTCGCGAGTCGCTGCGGGGCTTCTGAACGTGCTGCAGTGCGCATGTGCCGCGTCCTGGGGCTGGTGGCTGCACGTGGTCGGGAGCGGGGGAGCCCGGGCGGGGCTGGGGACGCCGTCCCGGAGATACTGTGGAGCGCCGGGGCCTCGGATGGGGAGGAGGGGAGTGGCCTGGACCCGGGGCACAGGGGTTGCGGCTATGGGGGTGTGGTGGGGATACTGGGGTTGCGGGTATGGGGGAGTTGTGGGGATACTGGGGTTGGGGGAGTTGTGGGGGGGTTGGGGGAGTTGGGATACTGGGGTTGGGGGTATGGGGGCACAGGGATTGCCGGTTTGGGGATACTGGGGTTGGGGGTGTTGTGGGGATACTGGGGTTGCGGCTATGGGGGTGTGGTGGGGATACTGGGGTTGGGACACAGGGATTGCTGCTATGGGGTTGCGGGTATGGGGGAGGTTGTGGGGATACTGGGGTTGGGGGGGTTGGGGGTTTTGGGGCACAGGGATTGCTGGTATGGGGGAGGTTGTGGGGATACTGGGGTTGGGGGTGTTGGGGCACAGGGATTGCCGCTATGGGGATACTGGGGTTGGGGGTGTTGGGGCACAGGGATTGCCGCTATGGGGATACTGGGGTTGGGGGAGTTGTGGGGATACTGGGGTTGCGGCTATGGGGGTGTGGTGGGGATACTGGGGTTGGGACACAGGGATTGCTGCTATGGGGTTGCGGGTATGGGGGAGTTGTGGGGATACTGGGGTTGGGGGAGTTGTGGGGGGGTTGTGGGAGTTGGGATACTGGGGTTGCGGGTATGGGGGCACAGGGATTGCCGGTTTGGGGATACTGGGGTTGAGGGAGTTGTGGGGATACTGGGGTTGGGGCACAGGGATTGCCGCTATGGGGATACTGGGATTGCGGGTATGCGGGTGTTGTGGGGATACTGGGGTTGGGGGTGTTGGGGTACAGGGATTGCCGCTATGGGGATACTGGGGTTGAGGGAGTTGTGGGGATACTGGGGTTGCGGCTATGGGGGTGTGGTGGGGATACTGGGGTTGGGACACAGGGATTGCTGCTATGGGGATACTGGGGTTGCGGGTATGGGGGAGTTGTGGGGATACTGGGGTTGGGGGAGTTGTGGGGGGGTTGGGGGAGTTGGGATACTGGGGTTGGGGGTATGGGGGCACAGGGATTGCCGGTTTGGGGATACTGGGGTTGAGGGAGTTGTGGGGATACTGGGGTTGGGGCACAGGGATTGCCGCTATGGGGATACTGGGATTGCGGGTATTGTGGGGATACTGGGGTTGGGGGTGTTGGGGCACAGGGATTGCTGCTATGGGGATACTGGGGTTGAGGGAGTTGTGGGGATACTGGGGTTGCGGCTATGGGGGTGTGGTGGGGATACTGGGGTTGGGACACAGGGATTGCTGCTATGGGGATACTGGGGTTGCGGGTATGGGGGAGTTGTGGGGATACTGGGGTTGGGGGAGTTGTGGGGGGGTTGGGGGAGTTGGGATACTGGGGTTGGGGGTATGGGGGGTTGTGGGGATACTGGAGTTGGGGGTGTTGGGGCACAGGGATTGCTGGTATGGGGATACTGGGGTTGCGGGTATGGGGGCACAGGGATTGCCGGTTTGGGGATACTGGGGTTGAGGGAGTTGTGGGGATACTGGGGTTGGGGTACAGGGATTGCCGCTATGGGGATACTGGGATTGCGGGTATGGGGGGATTGTGGGGATACTGGGGTTGGGGGTGTTGGGGCACAGGGATTGCTGCTATGGGGATACTGGGGTTGCGGGTATGCGGGTGTTGTGGGGATACTGGGGTTGGGGGTGTTGGGGCACAGGGATTGCTGCTATGGGGATACTGGGGTTGAGGGAGTTGTGGGGATATTGGGGTTGCGGGTATGGGGGGATTGTGGGGATATTGGGGTTGGGGGTGTTGGGGCACAGGGATTGCTGGTATGGGGGTGTTATGGGGACATGGGTTGCAGATATGGGGCGGTGTTCTGTGCAGTTTGGGATTGTGGGAGGTGTTATGGGGACACAGGGAGCAGAGTGTAGGATGGGACAGGAGTGTGAAGGTTAGACCAAACACACACAGGCTATGACATTTACTGCAAACCAACCAAAGAAAAGAAAACCACAGCCGGAGGGCTGGTGATCTAGTCCTGAACTCGTGCTATCCTGCCTAAGCACTAGCAACATGTGTTGAGCCAGGTGTTGCCTTCTAGGGGCACTATGGTAGGTACAAACGTGACCCCTTGGCACTCTTGCTGGAAGGAACTGCAGTGCCTTGTGTTCTCACAGATTCCAGGTGGTGGAGTAATGTAGTTTTGGAAGCAGATCTAAGATCCCTGGAAGGGAGGACATTAGAGGTTGATCCAGTTCCAATAGGGTCCAGCTACAAAGGCTTTGCAGAGCACCACAGTGAGCTGTTGGAGATGAGCTGATTTTAAATGCAAGGGAGGAAGAAGAGATACTACAGGAAGCAGCTGAATCTGTTGGGAGTTTATAAACCCCACACATAAGGTGGTGGTGACGGGAGGCCCGAGGCTGAGCTAATGCGGAAGGAACTCTCTCCCTGCAAATTCTCATGAAATCCAGTAACGTTGTTGACTTTGACAGCTTGGGTCTGGAGTGACTCAGGAACATCAGTACCAACCCCAGGGGATGAAGCAGGGCATGCACCCCATATTGCTTATGCTTAGAAATCTTTGCCCCTCAGAGTCCAAGCAGCATAGCTAGGTACAGTTTCTTCTTCCCCCACCCGAGTTCAAGCTGATGGGATGAGTCCACCTTCACATCTCCTCTTCCTGGGTGTGGGAGGAGCAATCAGCAAAGTTTTTTGTCCTCTGGTGTTCCACAGTGGCTTGTCTGGTGCACATGGGTCTTCTCTTGGGCAGGAGATGACACCTCTTGTGGAAAACTATTATTTCACATTTGGTAATGCTTCTCTCCTGACTGGGAGTTTACAGTTTCAGAGCAAACATGTAAATACTAACTTATAACACAGGCTATAGAGTGAGATTAATGCACGCAGCAACTCACAAGCATTTCATAAAGACCAAACACATTTCTATAAATCTGATACCTATTTTAACAATACTAACATGCAGGTGAACCAGACTGGTTTCCAGCGATGCATTTGTCAGTGTTCAGTTGAGACCTCAGGGCCTTGGCATGAGCTGGCACCTGGTCTGCCAGCATCACAGTTGCACCGAGCGATTTTTCAGAAAGAAAACTTTGAGGGTCACTGGTTGTAGGGATCTCTGTCAGTGCTGCTGGTGAAGGCAGCGTTCCTTTACTGGTTGACAGGATCCCGTTCCTGGAAGCTACAGACCTTCAAGCCATTGTGAGCAGTGATTGTCCTATGATTAATGGATTGGCTGATTCATAGTCCAGCAACACAGCGCAAGAGTGGAATAGACCAACAGTTCATAAAAGCTGTGGCTACTCTAGAAAATCCTGCCGTGCTTGATAGTGAGTGTCTGTCACCTGAGGGTTCACTCAGGAGGCCCTAGAAGGGAAGAAACTTCTGAGGAGAGAGACTTCTCAGAGGAGCTGATGAGCGTGCTCCCTAGGAAAGGAACTCCAAGGGGGAACTATGAGGGCCGAGACCCTGGTCCTAGTGAAAGGACCTTACCAGTCTCAGTGCAGTGAGAGCCTGCTATCTTTTCAGAGTGTCTCACCATCTGGGCTTCTTTCTCTGCTCTCACTTTCCTTCCTGATTCAGTCACGCTCCCCCTTTCCATCGGTCCAGCTCAGCATCACACCCCTGACACAGTTTTCACATGCTTCACCCTGCAACCTATTAACCTTCTCTTCCTTCCCGGACCACATGGTTCCTGTGCCGTCCCAACTGCCATGGCACTTTCCTAGATCCTTTTGATCCAAACATTCCATCCCCGCTCCTGCGAACGGGCCCCCACTGCCCCAGTCACTTCACCAGCTCTTTCAATAGCAAGACACAAGACTCTGCCCGTGCACACTGGCTCTGCTGTCCAGAATCAGCCCCTCTGCTCCAAAGATGCTTCCGTCGACCTAGCTACCGCCTCTCGGAGGGCTGGGTTACCTTCCCTGATGGAAAAACCCCTTCCGTCCATAGAGGAATTATCTACACTACGATGCTACAGCGGCATAGCTGCAGTGCCATAGTGGTGCTGCTGTAGCGTAGAAATACCCTCAGACAGCCTGAGCCTGTCTGCCTGTGTATGGCCGTTTTCAAAATAAGGGCCCTGGTTCATTTCTGCCTCTTTCTGTTTCTCTTTCCAGGCTAGATTCTCCTGTCCACTACAAAGTCTAGAGATGGCCGGTGGAGAATTCTTCTGTTCTGGCATAAGTGCATCAGGGGTTTTCTAGGGCTAGGTCAGGGAGGGAGATAGCACAGCAGAGCTCCACGTATGCCTAAATCAGGGATTGGCGACCTTTGGCACGCGGCCCGTCAGAGAAAGCCGCTGGCAGGCCGGGGCAGTTTGTTTACCTGCAGCGTCTGCAGATTCGGCAGATCGCAGCTCCCAATTGCCGCGGTTCACCGTTCTAGGCCAATGGGGGCTGCAGGAAACGGCGTGGGCCAAGGGATGTGCTGGCCGCTGCTTCCCGCAGCCCCCATTGGCCTGAAACGGCAAACCGCAGCCAGTGGGAGCTTCGATCGGCTGAACCTGCGGACGCTGTTGCGGCCTGCCAGCGGATTTCTCTGATGGGCCATGTGCCAAAGGTTGCTGGTCCCTGGCCTAAATCCTCTACTGGCAAAAGGCCTTGTACCAGGGCTGGGCTGTTTAAGATTAGGGAGCCACAACCAACTTCTGGGCGGTTCCCTCCTCCCCACTACTTGTAAGCTTGAACACAGCTGAGAATCTGCCTCTCCCTCCCCCCCTTCCTTAGATCTTTTCCTTACAAAGCACCACAAATGAGAGATTAGTTTTGCCAAAACTCTTACTCATAAGTGCACATATCTCCAGGTCTGATCCTGCTGCCCATTACCGCAGCGCCGAGTGCAACGTCAGAAATGAAATATAAGGGTCTCAGCACACTTCTAGCAAAATATTTCCCAGAAAATTCCTGTACAATTTAGTGCACTTGGGAACAGCTCATGCTGGTGTGCGTCCACTGACACCAGAGATGCCTTTGGACTAGCGTGTCTGCCTGGAGCTCCATGATCGTGTCTGTATCACATCCCTGACCCCATACATCTCACACATTACCTAGTTTCCAATTAGCTTTCCTTCCCTGCCTCTCTCTCCTCTTCATTGGGATCCTGTTGCTCCCACTACATTTCTTTTATTTTTCTTTTTTTCTGTCCAACTGCCCACTGATGGCTGCCTAACTCGACTTGATCTGAACACTCAGTCTCTTCTGTTAAATTAGCATTCTACTGTTATACCAATAAAATAAAAACCAGCAGGATCTTATTAAAGGGGAAAAGGCAAAATGCCACATTTATTGTGAATACAGAAAGAATCATAGTAAGCAGTTAGTTATAGCTATAACATTCCATTCAATTTCATATTTATTCACACATTCATTCATACACACACAGGTTCTGCAAGGTTGTTATAGTTACCAGCGTTAGAGTTGCTCATGCCAAGCCACTGGCCAGGTGGCCTGGACATGAGGAGGGAGCAGGGCCTTGTCAGATGCTCATCTGATGCTCCTGGAAGTTGGTTTGCAGAATCAGACCCCAAAGTTCTCACTTTCTAGAGTCCATTTTTATAGGAGTTTCTTCCTATGCCAGTCTATGGGAATTGCTTCATCATGCTTTTGCTGAATCAGTCAGCAGATGGCACATTCCTGACGGCTCCATGCTGCCAGATGTTATCTTGTTCTTTGGTTCTCCCATCCTTGAGGCTGTTGGGTGGATCCCAGTCTGCCCTCCGGGGGTCCTCTTCAGCCGATGGACACTGGATTCTTAGGCTGGCACCTCCCTGATCATTCAGTTATTATCCACACCAAGCATCCATCCATATACATCCTCTATCTCTATTTTAATCACAATTGTTAACAAAGCGAGATGAATACAACAAAAGGGCGGGGAGTCTCTGGGTGCTGTTTCTGTTGTTACAGAGTATTGCTTTGAGTCTCTCTCTGTGTGAGTAGTTGTTGTTACAAAGAGTTGCTTTGAGAACAGACTCTGTCTTATGTACTAACACAATTAGCAGCTTGCAAGTTTCACACAGAGAGGGAGAGAAACAGTACCAAAAACCAACCAGACCTCTTAATTAGTAATACCCTGGAATTTAAACTATGGGGAATCAAACTCATTTGTGATTTTAATACAGAACTTCTTTAATATCATCCAACGCTACGTGCTTCTTGAGTAGCCAGAGACAAGAAAAGAATGTCGCTCCGTGGTAACCCGAATCCCTGCTACACATGTTGCAGAAGGGTGGTGCTGTTGGGGGTAGTGTAAATGTGGATGGGGAGGATCAATATAGTTTCACACGTGGCTTGGCAAGAAAATCACAGCTGATGCCGTTGTGCTAGGACAGTACTGAGAGCTGCCGTGTGGGTAGCACACAGTAGTTCCCATTAGCCATTTGCATTTGACCCATTAATTCAAGGACTTCAGAGAAAAGATGCATGTACCTAGTTTAAAGTTTGTCATCATTTTTACAGGTGGGAAGGTTGGCTGGTTAAGGTAGTGCTGGGACTCAGTAGATCTGGCTTCAGTTCCTAGCTCTGCAACAGACTGGGCAAGTCACTTGATCGCCTCAGTTCCCCATCTGTAAAATGTGGATAGCGCTTCCCTTCTCCCACCCTTTGTCTTGTCTTTTGAGTTTGTTCTTTGGGGATGAGATGCTCTCTTATTATATACAGCGCAGAGCACAATAGGGCCCCAATCTTAGTTGGGGCCTCTGTGTTTACAGAAATACACGTGAATAATAGTTAATTGTTGGTTGTTTAACTGGCTGCAGCATCCCTCCATCCCCGAGGCAAAGCTACAGGGTGGATATTCTTTTCCTCTGGGTGGAATTGGGAAGTCGATCAATTCCAGTGCCGAGTGTGTGGTCCTCCCTGCACTTCCTGCCCTCTGCCCCATTCTACATGGGTGTAATAAGGAAGCAGAGGACTGCCTGGTGGATGTGCTGGCTTCTGTGCTACCACAATTATCCTCTGAAATTGGGATGACTGTTCTCTACAAGGCTGCCTATGTTGGCTTCAGAGAGAAGGAAGCCTCGAGGGCTTTAGGCACTAGCTATTGCATACTTCACAAATGGATGCGTGCCACAGAGACGCCCATCTGCAGCCTGGGAAGGGGCCCATGTGGAGGGTTTTCGTGCTGGATTGGAGAATAGAGGAACTCTTGTTCCAGCTTTTGTCAGTGTCATTCCTGCTGCAGCTACCTGCATAGCTAAAAAGCAGTGGGGGTTCTAGGGGGCTCCTCTTGAGAGGGGGCCTGGAAGGGGAGTCCTGAGTCTTTCTCTCCTTTGCATCCCTCTCTTAATCTCTTCTACTAAAAAAAGGAAGTTTGGGTTCAGGGGCTCAGATCAAAAAGATCATCATCGTTCATTATTATTACAGGTTAATATCAGCTTCTACCTCTGTAACCCCTTTGGTCTCAGACTCCCCACCCTGTGTTATTGAATGCTGTGCTCTGCTGCCCTCTGGTGGTGAGTGTGGGGTATTTGAAATAGACCAGCACGTGGAGTGCACTCTGCCCACAATGGGTATGTCTACACTACAATTAAAAACTGGTGCCTGGCCTGTGCCGGCTGACTTGGGATCCTCGGGCTAAGGGACTGTTTAATTGCGGTGTAGATGTTCGGGCTTGGGCTGGAGCCCGGGCTCTAAGGCCCTGTAAGATGGGAGGTGCAGCCCAAGCCTGAACATGGACATGCGATTAAACATCCCCTTAACCCAAGCCCCATGAGCCCAAGTCAGCTGGCCCGGGCCAGTTATGGTGCCTAATTGCAGTGTAAACATACCCAAATAGGCAAAGATGAGACAACAGGAACTTTGGAGAGGAAAAATAATCCAATTTTCAGAATAGAACCAAGCACATCAAAACACCAGCTCATACAGAGCATAAGTCCTCTTCAGAACTTTCCGTGTCTACAGTGCCTTCCGTCCAAGGCCTTCATAGAGTGAAATATAGCCCTGTGCAGGGGCTCAGCACAAGGACTATACACCACTGAATCCCCCAAATTAGGACATACACGGGTCTTAAGTGATGCGGCCCTTCAACACCCTCCCATTATATAAATGTCACACCCAGACAGTATGCCTGCTTGATGTTGTGCCCAGGGCAATAATCCCACATGACACCAGGAAAGGAAAGCATGTGGCACTGTTTTACAGGAGCGTGAGTACTGGGTGTGGGGGAGGGGGCGAGGGGGGGAGAATGACCGTTTTGGTTAGTTACAGCCATGCGGCCAGGATTGAAACTCTCATCCAGGTTTCTCTTCCTTGTTCTAGATGGAGTCCAGCCAGAAGTGGAGTCAGAGCTGTAAGAAGGGGCAGGGTCCTGCTGAGCCCAAGCTCTGAGTCATCTGTATCCGGTGTTCCACCCCTTCTACAAGGAAGCAGATCAGTGTGTCATTCATACCTTTCACTTCAGCTTCCCTGGAGCCACCTGGAGCCCAGCCAGATGAATCAGGCTACTCAACCTGTTCTCCCTTTTGTGTGCCTGTTGCTTACCTCTACGCATGCTCTGGGGCCTTCTCCCAATTCCCTTCTCCCTCCCTGCTCTCAGCTTGTCAGGATGAAGCTTGAGAACTATTTCCATTCCCAGAATACAGAATGCATTGTTTTTGTTGGGTATTTGTCTGACATTGGGAACTGACATCATAATAAATCACCAATGGCAGTAAGGTATGTAAATGCCCCAGGTCTGGCTCCACTCATCTCACTGGAGTAGCCTCCTGTGGAAGTCCAATGAGTTACACTAGAATAACGGAGATCAGGATTTGGGGCCTGATCCAAAGCCCAGTGGAGTCAGTTGGAGTCATTGATGTTAGTGGACTTTGGATCAGGCCTCAGTCCCCCGATCTTACCCCATTACTCCAGCCATCTAAGCTTTCTCTTTGAATCAGCGCTTTGGTAAATGCCAAGGGAAGACGTGAGACTGTTTTGCTCTCCCAGAGCTATTGTTTCAGGCTGCCTATAGACTCAAGCTTGGTTACATTTGGGTCATGTCTTCAGGGTTCCCTTTGCAACCGTAAGGGCCAGACACTTTTTTTAAAAATGAAGACTAGGATTCAGGAGCACAATTGTGCATAAGAGGTGGATTTCCATGGCAAACTCCACAGCTGTGGGATACATGAGGGCCAGTGTTATGACCCTTTGTGCCACCCAAAATCATTTATCCCCTCTAATGTATCTCTACAGATATGTTCATGAACTGAGAGAAGCAGCGTGACAAGTCTGTTTGCCCTCTTTTCCAATGCTTGCCACCTCCCCTAATTACTAGCTGGTGACTTCTAGCACAATCAAACTTCTCTGCTCAGTGAACAACACAACCATGCTTTTCTCCAGGGTTTATGGTCATTTGTTTTTCCTTCTTCCTGGGACAAGTTCCTCAGAGCACTGAGCACGATGTTATCTTTGGTTTCTGTCTTGCAGTTGTTTTGTGTTGGCCAACATGCGGTTTCATGTTTTTATCACAACATATGGAACTGACAGTCTCTTCCTGACCTGCCCTACATGTCAGATGCAACTCTGACAGGTACAGATGCCTCTTAGAGCTAATTTAGAGCAGCAGGTAAAGATCAATATGAATCTGATTCAAAACAGGGTAGGCACTGCCTAGCCCGCCTGCCCTATGGAATCTCCTCTGAAATGGGATCTCAGAGAACATTATGTAGGACACCTGCTGTAAGATGGACCAGGAATGAGATAACTTGAATCAATACTGAAGGATGTAGTGTTCTAAACAGTTTAAAGTATTGGCACTAGGCCTTTAAGAATTGACTTAGTACGTAAACTGTCCATCAAGAACATAACTTCCTGTTATCTAGTAAGATCTGCCAAGATCCCTAATCACTGAACAGAATGGAATTAAATACACAACTCCTTGTATTGTAGGAAAGTGTGTGATCTCTGCTGCTTTTCACGAGATGCCAAAGCATGACTCTTAAGTGTGGC
Organism: Lepidochelys olivacea; assembly: GCF_965140295.1. Lineage (NCBI taxonomy): Eukaryota > Metazoa > Chordata > Testudines > Cheloniidae > Lepidochelys > Lepidochelys olivacea. The sequence goes on along the minus strand of NC_140429.1, from coordinate 6,499,066 downwards.
CACTTCCTGGGTGGAACGTGGCTGCCAGGTAACATTGCACAGTAGCATCACCCAACAGTTTAGGACAGGAAGTAAGGAAGAGCAGCATCTCCAATTGGAACTGCAAGGAGGATTGAGAGAGGCAGAATGTAATTACCTAAATTGGAATTTGGCCAGGAATTTGGACCCTGTGTTTTCTGAGCCAGAGGTCCTGAACTCTCCTGCAGGCAACCTGCAGTCCTGCGCAGTGAAAGTAAGTGGGTTAGTCGATAACTGTGGAACCATTTAAATTGCCTTGCTCCTGCCTGTGCTATTCGTGTGGGGTAGATAATAAACAAGGACTTTGTTCCCAGCGACTGTCATCCTGATGCCTTACTCCAGCACCACTAAACCAATATACTAAAATGCTTGCCCTTTGCCTGTTGTTCATAAGAGCCCAAATACGTCCCTAGAGCTGCCCATGAAATGCCACCTTGCTGGAGAGGCATAACTGTCTCTGAGCTATGAGGGACAAACAGGGGTGGCGCTCAGTCAGATGAGTTAGTGTGTGATGAATGTGATTTCATTATAGAGGAGAAGGGAGCTAGAGAACCAGAAATCTCTCTGCTGTACTCAGGTTGCAGAGGGTGGGTGGGGATTTCCTGGCCTCACTCAGTGCTTTTCCCAGGGGAGGATAGTCCCTCTCCTCCTACAAAGGCCCTTTCTCCTCTCTAAATAACCATACAACTTCTTACAAGAGCTTGATCTTTCCTGAAAATACCGTCTCCAAAAGAAAAGGAAAGGTTTCCACAGTATGCATCCGATGAAGTGAGCTGTAGCTCACGAAAGCTCATGCTCAAATAAATTGGTTAGTCTCTAAGGTGCCACAAGTACTCCTTTTCTTTTTGCGAATACAGACTAACACGGCTGTTACTCTGAAACGTCTCCAAAAGGGCTTTCTTCCTTGCATATTGCTCAAGTCAAACACTCGCTCCCTGTACCCTGAGTTCTTGTCCTGCTTCTTGTCCTCTCCCAACAGAACAGAATCCTTGGGCTGATGTTCCAGCTCTCTGTCACCACTGCCCACAGTATCATAGACGGACGGTTAGGGTGACCTGCTTCTGGCACCTGAACCTGAAATCATTCCCCTCTCATCCGTGGCCAGTGCCGATGGCAGAGTTTCAACAATGGCTGCTGAGTCATGACATTCTCTTCGCCCTGCTCGGTATCTTCCTTGGCATGGGCCGGGCTTATCATGTCATCCTCAGCTTTTACACTTCACCTGGGAAGGCCCCATTTTCTGCCTGTTAGTTTGTTCTCATGGGCAGGAATGCAGCAGTTCTCATCTGGCGAGTTACCTGCACTTGATGGTAAAGATTTCAAGGTTTGTGGCATCTGAGATGGAGCAATTCTTCCCAAGTGACCCACCTTTTATACTGATAACCCCACCTGCAGGGAATGTCTCACAACTGCATCCTTGGTCAGTGGCAACCTTCAACCTTGGCTACATTTTGGGGGTAAATTCCCACCCATCCTGCATCTTTTATTATTTTATATAGTGCCACAAGTATGCATGGCACTTTACAGGGGAATAGAAAGACAAAGTATCTGTCCCAAGGGACTACAAACTAAGGGATCAGCAGCTGGGGAGGCAGGACATCTGGATGCTATTCTACAGTGCCAATGACTTGATACATGGTCTTGGAGAAGTCACTTCCATCTTCTGTACAATGGGGTTCATATTTACCCGCCTTTGTGAAAAGCTTTGAGGTCTGTGGGTACAAAATGCTATGCAAGTGCGAAGTATTATCACTTGCACAAGAGAAATCTCATTGTGTATGCTGAGGGCTGCAGAATCAAGATTAAAAGATGCTTCCTGGAAATTTGTGATGCAACCAGCATTTACCTCTTGCTTTCTATGGGAAATAACATCTATGCAACACCCAGGACTCTTTGTTCACTGCCCCCGCTCTCAATGTCTGTTTATCATTACTGCAACAAATCCATGGCCAGCTAGGAACTTCCTGGCTGTCACTACAAATTTCCCAGCAAGCTGGTATTGAATTGGGTCCCTCCTGTTTCCAAAGCACAGCAGCCTAGCCCTGGAGTCTGGAGGGGAATCACCATTAGCAGTAGAGGGCTTTTGATACCTAGCTGGGCAGGTGCAGGTCCACCTGGCATACCACAGTCTTCATGGTGACCTGGCCCTGACAAGCAAAGGGAAAGGAAGTGGTGGGGGGAGGGGCAGTGTGAGGAGCAGAGTAGGGCAAACCAAGATGGGGGGGGGTCCTATACCAGTGTGGGCCATACCACCACTCGTGTTGGGGTGGAATGGGGCATTCCAATTGTGATTGTGAAGTGGAAGGGGCCATCCTGACACTATCGATAGGGGGGAAGGGCACCTAGGCCAGGCCAATGAGATTGTGGGGGAAATGGGCCATTCCAATACTGATTTTATTTCTGGTGGGGGGGGGTCTGGACCAAACCAGTGCTGACTTGGCGTGGGCGGGGGGGAAGATGAGAGACGGTAATTGGCCGGGAACGGGTTATTCCAGTGCGGGATGGGTTATGCCCAGGCTACCTTTGGGAGGGACTATACCAATGCTGGTTTAAGGGGAGGGTAACCATACCATTGCCAGTTTGGGGGACATGAGCCGTACCAATGCTGATCGGGGGGGTAAGACCGGCCACATCCTGCCGTTTTGGGGGGGAAAGGCCCGTACCAACGCTGATGGGAAGTGACTGAGTAGGTCATCCCAATGCCGGGACTGGGGGGAGGACGGGCCGTACCAATGGCGGCTCTGGGGGGGGTGGACCATACCAATGCTGACGGGGGAGTGCGCGCGGACTAGGCCATCGCGCGGCGCGGCGCGCGTGGGGGTGTCTGGCCGAGGAGGAGCCGTTTCCCGCGGGGGAGCCGGCGGACGAGGCGGGCTCGCTCACGGTCTCCGCGGCGGCTCCAGCCGGCCGGGCTCGTTCGTCATTCCCCCCCCCTCCTCTGGCAGAGCGGCTGCCGCCGTCGCCGCACCCCCTCCCTGCCCGGTGTGTGGGAGGCGCCGGGCCCGCTCGGACGGACACAGCCGCGCTCAATGCCCAGGGTGAGGAGCCGGGGTCGGGCCGCGGGGAGGGGGAGGCGGGGGGCGCCCCCAGGTGAGGCGGAGCTGGGGGGGGCTGCCCCGGGGGAGGCGGGGGGCGCCCCCAGGTGAGGTGGAGCTGGGGGGGGGCTGCCCCGGGGGAGGGGGGGGCTGCCCCGGGGGAGGCGGGGGGCGCCCCCAGGTGAGGCGGAGCTGGGGGGGGGCTGCCCCGGGGGAGGCGGGGGGCGCCCCCAGGTGAGGCGGAGCTGGGGGGGGGGCTGCTCCGGGGGAGGCGGGGGGCGCCCCCAGGTGAGGCGGAGCTGGGGGGGGGGCTGCTCCGGGGGAGGCGGGGGGCGCCCCCAGGTGAGGCGGAGCTGGGGGGGGGGGCTGCCCCGGGGGAGGCGGGGGGCGCCCCCAGGTGAGGCGGAGCTGGGGGGGGGGGCTGCCCCGGGGGAGGCGGGGGGCGCCCCCAGGTGAGGCGGAGCTGGGGGGGGGCTGCCCCGGGGGAGGCGGGGGGCGCCCCCAGGTGAGGCGGAGCTGGGGGGGGGCTGCCCCGGGGGAGGAGGAGCCGGGGGCGCTCCCGGGGGAGGAGGAGCCGGGGGGGCTGCCCCGGGGGAGGGGGGCTGCCCCGGGGGAGGGGAAGCCGGGGGGGCTGCCCTGGGGGAGGGGGGGTGTCCTAGGGAAGCGGGGGGCGCCCCCAGGTGAGGAGGAGTGGGGGGGCTGCCCTGAGGGAGGCTGCTCCGGGGGAGGTGGAGCTGGGGGGGGCTGCCCCCAGGTGAGGCGGAGGTGGGTGGGGTGGAAGGGGGGGCTGCCTCGGAGCCTGAGGTATTGGGGGGCTGGTGTGATGAGGTGATGGGGGCTGCCTTGGGCTGAGGATTGGGGAGGTCCTTGGGGCCATGCTTAGCCTCCCGCTGTGGGGTGGAAGGAGCCGGGCCCAGGTGGGGGAGTGGGGGGGGGTAAAGGAAGGGCTCTGAGCAGTTGCTGGGGGGGGCTGAGGTGCCTGGGGAGGGCGAGTTGGGGGGATGGGCCGGCGGGAGTAGGATGACGTGGGGGGCAGATGGCACAGGTGTGTCAGTGGGGATGCGCTGAGCCAGTGTGTGCTCGGGGAGGCTGAGGGTTGCACACCCCCCGTGGGCCCTGGAGGGAAGGGGAGGCTGGCTGGGGCAGAGTGGAGGCATGGTGGGGGGCGGGGGGCAGATGTGGGGATTGAGGTGCTGCGAGAAGTGGTTTGTGTCTGAGGTAGGGGGTGGGAGTTGCTGAGTTGTGCTGGTGACTCCTCCCGTGGCTCGTTAGCATGATTAGTCACAAGCTGCATTTTCTCTCCGGGCTTTTTCAGTTGGGGGTGGGAAGAAGGTTGTCTTCTTCCAAAGCTCCTGTGTACATGGAAAGTGAATTGTGAACCCCCTGAATGAACAGCACAGGTTCTGACTCACAACTGCAGTAGTAGTGTTTAAAAAAACAAAACAAAGAAACCCCAACCACGCCGTGACTCAAAGTATAGAAATGTTTGACTTTTATAAGCCCAACTGATGGAAAGAAATTATCCATTTGATAGATTGAGAGCTTGACAAGAGGAAGGAATATAAATACCTGTGAGAATGCTATGCTGAAATGAATGTCTATGAATGTGCATGTCTTTTAATGAGACATGGCTGTAGTTGCAAATCTTCTGTGTGTGTCTAACAGAAATAGAGGGTCAATTTCATAATTCTTAATTACCTCTAATTGTAAGTATCAGTTTTCAATTCAGAAAGTGGAATTTATGTTTTCTGTATCAGAACTGTGAACGTAATCTGTCTCTCAGTTCTTGCCTCTGTACTTTGCCCTGTTGTGGAATGCTGCATTGGTTAACTATTGTGAGGCCTCTGGGAGAGGACTTATTAAAGTACAATTCTGGAGACTCTCTTCTAGAGAGAACCGGTATTGTAGACTGTTCATATAAAGGCATTTTTTTAATTGGGTTAAAATGAGAGAGTCTGTAGATGAGCAGAATGATTCATTAGGTACTATAGTACTATTTAACATCAGATGATTTCTGCAAACTTTAGGGGTGGCACTTTTTGATTGCTTTTGAGGGGGAAGCATGTTGTCAGTTGTAAGCCATGCTAAACTAGTGAATCATCTTTCTTTGTTATCTATAAATGTATTGCCTATGATCAGATTAGTCTGGTACTTTATTCGCTTGTTAAAGAGTTGAAGAAAGTGCAGAATGTCTCCATGTAAATATTACTGTTTGAACACTGAAAATGCAGCACCTTAGGGCTTGGAGATTCAGGGTTAAAGTTCCTTTTTTTACACGTAGGAACATAGGAAGTGCCATGCTAGGTAAGACCAGAGATCTGTCTAGGCAAATACATCAGACAGTAGTCTAAGGGACTTCATAATAGACAATTTAAAATATTGTAACCATAGAGGAATTTTTTTCTTATCCCCATCAGTTAGTGGATGATTTAAGGTCTGAAGCATGACTTTTTATAAATATCCCAACTTTCATCTTTTTTAATATTCAACATCTAAGCCTATTTTTAAGCATACTAAGCTCTGGTGTCAGTATCATATCTTTTGACAATGAGCTCCATAGGATAATTGTGCTGGGTGTTTAAAAAAAAGTTTCCTTTTATCAGTATTAAATTTGTTACTCCCTCAGTTTCATTGGTGTGTCTCTGTGATTTATGAGAGCGTATATCAGTTGGAGTACTGGCTTTTTTGCTCTGATCATTGTTTTGTATACCTCTGTTATTTTCTCTTGTTTCCATCATTTCTACTCTAAACACCCATTCTTTTAGGTCTCACATACAGAAAATCTGGCACTGTCTTGCTCATCTCTTTGAATTTTAACAATTGCCTATTAAAAACTCATTTTTTATTTACTTATAAATTTCAGTGGAGATTGAACATGGCTCAGTAGTATGTGCACCCTGGGCCTTTAACTTTCCACTATACATTGTCAATTTTCCAGTAGAGACATGGTAAACTCATAGGCCTGGTGTATGCTAAAAAGTTAGGTCAACCCAGCTACGTCACTCAGGGATGTGGAAAATCCACACCCCTGAGCGATGTGGTTAAGCTGACCTAACCCATGGGTGTAGACAGGGGAGATGGATTACCTACGCCAACAGGAGATCCCCTCCTATCAGTGTAGATAGTGTCTATGCTGAAGTGCTACAACGGTGTTTCAAGTGTAGACAAACTAAAGTGAGATGAATGTGGTACAAGAAATTGAGTTTTTCTACTCTAACTTTATTTACTGAATAATATCTTTACCCTTTTTTGCTTTAATGCTGTGAAAACACCACTATGTTTGCTTCCGGTTTGATGGGTTAGTATTTCTGATTTGAGTTATTTGTCATTTTGAATCTTTAAAAAAAAATAAAATTGGCTTGTATTAATTTCCTGGTTTTCCACAATATGGCACTTGATGCAAAAAAATTTCACAATTTATTTTGGAATGGGCTGTTAAAATGGAATACAAATCTCACTTTGATATAAGAAGACTATGCAAAATGTCATAAGGTCATTTAAAATTTTTCTTTGCAATTTAAACACAGTTCTATATTTTGAACGTAGGAGCTTTTAAGCTCATCACGCTTCATTAGGTGGGCCCGTTGTTTGTTTTTTGATTATTTTGAAGTTTTCACTTTTAGAAGCCCAGATGGAGTTGCTTGGAAACTGTACTTAAACAATATTCAAATATGGCTCCTCTCTGAGCTGGTTTTAGACATGAGGATTGTTAAAAACATACACAAAATTAAAACAATATTTCCAGTTTCAGAGCTTCTTCGGCGTCTCAGCAAACAGAAACTTCTTTGGCATAAAGCACATACCCAGTAGCTTATCTTTGGAAATCCAAATGGAGTATCAGCTCATTTCCCTCTGTTGAACTGGGCACAGAGATGTTTTCTCTTTTTTGTGTTATAGTGCCTATGCTGTTGGTGTTATTAGTTGTTTGAGCTCACTCAGATTAGGGAAAGACAAGTGTTTTCTCCCATCTTCACTGAAGTTTTGATGAAAGATTAGTGCCAGATTGGAAAAAGAGTTGTCTTGTGAAAAACACCTGACTGCTTTTAGACAAGGAGGACTTGTGGCACCTTAGAGACTAACCAATTTATTTGCGCATAAGCTTTCGTGAGCTGCAGCTCACTGCTTTTATTCTCTCTTGCTAAATTGACTCCTTAGACTGAATATTTGATTTGTCTTTCTTATCAAACAGAAAATTGAGGTAAGCCTGCCTTGTTTTAGGGCAGAGAACAGAGTGAATTGGCTCAAGCAAAAGGAAAGGAATGAGTCATCACCAGAGCTTGTCAGCAAATTGGTAGGGAACTCACAGGGGTGGGTAGTGAGGAACTGTAGAATTTCTTGACTTCTCCCCTCTCCAGGCACATGTCATTACGAACAAGCTTCCTTTAGAGATTACATTTAAGAATTGTTTCCAAGAAACTATAGAACTGGCATTCTGTTCTCTATACAGTCACACAGCATATTTTAGAAAATAATTGTCATTGAATTGAGTTCTTGAAGCTTCAGTGTTGCATGTTGTCCATTGTGTTAAACTTGACTAGATTGGAGAACTCTTAGAATCCTGATAAAATCTTTTGCTTACAAAGCACCTTTTGAATCCATCAGAACCCTCAAGGCACTTCTGAATGTGCCTGTGTGGTATTAGGGAGACAAGGTAGGTGAGTTTCAGAGTAACAGCCGTGTTAGTCTGTATTCGCAAAAAGAAAAGGAGTACTTGTGGCACCTTAGAGACTAACCAATTTATTTGAGCATAAGCTCACTTCATCGGATGCATCCGATAAGGTAGGTGAGGTAATATTTTTTTATTGGACCAAGTTCTGTTTGTGAGAGAGACAAGCTTTCAAGCCAGACAGAGCTCTTCTTACTGGGACCGACATGGCTACAACGACACTGCATGCAAACTGTGCAGTATTAACATTTCTCACTTCCACCGCACATGAGGTAGAATGTAGCAGTCCTACATAGGAACAGGAAGTGAAGTGTAATGTAGTCAAGTTAAATTACAAGGGAAGTCTAGTTAGGCCACCATATATATGAGAATTGCAATTTTTCTAGGATACAAGTCTTGTAGCACTTTACCCCCCTACCCCCCCAAATAAAACAAAATTCCATGTCACATATTGCAAGTATGTAGGTGTAAAACACAAGAATTAAGATTTTTATGAGAGGGAAGGAAAGAAAGCAAGTTCAGCAATTCATGACTTAAGTAATCTCATTAAAAGAATATCAAATATGGAATTCAACTAAGAACAAAATGAGTTAACATAAACTGGATTGCAAGGTGCCGTTCTCACAAATACTGAAGGTATCCTTTTAATATAAACTGCAAATTAGCAGGTTTTGCTTTGCATCCTGTGCACTAGGTTATTTTGAAAGGTGATCCAAGTAACCTTTCCTAAAGTATCTGTATCTTGCAATCTGTATCTTGGGAAGCTGCAGCTGTTGCAATCTGTTTAACTGCCTTGATGTAGCAAGGGAAACACGTGTAAATGTAGGTTTTGGATGGGGTGGTGAAGACAGGGAGCACATTATGATTGTTGTTACTTGCTTGTCAGAAGGACTGTTTTGCTGATCTTGTGCAGGGTAAATACAGAAGTACAAGGATTTTGCACAGTCGAATGACTTAATTTAGGTATCAATCCACAGTAAAGTAGGTAATCTCTAAGTATAAAATCAAACTTAAATGCCATTACTAAAATTCACACATTTAACATTGCCTTCTGTTTGTCAAGTCAGGAATCACATTTGACCGTTTTTGGTTCATCTAAAAAAAATAAGTGACTATTGTAGCATTTTTTAAAATAAAACTTTAGAGCAGGTGCGGGCAAACTTTTTGGCCTGAGGGCCGCATTGGGTTTCGGAAATTGTATGGAGGGCCGGTTAGGGGAGTGCTGTGCCTCCCCAAACAGCCAGGCGTGGCCCAGCCCCTGCCCCTTAACTGCCCCTCCCCCCTGCTTCTCACCCCCTGATGCTCCCCCCAGGACTCCTGCCCTATCCACACACCACAGCCTCCCCCACTCCCTGTCCCCTGACTGCCCCCCGCCACCCCATCCAACCCCCCCTCCTTCCTGACTGCCCCCCGGGACCCCTGCACCCATTCAACCCCCCTGTTCCCCACCCTCTGACCACCCCGATCCCTATCCATACCTCTGACCACCAACCTAAACTCCCCTGCTCTCTATCCAACCCCCCGGCCCCTTACTGCGCTTCCTGGAGCACCGGTGACTGGCGGAGCTATAGCCGTGCCACCCGGCTGGAGCCAGCCACCCACCGCGCAGCACAGAGCACCGGGTGAGGCTGGGCTCTGCAGCTGCGCTGCCTCAGGAGCTCGCAGCCGCGCCACCCAGAGCATTGCACCGGCAGCAGAGTGAGCTGAGGCTGGGTGGAAGGGGGAACAGCAGGGGAGGGGCTGGGGGCTAGCCTCCCAGGCCAGGAGCTCAGGCCGGGCAGCAGGGTCCCACAGGCTGGATGTCGCCCGCGGGCCGTAGTTTGCCCACCTCTGCTTTAGAAGCTAATATAGGGATCTTTTTCCGTCTGTTTGTTTTTCACCATAACTCTTGCAAATTGTACAGTATTTTTGCATGTAATTTAGCTAATAAAGATGGCTTTTTAAGTCATATCAAGTGCTATGAGGCTATTATAAGGGTGTCTAAATAGCAAAAATAATCACGTCAGTGCAAGGCCTACTTGGGTTTGTAACAGACCAGTCACAGCTCACTGCAGTACTGAGGTGTTGGATGCCTTCTTGCCCCAGTCACATAATACTTCATGAAATTATCCATAAGAAGACAACCTAGTTGTAATGTTTTGGTAGCCATTCACTTTCCTTTTCCCTCTTTCTGAAGAACAGAAACTGAGAATCAAAATTACCTCAGAATTGTTCATTTTGTGGCATTCATTGAGGTTGAAGCTAGGTTATATGTTCATTCTGATCAATCATAATGGCCAGTCAGTGCTCCCAGGATTAAGTGCCTGTTGATATCTTGACTGGCAAAGTGAAAGACGTTTACATTTACTGTCTGAATTTAGGGGCTTTTTAATCTGGCCTGATGGATAATAGAGTTTTCCTTAACTCCTTAAAAAAAAGTTACTTCACTGATCTAAATTGTTCCCTTACCTTATGGTATTTAACAGTTTGGACCTTATGGTATTTAACAGTTTGGGGGCAAATGTGCATATAGACAACCAAATAGTCTTTAGATACTTATTTAACTTGGCATACGGTAGAGTTTCTCAAAATATTCAAATATTTAACACGTAGCATTTCACATCTTTAAATAATTCTTCAGACATTAAATACAAATCTTCACATCAGGGGTAATCAACAGACGGCCCATAGTCCAAATCTGGACCGCCAGAGGCTTTTCAGTGGATCGTGGGATGTGACGGAACTTGGGGCTTTAGCACCAGGGGGGGGGGGGCGGGTGTGCTTCTGGAGAGACCTGTCACCCACACCGCTCCCCAGATATCCTGACCTGAGGCGAAGGGGGGAAGAAACCTGACCCCCCCCACTTTGTTCTCCTGGGGGGAAGGAGGAAAGGAAGAGTCCTTCCCCCACATGGTTCCCCAGAGATCCCGATCTGGGACAAGGGGGGCGTAGAAGCAGAGAGATTTTCCCGTGCTGTGTCTCTGCAGAGACACTGACGCAGGAGAGGGGAGCAAAGAGACCTGCCCCTCCATGGTTCCCCAGAGACCCTAACTTGATAGATGTGTACATCATACACCCACCTCTTCCTAGAACTATCCATAACCACTTTGTCTCCCTTTGCAGGGCAAACATCTCTAACTCTGCCGCTTTGCACCACTCCTACCTGCAAGCTTTCATCTAAAGGCATGACCTAGAGCAGGAGTAGTCAATAGGCAGCCTGCAGGCCAAATTCTGACCATCAGACGCCTTTGAATGGCCCCTGAAATCTTTTTACTAACTTCTTATCGAGTTTTTATGATTTTCTCTGCAGTCTGGACCTTTACTATACCTTGAACAAGAAATCTGGACCTTGACACACTCAAAATTGATTTACCCCTGCTTTCCATCTTCAAATCATTCTTCAGATATTAACTAAATAAACAGTTACTGCCCCCATGGGAGTATTATAGGATTATTAACCCCATTTTACAGATGATGAATTGAGATGCCAAAAATAAGGCCTGGTCTATGCTTAAAAATTAGGTCGATTTAGTTACAGTGCTCAGGTGTGAAAAATCCATCTGTGTAGACAGATCTAGGTTGATGGAAGAATTCTTCTGTTAGCCTAGCTACTGCTGCTTGGAGAGGTGGATTATCTACAGCAATGAGCAAACCCCTTCCGTCGCTGTGGGAAGCGTCTATGCTATGGTGCCGTAACAGCACTGCTACGGTACTGGACCTGTGCTGCTGAAGCGCCTGTAGTGTAGACATGGTCTAAATGACTTGCCGGAGGCCACCCAGTGAGCTGTTGAGGAGCCATTATTAGGACTCTGAGTTTCTGACTCTCAGTCCCACACTTGATTCATGAGAACATACGGTCTCCTTTGTGTACTGTAATAAAGACATCCAACTTTGTGGATGTTTCTCTTATCCTGGGAAAAGAAACTTGGGTAGAGTGTAACTCTTTGATTTGCTGTTGAATGGGAGAATTGTAACCTCAGTGACCATGTGTTGCTGCAACTACAAGTATAGTTGAATAGAGTTGGAGGAGGCTCCTTCCTTTCAGAGAATCGTGTGCTTGAAAAATGTCAGAATGGGTAGTTTTAGAACAATAAAAGAAAATGTTCTCTCCACCAGAGACTGTTGTGTTTCCATAGTGCTGTCAGGATGCTAGGGACTCTCCTCTCATGTATTGCATGATCACTAAACTGCTGAACTGTCCCATCTGTTTAAACAGCTTTATCAGGTCCTCAAGAGTAAGGAAGTTAACTTATTATAATTTTCCTTTTTGATATAACTATTCTTTCTTTAGGCCACTGTCTAAAAAGTGTCAATTGACTCTCAGTATATGCTTAAATGGAATACATTGTTTCTGCCTGAAAGAGGACCACATTGCTCTTGCTCAAGAGTTTACAGGTGCTGAACACATGCATATGCCATGATTTTAGTAATTTTTTTTTACTAAGTACATCAGAGCTGTAGCAGACTGGGAGACATCAAACTAATCTGTTTGCTTTGAATTCTTGAAATGTGTACAAGATAAAGTTGTGACCAGTTCTCATGAATTGACAGGTGCAAGGACTTAACTGTGATGTATTAGATGGAACTCTTCCTTCTAGGGAGAGAATTTATAATGTAATCCTGTAATTATAAAACTGATAAATATTCCAAGGTTCATTCTAGAAATCTGAATTTCATTCACTTAGAATAAAAACTGTGTTAGGGTTGGGTAAGGTGACTAAAAGCATCCTTGTTCTTGCCTGTGGCATCCTAATTAAAAATGTATTTTTTTTGGCTTTGAAAGCAACTCTTTAAGGAAATAATTGCTGTTCTGCAGTTGATTTTTGACTTGGTGTCAGAGAAAGGGTAATTGATTGTATGGGCCATTTTGATGTTTTAGTTCAAGTGTCAGGCTAGTGACTTTAAATTGCAGTTTTGCATTTCTTTTATTTTCCGCCATTGGTTAAGGCTGCTACTTTAAAAAAGAAGTTGCTGTCACATATTTCTGTAGCTTTAAGGGCTCTTATTTTTATGTATCTTTTTTCCCCTTTAGCTTAAAGGTCTATTTTATCTGAAATTATTCATAGTGGATAAGACCATGCTGGTGAGGTTTGCCTTGCTCCCACTAGATAAAGCTGAATTCCTTGTCTAAGGGTGAAAACTTGGTGCTCTTTTCTCCTTTGTACAAAGATTGGTTAATGAAGTTTATTATTCAGAACTTCTTTTCTGTCATTTTTACATGAGGAATGTGTTACTGACTTTTTTTTTTTGTGTGCTGGACAACTTGGCAAAATCTTGGACTTTCATGGTGATATCAGAGGAAGCCCAAAACCTGAGGAGTAACTGTAGGCAGAAATCTGAGTTGGGACAGTCATCACACTCCTCCAAAGATCTTGTTAAAATCCTCCAGGAAAGGAAGCATCAACCTGACTTTTCTCTGCTTAAAAACAAGCAGGAAAAAAGACACTGTAGTGCTCAATGGAGCAGTGAAAGGCATACTTCCTGCTTTTGCTTAGCGTTTCACCCTTGAGTGTGCCCATCTAGTTTGCTTCCAGCAGTGGGGTGGATCTGTGACTATATACTTCATGGCAGAATTAAACTTGTTACGTCTTATTGGTGTAGTATAAAACATCTTTCATGTGACTTTTATGTGGCAGGAGTGGATGGTACATCCCTCATTACTGCAAACTTGGATAAGGTTGACAGTGACTTAAGTTCTTACCATTAAATGTTTGGTTGCCTTTGAAATGAGCTTGTGGTTTCAGACTAGTTCCTACTGGATTATGTCCCATCCCCGGCCTGGCTCCTCACCCCTCTGCATTTCAGTCAGATCTATGCTAGAAACTTTTGCTGGTTTTATCCATGTTGGTTACAGGTGTGAGTTTTTAACAACATTTCTGTACTGACAAAATCCCTAATGCGGATGGAGATTATACTGGCACAAAAGTGCTTTTGCTGGTATTTTATTTTGCCATGGAAACTAACAAGCTCTGCCAGCAAAACCACTCTTTCTGATGCCTGGCACCATAGTAGTTCTGGCTGGGAGGAGCAGCAATTGCAGGGAAATCTGCTCAGCCCTTGCAGCCATGGACTGGAGCATGCATGCTCAGTGCAGTCTTCAGTGAATTTAGGTACCAAACTCTAAAGTCTCTGCTGAGTGTATGAACTGAGAATTTTCATAGTTGTATAACTTGGTGTAATTTTGGCAAATTTTCACCGGGATGGCAAAAAGCATCTTTGTTACATGAAGGCAACCTCCTTGCCAAATGTCAAGACCCTGCTCCAAAGTATGAGGTGCAAGAGCTTCTCATCAAAATGGCTGTACAGTTTTTCTAACATGAACAAAACATATTTTCCCCTAATCTCTTTCTCAGTAATGACTGAATCATTTTATCTTAAACTTCCCTTGTGCCCACCATTCTCCCCCCACCCCCCCCAAAAAAAACCAAACACCAGCCTGAGGCAGGCAGCCAGCATGGAAAATTTCAGCCCGAATAGTTGAAGTTTGGCAAAGTTATAAGCAACTGAAAGCAAGGTCTTAGAAGTATTGAGCACTCTTAATGGTGGCACTACCAGCACAGCCTATAATAATTCCATACTGGGCTGGTTCACTCTGAAAACTTACATTGCCATAGCTACGTCTCTCAGGAAAAATCCACACCCCTGAGAGATGTAGTTAAGCCGGCTAATCCCCGGTGTAGACAGTGCAAGGTCAAAGGAAGAAATCTTCCATCTACCTAGATACTGCCTCTCAATGAAGTGGATTAACTTCAGTGATGGAGAACCCCTCCTGTCACTGTAGTGACTGTCTACACTGAAGCACTCAGGATTTGACTTAAATCATGATTTATATCATGATTTAAATCACTAGTCAGGAAGACTCAATTTAATCATGGTTTTCTACATAAAAATGCATTCTTGTTGGTGGTTATAACCTTAATAAATATTCTTCACAACTCAGAGATAGATGTAGGCTTCATTTTTAGAAGGTACACACTATACATTTTAAAACAGTGATTTATTTTGAAAACTTTTCAGATTAGTTTTACAGCTATATCAGAAAATGAATGATTGTTTGGTTATTTCATTTACCAAAGGTAACTAAAGCAGATATTTATGAAGTCACTGGGAGGTGAACTATCTCCAATTCAACAGGTTAATCATTAGTATTTGGAGGATTTTCTTGCCATGCTGTATTAGGAGGAGAACATCACCAGACAGACATTTAAATTGTTTTATTTAACTAAAACAACAACGTTAAGTATTCTGGATTTTTTTCTTCAACAGCAAACATCTAATATTTTAACATGACAAGCATATGTCCCTCGCTTTTCACATTTATCTCCAGACTTCTTCTCCTTGTCCAGAACTATTCCACCCCCAACAATCTTCTATTCATTGAACTTTTTGAAACTTTTCACTTTTAGAGAGGTAAGGGATTGACTCTGTGTACACAAATTTGCAGGGGGACAGTAGGGTTGAGGTCTGTTATTTCTCACCTCTATTTAATTATTTATTTAAAACATTTTTGCTGTTAACAAGCATGTTACCTCTGGAGAGACAAATCCACAGTTTGAGAACCGCAAAATTAAGCATCTCTGATGGCATCTTCTAGATTGTGCACTGAATCCCATTGGGTAGATAGAAAGATTCACCTAAATAATTTCTACAGAAGCCCCTGGAGCTCCATAAGATTGGGTCCCTAATCCATGAACTATTGGAACTCATTTACAAAACTTTTCTTAAACATGACATGAATGTATTGTCTCATACTATAGAATTAGAATTTATAATCCCTATTCCATGACGAGATATCTTTGAGCTATAGTGTATCTTTCTTTAGGTTTTTTCCTCAAAAGCATTTTATCAAAAAAATCTGATTTAAATAAAAACCTTTTTTTTTTAAAAAAAAATCATTGATTTTTATCCACCCTGGAAGCACTACAATGGCGCGGTTGCAGTGCTGCAGCTGTGCTGCTGTAGCAGTTTAAGTGCAGACATAGCCTCAGCTGATGAACATCCTAACTTCGGTAAAATCAGCATTTATCCAAAGTGGAATTAGAATTTTGCTGTTTTCCATTATGTTGTGTGTTCTGAATACTGCTTTACAAAATGTTAGCAGTGCAGTTGTTCTGCTTCCTTCTTGTGCTATTCATATTTACTTGAGGGAAGTGATGATCTGATTAGTGAAACTCTGTTATCTGGCCATTTTGTGTGGAAACTGAACTTCCATAAATAGCTTATGAAAGGTAGGCTAATTTACAGATTAAGAACATAAGAATGACCATACTAGGTCAGACCAATGGTCCATCTAGCCTAGTCTTCCAACAGAGGCCAGTGCCAGATGCTTCAGTGGGAATGAACAGAACAAGGCAATTATTTAGTGATCCATCTTCTGTCATCTAGTCCCAGCTTCATGCAGTCAGAGGTTTAGAGACACCCAGAGCATGGGGTTGCATCCTGGACCCTCTTGGCTAGTAGCCATTGATGGACCTGTCTTCCATGAACTTAGTCTAGTTCCATACAGATTGTTTGGCTGTGGAGAATATCTGCTGCTTTCTATGTAAATGTTTAATTATGAGCTATCTGAGTGTATGATGACGGTATTTCACCTTTAGTTCTGGTATTCAGTATTACTTGGCTTTTTGATTAACTGAGATTTTGTAGAATATTTGTCATCCACATGCAAAAGATAGAACATAATACAGGAATGCTTCTTGGAACTACAATAAAAGATGTGGTTCAGTGTACATCAAAGTACTTTCAAAAGCAGGCTTGTTTGTTTAACGCTTCATACTTTAATTATGTTGAGGCTTCTGGGTGCACTGTATTCAATAGCACTGTACAATCAGAAGGAACAATCCCTTTTAAATGTGACATTTTTCTTCTTCTTAGGTTTTCTGTTGGAATATACGTCACACATTTATGGCGATTCTGAGCATCAGGGCAGATTTCTGCCAGGCCCAGCACAGCACCCTGGCTGACAAGTGAGCGTGTCCTACGTACCATAATTACTTTGCCTTGAAGACTCCAGACACAGCAGTCACCTTCAAATATATGGGATATCTTCTGCATATTGGAAGCATATTCCTTTTACTGACTCAAGCAAAACTAAGCATCAAGAAAACAAAGTGGAGAGAAGATCTGCCCTTATTTTTTTTTTGTCTCACCAGTGCCTAAATGTAGTACAGGCTGCCTAGTCTTGCATGTAGTCAGAATTTTTGGAGTCTGAAGGATACCACCTGCAGTTATTGAGGCCTAAATTGAATTCAAGTGGATTCTAAAGCAAACCTGGTTTTCTTGAAGTAAAAAATCTTAAAGAACAAACAGGTCAATAAAGATAGTTCTGATCAAGCCCAGGCATTTTAGTGGTCTTTTTAATGTTTTCTGCTGTGAAACATTTCAAGGGTTATTGATATTTTTTTTTTGCCCCCACATATATTTTTTTTGTTTGCCATTATGAACCGTCCAGCCCCGGTGGAGATTACTTATGAGAGTATGCGTTTTCTGATCACTCACAACCCAACCAATGCAACCCTCAACAAGTTCACAGAGGTAAGGTAGCCAGATACAGTAGTATGTTTTTTCCCCCATTCCTTGTGTTTTGAAATTTCTAAAGCAGCACTAGATCCACATCTCCCAGATCCACCATGGGTGATGCCATCAGAAATACCCTTTATACTTTATATAATTTAAAAAAAAAAAGCTTTAATGATCAGATACTTTGTTTCATTAAACTGTTTAAAGTTCTCCTGACTCTGTAAGAAGGAAGCCTTTGGTGATTTCCTTTCCTGAAAGTCCTACATCTTTTGACTGAGAGAGGCTGGATGGGACTCCTTTTGGAGCCCATAAAGGTGACTCCTCTTAGGTCCAGCCTACAATCAAAAGTTAGGTTGACCCAGCTACAAGGATCAGACGGTGTGAAAAATCTATGGCCTGACCAACACAGTTAAACCAACCTAACTTCTCAAGTAGACAGCACGAGGTTGACAGAAGACTTCTTCTGTTGACCGAACCACTGCCTCTCGGGAAGGTCGATTACCTATGCTTATGGGAAAACTCCTTCCGTTGGCATAGATAGTGTCTACGCAGAAATACTATAACGGCGCAGCAGCAGTAGACAAGCCGTAATACTCTGCCATCCCAATAACTTGCCGGGTGATTTATCATGTTGTCTTTACTATTGAGTGAGACTACCCTTTGTTGTCGATGTAATAAAACGTACTAACCCCAGAGAGCCATAGCTTATCTTCTGGCTTTTGAATAAGGATCTCTAGTGGTTGATTAATCTGTCTTTGGCCTTTTGACTAAGATCAAGTGTAATAAACCCACTTCCTTCCCTGACAAACCAAGGGACGCACCCCACCCATGTACTTAAGCACTACACCAGTACTGACTTGGACTCTAAATATGCTCCATGGGTGGCATACCCGAGCCCATTTATCCACTGACATGTTAAAAAACTCCCACACCCCAATCTGGGTCTATGTACTCTGTATGCATCTCATGAACCTTGTAACCGATACTTGTAATCCCTCATATCCCAAGCCTGACCCCAGATGTACAGTACCTTCCTTCGTAATTTGTGTAAATTTGACTTTAAACATTAACTTTTAATAACATTATTATAGAAGTCAGACTTTAATTAAAAAAAAAAAAAAGAGGTCCTCAAACTCCGCTTCTAATCTCAGAATAGTTAACTATTTCTGGTAATGGAATTAGTAGTGATGACGTTTTTAAACTACGTCTTTAGCCTCAACTGAGATGAATGGCGTCACCTCCTCTGTACATTGGGTCATACCCAAATTACTGTAATTGAAACTATAAAGGCTTAAACGCTTGTTAAAACGGAAGCTTAAATTTTGCAGAAATAGATGGCATCACCCGAAAAGTACTGGTACAGCATACCACTAGATCCCGTCTTGCTGCAAACTGTGGCGCATCTTCTCGTAAGTCCTTTAGGAAGACTAGATCATGCCCTTGCAGGGGGAAGATTTGATCTAATAGATCTCTTCCATTCTGGTAAGATCTTGTGATCTGACACTGAGTTTTCATATCAACATGATTCCACCTTTCAGGAAGATGTTCTTTTTGTCAGCAATCCGCTTAAATACTAACGGTTAGTTTGGACTGAAACCCTGTTTTGTTTTGTTTTTCCCATTGATGTGATGTTTTCATTTTATTGTTATGGATTATATTTCTAATACCTTATCCAGGGGCCTAGAGCCTGGGATGGACAGTGCATGTGGGGTATTAAAGTGTAAAAATAAATTTTGAAGAGCCATTCCCAGTACAGGCCCAGGAGGAAATGCTGTCTGATCTTTCAAAATGAACTGGGGCAGCTTTAGTTTGATCTGATTATTTATCTAGCACCATGTGCTACTTATAGTGCATTACAAGGAAGCTAGAATACGGTTCTGTGTGTTCTGTTCCTCTCTGTTTCAAAATGTCTCAGCATTGCCTGAGGCAGACAGATCCATGCTTCTATTTAAAGAGAGAGAGAATCTGCATGCGGGGTATAAGTAGCTATTTTAATTTTGCTGTTACATATGCATACCTATAAGGCAGTTTTCCTACTCTGGCCTCCCGCCCTAAGTGAGACTGACATAGAGGTATTTCCTATTCCTCTTCTCCCCCTGGCCTTTTAACCCTCATCATAATGTCGGTCAAGACCACATCCTTTCAGCTTAGAACTGGATGAGACTCTTGGCGCTATCCTTGCTCCTCAGTTATCTAGTCTCCTCCATGGAACTGTAGAGCAATGTACACTGTCATTGATTCAGCATAGCATGTTTATTTGGCTTTGTTAAAGTTGAGAAAATGCTCTAAGTCCCCATTCTGGGAGTATGATTCATGTGTTTGCTTTCCTTCTTGTTCTTAAAGGAGCTTAAGAAGTATGGAGTGACAACCTTGGTGCGAGTTTGTGATGCCACGTATGATAAAGCTCCTGTTGAAAAAGAAGGAATCCAAGTTCTAGTGAGTCTCTTTTAAAATTCTTTCTGAACTGAAAAATCATTAAATATGAATCAGATGTTCCAGCACTGTTTGGCATTCATGCTTCTGCCTGATAATGACCCAGGACTGTGCGACTGCTATAACATTTGAGAGCTCACTTTGATATGCTTGTTCAGTAAAGTGCTTGTAACTTTGTTAAATACATCTGAGATATTTTTGATTATTACTACAACCAGGAGTTCTAGTTAGAATAGAAACTCTTATTCATGGAGGTCTGGGTGCCTCAGGAGATATTTTGCTGTTCATCTCTTGGTCACTGATTTGAATGTGGATTAGGTTAGTACGGACAAAGTTAATGGTGTATCATCTATTCAGCCTATGTGATTTGATTTGGTAGTCTCAATCCTGGACCTAGAACCAGTGACAATTTCATAACTGGCTTTGCTGTTGGCAGCTACGGAATGAAGAGTCACTTCTCTACTAAAGGTGGTATCTTTAAAACATGGGTAAAATGCATTGATGGGGTATTAGTTCTGCTTAAACTGAACTTCCATTTCTAGTGATAATCTCAGACATTTCACAGGTACTAACTTGACTTTAAAAATATCGTTGTTGCTTAACTGGCATTCACTTATTACTTTTGAAATTTTTAACACACAGGCTGAAAACAGCCATAATTTTACATAGCGGTTATATTTGACACATGGCTGTATTGTATATGTTGTAGACCAGTTCTAGCATAAAATGCCAGTAATGTGAGAGGTCCAACTCGCTATAGAAGTCAGTGGGCTCAGCTGTAAGTGCAGTGTACCTATTGGCTTCTTCCCTTCTTCTTCAGGAGGTATAATTCTGTAACTGTGCTGTTTACGGTTAGATTTGCACAGTGAAATATGGTATTGCTTGGTGTCTCTAGGTTGATTTTTTTGTTAGCGGTGTGAAGGCATTAGGGATGAAGGCAGATATGAAAATGCATTACCTCAAAAGTTAACAGCTATTGTATGTCAGATGTGACTTTTCAATATAATAAAAAGGCTGAAGTGACTCCTCAGTCTCTCCGCTGGGATCTCAGAAGCTGCACCCTGCCTAACAGTTAGTTGTAGGTAGTCAGTCTTCTATTGCCTCTCATTTTTGTGGCTAGAGACCATGGACAATTTGGAGGAAAATCCACACAACTCTGCGGGACTTGTATTTGTGGGATACATTCTGTTCTGCGTGATCCTACTCTTAAACTTATATATGACTTCAAAAGAAAAGCCTCAAGAGTTATTTAAAAATGGGTACTGCCATGCTCTGATTTCAGCACTAGGTTGTGGGGAGCCTCTCGCCTCACTGCGGCATTGAAGTTTCTCTGCTGGATGATCCTCCCCACTCCACCACAGCTGTTAACCATAGTGTTTCCAGAGCATCATCAAAGCAAATGAATTATAGCAGTCAGTTTGCTCTGCTGGGAAAGCAAACTGGCCAGGAACAGCACAGGAAAGTTACAGCATATTTAAAAAAAAACAAAAAAACCCAGCACAGGCTCATGAGCAATCCTCCTTCTACCAGAGGTGCAGTTTCTTTCCTTCTACCTCCACATTTCTGTTTGAAATGCATATGTGTAGCTGTCATAAAATTCCATAGGAGTGTGATGGTGTTTTGGTCAAAATAACTTGTTTACAGGTGAGGTGCATGCACCATGCTGACTGGAAAATGGGCCAATGTCAATTATGGTGCAGAAGGGCCAGTTTACTTCTGCAATGATGACCGAATATCTATTTAGGAGCTCATATTGTCCTCAGCACCATGATATTTGAGTGCCTTACAAATTCTAAATTATATACACAGGATCCTGTATGTTTGCCACATTTGTCCTTGATAACCAGCCTTCTCTCTGCATTCAGTATGTAACTGCTCCTAGTATGCTCTTGTTGCAGGAGAGCAAAACAGCAGAGGGAACAAGTCCTGTAGACATCAGACAAGGATAACAGAAAACAGGAGGTGACAGAGAAGATTTGCTGCTAATGTCATACTTGAGCCAGATGATTCCAGCCATGATAGTGTCTTCATTACTTAATACATCACAGTGGTATTTTGGCATTTAAGAGTGGCTCTGAATATTCAGCAGCACGACCCACAACCACTTGTCCCTCTTGAAACCAGCTCTGTCAAAACAGGCTGCTGTCACCATTCAGAAATGGTGCTATATTACCAGCTGGCTGAGAAAATGACACATACCACTATTTAAAGCTAACGTTTGTTTACAAAAATAACAAAGATTAAAACTACAGCATGTGTTATTTAAAACTGTTGAGGTCAAAAGCCTTATGAAACTCGTGAAACAGAATATTTTAGTAAAGCTTGAGTTCTTTCCATGATATAAGGTAATATACTAGTAAGACAAACAAAGACAGTGGAATGTGGCAGCTAGTGAGCCTGCTTTGACAGATGGCATAGTGAGAAAGCAGGGAATTGGAGAATTAGATGTAGCCTGTTTGAACTATTAGTGTTGGTAAACAAGTGTATGCAATAAAGAGATGAAACTAGGGAAATAGGAGGCTGGAATGGATAATAGTATCTTTGGGATTAATGTACCAGATGACCAGAGAAAAGCTAATGTGATGCCAATTTTTAAAAAGGGCTCCAGAGGCAATCCTGGCAATTGCAGACCGGTAAGCCTAACTTCAATACCAGGCAAATTGTTGAAACTATAGTAAAGAACAGAAGTATCAGACACATAGATGAACATGATTGTTGGGGAAGAAGTCAGCATGGTTTTTGTAAAGGGAAATCACACCTGACCAATCTACTAGAATTCTTTGAAGGGGTCAACAAGTATGTGGACAAGGATGATCCAGTGGATATAGTGTACTTAGATTTTCAGAAAGCCTTTGACAAGGTCCCTCACCAAAGGCACCTAAGCAAAGTAAGTTGTCATGGGGTAAGAGGACAGGTCTTCTCGTGCATCAGGAGCTAGTTAAAAGATAGGAAACTAAGGGTAGGAATGAATGGTCAGTTTTCAGAATGGAGAGCGGTAAATAGTGGTGTCCCCCAAGGGTTGTACTGGGACCAGTACTGTTCAACATATTCATAAATGATCTGGAAAAAGAGGTAAACAGTGAGGTGGCAAAATTTACAAAACTACTCAAGGTAGTTGAGTCCAAAGCAGACTGCGAAGAGTTACAAAGGAATCTCACAAACCTGGGTGCCTGGGCAAGAAAATGGCAGATGAAATTCAATGTTGATAAATGCAAAGTAATGCACATTAGAAAACATAATCCCAACTATACATGTAAAGTGATGAGGTCTAAATTAGCTGTTACCGCTCAAGAAAGAGATCTTGGAGTCATGGTGGATAGTTCTCTGAAACCATCCAGTCAATGTGCAGTGGAGGTCAAAAAAGCTAACATGTTGGGAATCCTTAGGAAAGGGATAGATAAGTTAGAAATTATCATATTACCTCTATGTAAATCCATGGTACACCCGCATCTCGAATACTGCGTGCCGATCAGATTGCCCCATCTCGAAAAAGATATATTGGAATTGGAAAAGGTACAGAAAAGGGCAAGAAAAATGATAAGGGGTCTGGAACGGCTTTCATATGAGGAGAGATTAAGAATACTGGGACTTTTCGGCTTGGAAAAGAGACTAAGGGGGATATGATAGAGGTCTATAAAATCATGACTGGTGTAGAGAAAGCAAATAAAGAAGTGTTATTTACTCCTCATAACATAAGAACTAGGTGTCACCAAATGAAATTAATAGCTAACAGGTTTAAAATAAACAAAAGGAAGTATTTCTTCACACAATGCACAGTCAACTTGTGGAACTCTTTGCCAGAGGGTATTGTGAAGGCCAAGACTAGAACAGGGTTAAATTAAGAACTAGATAAGTTCATGGAGGATTGGTCCATCAATGGCTATTAGCCAGGATGGGCAGGGATGCAAAACCATGCTCTGAAGTGTACCTAGCCTCAGTTTGCCAGAAGCTGGGAATGGGCGACGGGATGGATCACTGGATGATTCCCTGTTCTGTTCATTCCCTCTGGGGCACCTGACATTGGCCACAGTCAGAAGACAGGTTACTGGGATGAATGGACCATTGGTCTGTCCCAGTATGGCCATTCTTAAGTTCTTATGTCAGTTCTTTAAACTATAAGTTAATGTGGTTTTAAATGGTTATGTGTAAGTAACATGAGAGAAATCCAAAGCAAGGACATGAAGAGTTAAGGCTGAATTCCGTTCTTTGAAACATTCCAGTTCACCAGGGAGAATCAAGTAATGGGTCATTCTTTTCTATGGAACTCTGTGAAATTTGTCATTGACTAACTACTGTGAGAACAACATTGGTCCTAAATGATTATGGATACCAATTTGTGTGTTTTTGGATTAAATATTGAATGTGGAGTATAAACTCCTACAAAAGTTAATTTGAAAAGGAGCTGAGTGCACTAAATACGTCATATGGTCAGGCCCTGCATCCATATTCTGGATTAATCACCTGCAGAATTATTTTGGAGAAATGAGGCTTTCAGTTTCAGTAGCTCTAACAATGGCAGATTTGTACCCTTGCAATTTCTCAACTACTAATATTTAAAGGTTGTTCTTGTGTTGAGGTCTTCTCAACTAAAGATGTTAAGCCTTGAAAAATGTGGACAATAGAAATACTGACAGGTTTCAGAGTAGCAGCCGCGATAGTCTGTATCTGCAAAAAGAACAGGAGTACTTGTGGCACCTTAGAGACAAACAAATTTATTTGAGCATAAGCTTTCGTGGGCTAAAACCCACTTCATTGGATGCATGAAATACTGACAATCTTAATTATAGTGACAGGTTTCAGAGTAACAGCCGTGTTAGTCTGTATTTGCAAAAAGAAAAGGAGGACTTGTGGCACCTTAGAGACGAACCAATTTATTTGAGCATAAGCTTTCGTGAGCTACAGCTCACTTCATTGGAGCTGTAGCTCACGAAAGCTTATGCTCAAATAAATTGGTTCGTCTCTAAGGTGCCACAAGTACTCCTTTTTTAATTATAGTGGTGTTGGATGGCTATTCCTGGAACTGATAAGCAGATGACAGCTCCTACTCTGATGGTGTGCCATCCTGTCTAATGGGCTACCCAGGAAGTGTCACGGTGCTAGTTACAATTACATTTCAAAATTAAGAGCCCAGTAGCATTGTGCTTCTCCAGAGTTTCTGCATGTCTTTTCTAGGCTCCTGAAGGAGGAGAGTATGAAGTCAGGATCCTCAAGGTACTGCATGATAGCCATAGTTCTCCTAGCCAAGGGCTAGAAGAAGGCTCCTTTCACTCTAGTTTCTGAGAAGAGAATAAAACCTGGGCCCACCTTTGTCTTGAAATGTAATTTCAAGACACACACACACACACACACACACACACAACTCTATAAACAGAAAGCATAGATGCCAAAAGTGAATTATCTAGTGAAAAAGATTTGGAAATAATCTCACATAAAATTCTGACTTATAGCCATGCTCATATTATGCAGTATGATTCAGACAGTTCTTTACGTTCTTGACAAACTTTCATAAGGAGGAAAAAAAAATCATAGATGCTGCTCAGTTATTCACTTTTCCATTTATTTTTAAGCACTGTATTTTGCATATGAGTAAGAGGCATGTGTTTGTAATTGTGGATAATACCTAGGGTAGGTATGAATGCCTCTTCCTAATCAGATGCCATGTATTGCAGTTGGACAAGCTGATCCAGTGGAATAGTTGTGCGGCAATCTTTTCAGACTCTTCTATGCAGAGTATACGGTACAAATAATATTTTGAAGTGGTGTACTTTTAGGCAAAAGTCTACACAGTTCTCTTCATCCTCCTTTAAGTATTAAATTGAATTACAGTTTATTTAGATTTAATTACAAAATTTCAGTGATATTTCAAAGACAGTTGTTTAGTTTTTCCACAAAGTCCATTCTACAACTGAGTCGTCAGTCAGCAATTTCCACTAGACCAAATTAGCTGATTTTTAGTGAATTAGCTTTTAATTTAAAATGTTTAAGGATATTTAAATTTTGTTGAGTATTATATTATGATATAATTGAATCTGTGTCTGGAATACTAGGAAATTACATGTTTAATAACAACCGTGTAGAATTTGGATGTTGACTGAATAAAAGCCTATGCCACCCCCTGCTCCTCTCCCGCTAGCCCTGCTGTTCATTGTGGATTGCATTCTCTGTCAATGTGTATAATCCCTGCACAAAAATTATAGCTAATCTTTTCTTCCCGTGAAGGACTGGCCATTTGATGATGGAGCGCCACCCCCAAATCAAATAGTTGATGACTGGCTAAACCTGTTGAAAACCAAATTTCGTGAAGAGCCTGGATGCTGTGTTGCTGTGCATTGTGTTGCAGGATTGGGAAGGTAAGTGTTTTGCTCTTTTGGTTTTGTAAGGGATTCACTTTAGCATATACATAAACTAGTTGAAGATTTCATTCTGAAAGATAGCTACATTCATTCAGTTACAAAAAACCAAGCAAACTATGTTTAAGTAACATCAGCAACTTCATACCATCATAATCAAGGAAGCTTACTACAATTTTAAAATGGTAGGTGACACGGCAACTGTATCTCAAAGCTCTTGTTTCATTTTGGATTGTTTGTTCACAGTAGCTGATCTGACAGATCATAATGTGTCAGAAGAATTAGAGAATCTACTCAGTGGAAAATGCATTGCATCTTTCTGCTAAAAATCTCTTGTGCTTTTTGACAAACCTAATGTATATATGCAGTATAAGCCAAATACATTGTTTGCTCTGGGCCTAAGCTACAAGGTTCTGAATGCCTTCTATTCCATTGACTTCAGTGGGAGTTTGAGATTCTATAAGCACTTTATATGGTTGGATTCTTTTTTATTGCCTTCCAACTAGTCAAAGCCATTGAATAATGTTACAAAATATTGGCATGCAACATTTCACTGAAAAGATAGCTTTTTTTTTTAATATATTAATGCTTGGAAGTCCCAAACTAGTTTTTAAACTCTTATAGTTTTGAGGTTGAGACATTTAAAAGCAGACCAGAGCAATTTTTGTCACTTATAAACACCTGAAAAGAAAGGTTCACTTGGAAGTACTGAGGGCATTTCCTGCAGCAGTGTGAATGCTGGAATAATAATACATTGATACACAGCAGGTTTAACAGCCTGTTTGGTGGTTAGGGGACCCAGTGAATGATAATTTGCCCCATCAGCCCTAAACTGCCTTTCCTCAAATTGGTAAATCAGGATATTGGTTCTATGGCTCTTTGCAATCCCTTAATTCTTGGCTGTATCGCCTACCCCCAATATACAATTCATACATCTATTTCTACAGGAGCTACAGATTTCGTATTCATCCTAAGGCTAGGACAGGTATTGTTTGAGATTGCAGTGTTGTTTTGTTACTGGAAGCTAAGCAAATTGTCATGTGTGCCACTTCCCTCTCTATTTTCCTATCTCCCATTACTCTACTCCCCACACAGACAGCATCACCTTCCCTCCCAGCCTGGGAAGGGAGTGCACCAAGATTGTGCCTGATTTGTGGATTTCTATAGCTTCTAATTATT
Organism: Lepidochelys olivacea; assembly: GCF_965140295.1. Classification (NCBI taxonomy): domain Eukaryota; kingdom Metazoa; phylum Chordata; order Testudines; family Cheloniidae; genus Lepidochelys; species Lepidochelys olivacea. Next base: position 6,471,887 of record NC_140429.1, on the reverse strand, counting down.
AGGACAGCTGACAAGATTATTAATGACCTCTTCCAAAATGTGTAAGCTCCAGTTTAATATCTAAAATAAACTTGTGGAAGGTGGTTTTGGACAGATTGGACTGTCATTTAAAATTAGTCTTTTGAATCATTTAATCAGATTTCATAAGGTAATCGGGGGTCAGGCTAGTTCAGTACTTGCATGAGGGAACTCTGAGATGCAGCAGAATATAACTCATTCAGTGGGTGTCACTCCTGTATTAGTACTGGCTACCATCCCAGCATAATGCTAGGGGAACTGTTCTGTAGGAGTTTCCATTTTTTGATAAAGACCCAAAACCAAGGTCCATTGTGCCTGAGGTCCCCCTGGTACTTCCTGGTCATAATCCAATTTTAGTAATCCTATACTGTCTCCTAAATTTCCTCCTTGGTTTTCAACCTAATATGCTATTCACTACCCCCTCTAAACTGTTATACATTAGTGCTATATGCTATTTAAAAGTTGATCTGTTTTCCCCAACGTGGCCGGATTTTAGTGGTGGGTAAAGAGAGATCTCTCTCGTATATGTGCTGATTTCTTTGTGGGTCCGAAATGCAATTTCCCTCTTCTCCAGGAAGGAGTCACTATGTTTGCGACTAAAAAGAAAATTCATTTCTTCAGGTAATTGGGAAAGCTAAATAGAACATCCAGTCTCACAAATGTAAACAAATAAGTTCTGTAAACAAATCGCTACTTGTCCTACATGCTGGGAACAAAGAGATAAATACTTGAGATGCTTCTGTGATTGGGGTGGGAGACTTATAAATTCTTAAATAGGTATAATGAAAACACAGAAAGGTGGGATAAAGAAAAATCAAGAAGAGTCATGTAAGTTGGGTTGGCTGGTCTTAACTTGGTTGTTAAATCCATTTCTTCCCTTAGGGGAGAGGTGAAATGCTGAAGCAGGGAAAAACCTGAGTAATGCAAAAACATGGCAATTAACATGATTTGCTACTCTGTTCTTTGTCTTGTTTCCGTGTGAGGATTTTTTTGGGAGGGGGAGAAGGGTGGAAGATGACCACAGATTGTAGCTCAATTAAAAGATTTAAAGCCCTCCTGCTTCTTGCCCAGCATTAAGTCAAAGTGTGCTGACAGTTTGACATCTACTGTTATTACAGACATGAGTTGGTAGGTTTATTCATTAGGAATGACCTTTCTGGTTTTTCTCTTGGGTTCCTTTTTTTGTAGAAAGAAAAGGAAGAACTTCTTGTAAGTTTTGCTTAGGCCCTGGGAAGCACTGCATTTATGCTGCTTGGGAATTGAACCTCAAATGTTGTCTGTTCTACTACTTACGTTTTTAAAGTGCATTTAGTGTTTGTGGGGTTTCAGACTGACAGCAGCGAAAACTGAAGTTGCGTTTATCCAGGTGCTGCACAGCAGTGACGGAGCAAGCTGCCCTGCCAGAGTTGTTCAGTTTTGTTCCTGATTAACTGTAAGGGCAAGTAGTTCAGTTTACAACCTCTGTTCAGTCCTTGACCTCTCCTCTGCCACTAAGGTGCAAGTGTAATTGTGTGCTATTGCTAATATGAACAACTGAGCACTAGGACGTGGACTCAGAGCATCATCTCCCTTCACATAGCACTCCTGAATCAGCCATCCACACATCCTTCCCACTCAGCTGGGTTGGTTTCAGAACAGTGACCTGCAGGGGAAAATCTTATTCCATTGCCCCTTAAGTCCCACAAATAACCTAGCAAAAGGAATAAGTGTCAATGTTGTCATTTCAAAAGCAGTGCATCTCTTTGGTCTGTATGGGATTAAAGCTGTGTTGTAACAAGAAGTTAAATGCACCAAAGATGAACCTCAGATTTCTTCATGGCCAGCAGAGTACAAAATTATTTTATAGTAAAAAAGTAAAGAATAAAAATCCATTATTACTATTTCATGGCAGACACTGAAGGAGCTATTGATTTTGGTGCTGGAAGCAAAGCTGTGTGCTGAAGAGAATTTTACATTAGATGCTGCAGGCAAATGGCTTGCTGTAGGTAAAATATTTAAAGACAGGATACTGAAGCTGTTTGTTTATAGACTAATATGATCTATTTTGAGGGGTTCAATACATTGGTTCTCTAGACTGTTAACATAAATACTGATTTCTCTTTGTAGGGCCCCTGTCCTAGTTGCACTGGCTCTCATTGAATGTGGAATGAAGTATGAGGATGCAGTTCAGTTCATAAGGCAGTAAGTAAAAGTAACCAGCTCTCCAGCACGTTTCCCCTCTCCTATGTCTGTCTATGCAATTTTATCTTTGTGTTTTTAAGAGCAATGTGCACTTGTAGCAAGACTTCTTAAACTGCTGATAGTTTCCCAGTAGCTGTGTCCTGCCAGTTCTGGGCATAACTTTAATGCCAAGGCTTACACCCTCCTGGGTGTGGAGGTTGGGGGGCAGGGAAGAGCCAACCTTTTACATTTGCTTGTGAATTAAGGCACTGGTTTGTGACGCAATGCATTTGGAGTGAAAGTAAAATGCTAACAAAAGAACTTAGTAAAATTCCTGCTTGAGGTGGACACTGACAAATTACTAAAGAACCAAAACCAAATGTAGCCTGGCCAAGTACCATAGCAGCATGACATTCTATAGCTCTTGGGCCAAGCAGCATGATCAATCTACAGCAGGAACCCTGATGGTCTCATGTGTGGAAGGGGCACAGTCTGCTTAGGAAATGTTGGCAGCCATCCAACATGGAAAAAAGGCAAAAGTGGTGCTTGAATGAGAGCGAGCACAAAGTTCTGGTGTTTTTTGTTATAGCATCAGATCTTGAAATGAAGCCCACCAGGTAGGAAGATACTATACAACCATGTGCCAAAACCCTGCTTTGTGTTGCTGTTGGAGCTGTTGTAGGGTCTTCAACTGCCTCCCTAATCCATCTCACTGTCAAGAGGACTTTCTTGGTCCTCCTAAATTTTCTTTCTTGATTTCCTCTCACTACTTCTAGCTTTACCTCTTTCTTATTAAGCTAAATTACCCTCTTTGTTAACTCCCTTCAAATATTTGTATTTAGTTGTCATGTCTTCACTTATCTAATACTACACATGCAGACATCACATTAATCTTCAAGGGGCGGGTGGAGTATCCCTTATGTCATTCAGCACCACTCCTGCTTGTAGGAGAGGCAGTGGACTCCAGGGAAGCTAAATCTCCCAACCCAAAGGCATGCTGTAGTCTGCTCAGTAAGATGAGGGAGGGGGAAGCGTTTTATAATCTATAGATTTAACTAATTCAGCTCTACAGATCCCGAGTTTCATGTCCCAGTTAAGATCTCCTTTCCTAGAGGAGACAGTGGATAATGAAGTGAGCCAGGTGACAGTTCTGTGGGGCTGGAAAAACCTTGCAGCGAGCAGCTATCTTCTTTGAAATATACACAATAACTGAAGCCGTACTTTTGCAATTGATATGACGCCTTCATTCTGTTTATTTTAGGAAAAGGAGGGGAGCTTTCAATTCCAAACAGCTGCTTTACCTTGAGAAATACCGACCTAAGATGCGATTACGCTTCAAAGATACCAATGGTCACTGCTGTGTTCAGTAAAAGAAACCTTAAACGAAGGCTGAAGTTATCATGGCTGTTTTCTGGACTCTTGTCACCTGGAAATGTGAATCTGGAATCAAACTACGTCATCAAATTAGTGGTGGAGTCAATGCTCCTCAGCCTCTGTCCTAATGGTGGTGATGATTTAAAAAAAATAATAAAATTAAAAAAAGAAACATTTCAGTGAAGGATTGTTTTCTCCTCAAGCTGCAGTTTGAATATCTGCCAGGAGAAAATCAGTTTCTGAACCTTCTGTATTTTTAACTTTTTTTAAAAAAATAAAATAAAGTGAAGTTTATGTCTAAGGAAAACCAGCAGAGCATTGGGTTGTGCAGAAGCCATTTTCTTGGTTTGGGGACAGTGCTTCATAGTTAGGTCCTGGCATGTGGAATTTCCTTTGGGACGTCCTTTTTTTTTTTTTTTTTCCTCCCCCTCCCCCCTTATTATTATTTTTTTTTAAATTGCGGTTTTTTCCCCTTTCCTTGCTGAGAGCTGGCAGACAGAAATAAGGAGGAGCCTTTGTTGCTGTAGGTGAGCAGTCTGACAGCCTTAAGTCCCACTGGGCACTTTTCAAGAAATATAGTGGTGGTTGTGTTCTGTGTCTGTGTGGCATTTAGACTTTGCAAATGACAGGATGTTTTTGGTAGTTTTCTTTAACTGAAGACTCTCTTTTTCTAATTGGTGGAGGTAGTATTTTTTCAAATAATGCTCTGTGTGCGTGTGTGGGCATGTGTGCGCGTGCTTGACTAAATTGTACTTCTCCAAAAAACTTGTCTGGGAAGTTAACTTTCTGCTATTTGGGTAGAAAAATTATTTCTTGGTGGAGGAAGATTCAGACATCCATAATCCAGAAGTGTCCTGGTTAACTAAAAGATTCCAGGCAGGGAGTTTTTAACTCCTCTGTCCTAAGAAACAGAAAGGCTGTTATGGTCATTGTCCAGATTATCTCTGCCTCTTTGAACATAATAAACCAGGACTTGAAGTGTCTCATTGGTACTGCCTGTGAGGCTCAGATAATATATATGCAGTTTGGTCTCTGAATAAATGCCTGGTTATGGGTATTTTCCCAGACTGGTCCTCATGTACAGTTCAGTTTAATTACTGATTGCCTTGTTCTTTTTTTCTTTACCAGGCTCTTTCTGAGAGAGAATCACTGGTTACACACCAACAATGCCTAATGTGCATACACTGTCAGCAGGCCGTAACTTACGGGGTGGGGAAAATGCTGATTTTGGGGGGCAGGGGCTGGAATGTATTGTTTGAGGACCAGTGCAGTATTTTCTTTGCAGAGTCATTGCTGGGTTCAGTGCACTAATCAAGACTAGTAATTTGCACTGCCTCTGAGAGGTCGTTTCAGTAAAACTGGTTTTACCAAATGAATTGTAATGCCAGCTTAGTGTTCTGCCACATTAGCAATCTTGTGTGCTTTCAACTCAACATTGTGTTTGTAATAGTGGTCAGCCGCTGAGGACTTTGAACACAGGTTTAGGATCGTCTTGTCTCGTGGTCTCTTGCTGTGCAGCACCAAAGGCTTTCATTTGTCTGTCCCAGCAGCAGTGCCAGCAAGTGCAGACTGGTACCCCCTCTTTACTAATACCTCAGATGCTGGTTATGTGAACTGCCTCTGTACAATATTGTCCTAGTCCAAAGTTTTTTTTAATTTGTAACCTAACAAAACTGCATAAACACTTTCAGAAAACACATAATGGATTTTAAAATTCTATTTCTAGAAGTGTGTTTAAGTTAAAACAAAAAATGACGGTACTACTCAAACCTTCCCACTTAAGGACATGCCAAAAGATCCCGCTGTAGGTTCACGGCTATAAAACACTGCACCCCCCCAAAGCTCAGATACTGTACCGTGACTTGAGCTGTATTAATGTAGTAACAAACTCCTTCCTGCCTTAAAATGTGTAACGTGCTCAATTTTTGTGTGTGTGTTGTAGATAAAGGGGGCACACAAGAGTGCGTGATGCTAATTCCTACTTGTTAGGAAAATAATTGGTAATGTTTGATTCTGTGCAGGGGTACGTAAGGCTCTAATATTGCCCCCCACCCCCGAACGACAAACCAACATTTTAATTATTCTCAGTTGGATTTTTGTTTCTGCGAAATTAAAATCTTTGATTTTGAACTGAATAAAGTATTGATAGCTGATTTCAGTTTGACAAATGAGAGATGTCAGACTGGAGGGGGGAAAGTGTTGTAGCCAGATTGAAAACCAAAGCCCCAGACCCTTTAAAGAACAATAAAAAACCCTATTTACATGCTCTGTGTATAACTGCATTCCTCCTAGTTTTACTTTGATTTATAATATATTATATTAGCTTGTACTATGACCTTGCAACCTTAACTGAATTGAGAAAACATGATAAAGTCACATGGGTGCACAGACTCGTAGACATGATGGGGAGCTTGATTGTGACTGGGGTCCAACAGGCACAATAGCTGGTTCAGCACTTGGACATAGTGCAATAAAGTTCTTACTGTAAATGGCTCTTACCTCTGGTTCCCAATTAATTTACTCATTGCATAGATGTTAAATTTTGTTCTTTACCCTGGTTCCTAAACGGATTCAGACCAATCTGTCTACAGACACTCCTTCTTAGATGGTCTGATGACCACAGTTCAGCAGCGAACAGCGTGAGCTTGCTTGTGACTCAGTGAGAATTTGGAGGCACGGTTCCATCCTGAAAAAGAGGAAGAACTGCTGCAGACATCAGCTGTTTCTTTCCCCCTAAATCACCTGGTTTAAAAAAAACCAAAAACCATGAAATCTCTGTGCAGCCTTTCCAAGTGCTGTAAGAAGATTTGTTGCAAATCTCTTCTTGTCTCCTGAACAAGACTAGACAATGTGCCACTTGGCAGTGTGTGAATTAAAACACTGTCTGGGATGACACGGGGGAATTTCTCGAGCCTTGGGTCCTAATCGGTTTCATTTAATTTGTAGTGGAGCTCCATAGAAGAGATGTACAATTGACTTATGTAAGAAGAGTGCTATTTTCAAAGCTCCACAGATAGAAATTTGAGTCAGCTTTCCTTTGTTGCCATCAAAGCAGATGCATTACCCACAAATCAGTATCAGAGTTCTAATTTTTATCAGATTTTCTCACCAGTGCATTAATGCAAGGTTTCAGTCCCCAGTGGAGATCAGATAATAAACGACTCTAGCTATACTGGAAGCTGTGTCTGTGAAGGTTCATCTCCTCTTCCTGTGTGGATAAATGTCTTTTATATAATGGGTTTTAATGCAAAATCCTGTCACTTGTTTCTGAAGGACTCTACCTTTGGTTACCATGCATGAAAGAGGAGCACATCATTAACCAAAGCTTAATCAGCAGAAAAAGATAGATTTCATTGCAAATTAGTTATATGAACTTTATATATTTCCTCTTTGTGGCAGTATAAGTTACCTGTTTCCTCTGTTTCTGGATATTTACACATCCATTTCTGAAAATGCAAACACTGATATTTTCTTTAGCTGGAGATTAACATTTAATTGATTGAGTATTTATACCATTCAAGGTAATGCACTTGGAATGGGGATGGTATGCAGTTTAAGGTCAGTTTGCATATGTAAATATTCTTAATTAAGCGTGAAGTATTTGAAATCCGCCAATTTTATGAAAGCTCACTTTCTAATGCTTTTAGTCAAAGGATTTTATATTAGACTTACCATTAATACCTGCAACCCCAAGACTGAGCTCAGTAAGAACTTTATACATAGATATAGAGCTCGGCTAATCTGTTACTTACAAAATTTGAAGTAAAATGTGGAATGTAAGATTTTGTCAAACCTGTCAAAATGTATATGACCCTAGAAATAGGACTGATTTGCATATTATAGTCAACAGCAATGAGGTGCCAGCTGCACGTAAAATATTTATGCTGAATAGTACACACTAAATATTGCCTGAATCATGGTCTTCATATCTAATATTTCTCTTTTCACACCTGTGTACACTAGTATCCATATTGCTGCCACTGTAGAGGGGCATCTGCACTGGCAGAATTTAGGCTTCACTGTCTCATCCTTGGCTCTATGACATGCGAGTAAAAAGTTTGCACCCTGCCAATGTTATTTGCTGTTTACACTCCGAATTTTTCCTGTTGCTGGTATGGCCTCAGAATGAATGCTGGTCTCAAAATGAAGAAAAGGAGAGACCAGTCTTCTCTCACCCTGTCTGTCTGTGTCTGTAAAGCAACTAGCTGGACCTGCCGAACTTCTCCTCCTTTAAGTGTTGTGAGGATCCTAACCCATAATATTTCTGTTATAGTCACTCTCCTTACATTAGGCATAATTCCCTTCCAAACAGTAGTACTGCTTGAAGGACCGCAGGGGTAACTGCATTTTATGCTCTAGGACAGAAGTTCCCAAACTGGTCCGTGGACCACCAGTGATCTGTGAGCTCCAGTCAGGTGGTCTGCGGATAGTTCCCTCTAAGTTGTGCACCTGGGGGGCCGTACACAAGAGAATGGCCACCTACCTAAAGACCCTGGAGAAGAGACACGTGTAAGGTGAGGTGGTGGCCTTGGGGGGAATAAGGGGTAGGTGGGAAGGGGCAGTGAGGTGAGAAGAGGGGGTGGGGGGAATTTGGGACATGCAGGGCTGTGGCAGCCAGAGAAAGGACTTTCACCAGCTCCAGGGCTACAGCTGCCAGGGGGAGACCCCCCTCCTTCCCAGCCTCAGCTCTGTGGCTGCTGTGGCGGGGGAAGAGACCACCCCCCCCCCCCCAGCCTTCCCAGCCCCAGCTCAAGGGCTGCCATGGCAGGGCAGAGAGGGCACATCCATTGCACTGGAAAGGTAAGACTACTGATATTAAAATATGAGTTATGTGCTTTTATTTGTAGAACAAAAAAAGTTTTCTTTTTATACAACACTTTTATCCAAAGCGCTTTACAATAGTTTAGCTAATGGTACAAACAACATTTGGAAAGATCATTAAATGGTCGGCCGAGACCCTCAGCAATTTTCAAGTGGTCCGTGGAAAAAAAAACATTTGAGAACCACTGGTCTAGGAGTACTAACCTAGGGGCTCTGAAGCCCTGGCTCTAGAGAGAATGGGACTGGAATGCAATTATTCTCTACGCTACTTGAGATCATTAGCACTAAGTCTCCTTGGAAAAACACTTTTATATACTATTGCTGTAGACACAAGGGGGCTGAATTAAGATTACACAGATAAACAATTCTTGCGTTTCCTAACTTTTTGAGTGCTTGACTTTGCAACATTAATGTTTTTTGTTTGTAACTTAGCCTTTTTAAAAAAGCAAACTGGAGGAAAAAAAAAAGTCAATCAGATTGACACCCCAAGCTTCATCAGGACTCACTGACCTCTGCCACTTTGGCTGATGGAGTGACTGACAGTAGTACACACACTGGTCAGGGGCATGACACATGCTACTATTTGCGAAGGGTAGAGGAATGGTCAGACTCAAGAATCTCGGGTTCTGTTCCAGGCTCTGAAGGGGAGTGTTCTCTTGTGCGCGTAGACACTTCTGTTTCACTCCTCAGCTTGACTACTTCTTCTCTGTCCCAGTAGTGTCTTTCCCTGGCTCCACATTCTTGTCTATACTCAGGCTTATGCCAGTCTTTTCACCCAGCTAGCCCTAGTCTCCCATTTTGAGTTTGCTGTTTGAGTCCCAATCCTCTCTGCCACTAGGTCCTAGTCCTGGTCTCCCCCCCCCTCCCCCAGGTTCCTTGCCCCAGTCTTCCCCCACCCTGACTCTTTGAGAAGTGGCTCAATTTTGACACAACTGCATTTTCCAACAGAAAACTGTTCTGTTGGAATTTTTTGACCAGTTGTAATCAATTGCTTAATTGTCTTCATTTTCAAGCCCTTTATTTCCTTCCATCCTGCTGCTATGCACTCTGCTGACATCAATAAATTGCTTGCTTCCCCCCCCACCCCAAATCCCATTTTGAGTCTTCTAAATGTGTTGTTTCTAGCTATCTACCCCAGATGCCACCAGGGAGTGATAATTAGGCACAGAAAGCTAATGGGGTTAGTGTGAAGGGCTCCCCTGACAGCTGCTCATCACCCTGTTGGGTATTAAGGACATAAATTATGTGATTCTGAGGCTCTTTTCTCTCTGGTTCTAATTCACTAGGGCCCACTGGTGCATGGTGCTGAATGCCCTCCTCCCTATTGAATTGATAAAGGAAGAGGGCACTGCAAAGCTACTCCATGTCACACCAGCATGAGGTCAATTAAAGGGCTCCTTGGCTGATTTCTTTAAGATGGCTTGACTGTGTGTGTGTGTGTGTGTGTGTGTTTGTAGAACTGATGGCATTCAGGAATCCTTGACATGCTTGTGAAAGCTGAGCAGTCTTCTTTGGAACTGGATTTACTTCCTCCCCCTTTATGCTTCAGCCCTGAAAGGGATGTAATTAGCAATGTTTTGCACCTGTGTCTATACCATCTTTTGTTCCCAGCCCTCCTCCAATTTTCATGATAGCTCTGTGGACTAGGTAAATATTCATACCCCCATTTTACAAAAGCAAAAATGGAGGCACAGTGATTATATGCCTTGGCCAAGGTCACACCTCAACTCACGGGTGTGGGGGGGAATTGGAACCCAAGAGTCCTGCCTCCCGATTTCCAGCTCTGTCTACTGGACATGTGTTTCCAACCACATTTAAAATTCCACCAAGAGAGAAATTACCAGCAAAGTTTTGGTTTTGACTTTCTGGCATTGTCTGATCAATATGGGCCCTGCCAAAAGTAAATGCTAAGGTAATAGCAAAGATAAAACTTAGGTTGCTTCAGAATGGGGTTAGGTGACACAAGAGTTGAAATGCTGGACCTCGCTGGAGCCTTGTCTATACCACAGCTTCCATTAGCGGGGCTGTATCTGTTTGGAATTATGGCTCCGGGGAAGAAAAATCTGGCTGTGGACAAGAACACTGAGGGTGGAATGTGGCCCTTTGTCTGGAATAGCGATGACTGTTGCAGACAAATGGGGTGGGAGAGAAACAAAACCACCATGAAAAATGCAACAGAATTTGTGTTTCCATCTCACGATGCAGCTAGCAAAGACGACCTGTTGCTAAAATCAAACCAGAAGTGGGGATTGTGGCTGGAAAATCACCAATTCCTCCTCTGACATTTACCAAAACTTCTGTACTATGGGTGGGAGATTCTAGGAGCTGATATGGTTGTTTTTAAAAACAGTAAATTTCCTGAAACTTTCTTTTATGAGTAGGTAAAGACTCTCTCACCTGCTGCCAACATCCCTTGAGAAAACAACCAGCAGGGTAAGATGGTTTAAAACAAAACAGAAACTCCTGCTCTGGACAGTTAATCCATGGCATTTTTAACAGCCCTTCCTGGAGATCTTGGCTGGATGCAGTCACCTGCTTAAATAGAAAACCTTTGATTCTGTGCAACTTGCTCTGATAAGAGGTGTTCCAGTGAGATGTCAATAACCCTCTTCTTGCAGCTATTTCTCTGCTCAGTTCAGGCCCAGATTTAACTAAAATATTAGCCCAAAGAGCTTAAAACTTCTCCTGCTTAATCTAATCCAGGTGGCTCAGCCCAGTTTTATCACCAGCAAAGCCCCATCAGATGCAAGCAGGAGTCTTAAGCATAATCTTCTAAATTGGCTCTCTCCCATATGGCTTGCAGAAATTCTATCATTACATGTAGAAGGGAGGTTTAGATTGGACATTAGGAAAAATTCCTAATTATCAGGGTGATTAAGCACTGGAATAAATTGCCTAGGGAGGTTGTGGAATCTCCATCATTGGAGATTTTTAAGAGCAGGTTAGACAAACACTTGTTAGGGATAATCTGATAATACTTAGTCCTGCCATGAATGCAGGTAACTGGACTAGATCACCTCTCGAGGTCCCCTCCAGTCCTATGATTCTATGTAGGAAAGATGTCTGATTAGTCCCATCCAAGTTTATCTGTTGAGAATCTTGGTGCTGACGGATGTTGGCTGATTCTTTATAGCACTGCTCAAAGCTATTGAACAAACAAAATATCCAGTTTCCAGCATCAGAGTTCTGGATAACTGTAAATTACTCCGAGGCCCTATGCCAAGTTGTCCCAAAACTTTTACTTTTTCATTTACAAATCTTGAGCAAAATTTGTATTTCGTGGGGTGGTTGGTCGTCTTTATTATTTGTATTACAATAGCACCTAGAGGTCCCAACCCAAAGTAGGGCCCCAAGTGTGTTCAGCACTGTACAAACACAAATTAAAAGACCGCATCTGCCCAGAATAACTTCTTGTCAGGGAGCTGCCTAGTGAGCTAGCCGCCTGGCTCCCCGTGCATCTTGCGGAGCTGGAGAGTCCACCTCCCCACCAGGTGGGCAATCCAGGGAACCAGTCAGCTGGGAAGCCCACTGTCTGCCCAGGGAGCTGGGGAGTCCTGACAGCCTTCCACATGGGCTGTGGAGAAGCCTAGCAGCCCACCAAGCAGGCAGCCAAGGGAGCCAGCTAGCTGGTGAGCCTGCTGCCTGGGAAGCCAAATAGTTCAGGGAGATGGGGTGTCTCCTGACCCGGAAGCTGGGCAGCCTGCCAGGTGGGATGCTGGCACACTGGGCAGCCCAGGGAGCTGGGGAGCCCCAGGAGTTGGGCAGGCTGGCAGGAAACCGGGCAGGCAGGCAGTCTAAACGTTGTCAAAAGTTTCAGTGGCGTTGACAAGTTCCCACAGAACTCTTTGATCCCCACGAATTAGCATTTTCTGACAGAAAACTGTTTGGCTGGAAAACTTCCAGCCAACTCTAATCTATCCACTCTCACAAAGGGACAGACTGATGGAGAGAGATCTACTGACTGGCAAATCAGAGCAACAGATGAGATGAAATCCGCAGACAGATCTGGTGCTATGGAGGACTACGGACGGTGTCCCTAGCCTCTGTTTGCCAGAAGCTGGGAATGAGCAGCAGGGGATGGATCACTGGATGATCACCTCTTCTGTTCATTCCCTCTGGGGCACCTGGCACTGGCCACTGTCAGAAGCCAGGATACTGGACTAGATGGACTTTTGGTCTGACCCAATATGGCTGCTCTTAGATACTGATCCAGGTGGAGAAGATGAACATACAAGTCAGTGGAGAACTTGCTGTAATGCAGAGCACTATCTGTGGTTCAGCCTCCTCTGCACTGCCATCCTCAGAAAAGTGCTTCTTCCAGGACCCATGAAATCTCTAGGCCACCCCTTAAAGTGCTAATATGAAAACAAATGATGGCAAAACCCACCCATCCCCATTCAAAAGAAATCCAGAAAAACACAGAAGCAAATCATGCAACTAATGACATGGGCTAATTATCAATGTGCAGTCACTTGCTTTTAGCTGCACCATCTCCCTCATCTGCCATTAGCCCAGGGCGGGGACCTCTTTTTCTCATATGCCTGTAACGCCCCACTTTTGGTGTAAGAATAATAATAATCCTGACAACCTTTACGAACACAGACTGGGATTCAAAGTCAAGCCCAAACCTACAGCCATGGGGGGGAGAGAGAGAAAGATCCCATTAAGAAAAATGTTGTCAAGGAAACTGTTCTCACTCTATGCAGCCAATAATGCACAAAGAAAATTCTCTCTGCTGCACAGCTCAGTACAGCATGAGGTAGGCTCCACAAATGTAATTAGGACAGCAGGAACTCAGCGTGGCTACAAAGACTTGTTTTGATTCCCATGTGGACTCCCATCCCAACCTGCTGTCGCTATTTTTTGAATCTTGAGTAACAAGCCAGACTTGCTTTCCTTGTATGACGCTGGCCAGAAATTTTAAATGGGAGAAGGGTGAGGAGGAAGGTGACATATGTTAGAACAGACTGGCTCTTGGTAGTGGTATTCTTCCTGCAAGCATAATTATTCAAGCAAGACGAATACCCTGCATTTCAGTTAATTTCTCTCCAGCTTGTGTTAAATCCATTGCAGGATGCCTTGCGTTTGACATTTACAACTGCCCTTAATGACAGTAAATTTAAACCCAACAGGGAAGCTGTGGATTGCTGCCAGGTCTGTAAATGCCACTGTATTTAGATAGGATTCCTTTAGGATCACCCCTGTGGGGGAGGTTACAGCCTTCACGATTGTACTAACTGGGACCAGGAGCAGTAAGAGCATTGATCTCTCTCGCACATGCATGCTTTCAGAATCCAGACTCATGTCACTGATAACCTGAGGTTGCTTCCTGGTTACTAGGTAATACCAGTATTCAAGGTGAAGCCCTGATTTCTGCAAACACAATTTTTCTTATGGATTTCCTGTCTGCTTGTTGTTAAACTGAGACAAACCTGCTCATTCATTTCAGGCCCTCAGACTGGAATTAAATTGTGTTCCCAGAGGCCCAGCAAAATTACCAAACCTTGTGCCTTTGCTTGGAAATTGTTTTTAAATGAATTTTAGTGCTCACAATAGCTAGAGGATGATTGAACTGGCTCAAATCAGGAGCCATGCAGTCGAGCATACAGCTCTGTGAGCGCACCTCAATATATTCCAGTCCCCCAGGCCCAGCTGTTCCAAAACTGTCAGGCAACATCCACTCCTGAGCCCTCACACCCTGTCAGTAATCAAACTAAATCCAGACCTACAATGAACTCCTCCTGTATTCCTGTCCTAGACACCTACACAGCTCTGCTGATGCACCTCACACCTGACCTGCAGCATCCTTTGTTTATCTTAGTCCTTGTTCTCTTCTGAATAGAGACTTTCAGCTGTGTCCTATTTTGCCAGATGGCGCAAGGTTTCTTCTGATGTGTCAAATATCAATTAGGGACCAGGGTGAATCGATTAAAACCATTTTCACTTGTAAATCCAGCACTCTGTAAGCCAGTCCGGCGCAGCTGAAAGATGAGGGCTCTAATCTATTTCCCCCACCAACCCTTTTGTATTTATTATTTGTATCTACTCCCTTTATTCCACCTGTTTGAGAACAATGGGTGATTGCAAGAGGGCAGCTGCTGAAAAATGCCACACGGGCTGGATCAAATCAGCAGGTGACATTTTTTCACTGTGATTCTCTTCAAGATCAGCTGGGGCTGCAACAAACCAGCCGCTCTTTCATTTACTAGAGGACAAAACTGCTATTACCCAGTCTTAGAAGAACAGATGAGTGGACTATGATTGCGTGTGATGTCCCTGTCTAGCTGCGAAGCGGCACCACGGTGGCAGTGACGCACCAGCATGTCGAAGCCAGGCTGCTGCAAGGTTCAAGAGGAGAAAAGGCATCTGGAAGGAGAATTTTTTTTATTTGTTTTTTATCCTTCAAAATCACATAACTATCAACGGCCTCTGAAAGCCTAGAGAGGGAACAGGCCGTTGCTTCTTAAAAGATCTTTACATCTGTCGTTTGCTTGCTGGATAGTGGATTCAAACTCTCTGCACTGCTCCCCAAAAGTACCATTTGGAAGCTGGGCAGACCCTCTCGTCTGTGGAAGGACAAATGCCAACAAGGGTGATTTAATTTTTAATCTCATAGCATTTTATTTTATAAATCTTGCTGATGATGTGAATCAGGGAAAGATCCAAAGTACGTATTAGAAGGGAATTCAGATCGCCTCAAAGGAAGATGGAGGAAGGCACTATTGTCAAACCCATGCATTCCAAAATAATGAGATTTGCATAAAAACTAACATGATTAAAAAAGACCATTTTGGGTTCTTTCTATTTGCATTCTGGGCTCGTAGGATCATACACGGGTCACATTTTCAAGCTTTACTCTGCAGCCATGGGGCTAGAATTGCACTTTTCTCTAAATAACAGCTGAGCTTTTCATGCAAAACTCTTAATTCTGCCTGCCATGGCTTTAAGAAAAAGACCACATATTGTGAGAGCTGTCAACACTGGGAAGGAGTCGAGAGGCTGCTAGAGGAAGGGAGGAATGCTTTTAGAAATGAGTAACAAACAATGAATTTTTCATCCTAGAACACCAAGCTGCTGAATTTGGATCTGGATTCACAACTGAAGTTGGCTGCGGAGGGGGGAGAGTTCAGTGCTGTGGTTGTGGATCCAGCTGTGTGTAATTTGCTGCAACCTGCCACTTCTTTCTGCTGTCCACTGAAGGTCTCACCTTTGCTTTCACTTGCTATGCAAAACACTGAGCTGTGGTTAGTGGTCAATGGCCATCTCCATTTTGCTTTCTGGCATCCCGCCCCTGCCGAGTAGTTCGCTAAACAGGTGTCTCTCCCCGCTTGTTTGATCAGGGAAAAGTTTCATAAGCTCTGGCTACAGTGGAGATGGAGACACCGTTAATGCTGCTGCTGTTTGGCAGGGAGAGAGCTCCCCTCTGCCTGCTCTTGTGCATTCTGCCCTTGTGCACTTTGCCTGGCCACCCTATGGGAATATCCAGGAACCTATCACAATGATCCACCAAGGTCTGCATCACCACTGACTAACACTCCTGACTGTGTAATGTGCTCCTGGGTTTGTTGGGGGTGGGGGGAGACATAGAATGGGTGCATAGCTTACAGCAATGGCTGGAAACACCAACTGTTTAAATCTCTCAATAATCTCTAGCACACTGGCCACCTTGACCACACACCCCTGCAACAAACTGTAATTGCCCTGCTCTCCTCCATCTCAACAGTACCCACCATGGTGCTCCTGATTCCAAACTGGTGCCCAGCTGATTGGCAGCTATCTGGGGATGCAGTCAGCTCCCAGGAGGCAATCAGCACTCTGTTTCACACAGTGAAGGAAGCTCTGACCCTTATGGTTTGGTGGTGCATTATCTGGGCTTGTTCACTTTCCCTATTCTGATCCCACCTTGAGACCAAGGTGTTTGCACCAGTCTGGGGCTGTGGTCCTGATCCAAAAGGGCCGCTGCATCCCATAAACATCATCTTCAAGCACTCCACCAAGCCAGCTTCTCTGGGAGGTGTGGTTAGGTGAATGAGTGTTGCCACAAAAACTCCAAAAACTGCTGGTCTTGGTCTCCGGCTGTACACGGATCACACCAGAACAGCCCCCAGAACCTCACTACAGCTGCCTTGCAGAAGCTCCAGCCTCAGCTCTTCTTGCCGAGCAAGGAATGAGAGTTGAGCATTCATCCCGGCCTCCAATCAGAGGACAGAATTAGCATCTATTTTGCTGATAGGGAGAAAAGAGGCCATCTCATTGATGCAAATGGGTCTGGGCTTCCTCACACGCAGCCCAAGATACTGCTTGGTCCTTCCTGCCATCTAGCAGTCCTGTGCTGATTCAGCAAGGCACTGAGATAGCCCAGTCTGCTCTCGCAGCAGAACTTTCTGCCTGATTCCTCCTCTCCCCAGATGCTCAGAGCCTGAATAAAATTGTCTCTGAGCATAAATACCCCCGGAGGACGAGTGGCAGTCCCCGGGGTCCCAATCACTCTGGAATGACATCATTAGGCCTGTAGGGGAACTAACTGTACATCTGAGCTTCCAGATCAATTAGAATCAACTCCTTGTTCTGGGCATAAAAAATATACTAGGAGCATTTGCCCAGTGGACCCAGCAGTGAATCAATTATGGAAAGTGGTTAGTGCTGTGCTGAGGAAATGCCTTTTAGCCACACAGCAAACAGCAGGTTTGTTTTCTCTTCTTCCTTTTTTGGCCGTGTGTCTGCCACTTGCTTGACTGGATCAATGCACCAGGAACCGTTCAAACTAATTTCAGCCCTGACTCCATCCATCACCCCATCCCCCTCCTGCCCTCACCCTGCTTTGCCTCTTTTAGCAGCAGACACACATTGATTCACATACCGCTCTCAGAGTTGCCTGAGTGCACAGGGGGTTTCTTCTTCCTTTAAAAGTAATTGCATTTAGGTACCAAGCCTGGGGACCTTGCGGAATTCCAGCATGATAAGACTGTTTGATATGTCCTGGTTTTCTGCTGTCCCCATCCCTGCTTCCTCTGTTGTAACCCTTGCTGTCCAGCAGGCTGGATATAGTTGAAAGGAAAGTACATGAGCTCCTAACCTTTAAGATCCCACACACCTCGGTGCCAGCCCACATCTCTGCACTCATTCATCCTACCTCTCGCCTAATTACTCCTCTTGTCTCCTTCTTCCACTCTTGGATTTGCACCGTTATTCATGCCACCTTTCCACTTTACTCCTTTAAATCCACTTCTTCTGTGGAGCCTGTTCAATCCTAGTCTTTTGGGGAGCTCCTTCAATCAAGGTACTGGACCTTCAAGGTACAAGGACCTTGAGCTTTGCTGATCACTTTTGCACTGCATGAGTCTCCACACAGCACAGACCAACCTCCCAAAGTCCTGTCCCAAGCATGAATTGCGCTCTGTGTCAAATTGTAATGAGACCTCTGTGGAATGGTCTCTTCAACAGCTGTTCCAAAGTCCTGGTCAGGACCCTAGAGAAGATGACCCTGGGGACATTACAAAGCATTCTTACATTGTTCTCCTCCTTGCTAATGATGCCTCTACATCTTCCACTCACAGGATATTGTCCCATATATTGTCATTGTCTGAGTTAGACTGGAAGCTCCATGGGGCAGGGGCCTTGTCTTTCTATGCATTCTGTAAAGTGCAGTGTATCTTACTTACGGTGCTGTGTAAACAATAGCGCATGTCAGAACGTGTTCTCAAACGACACACGTTTAATATCAAAGAGAGAGAAAACTGCATGTGTCCTCTGTGACTCCGCTTCATTCCATTTGGTTTGAGTGCTTTGCTCAAGGTCTCTTGCGGGCCCACTTCCTGACAACCACTGCCATCCTGCCATTCTTCCAGGTAACAATTTTGAGGACAAGTCCAAATGTAACCTCTCAATGTATAAGACCTGTACTGAAACTGCAATAATACAGAGTAATTGTTTTTCTAGTCAGCCAAGGCTTCCCGACTGCAAAATCTGCAGAGCCTAATACAGCAAGCAATGGTTTCATAATGGACATCAGCAATTTCTCAGCTACCTGAAAACCAGTACTGAATCGATAGGCCGGAAGAACTGGAGTAGCTTTGATCTGTACCCTGTTACGCCCTCCCACAAGGCCTGGAAGAAATATATTTGCAGACTTATAAAATTAATTGATTTCCTCAGTGTGGATGAACAGGTGCACTCATTTACTTAGAATTCTCTGGAACTTTGATCGATCGATCTCTCTCTCCCTCCCCATCCACCCTCCCTCTCTTGCATTATCATCACTATAGTATCATCACACTTCATAAAACTTGCATTATAAACTCAGGTCTCCCTCATGTTTGCTGTGTAGTTGAAGTGGAAAACAAAAGAGGATGGCACAGCAATGCTAATAGGAGAGGGATTTTCTCCTGGCATATGTGGAATTCACAGTACCTCTACAGCAAGAAAATGAAAATTATACTAAAACGCTGCTGGGATTTATTTAATGCTCAGTTTGCATTTGGTGTGATACAAAGAGGGAATTTTAGATGGATTTGGGGTGACCCATCCTAACAGAATTCAGACAAGAAGCAATTCCTCAGTCAAGAAAGATTCAGAGCACACACTTATTAAATAAGAACATGGATTTTTTTAACTAAAATGATAAATTACCTGCAGCCCTTGAACTCCAGGTATGCTGCAAGTACAGCATAGCAAGGTTTTTGTGCCCTTGGTTATACAGTATGTTATTTTCTTACATACAGTGATAGTACTTTGCAATTATATAGCATGTTCCATTCACAGAATTTTGAGAGGATTAGTGATTTAATCCTCACATCACCCCAGGAGGCAAGCAAGGATTAATGCTCCCATTTTATAGATGTGAATTGAGGTGCAGTGAAATGAATTGACTTGCCCCAATTGACTTGTGGCTGGTCCCAGACTTAGACTGTCAACTCTTTGGGGCAAGGACTGTCTGTTTGTTAGACGTATGTGCTGTGCCTAACAATGGGGTCCTGATCCCTGACTGGGGCCCCCAGGTAGTGCCATGATACAAACAATAAGGGCTGAGAATCAACCTAGCTCTCCAAGTTCTAGCCTTCATCAACAGACCCTTCTCCTATAACAGTAGGCAGTGTAAAATAGCATTAGGCAGATCTTTATTTTACAAATATATGGAGGCACTAAAGAAACTAACTGCTAACAAAATATAAGATAATGGGATAATAGCGCTGGTTCTCAGAATGTCAGCCAGTGACTCCTACTTCAAGTCAGGTGTGTCAAACATCTAACCTACTTGCTGTGCTTAGCTGACACCCATGACAGATTTAGGTTGTTTATTTACTGTTCTGTTTCTAAGTTCTTAGCCATTTCTATGCTCTTATCCTGCTTTCATCCCATGGTATCCAAGAGCATTCCAGGGTTTAAAAGGAACACAGTTGACTAACATCTGTCCACTGTGGTTTCTCTCTTTGTCCTCCAGGGGTGAAATTACAGGAGTTTTGCTTGTTTGTTTTAATGTTATTTAGGGCTTGTATAAACATGAAAGTTATTCCAGAAAAAGATAGGGAAAATATAAGAGCTGTTCCTGAATAACTCCCAAGAGAAGCCCTTAATAGCTGATGTTTATGGGTTATTGTTGGGGAAGGCAAAGTGGAAGAGGTGTGCTTTACATTTGGACTAGAAAATGGGGCGGTTAGTGGTGGTTTTTTAGATCTTGCAGTAACGAGTTTGACAGGCTAGGGTTGGCCTCTGAAAAAACCTACAGAATGCAAACTTTCACATGGAAAAAAGTGATAGCTCTTATGGTGGTGAAGAAATCATCCCAATGTTGCCCAATCTTACAGAGCCTGAAACAACCCTGCCCTCCCACCCCCACCCCGGTGAGGAGAAATGTGAGCTGCCTCTTTCATCCCAGTAGGGTGGTGACTGTTATGCTGCTGGATCTTTCTGCAAATTTCCCACTGCCATCAATGGGATATGTGCTGTGGATAAAGGATAATTTAACTTGGATTTCTTCATAGCCCTGGGCCACAAAACATAACTAAACATTTAATTCGTCCTAATGTCAGTTTGACAGCCCTACCCTGGTAGAAGTTTGGGGCTATGTGCTAGCTATTTGTGACAACTGGAGAGATGGGGTTTATTCCCAGCTCTACCACTGACCTACTGTGTGACCCTGGACAAGTCCCTGTGCCTCTGTTTCCCCTCAGCTCTTTGTCTGTCTTGCATAGAATGACTGTAAGCTTTGTTGAGCAGGGACCATCTTTTACTATGAGTCTGTACAACCTCTAGCACACTGGGGCCCTGCTTTCAGCTAAGATATGCAGATGCTACTATAATAATCATCATATACCCCACACAACTAATAAAAGTTGTCTGAACCAGCGGGACAGCAGCTACTCAGGGAACACTGGTCAGAATACACGGATTTATCTTTTAACCTTTAAATTCTGTGCTGTGGAACGGTGATCGCCAGCCTCCAAAAGTGGAGTCCTCTACCTGGGCAGTGGCAGGGCAAGCTTCCCTTTATCTTGCCAACATGCCTCGCCCATGACCTAGAGGGAACATTTCTTGCCAGAGTACAAGAATTACAAGCAGAGTGTGCCACTGCAGGGCTTATGGCTGTAGTCATATCCATCCCCACCCAGCAGTTTAATTGAAGCGTTTGATGGCGGTTTCCAAGTGCGTCAGTTGTTCAGTGCTGGCTGGCTTTGTGGAACAATTAAGTTTACAGGGACTTGAAAGGCTTCCAAGGACAAGGACAAACTCAGGCTAGGTAAGTCACCAGGAATAGTGTGGTGATCGGACTTGACCACCCAGGGCTTGTCTACACTGACACTTTACAGCACGGCAACTTTCTCGCTCAGGGGTGTGAAAAAACATGCCCCCCACCCCCGAGCACTGCAAGTTTCAGTGCTGTAAAGCACCAATATAATCCGTGCTCCCAGTGCTGGTAGCTACACCCCTCGTGGAGGTGGGTTTTTTAGAGCGCTGGGAAACCTCTTTTAGAGCACTGGGCCTGGTATGTCACCTGCACACAGAGCTTGAGTGTAAATGGAGGCTGAATTGCAGCACACCCCACACATGCGCACACTGCTGTGAGATTTAGCATTTGGGGTACCACAGATACCACTGGGTGCCAGTCAATAGGTCACCTAAGGGGCAGATGGTGTGCCAAGCCCACCACAGAGGTAGGTGGATCATCATTAGGGTTGTTGGGATTTGCTGCATGTAATGGGCGGGAAGGACTGAGTGGGTAATCTTGGCAATGTCACCTTCCTGCTAACAAAATTATACTCCCCCTTGGGCAACGCACAGCCCCCACCGAAGTGCCTCCCTACTAGGCCTCAACTTCTAGTCACACCCATCCCAGCTACCAATGCCAAGACAACCCCAACCAGCCCCCTCCAAACTAACCCCAGGACACACCCAACCAGCCCCCCAGCTATAACACACTGAAAGCCCCCAACCAGCCCCCCCCGGCTATAACCCCCAGAAACTGCCCAATCAGCCAACAGGCTGTAACCCCCTGAAACTCCCACCCAGTCGTCCCCCCAGCTGTAACCCCCTGAAGCCGTCCAACCAGCCCCCCCCCACTGTAACCCCCTGAAGCCGCCCAACCACCCCCCCGGCTATAACCCCCTGAAACCCTCAACCAGCCCCCCCCACTCTAACCCCCTGAAGCCGCCCAACCACCCCCCGGCTATAACCCCCTGAAACCCTCAACCAGCCCCCCCCCAGGCTGTGACCCCCTGAAACCTTCAACCAGCCTCCCCCCGGCTGTAACCCCCTGAAACCCTCAACCAGCCCCCCCCGGGCTGTGACCCCCTGAAACCCTCAACCAGCCCCCCCCCGGGCTGTGACCCCCTGAAACCCTCAACCAGCCTCCCCCCGGCTGTAACCCCCTGAAACCCTCAACCAGCCCCCCCCCGGGCTGTGACCCCCTGAAACCTTCAACCAGCCCCCCCCGGCTGTGACCCCCTGAAGCTGCCCAACCAGCCCCCCCCCGGCTGTAACCCCCTGAAACCCTCAACCAGCCCCCCCCCCGGGCTGTGACCCCCTGAAACCCTCAACCAGCCCCCCCCCCGGGCTGTGACCCCCTGAAACCCTCAACCAGCCCCCCCCGGCTGTAACCCCCTGAAGCTGCCCAACCAGCCCCCCCCCGGCTATAACCCCCTGAAACCCTCAACCAGCCCCCCCCGGCTGTAACCCCCTGAAGCCGCCCAACCACCCCCCCGGCTATAACCCCCTGAAACCCTCAACCAGCCCCCCCCCCGGGCTGTGACCCCCTGAAACCCTCAACCAGCCCCCCCCCGGCTGTAACCCCCTGAAACCCTCAACCAGCCCCCCCCGGCTGTAACCCCCTGAAGCCGCCCAACCAGCCCCCCAGCTCTAGCTCGCCAACCGACCCCCCCCGCGTTCCCAGAAAGCCCCGCCTTCCCCGGCTCACGCGCAGGGGGAGCGCCCCCGTCGGGCGTCACGTGCCGCAGGTGTGAACTCGGACTCGGCGCGGGCCTCGCCTCAGCTACGTGATCGCCTTCCGCCTAACGGCCGCCCGGGCGCGCGTGCCCTGTCACGTGGTGCGTGCGCCGCACGGGCCCGAAGGCACCACCGGTGAGTGGGGGAAGGGAGAAGTGGGCGGGGCGCCGGGAGCCCCCCCACGGGGCTACGGGACCCTGCGTGGGGGCGGGGTCCTTGTGCCCTTCGCCCCGGGGGTCCGTCGGCCCCTCCCCTCGGGGTGTGGGGCGGGGTCCCTGTGCCCCTCCCTCCGGTCTGTGCCCCCCCCCCCTTGCCGGACTCCCCCAGGGTGTGGGGCTGAGGCCCTGTTAGTGCCCAAGGGAGGGATCCCGGTGCTATAATTGTCGCTCTGTAGATGTACAGCATCACTGTGGTGCCCGGGGCATGTTGCGTGTGCATGGGCGTGCGTGGGACCCTGCCTGCCTGTGTGCGGCGCACGCATGCAGCTGCCTGGTGTGTGCATGAACACCTGCAGTCTCACATGGGGGGTGTGGGGCACCCGTGGGCGGATAAGATTGAGCATGCGTGTGCAGACACACAGCATGAACGTGCCCAGGCCATCGGAAGCACGACTGGGCGTGCAGGAGGGAGCGCTGGTGTGTATGAGGTTGCGCAAAACTGCATGGGGGTGTGGTGCACTTCAGAAAAAAAATAAGACATCTTGTTATTTCTTTTATATAATCATGTGAAAGAATAATGTGGGGAAAAGGGCCCCGGGAGGAAATTTGTACGGGAGGACTAAGGCCACATTTTCACAGTTACGTGGCTAACGTTAAGCATCTAAATCCACACTGAGCCACCTACACAAGTAGTCTGATTTTCAGAGGTTTGGGGATCCCACAGCTCCAATGGGGAACTCAAGTTAGAAAATTTAGTCTGTTGTGAAGGAGGAGAGCCTTGAGGAGCCGTGAGTGTGTCAGAATGCACTACAGAACCTTTAGTGTGCAGTGGCCGGGTTCACATGGTGAGTTAGTGCATGGCAAGCTGCTGTACACAAACTCGCCATATAGACAAGTCTGAGATTTCAAGTACAGGGGACAATGTGGGAGAAATTAGCAGAAGTGATAGGAGATGTTGAGCTGGCAGAGGTTAAGGGGATAAGCTAAGGAACAGGAGAACTCGACAGAAAAAGTTATGTAGGAGCAGCTGTTAACTTTGAATGTGGCCATTGTACTTATGTTGTCCACAGAGAATAATGATTTTTTTACAAGTTACCATGATTCTGTTTTGTTTTTCAACAGTTGCCTCTGTAAGTGCTGTGGGGAACAAGTCTGTTCTGCAGGAGTTTTGAAAAGCATTTCTGTTGCAGTTACTTGAGGAATGAAGTGAAACCAGAAGTACCTCCATCCTGAAGAGAGTTAAACTGAAGAGAGCTGTGTGTCCATCAACTGATTCATCAGTTGGCAGCAAATAAATAAATAAATAAAAGAAGAGGAGGAGAGCCTCAAACAGTCCATTAATCCTAATGGAGAACCAGAGGTTTCATGGTGAACACTCAAACTTTTGTCTGAATGTGGACATTGAAAACATGGAAACATCAAACACGGAAGCAGGTTCCCTTGGCACTGGGGACCCTGACAGAGACATAAATCCAGAAAAAGAAGTGTTTAAGAAAAGGGCTGTTGTGGCTGGTGAGGCTTTTGAAATTCCTAAAATAAATGGTGTCAACGATGATGATAACGATAAAGGAAGCAGAACTGTCCAAAGTGAAACATGCTTTGATATTGGTGATGATTTGGATGAAAATTGTATTAAAGGACTCAGTAGCACTCTACAAATCCCAGACCTTGAGGCACTGGGGCAAAATGAGAAGTCACATAGCATGAAAAGCCGTTTGAAAGTCCAAAGTCCAGAAGAATCAGTAACGTTACAGGGAGCGAGACTGACTGTTTTGAATGCTGTCAAAACAGAGTTTCATCTTAATAATGAAGGAACCAAATTGAAAGAATTGTTAAGTCAAATGGACTTTTCAGGAAATCTTTCAAACTCCTGGGACCAGGGAACTCACTCCAAGTTGCCCATCTTTCCTGATCTGAAAGAGGAGAAAGAGTTGTTCAGGTTACCGTGTGATTTTGCCCTTTACCCTCTATGGCTCTTGAGAACATGAAGGAAAAAGGAGGACGTTCATTAACAGAAAAGTTTAGGATTCTCCCCACTGCAAAAACTTCCTTACCCACCCCAAACAGATCTCCCTTAAGCCGCTAAACTCTTATACAGCCCTCCAGACAAGCTCCCAACCAGCCCACACCAGTTGTGAAAACCCCTAACTAAACTCCCCTTCCATCTGCTAAATCCTACTGAATCTATCTGAGAGGCTGACTAGCCAGACTCCCCAGTTTCCAAAACCGTCACACACAGTAACAGACCCCCAACCAGTTTCTTCCAGTACTTGTCAGACCCCATTTCTGTGTCCCACTGTGCCAGATCTACAACTATCAAACCAGACCCCTTTGTAGATGATAGGCACAGAGCAGTTTATGGCACATGGAATCATAGTGAGCCCTTGGGGAAGAGGATTCCCTTTACAGGTCTCATGCAGGGTGTGAAGTTTACCTTGTTCCTGTCTAAAGTTCCTGCCTGTTCTGAGGCTCAGATGTGTCACATGTTTGGGGGTGGTATGGAGCCAGAGTTGCTGTTCTTTTTGTCCTCTGAGCACCTGAAAGAGGCAGGTTGAACAGGGTCTGTGAAGTCTTATGGGCACTTCCTGTTATTTATAGCTGCCATTTGTAAGTGATGTGGGAACGAGGGAAAGAGATTTTACATAGTAGCATGAAGCTCTGTGATGAGCCTGTTTTAAGAACATAAGAATGGCCATACCGGGTCAGACCCAGGGTGACCATACATCCAGTTTTGGCTGGAACAGTCCCTTTTTTAAGCCCTATCCTGGCCATCCCAACTTTTTTGGAAAAAGTGGGCATTTGTCCCATTTACTCTTGCCATCTTGTTGAGTTTGCAAGAGCAAACAGGACAAATGCCCACTTTTGTCAAAAAAGTGAGATGTGGAAGAACAATGCCAGCCCCGTGGTCAGGGAGAGGCAGAGCTTGGATGAGCGGCGATGCCAGCCCCAGCCTGGTATGGGGGGAGGAGTGGGGCAGGGCTCGGGCTAGCTGCTTGGGCCAGCACCGCAGGCGTGGGGTGTGGGGAGGGCTCGGGCTAGCCCCACACGATGTCCTGTTTTCCCTTGGGGAAATATGGTCACCCTAGTCGGACCAAAGGCCCGTCTAGCCCAGTATCCTGTCTTCTGATAGTGGCCAATGCCAAGTGCTTCAGAGGGAATGAACAGAACAGATAATCATCCAGTGATCCATCCCCCCGTTGTCCATTCCCGGTTTCTGGAAAACAGAGGCTAGGGACACCACGCCTACCCATCCTGGTTAATAGCCATTGATGGACCTGTCCTCCATGAATTTATCTGTTTCTTTTTTGAACCCTGTTATAGTCTTGGCCTTCACAACAACTCATTGGAGTGGAGTACTGTGTTGCCCTGGGGTCTTGTGACCACGGAATGGGGCAGGGCAGCAGAGCATAGGTGCCCTTTGAGGCCCCTCAATCTGATGAACTCTGAGGGGACTGCTGTGGAAAATGGAGCTCTGAGAGAAGGCCAGAGCAAGCCCAAGCCCATGGCTACTGAATTCCATGCTGGGGGCAACTGACTGTTTAATATTTCCTTTTTAAATGGTTAAACAATCAGGATGGGAAATAAAAATTATAATGAATAATTAATGGTAGTATTTATAAATCCAGTTAATTATTTATCATTATGAAGTGCTAGGTGCTCATTTAGAGCCATACACCACATCCCCATTTAATTTCCATTGATATGGCAGAGCTGTGTACACCTGGAATCAGGTAGCATATGGCTCTTTAGATGGCAACAAGTCCAGTAATGCACTGCATGTTTTGTGAATATCAGCCAATAGGGGGACACTTTGTGTGTTTTGAGTGTCTCAGTACCTTAGGCCAATTCTGAACTAAAAAGTTAGTCTAACCCAGCTACGTTGCTCATGAGTATGAAAATCCACAACCCTGAGTGATGTTGTAAAGCTGACTTAGCCCCTTGTGTAGACAGCGCAAAGTCAACAGCAGAATTCTTCCATTGACCTAGCTACCACCTCTCGGGGAGGTGGGTTAACTACAGTGAGGAGAAAATCCCTCCTATCACTGGAGTGAATGTCTACACTGAAGCGCTATAGCATTGCTAGTGAAGACCTAGCCTTAGAAATGGATGTTCCCTCTTTTCACGTGTTTCTGCTGACCCTGTAAAACTCATGTCAAAGCTGTCGCACTGTCACAGGACTTCCACTACATCGTTTCATGGCAGCAATACAACCAGTATGCTTTTTAACCTGCAGAGATTAAACGTGGGACACAGTATGAGATACAGACCCAAAATGGGGGATAATACAAATAGTATAAGAACCAAGAAACCATGTGGTATTAATTTCTTTAGCATAGACAACCTCCATTTTATTATGCAACAGTTCTGATATCAGTAATTTACAGAATTGAAAGAGATATCATAAGGTCTTTGTGGGATGGAGGCAAATTTGGGTCTAAACAAGGAATGTCTCTTCAAATGAGGGTCAGTGGAGAGAGATGGTAATCAGGCTTGAAAACTGGCCTGGGTACTTAAGATTCTTAATGTCTGACTCTGCAAGGTGCTAGAGCATTTTCAGTCCCACTAAAGTTAGATGAGAAGTCTTGTAGATCCTATAGTAACTCGGGAACTTCCACCACCCCTTTAAGATACAATTGTGATGAGGGTTGGACAGTGTCTCTTTAACTGTTAACTTTGATTGTAACACTGGTATTCCTGAGTTGCCCTCACAAAATGAAAGCATTATTTTCTTGTTTCACCTCACAGCTTTCACCTCGCAGCTTGCAATGAGCAAGTTACAGGCAAGAGAGTGGGAGAAACACATGCCAGTGACCGTGTTTCAAATGAAGAGCAGAGTGAACAGTCCGCAGTTACTCTGAATGTGGTTAACCAGTACAAGGTGTCGTCAGAAAGTGAAGTCAGAGTATCTAGAGAGGGTTCATCATACTGCAGAAGCCCTTATGTCAGAGAAATAAAAGCAAAGGAAACAGATTTTAGAGAAAAGCTGATTGTGTCTGGTGGGCCTTCTGAAAGTCCTAAGCAAAATTGTGACAATGACAAGACGGGAAGCAGAACAATTCTAATTAAACCCTGTTCTGTAGTCTTGAAAGACCTCAGGGACGAGTTAAAAGAAAAATGTGAAGATTCTTTAATAAGCGTAGATATTGAAACAGAGTCACTAAAAATGCAAAATGAGAGGCAGGCCAGTTTTTCTGACCTTCTGGAAGTTCCTTTACATGATGTTTTAGATAACAACGATGTTAAAAACCAAAATAAAATCATAAAAATTCAAAACATTAATGCACTGTTGGAAAATGAGAAATTGAACAACACAGAAAAGAAAGAGATCAAAAGTCCTGAAGAAGTAGTCACTTCAAGAGGACCAAATAGTATGGATACAAAGATTCACCATAACTCTGAAGAAACCCAAGGAGAAGGGTCATTTACTCAAATGGACTCTCCAGATCTTTCAGATATGATTGAGGAGGGCATTTTCTCTAGGCTGTCTCTTGTGGAAAAAGAGTATAAGAGTTCTGCCATAAATCTCTTTAATGTGGAAGAGGAAGGCTCAAGGGCAAAGAGGTTACAGTCAGATTCTTGCCCTCTGTCCAACATGACTCCCGAGGTACAGAAGGAAAAAAATAGAGAGGTAATAACACCTGTTCCAAAGTTTAGGAAACTCTGGAACAATCCAGTTAAGCAATTAGAAAGGGAAGAAATATCTTATCGCTATTTAGTGATGAATCCAAATAGAAAAGGATTTAATTCTAGACTTTCAAGAAGACTTTTTACCAGTAATATTAGTCAGTCCAGCAGGATTATTCTGGCACCTGGGAACACTATGCCGACTGAGGATCTTCAAGGAATTCCAGTAGAAGGTACCTCCACATATTTGTCAGTCAACAAGACAGAAAATGTGTTTGGTGAAGGAAAGTCCCATAATAGATCTCTCCTGCCTGATGAGAGTGATAGTAGTGAACACATACACGTCACAATCTGTGAACCCAGCTGCATTTCACCACCTGTTGTGGAAAAGTTTGAGGCTAATCAGAAGGGTGAACTTCTTAGTGCAATGAAGAATCACGTGCCCAGAGTGGAAAGTTTGGTTCAATATTTCTTAGACGAATCAGCTGAAGAAGTTTCCCAGGGACAGTTCAATGTGGAAGAACAGATATCCTTAAACCAAGGAAACTTCAAATCCAATAATGAAAGTGATGATAGTTCTTGGTTTCTGATGGAAATTGCAGAGGACTTAGATAATGTAGATGTTACGAATGTCCCTGATGGGCAAAATAAGGCTGTGCAAGAGGAGACTAGAGGAGAGGATTTGAATCCTAGTAAGGTCACCTTGCAGTCACAAAGCATGGAGGTTCCAGTGTCAGAGAGACACAAGGCAGAAAGTCATTCTCGCTCCGATGACATAAACAAAATCAAGCACAATGGTATTAAAAAAAGCACAGCTCTTTGTTGTCTTGAATCAGACAGAGATGGACAAATTAGTTGTGTAGAAAAAAAAGTGGCTCTGGATTCAGCCAAAGAAACCTGTCTCACAGGGGTATGTACAAATACTGGTTTTAGGGATCAGGATCATGAATATATGCATACAAGAGAGCAAATTTCAGACTTGGCTTTAATTTAGGGTATGTCTTCACTGCAGAATTAGCCTGAATGACTGGCCCCCAGGTTGGCTTAGCCTGGGTCTGAACAGCCATACTGCAAAGCCAGACCCAAGTTACTGTGTCCTCGCTGGTTCTGCATGTGTGTTGCCAGGACTTCTGGGGCCATCCCATGCAGGGCCGACTCCAGGCACCAGCTTTCCAAGCAGGTGCTTGGGGTGGCATTTAAAGTGGGGCGGCAGTCCGTGTCCCGCAGTGGCAATTCAGCGGCAGCAATTCGGCAGCAACTGCTTGGGGCAGCAAAATTGGTAGAGCCGCCCCTGATCCCATGATTCTTTGTGCTGCAGTAAGCAGAGCCACTCTATGTGAATGGGAAGAGGGGTCCCTAGGGGCAACATCTGGGTAAGAGCCTGGGCTAACAGCAGTGAAAACCTATCCACCCTGGGACATCTTGCAAAGACCACGTGTCCTACTCTGTAATCCTGCATCATGATTGGAGCAGCTTTTTGCTCTGCTCTAGTTGAAGTATTGTGTGCTGGGACCTGAAGTCTGCATAGCTGCATCAGTTACAATAAAGATGAAAAGAAAAGGAGGACTTGTGGCACCTTAGAGACTAACCAATTTATTAGAGCATAAGCTTTTGTGAGCTACAGATGCATCTGATGAAGTGAGCTGTAGCTCACGAAAGCTTATGCTCTAATAAATTGGTTAGTCTCTAAGGTGCCACAAGTCCTCCTTTTCTTTTTGCGAATACAGACTAACACGGCTGTTACTCTGAAACCTGTCAATAAAGATGAAGGTAACCATGCTGTAGAACTCCAGAGGTCATGACTGGCTTACAGGCCTCAGTAGAAAATTTTCTCCAGGAAACAATACCAACACTAAAGAAAGAGGTGATCTGCATCCTTTGCTGATGGTAATTTCAAAGTCTAAATAGGCACTTCGAAATGTTAATATTATTGAAGTATGTCAGTTTAAAACCAGTCACTCAGCTAGAGTCAAGATACTTAAAAATATGGGTCCAAATTCACCTGTTACGTTACTCCATTTATATCAGGGGAATTACACCAAGGATGCATTTGTTGTTTCTCACATTTATGCAGGGACCTGCTAAAATGGTTGAGACAGGCGCTGCTGTCATCCTTAGCTGGTGTTACAGGAAGTGGTGTTAGTGATTCAGTGGGTGGCACTGTTCTTGTTGAATCAATACAGGACCAATGCACCAGCATAGTTAGGGGTAGTTTGGCTGGTAAAGGTGCCATCCTTTGATTGAAATACAAAATTAGTGTCCTGACTACTTGTGTTCTTAAGATATATATGGAAAGAATAGGTCTGTTAGCCCTGGTGTTTTCATATTCCAGTTAGGATAATTATATTTTGACTTCTTAAAATTTCCTCGGCAGTTTCATTTGGCTATAGTCTTCTTATTTTCTTATGTTAGACTGTTGTCCTGTGCCTAGGTAGACAGCTGGTGTGGTCCACCCCAGGAGGTGATGGCATTTCTGTGGCAGTTGATTTGAATCCTCTGTATATAGCTTGGATAGATCTTTAGGATGAAATGTAAGGTATTTTTATGATGTTCTCACTGCTTGTTTTTCTGGGATGGACTCTGCCTGAATATTCTCCAAAGCAGATCTTTCTCAGATGGAATAAGATGGGGATTTTCATTCTTGTAATTCTTCCTGTTTATTTTCCAAGTGGTTGCAATTACAGCATGATTCTTTTATCTCTAGTCTATGGACACCTGGCTCTTTTGTTTGATTGCTGTTATCAAGCTGCTCAGCATAGCTTTACGTGCACCTTACTTCCATTGAAATCATCGGTCTTTTACAGACCAGAGTCAGGGAAAACTTATTCCAGAATTGACCTTGGGTCTTCTGTTTTCCTGCATTGTGCATATTCTGTGTGCTCATATTAATACAAATAATAAACGATACTATATTACTACGATAGATCTTCAGAGTTTCACATATGTTACACCATCATTTTCAAGCTGCAGAATAAGTTGAAAAGTGTTTCATTGTGTAAAGCTTGTGATGAAAAGTTAATCTGGTGAATTATGTGTTTATTTGGTGAAAGGAGAATTTGGCCCCAAGTACGTAGTGGTCCTGACAATATTCCTCTAAATTAAAACCCCCCTGCAATTTTAACCGTTTCCTACACAGTTTTCTCACGTTCTTGGAAGTGACTCATAAAACCTGATGCTCTGCATTTCTGATGTTCAGCTTGAGGGCCTAATCATACAAAGTGCTGAACATCTCCTTGGGAGGTGCTGAATCCCCTCAACGCTCGTTGATGATGTGGCTCAGCACCTCATAGGACGGTCCTCAGCATGCTGCAGAATTAGTTCCTGAGAGTTCTTGTCAACACTAGAATTTTTTACCTTGACTTCACTGATTGTTGGTTAACATGTTTGTAAAAGCTAGGCTGGACACTTCCTAAATATTTGTTCCAGGATACAAACGTTTGTGATGTACTCTGGGCTGTGCCCTAGGGCAGTGTTTCTCAACTACTGATCTGTGGACTGGCGCTGGTCCCTGAGGTCTCCCTGACACAGTTTAGGAAGGCAGCCAGCCAGTCCCAGGTATGAAAAAGGTTGAGAAACACTACCCTAGGGTGCAGGTAGTTACTGGAAATTCAAAAAACATCCCTAACTTAGGTCTGGTCTATACTTAAAACTTAAGTCAACATAGCTACGCTGCTCAGGGGTGTGAAAAATCTGTAGCTGTGCCAGCCTAACCTCAGTGTCGATGCAGCCAGGTTGACTGATGCTTGGGGCGGTGGAGTTTCTACAGCAATGGAAAAATCCCTTCTGTCGCTGTAGTCTGTGTCTGCGCTATGGGGTTAGAGCGGCATAGCCACGGTGCTGTAGCTCTGCTGTTGTAGCTCGTGTAGTGTAGACGTGGCCTTAGTGCAGTGCAAGCAGAAAATGCTGCTTTGAGACCGCTTGCGCGGCCAGTCTGCAAATGTTATCGTAGCTTCAGCAGGATCAGAGACAGCTTCATGGCACTTTGCACCAGTCTGGGGGGAAATGAACTTCATTCAGGGTTTGGATTAATAAAAAGTCTGATAAGAAGTCTTGCCTCCCCAAAACAACCCATTCCTATAGCAGCCAGTGTGACATGCCAGTGTACAGGGATAAGTGTGCAAGCACCAACATGAATGGGACTATTTCAGTGTGCATGGTAGGATTAAATAGGGGTCTGGCAAGGTTAAGAAGTTATAAGCAAGGGGCATGTTTATGGCTCTCAGTCATGCTGGGACATGTTCGGGGGTTAGCAGAGGAAAGAGGTCCAGGGAATACTAATTTAGATTAAAGGCAGAAATGCTCTCCTGGAGCAAGACAAAGGTGATTGGGCCAACAGTGTAGCAGTAGATTGGTTCTTCCTACCCCAGTAGGTGTCAGTGCGCTTGAAATACAGTGGGTTCCATATTGTTGAAAAACTGCACGCAGCTTTGATGAAACGTTTTATACTGTAATGGCACATATAGAAAAAAATGACACCTCAATCTCGTTGCTGAAAGATAAATCTTAGTGAACCGGTTTCAGGATTGCTTTTGCTATAATCTAGAATATCCTTTACTACCCACAGCACCTCTCATCTGAGCTGGGCTGTGTGATTTTATGTCTAGAGTTGTATCCTGAAATATTATTTAAGTATTCAGCAAGAGATTGGTTTATAGGATGAAACAACTAACAACAAATTAGAGTATATTAAAATACCGATTATAATCTCTCTGTTCTCTTTCTGTCCAAGGAGGAAGAGGGCCCTTTGGTTCATCAGTCACATGGTGTGCAAATTGTGTATTACGTATGTTTTATGTTTTCCTTTCTTCTGTTGTTTTTTTCTCCTTTGTGTTATGTTCCTCAGGCATAGAAGACAATGGTGAAGAGTGAATCTTTAGGCCTAGTTTCAAATGGGAATTTGGACTTCCCAGATTCTTCTTTGTCCCCCATTGTCCTCAGGTTGCAGTTCCATAGCCATCACCTTAGCTTGGTGGATGCAGTTGGGAATGAATAGAAATCACCAGCAGGCAATCTGTGGGAGGTGAATCCCTCTACCTTCCCCTTTTGAAGATGAGGGGAATAGTGGAATGAGGGGAATAGTTCTTCTCAATCTGCAGAAACTTTTGCTGATCAGTCGAGGAATAAATAGATACAGCAGCAACTAACCCGTTGTTCCCACTTCTCTTGTTTATGCTGCTATTGGGTTAGTCAATGGTCATTTCTTGCTTCGGCAGGATTAAGGAAGACCTGATCAAGAGTGTATCTGTGGGGAAATAGAACAATGCAACTTCATCTGGGCAAAGGATAGGGCAGTTTTCTTTCCTGCATTGCAATTCTCTATCCAGTGATCTAAGTGTGTAGAAAGTATCAGGAGAGGATATGACTGTGGAGAAGGGAAGACAGTGTAGACTAGTTATCATTGCTCATTTCCTTTGTTCGGTTGGGTTAAAAAGGTGCCCTTCAACTGGCTTAGTACCTAGCTGTGTGTGAACTATACTGATGTTTGGGAGACTTGTTGCTTACACCCTTGCACTGTCAGGAGCTGGGAGTGTTGTGGATGCATCATGCTCAGGTCCTGAAGAGATCAAGGTATTCTTTCTGTTCAACAACGACCACTCTGGCCAGTTCAAAAGCTGCTTTGTCAGGGAATCCTGTCCAACACTTGTTGGCTAAAAGGATAGTGACAATCCAGGAGTATGTCAATGTTGAAAAACTGGATGGATGCCTTGAGGTTCCAGAAGGAACGTAGAGGTCCTATTGTGGCAGAAGGAAGGTTCTCTCAAGGACTTATTTTACAGCTATTTTTTCTGTTTTAAAATGTTTTGCTTTCTCCTCCAGAAAATGTCTGGGCCAGTAGTTGGACTCCTTGGAGTCCCCAGCAAGGCCTGTAAGCCAAGGAGACTGCAGAGACTGGTAGAATTGGAGGATTCTTCAGATGATGAGACATGTGTTTGTTGCCAGCCCCCTAAGGTATTTTACCTCACTCCCCCTCCCCCCCGAAAAAGTAGCCCAATGAAATGGAGAGCAGCAATTAGGCAAGATTGTGATTTTTTTAGAAGGAAACTTGAACGTGAAGTATAGATGGCAAAAGGAATCATAGTAGATTAGTGTTGGAAGAGACCTCAGGAGGTCATCTAGTCCAACCCCTTGCTCAAAGCAGGACCAGCCTCAACTAAATTGACCCAGCCAGGGCTTTGAATTCCGACCAGGTTGTTAGTGACCAGAAGTCATTAATTTCCTGAGTGTTTATTGACTTGTGTGGCAAAAGTTGATGGTAATTATCCATTTCCTAGCAGACAGAAGTCCACATGACAAAAATTGACACCACATTGGTACCCTTGCAGATAATCTCAGGAGACAAAGAGTCTGGAGTCAATTTGTAATCTCCAGTATGTGCTAGGAAAAAGTTTTTCCAGAGAGGAATAGCAGTAGTTAATTTTCTCGTGCATAAGCAGCCTCTTGCCAAAGAGTCACTAGGGAGAGCAGGTGGTCACTTCCCCCCCCCCAGTGAGAGACTGATGTTGGGAAGCCACTGTTGAAGTGAGGATGAAGGAAAGAGACTGATTATCAGTTAAGATTGGCTGAACAAGAAGCAGGACTGAGTGGACTTGTAGCCTCTGAAGTTTTACGTTGTTTTGGTTTTGAGTGCAGTTATGTAACAACAACAAAAATTTACATTTGTAATTTGCACTTTCACAACAAAGAGATTGCACTACAGTACTTGTATGAGGTGAACTGAAAAATGCTATTTCTTTTGTTTATCATTTTACAGTGCAAATATTTGTAATAAAAAATAATATACACTTTGATTTCAGTTACAACACAGAATACAATATATATGAAAATGTAGAAAAACATCCAAAATATTTAATACATTTCAATTGGTATTCTGTTGTTTAACAGTGCAATTAAAACTGCAATTTATTGCGATAAATTTTTTTAAATCGCGATTAATTTTTTTGAGTTAATCGTGTGAATTAACTGTGATTAATCAACAGCCCTAATTTAAACTATGATGCATGAGGTTTATTCCCCTAGCCAAATTCTTTTGTTGCATTAACTGTTATAACCCTGGGTATTTTTATTATCCATACAAACATCTAGTCTCCTCTTCAATCTTACTAATTTCTTGATCTCA
This sequence comes from Lepidochelys olivacea, assembly GCF_965140295.1. Taxonomy (NCBI): domain Eukaryota; kingdom Metazoa; phylum Chordata; order Testudines; family Cheloniidae; genus Lepidochelys; species Lepidochelys olivacea. The sequence goes on along the minus strand of NC_140429.1, from coordinate 6,436,175 downwards.
ACAGTATCCTGTGGCAATGAGTCCACAGTCTAATTACATGCTGAGTGAAAAAGTGTGCCTAAGGGCTAGCGATTTGTGCCCTGAGTTATTATATGGGACACCTGGGCAGTTCCCAGCCCCTGCTGCTCTCAGTGCTGGGCCACCAATGTGCCTAGATTCTGAAGGGAGAGAAGCCTCGTACTGTTTAGCAGTTGTTCCTCTAGCCTAAAGACTAGTGATCACAATTCAGTGAAGTAACAATGGAGTAGGAAAATTGGATAGATCCTTGTGGTTGCAACAGGGGCGTGGAGGACTAGGAAATGGAGAATGTTTCTATTACTTCAATTTAAAGCGGACACTCTGTTTTGAAAATGTCTTTATTACTGGCAATGTTTTCCTCCTTCAGAAAATGTCTAGGCCAGTCCTGGGAGTCTCCAGCAGCAAGGCTTGTAAGCCATGTAAGATGCGGAGAGTGGAGGAATTGGAGGATTTATCAGATGATGTATATGCTGATTTCCAGGTTACTCAGGTATTTCATCTCTCCATGTGCCATCCTTACATAACACAGTGGAGAAGAAAATGTGGAGCAGCAAGAAGGGTGGGATTACTGTGCTTTTCAAGAGGGAAATTTAAAATAAAGCATGGGTAGAGGACTGGTAATGGGCTATAGGCCTTTTACAGCAAGATCATGAGTCTGAATCTGCCCTAGTAAACCAAAACTGTTACCACTTCTTGGATGTTCAGTGGGCTGTGTGAAATGAGGTGATTTTGGTCCAGTTTCTGGTGGACTGTGGAATTTCCCCTATTTGCAGCCTCAGGAGCAGATGGACAAGGGAGGAGATGATTTTACATTGACTCTCGGGTCTTGTTGCCAGGGAACCCAACTGAATTGCTACACGTGCAATCGCAGGTCTGCTTGAACTGGTCTTGATAGTGGACAGGTGTCTATAAAATGAGGATATTAGTCCACTGTTCAGATATTTGAAAGGTATTAATGGGAAGTAGAAATTATTTTCAGTAGCAGAGAAGCAGTAAAACAAGCAGTAATAGCCTGAAACTAAACACAAGCTCTCAAGATATTATAAGCAAAGGTCTGAGCAGTGTAAGACTTGAAAGCAGTAACTAATTCCATTCCCAAAGCTATCTGCAGGTGGGTATTTAGTATATGGTGTCACTGAATTTTGTGCTAGCAAGGTTGGTTGTCTGCATGAGTTCTTCCATATTCCATTCTCTTTTCATCCAATTTTTCCTCCCTCTTCCTTTAATCTTTATTATGATTGATGCACCACCAGGAAATTAAAGACAGCGATTACCATCCAACACTATATAAAAAAGAAATGAAGCAGCTCCTGAAACCATATGCAGCACATGTGCTTTGGCAAAAGCCTTTGAACTCACGTAAGTTGTTAAACACTGAAACCAAGGACAGGTGGCCTAGAAACTGAGTCATCTTATTCTCACTATTGTTAGCTGTGTATGTTCATGTTCTTCATTGTATTATGTGCTGTGTCAGATCACCCTAAGCTTTCTGCAGTGGAAATTTGCCTAGAGGAGTTTCTTTCATATGACAGTTCCCTCTTCACAAGGACAGCTGATGCAGAAAGGATCTAGTGGTGTAACCTCTCTTATGGAGGCAAGGTAATACAGATGGTGAAGCATTAGCTTTTCTCAGGGGTTGAATTGGGCCAGTTTATGGCATCTTGACTCACCATTACTTTTTCTTGGAAGCTGGCCTTCACAAAATTCAAGTAATTAAGAAAGTAATTAAGTCTCTAGCCCTTGTGGTTGAAAAGTGAACCTTTAGAATGTGAACTGAATGTAAATCAATTCAGTGGTATCGTTCTATGAGTGTACAGACATCACGAAACAATAGATCTGAGAGATGAGAACTGCCCCTAATCTTCTCAAGGAGGTATTGAACCTGAAGCATTATAATGATATTCTAAATGTCAAGATTCTTGACTAGTTCACATTGATCAGCACATCCAAGAAATAAGAGGGCAGATCAGTTTATTAAGATCTGCGCAATCTACATATGGGCATTATACTGGGACAGAACTCGGGTTATGGATGGAGTTTGGAAGAGTACCACACTTTATTTGGTTCCAGTTCAGCCCTTGTCTTTTCCCTCCTAGGGATTTAAATCCTGGTGTAGGCCAAGTGAAAATGAATTTGGTGGGCATTTGTTCACAGCCCTTAGCGTCTAAACAGTTCGGCATGATACAGTCTATGCTAAAAAGATGCCTAGTATTTGAACAGCAGATCTTATTACAGGTCATGGCTAAGGTGCATCAACCAAAGTTATATAGAGAAACTTGCAAAGCCCATGCTCACATGGTGACTGGCTTTGCTGGTACAGTGACTCCCAGACTGAGACTTGTGTCTAGAGCTGTTATGTAACTACTGCAGCTAACACACTGGTATGTTGTTCAAGCAGCCTTCTACCCCTTCAGTCCTGCTACCCCTCTAAGTTAACAGGAATCTGTTAGCAGTGTTCCTGGGGAAGGAACTTCAAGAGGAATTAAAACACCGCCTCCTGAAGGGCAAGATCTTTATAGTGTGAACTGATCACTCTACTTCTAGCAGTATGGTAATGCTGAGAAAGGTCATCAAATGTTATGAAACTGTTCAAGTGGCATTATGCACGAAAAATGACTGTCAGGTCACCCTGAGGGCTTTTCTTCTCAGTCTCACAGTTCCAAAGCAAATGTGCTCAGTTTACAAGTTAAGAGATGATTTTTCTAATGGATGGACTCTCAACTTAGAGTCTGAAAACCAGCTGGGTTCCTTCTGCCTCTCAGTTTCCCTCCAATATTAAAGATTCTGCAATCAAAATTGATCGTGTTGATGATACTCGAGGTGGCCGAGAACCCAGCTTGCTCTCCGGCTGCATGGGCTGTTCAGAGGAAATGTGAATAAAAATGGGTTTGGGGTCTAGTTGTGCAGCCCTTACTCACAATGAGAAGTACTCAGGCCAGAAGTCCCACTGAGCTCGGTGTGACTACTGGGTTATAAGGACTATGTAAAGTGAGTGGGATTTGCAGAACCAGGCCCTTTGTGAATAAAGGCAGCAGACTTGACTCAGACACTTGCTGTCTTATCAGCATGCAGCACAAAAATAAAGTTTCAGAGTAACAGCCGTGTTAGTCTGTATTCGCAAAAAGAAAAGGAGTACTTGTGGCACCTTAGAGACTAACCAATTTATTTGAGCATGAGCTTTCGTGAGCAGCTCACGAAAGCTCATGCTCAAATAAATTGGTTAGTCTCTAAGGTGCCAAAAATAAAGTTGTTCCCTTTGTTGGATCTTCAGTAGGAAAGCAGTTACCACAGGGAGATATGGTGTCCCTGTAATGTCCCACCTTTGTTGGTAGCATTTCTGCCATTAGCAGGAAGGACCTTGCTTTTACACTGACTGATGTGTAGGTGATCATTGTTTTATTTATAAATATGGCCCAGGCAGCAGATGAGCATCAGTGTTGTCCTAGCACACACAGCCTTGGCTCGCTATAAATAGATTAGACCTTAATCCTAAAAAGATAAAGCCGTGCTGCTACTTGGTCAGATTAAATAATGTCGTGGAGGATTTTCCAATGTATACAAAGGACAGAACGAAGCAGGGAAGATGTAACTTAATTCCAGTGGCCAAAGCTTTGCAGTAATCTGTCAATTCAGTTGTCACGCAAATAGGGTAAATTCTTCACTCCAGACACATGGCCTTCACCCCTTGCATTTTGATTTGTTAGTGTATTTATGACACACAAAGTATTGTGGCAGTGCAGAATATTTCTAACAGTGCAAAGGTACCCTATTACAAGATATATTTGATGCTGGGTTTAATAAGTTACAAAAATCTGCCCCGGTTGTAGTGATTTGTATGATAAGTAGATTGGCTTTTCTTAAAGGGCTGGAGGAATATTAAAGGGTCTGTATTCAGCTGTAAATCCATTCTGTGTTTTGGCACAACCCTCTTTGAACTAAATGGGTGTAATGTGGGAATTCCTTTTTGGATGGAATTTTAGTTTAGCATCATTATAATTTAGGAATGTGAATATTTTCTGCCTCTCACCAAGCCCTCTTCTCCTTTGAGTGAAAGTCATTAGTTTAAACAGTAAACCAAATTAACCACTTCACCTCTGGTACCTGTGCCTTTACTTGCCAGACACATCAAGAGAAAAATATCTCCAGGGCAGTGGTTCTCAACCTGTTTACCATTGTTGGCTGCATCCAATATTACCTGTATGGCCCTGTGGATGTCACATGGGCTGCAGCTGTGTGCTGATTGGGCTGCAAGTGGCCAACGGGCCGCAGGTTGAGAACCACTGCTCCAGGGTAACCCCATTCTGTTCTGATTTTAATATCTCATCAGTAGGCTTTGGAAGCCAAGTTGCAGGAGTGGAGATGGGCTATGGAAGCCAAGATGCAAGAAGTGAAACAGTTAAAACAATAATTTAGTATAAATAGCAATTAGAAGAAAAATTAACAAGTAATATGGTTTAATTATACAAGTGATGATGCTAAATCCTTTTATGTTTGTGGAAAATGCATATACTAAATAGCTTTCATACTCAATGCCAAAATATCTTCTTACATTAGATTATGTGCTGCTAGCTAGAAGGCAGTATTGTTTGCATTGGCATTATTTAGCAATTTGAAATTCAGAGCCACCACATTCATGGAAGTGGTTTCAGACAAAAACCTGGAATTCTGCCATTGTGTTCGATAGATACAATTTAAAAAAAAAAAGAATTGGACTTTTTATTGGCTGCTGAAATTCAAAAAATTGCTTCACAAATCTGTCAAAACAAATGCTTAACCCCCTACTCTCCACCCAAAGGGGGTTCAGCATTAATCTTTATGGATTCTCCTGTCTGAGATTTTAGGACTTCTCTTTTGTTTTAAGATTACAGTAATGAAAAGAGGAGGAGGGGTAGGAGACCAACCTCTAAAGAAGCTTCAGCTTCTGTTCATAGTTTGCAGCTGTCCGAAGAACAAAGTCGAATTAAGGTCGTTGACTCATTGCGTGGGATGCTACAGAAAAGGTAAAGTGGATTATGAATGATAGTGGCGGGGAAAAGGCTGGGGATATCTTATATGAAAGTCACATGGAATTATTGAGTAAAGTCTTGTGTCTGATGCTGTTTCTCATAAATGCCAGGGCAGTGGAAACTTCCTTGTAGATTTGATTATTGTTATGCAGTAGCAGAACATCTCTTAAACATGCAGCTCTGAGATGTAATAGTCTTGTTTCCGGTAGGGAATGGATCCATTTTAAAAGGAGGGCCACAGCTTTCTCAGCTTAAACTCCTATGGAGCCCTGCATCACAGCCACCATTCTGCTCTGTGGAAAAATGGGTGGAACTCCCTTCAGAGTCCATCTGTGCAATTCCTTAATCAGTCAGAGGGGCGGCTGTGGAGTTATGTGAAAGTCTTCCTATCACCTGTGGTGAATGCTACTTCTATAGCACAACCAGCCCTTGCGGATTTTAGGAGCAAGGGAGCTGGTTTTTAAAAGGTTTCAACTTATTGTTTACCTAGAACATTCCATGTCATGTATGATATCGACAGTCATTTGCAGACCAGAATTATTTATTGCAATAGATTGCTCCATTTGTTATCTCACTCTTTGCTACTGTTTGTGTTTAATTCATTTGGCAGGCTTAGCCCTTTGTCAGGTAATCATGTAAGAAGGTTTTTCTAGTACATAGAAAATTGGATCAAGGTGGTGAGGTTAATTCAGTACAGTTCAACAACTGGAGAGCCAGCTTCAAATCCTTATTAGGTCAGAAGTGGAAATGAAACTGTAGGGTTTCATCCTAGGGCCCAATTCTCCACTGTCTTGCGTAGTCACTTGCAGTCACTTTGCCTAGATGTAAAGGCCTACATAAGGTGAAGGCACTGGAGACTCAGGCCCTTCGTCCTTATTTCTCCACATTACAAAACGATCACATGATTCTCAGCCTTTGTTAAGTGGTCTGGTCCAAAACTCATTGAAGTCAATGGAAAGTCTCCCATTGAGTTTAGCAGGCTTTGTCTGAGGTCCAAGAATTCTAGGTCTGGAATAGCAGGCAGTACTGCTGGTATGAAGACAGGGGTACACTGGCAGAGTGACAGGTATATGCCAGCCAGAGGAGGAGAATAGCAGGGATGCTGCACAGGAGAATTGCAGAGCTGTGTAGGGGAAGCTTGCACGGTGTACCTGCTCTAGGCACTGCTATTTATCCTTCTCTTTTATGAGCACTGTATTTATCCATGAAGTTTAAAGCCAGAATATGATCTAGTAAATGCCTGATGTTTTACCCGCCTGTTACTTAGGTTAGATGCAATCATGCTGGAATTCAAGTTATAATGATGTATTTGAAGAAGTGAGAAGCTTAGCTAAGTGTACAGAAGTTAGGAAGGGCCCCAAGTTTAAATGCAATTTACTGTATGGGGACAGGGAAGCATTCCCTTAGGATGTGGGCTGGAGCACATCTCTGTGTCTCTCCCTCCCTGCCCCACTTCTGGCAACTCCTCTGAAGGTGATGTGAGCATAAACAAGACATGCTACAGGCTTTCTGACATAGCAGCACAGTTGGAACAAGCTATTTCACAATACAAGGGGTTTCTCTTTGAGATCCTGGGAAGGTTAAGTTTCTAAAAGACTCTGGTTTCTGACTGCTTCCTGTTTGGTGGAGGATTCTCAGGCTCATTTATTTGGGATTTTAATTGAAAAGAGCTTGTACATTTATAAATTGGCTCCCGTTTAGCAGGCAGATCTGACACATCCATCTGTGGTTCTTGCTTGCTATGTTCCAGGTTGGAGGAGTCTCCTCATCTGGATGTCCATGAAGATATGATACTGAGATTAGCAAACAATGTGGAGAAGGAAATATTCAACCTCTTTCTTTGTGTTGACCAACGATACAAAAACAAGTACCGCAGTCTCCTCTTTAACCTGAAAGCTCCAAAAAATAAGGTGAGAGACTGAGAAAATCTGCCTAACTTTCTCCATTAGCTTGGTAAGAGGGTATCTCTTTAAACTTGTGGCTATATAGAGAACCAGCATAGAAAGAGGCTGTCCAATGTTACAGTCTCATTCTGTTCACTGATGGAGGAAGCCTATGCAATTGCACATCCAGGCATCCCCTTCTTTGGCCACACGTGACCATTTGGGGTCTTATCCAGGGTTCTAATACACTACTTAAGCTTTCATTACTGGTGGCACTTGCCATGCCTACCATTCATCACCTGTCATCCTTTGTAAGTGTGCAGAGACATTTGGTCAGCGCCAAACACCTGAGTATCTTTATCTTCTTTGTAGCACATAACATCAGGCCTGCATTGGTACACATATCTGGCCTGTGAACCTGATGGATGGATGGAGATGTCCAAATTCCCACATAAATGTTGTTGCAAAACCTAGGCTCTCCAGGCATGGCACAAGCAATCCAGTCCAGACCTGCTGAGAGTTAACATTAATTGTCTGAGTACTGTGATAAAGTCTTTGAAATATACATTTAGTAGGAGAAGGAAAGAGAGAGATCTTTGGAAGCAGACTGGCTATGCATGTCCCTTGTGGTCATTGTTCTTCCAAGGGCTGCTTATCCTTCTTTTGTTCTTTCAGCTCCTCTTCCACCAGGTGGTTCTTGGAGAGGTTTCCCCGCAGTGTCTTGTTCAAATGAATTCACTGGAGATGGCACCCAAGGAGTTGGCAGAGTGGAGAGCTAAGGAGAGCAAACATGTAAGTCATCCCAGTGCAGCTGAGAGAGGGATAAATGCAGTGTCATCCCCTTTTCCCAACGGCCTCTTTGTGATGCCTTTGCTGTACCTTGTTCTTCTGTTGGTGATCTAAACCAAAGTAATTACAGTATGAAAATGGCACCCTTTATTGCTTAAGGGGTCTGAGTATGATTTAGATTTTTTAAAAATAGGGAGAAGGATAGCTAACAGGCTTGGTGCTTTAATTGCACTTTTGCTTTGCCTCGTCTTGATTGGTTTATATTTTGGAGTCTTCTAAAGCTTTTATAAAACAAAACTTAGAAAAGGGTGCAACGCTCTTTCCTTACCAATACAATAGAAAGGAGAGGCAATAGGCTTCCTTGCTTCCCTCTTTCTATGACACTCTGGGGCTTATGTTTACAAAGCAATGATTTTCCCCTCTTAATAGAGGAGGAGTAGTTAACAGTGTCACGCTTTTGCGTTTCCTGATGCAGATTAGATGGATGACTGTATTGAGAATGGGATGGCCCAGGGGATAGGCAATGGGGCCCAGAGCTTTTTGCCTCTATGTCACTAGTTCAAATGCAGCTCAGGCTGGTATTGATTGAAAGTTGTTAAATCAGACAGCTGGTTGGTTACCTGCAGGAGATGAATCTGATGGTCTCTGTCCTGTTCCTAATGGGAAGGGGACCACATCACAAAAACTAGCACCCTTATTGATACTAAATAGCAGCCTTGTTGAGCAGTCTTTTCATGGAAGCCAAGATCTGAACTGTCCATGGATACTGAGTTTCCTTCTCAGCCTTGGGATGGTCTCCAAGTCAGGTTTGATACACATTATTGGTGGAGGCATGTACTGCTGCTGTATTTATCTTGTGGATAGCTAGAATTCCTTGCTGTTGTTTCACTAAGAGAAGGACTTTATCTTTAAAACCCCTTCTCTTTAAATCCACGGTTTGCTTTTCCATTTTGGCTTTTGCCTGTGTTGATTCCTTATGATGTTTGTTTTCTTGAGCAAGTCCTTGTCCAAGAGATGTCTGCTTGGGTCTCTGTGTACTACAATGTGATTTTTTCCAGGTGCTGGAGATGATAGAGAAACAGGAGCGAGAACCACCAAGGCGTTGCCCCACAAAACTGACCCACAAAGGAGAAATAGAGATACACAGAGAGGTGGATGAGGACTTTACTTTGGAAGACCTATATGTGAGTAGGTGTCCATGTTTGACCAAACAGACTCAACAAGGGTCTTTTATGTGAAGGTATGAGGAAAGATTCAAGGGAAATATGTAGGTGCTTAAAACCAGCTGGTGTCTGAATCTTAGTGCAGATGAGTTTCTGAGGAGTGGGTTGATGGGAGTGGTGGGCCAGCTGGTGTAGTGGATTAATGTCAGGCTTCCATCTCTGCAGTGTTCAGTTCAACTCTTGATAAAGTCACAATGAAAACAAGTTTGATGATTTTGTTCTAGGCCATAGTGGACATTTTCCTGCTGAAAATGTACTGTGCAGTCTATGGGGAGGGATCAAGAGAAGCTCTGGAGTAGAATACAGGGGGCCTTCAGGTCATTGCTGAGATAAGGAAATTTGCATACTGCTTTTCTGCACTATGATGTGTTCTGGTGTAGTCTTATAATTATTATTTGTATTATTGTAGTGCCTAGGAGCCCTAGTCATGAACCCCATTGTGCTAGGCACTGTACAAACATAGAACAAAAAGAAGGGTCCCTGATATCAGTCCTTCATTAGTATAAGGGTAAGAATTCATCAAAAGTTTGGCTTTTCTAGAGGGTTTCAATAGCTCTATGAGCCATCTTGAGATCAGAGGCTCTTTTTGTATTAGTGTGTTGTGCTGTTCTGGTTTATTATAAAGGCGATGGATGTTGTGTGTTGACACTGTGTCTCCATCACTTCAGCAAGAGGTTATGGTTAACTGATAGTTGACTACTAACAGAAGGGGAAGCCACCCCCGATTGCTGTTTGATGACCATAGGCCTCTTTGAAAGATGGAATCTGGAAAACAGCATTTACCTGGGGGAGAGTGGGAACTCCCCCATGTCTTTCTTCTAGGGAGCATGGGTGACACCAGCAGGTGAATGAGGAGGGTGTGAATAGATACTCAGCCACCACTTCCTATAAGGCTGATTCGGGAGCGCAGGTTGCCTCCGTGTGAATGAAGTTCAGCGTGTATGCTACTAACTGTCATACATTCCATGTAGGGATCAGTTCTATGTATGGACAAGAAACGTATTTCCCAGCCCGCTGCAGAGTCCAAAAGAGACACCACAGACCAGCACAGGAGTCACTTACTGGACCTAGACTGCCTTATCTGTACAGGTAAGTAAGCTGGGAGAAGGGATTTGGTTGGTTAGCCTTAGACATATGAGTTCAAATTCTGTCCCACATAACCTTTCTCCATGTCACAAATCCATCATACAACTTGATAGAATTGTTCAAGAGGCCCAGGACCGAATTAGCAATTGTTGAGGAATGAGGTGTATTGGTGGTTTGTACATTACCAGCCTCAGATGATGCCTGGTTCAAGCTAGTGTTATTAATCTGTCACTCTCATGATCCATAAATAGTAAAAATGTTGATATACACAGGCAAAGAAAGTGGGGAGAGCTTGAGAGAAGTCAGCAGGACTCATGCTTGGGCTGGAGACCAAGGAAAGAGCTTTATTCCTCACGGCTAGTCCCAGCCCTTTTCAAGCCAGATCTAGGCAGCATGGATGAGTTTATGGTATGTAAACAAGGGCAGTATAGCTAGGACCTGATACTTGCTGGCAGCCGGGTCAAATGTTATCTTTGGCCATAACACAGTGAAAAGTGTCAATTCTGAGATTATTTCTGTTTTTATATTTCAGAACTTCTCATAGAAATGGAAATCCACCTTGTATTAGAGCAGTGTTCTTTCTTTGTGATCAGAATGTACAGAAACATCAGTGTTTTTTCTGACTTTACAGGAAGGATGGCTCCTGATGGTGAGAGAGGTTTTAACCCACTGCAGAGCAAATCAACCTCAAAGAAGAAGGCAGAAGACAGCTCCAGAAGATTACATTCAAGCAGTGTCTATTCAGACAAAGAGAGAAAACATTTGGAGAAAGACAGGTCTTTGTGGGAATGTATTTTATCTTACTGTTGTGCTTTTTGTTTTAACATGTGGCCTGTATATTCTCCACTGTCCACACATGGTTTTTAAAAAGGACTGAGAACTTCTGTAATTCTGCAGTCTAAGAGGAGTCGAAACCAAAGCTCCTTGGCATAAACTGGCGAGTTGCATTACAGGAGTGGGGTGATTTGGTGGACAGATCCCCACCTCAGTCATAGAAGAGGGTAAAGAGCTCCTCTGGGCATAATCAGACCCAACTAGAAGACTTGTCAAGCCTATGGATGGGTGGTTTCTTAAAAGGGAGGATCCCAGCTCAGTTTGGGAGTTCATTTTGAAGGAATAGGGCTGGAACTCAGAGTTCAGCCAGGGTTACTGACTGGGGAAACTGCTTGAGAGCCTTGGGTGCCCAGGTCCTCTCAGAAGGGAGACAGGCTGGTTCTTCTCTCTCTTTCCCCTTCTCCTCCCCTCTCCCTTTTGCTTTCTGAAGGCCCTGGACTCTGCCTTTTGTGGGCTGTGGAAGTTTACTGCCTTTTTTGTTTGGACTACCTTAAATCCTCCCCCCCCCACACACACACACAAGCCCCCAATAATGGCGCAGATGCCCTGAGCAGCACAGCTGGGGGGCTGTGCTCCAGACCTCAGGACAACCCCACAGCAAAACTATAGTCCAGGAAGGGAGCTCTGAGACAAGACTGGTGCCCAGCCTCACCCCAGGGAGATACAACATACTACAGGTGGGGTTTATCTTACTTAGAAGCCCCAGGTATTGATCTGTGCCAGAAGCAGGATGCTGGACTAGATGGACCAGTTGTCTGATCTAGTACAGCAAATGTTATGCCCCTACATGACTGTTTTGCATCATGTGGTGATGGAAAGGGGTTGGGGGGAGAGAGGTCTGGAAAATGGAATTCATATCTGTTACCCATCCTCACTGTTATCCCCAAGTCCTGCCCTTTGGGTTTCCATGTGTGGCCCCTTCTAAAAGGAGATGGGCTGGAGCAGGAGCCATTGTCAATCCCTTATACAGGGAGGAGAGATGGATGTTCTGTACCCCCGACTTACATGTTACAAGGTACAACAAAGGTAACAAATCAGACCAGGTGGCAACCTCCTTTCCCCTCCTTTAAAGTGCAAAATGTGCAGGAAAAGAGGTGGAGTTACTCAAGAAATAAAAGAATGGCACAATCAAAGCATATGGAATATCCAGACCTATAGGAATGACTCCACTATATAATACTTATTATGTTTTAGGCCTGCCTCAACTGGCATCCTCAAGAAGAATCTAAGGCTACAGAAGCAAGTCAAGGACACCGTGCTGTGGGAAGGATTCATTCAGATGTTCAGCATTAAACAGTTTGTGGCAAAAGCATATCCTGTTTCAGGCTATGGCACTTACCTCATTCAAGTATGACCCTTGTTTTCTTTTACATTACAGGAGGGACTGTCTATATCAACAAGACTGTGTATTTAATAAAACACCACACGTTTCATGTGGTATTCCACAGACAAGGCATCAAAGCTCAGATTCTTACATCAAGTTATATCATGTGTTTTCATATGATAGACCCAAGTCCTGTGGCCCTTATGAAGTTACTACTCATTTGTTCCTCATACCAACTCTCACTGAAACCAATTGGAATTTGCCTGAGTAAGAACTGATTAATAAGGACCTCAGCATTTGGCCTGTGGATGGGACAATAGGAAAGGGGAAACATTTCTGAGATGTCATAGGATTAGCTAGGTGCCTAGAGGACTTACAGTGATTTGTGGGTTTTTATGCTCAACTCCAGTTGAACTCCCATGGATATGAGACTATGGACTTTGAACTGAGTTTTCACATGTACAAGCAGGAACTGCTATAGAATGGCAGAATCATAGGAACTAAAAGTGGAGAAGACCAGCTATAGCAACTAGTCCATTGCTCAGGGCACCAGTGCAGGACTGTTCCTTATATTTTCTGAGATTAAAAGGAATCTCTCAGAAAGCACAAATTGGGTTAAAACGGTTCACTTTCCGTTATTTGTTTCTGTTCTAAACCATGCAAAGTGTGCCCAGATACTTGGGTGATGGCCTTTATAAAGGTGAAAAAGATTACTACTAACAAATAATGATCTCAGTAGGGGATTGCCTGAGTAGGTCTTAAGTAAGTCTGTAGAATATTAAATAATAAGTAATAATTCTTCTTTGAGTGCTTGCTCATGTCAATTCCATTCTAGGTGTGTGCGCACCCATGTGCACAGTCATCGGAGACTTTTGCCGTAGCGGTATCCGTAGGGTCGGCTGTAGCACCCTCTGGAGTGCCACGCTTATGTGTTGGTATATCAGGCGGCACCACCCCTACGCCCTCTCAGTTCCTTCTTGCTGCTCGTGGTGGTCAGTTGGAGTGCCTCTCTCCCTTGCTTCGCAAATGGTCAGCAGCAGAATCTTCTCATCTCACCATGAGAGGTCTCTCCACCCTGAGATGGTGGACAATATCTTCCAGAAGTGGGGATCTCCCCAGGTGGATCTGTTCACGACTCACCAGAACAGGAAGTGCCACCATTTCTGCTTGTTCTAGGGGTTCGACAGGGACTCCCTGTTGGACGCCTTTCTGCTTCCATGGTCGGAGGCTCTGATCATAGAATCATAGAATATCAGGGTTCGAAGGGACCTCAGGAGGTCATCAAGTCCAACCCCCTGCTCAAAGCAGGGCCAATCCCCAATTAAATCATCCCAGCCAGGGCTTTGTCAAGCCTGACCTTAAAAACTTCTAAGGAAGGAGATTCCACCACCTCCCTAGGTAACGCATTCCAGTATTTCACCACCCTCCTAGTGAAAAAGTTTTTCCTAATATCCAACCTAAATCTCCCCCACTGCAACTTGAGTCCATTACTCCTTGTTCTGTCATCTGCTACCACTGAGAACAGTCTAGAGCCATCCTCTTTGGAACCCCCTTTCAGGTATTTGAAAGCAACTATCAAATCCCCGCTCATTCTTCTCTTCTGTAGATTAAACATCCCCAGTTCCCTCAGCCTCTCCTCATAACTCATGTGTTCCAGTCCCCTAATCATTTCTGTTGCCCTCCGCTGGACTCTTTCTAATTTTTCCACATCCTTCTTGTAGTGTGGGGCCCAAAACTGGACACAGTACTCCAGATGAGGCCTCACCAGTGTTGAATAGAGGGGAACGATCACGTCCCTCGATCTGCTGGCAGTGCCCCTACTTATACATCCCAAAATGCCTTTGGCCTTCTTGGCAACAAGGGCACACTGTTGACTCATATCCAGCTTCTCGTCCACTGTAACCCCTAGGTCCTTTTCTGCAGAACTGCTGCCGAGCCATTCGGTCCCTAGTCTGTAGTGGTGCATTGGATTCTTCCATCCTAAGTGCAGGACTCTGCACTTGTCCTTGTTGAACATCATCAGATTTCTTTTGGCCCAATCCTCCAATTTGTCTAGGTCCCTCTGTATCCTATCCCTACCCTCCAGTGTATCTACCTCTCCTCCCAGTTTAGTGTCATCTGCAAACTTGCTGAGGGTGCAATCCACACCATCTTCCAGATCACTTATGAAGATATTGAACAAAACTGGCCCCAGGACCGACCCTTGGGGCACTCCACTTGATACCGGCTGCCAACTAGACATGGAGCCATTGATCACTACCCGTTGAGCCCGACAATCTAGCCAGCTTTCTGTCCACCTTATAGTCTATTCATCCAGCCCATACTTCTTTAACTTGCTGGCAAGAATACTGTGGGAGACAGTGTCAAAAGCTTTGCTAAAGTCAAGGAACAACATGTCCACTGCTTTCCCTTCATCCACAGAACCAGTTATCTTGTCATAGAAGGCAATTAGATTAGTCAGGCATGACGTGCCCTTGGTGAATCCATGCTGACTGTTCCTGATCACTTTCCTCTGTAAGTGCTTCAGAATTGATTCCTTGAGGACCTGCTCCATGATTTTTCCAGGGACTGAGGTGAGGCTCACTGGCCTGTAGTTCCCCGGATCCTCCTTCTTCCCTTTTTTAAAGATGGGCACTACATTAGCCTTTTTCCAGTCGTCCGGGACTTCCCCCGATCGCCATGAGTTTTCAAAGATAATGGCCAATGGCTCTGCAATCACACTGATGTACGCTTTCCCCCCAGTTGCTCCACAGGGTCCTCATAAAGGTCAGGCAGGACAGGGCCGAGGTCATACTAAATGTCCCGGGTTGGCCTCGCCAGCATTGGTTCAGCGTGCTCCTGGACGTGTTGGCCCCGATGCTGCTGCCCCACTGGCCGGATCTCCTGTCACAGAATCACAGCAGGCTCTTGCACCTGAACCTGGCAGCGCTGCACCTGACAGCTTGGTTGCTCCATGACTGAGTTCTGTGGAGCAGGAGTGCTCGGCCCAAGTCCAGCAGGTCCTGCTGGGAAGCAGGAAGCCCTTCAGTAGGGCCACCTATCTGGTCGAATGGAAACATTTTAAGTGCGGCCTTCAACCTGCGGGGTTAGGCCTGTGCAGGCCTCACTGCAGCTGATCCTGGACTACCTCTAGCATCTTACACTTCAGGGGTTGTCCCTTTCATCTGTTAAGGTCCACTTGACCACTATATCAGCCTTTCACCCTCAGTTCCAGGGCAGGTCAGTCTTCGTGCATGGCATGACGGGCCAGTTCCTGAAGGGTCTGGAACAACTCTACCCTTAAGCCCGGGATCCTGTCCCTCCATGGGACCTTAACTTGGTGCTTACGTAGCTCATGGAAACCCCCTTCGAGCCCTTGGCGTCCTGCTCTCTTCTTCTTCTCTCCTGAAAGGTATCGTTCTTGGTGGCAATAACTTCTGCATGGAGGGTTTCCGAGATTAGGGTGCTCATCTTGGAACCACCATATACCATATTCTTCAAGGACAAGGTCCAGCTGTGGCCACACCTGGCCTTTGGCTCATGTGTAATTGGGAAACCACCTGGGCAGGGACATATTCTTGCCAGTCTTCTGTCCAAAACCTCATAAGTCTGAGGAGGAGCATAGGTTGCACTTCCTGGACATCAGGAGAGCACTAGCCTTCTACATCGAGAGGACCAAGCCATTTCACAAGTCGATGCAGTTGTTTGTCGCAGTGGCAGGTAGGATGAAAGGTTGTCCGGTGTCAGCCCAGAGAATTTCGCCTTGGATCACATCTTGCATCCATTTCTGCTATGATCAGGCGAAGGTGCCAGTGATTATCACGGCTCACTTAACTAGAGCGTAAGCCTCGGCGGCAGCCTTCCTAGCCCAAGTACCCATTCAGGATATCTGCAAGGCTACTACCTGGTCATGTCTCACTATGCGCTTACCCAACAAGCTCGAGACGACGCTGGCTTTGGTAGAGCAGTGCTGCAAGCTTCATGACTGTGAACTCTGATCCCACCTCCAGGGATATTGCTTGTGAGTCACCTAGAATGGGATTGACATGAGCAAGCACCCGAAGAAGAAAAAACGGTTACTCACCTTTTCGTAACTCTTGTTCTTTGAGATGTATTGCTCATGTCCATTCCATTACCGGCCCTCCTGTCCCTCTGACGGAGTTGCTGGCAAGAAGGAACTGAGAGGGCATAGGGCCGGCAGGGCCTGATATACCGACGCATGAGCGCTGCACTCCAGAGGGTGCCACAGCCAACCTTATGGGTTCCGCTAAGGCAAAAGTCTCTGCCGACTGTGCAGGTGGGTGAGCGCACACCTAGAATGGAATGCACACGAGCAACACATCTCGAAGAACACCAGTTATGAAAAGGTGGGTAATCTATATTTTTGTCCTTCTGGTTTGTACAGGCGTTACCAGAGCTGATTCAGTCGAGGGGCTGTATTCTCCCGGAGGACGTCTGGGATTATTTAGAGAGCATATGGCCAGCTGAAGCCAAGGTAGCCTTTCAAAAGGTTCTTGTTTTCAAGCGTTGAGGATGATTTGTCATGTACTAAGCTGACTTTTAAGCATATCCTAGTTCCTTCAGCCTGTGGTCCAAGATGTCAGAAGAACTGAGTTAGTGCAATAATAACCCTTAAACCTTTTATCACAGGAGAACTCAGCTGCTGGACACCAGAAGCAGCCTGCATTCATTCAGCTAAAATGGCTGTCACCTTTACATGTTTGAAAGCATGCCAACAAAGGGTTGCACTTTCCCACATAGTTATGATACCAGCAGGGACAATTTTAATGGTTGCATAGAATGATATTTTGGATCAACTGAAACATTCTGTCCTTTTAAGTGGCAAGTAAAAGTGAATAGTATGTAGGCCCTAATCTTGAGAGGTTCAGTGGACTGGCAACAACCACTGGGTTCAAGGATTGTGGCTATGCATAAATGTGTGACATGGATGGAAGACTTCTAAAGGCTTACTCCAGAGTCCATTGAAGTGATTGGAAGTCTTTCCACTGACTTCATTGAGCTTTGGATCAGGCCCAATGGTGTCAACTGACCTGATACAGTTCAGGGACGTACCATGTGCAGGTAAAAATTGTCTTTACCATATTGTAGGCAAGATCTCTGTCTGTGTTTTTCTCTCTCTCTCTCTCTCCTGAATTTGTTCATACTCTTGTGATCTCCATATAGAATGTAGAGTCCGCCAGATTGTTTACGTGCACCAAAGTGTGTTTGTAGGTTGTGTGTGAGGTGAATGCTCTTCATCTTGCCAAAATGCAGTGAGTGAAGCACATAAAGAATGGGAGCGCCCCCTCCCCACAAATGGGATTAAGCTTGAGCCCTTCTGACATGCAAACAAGTTCCTAGATGCCTTCCGTTTTTCAGTACTTCTTTCCGGTTAGGTGAACATTGTTAGCAGCACTGTGTTTTCAGACAATCCACACAGTCTCCTTCTCCCTGTGTTTGTTTAGAAGATGAGCATGATACAATTCTGCCCTGCCATGACCAAAGACTTCAGAATTTACAACATGCTGTATTCGTATTTGAACAACAAACAGAGATACGGCATTGTGGACAGCAACCAGATGGAAATGTTCATGGTACCGCTGCCAGCCTTCCAGCCAGTACCTGCCAAATTCCATCCACTTGGTGGCCCAGGTATGGATTTTAAACAAGCTGGCTTCCTTTTCTGGTGTGTACCCCAGAGAGGCTCAGTGAAATAACTTGCTGCCTTCAGATTGAGGATCACAGGTTCCAGTGCTATAAATAATTAAGTATAATATAATCCACAGCTTTACCGGGTGTCAGAAAGCAAGGGGCTCTATTTATTTCTCAGTGAAAGGCAGATTTGAAAAATAGGGTTGGGCACTCGCTTGCCCTTTACTAAAAGGCACTTAAAATATGGGTAGTTGCATCTTGTGATGCATGGACATCTATAACCCTCTGTTACCACAGATGAAACGGCAGAGAGCCAGTGGATCTGCTTCTCCTTGTGACAGTGTAAATCGGGAGTAACTCCTTTGAGGTAAATGGATTGACAGCAGTATAAAATGAGAGTAAATGAAAGGCAAATCAAGCCCAGTAATCCCACATTGTCCTAATTCCTACGACATTTTCTTTCCCTGCCCAGCTTCGTGTCACATGACCTGAAGTAACTGCCACATATAACTAATGAAATGGCTGGTGCTTGCCTGCAGCACATCAGGATGTAAACTCATGTAACCCCTTGTCACATAATAGTGTGTTCCCACCCAGCTACTCATCATGTGAAATGTCATTTGTCAGAGCTGCAGCTAATCCCTGTCCTACCTCCATCACATGATGTAACATCACATCATCTCCATATCAGGTAATTGCACTCAGTGCACACTTGAACCCAGCCTGGAAGCTGATTACATTTTCCAGTAATCATTGGCAGAATCACCTCTGAGATGCAGCACAATCCATCGGTGATTGACCTGGCATCTGTCTCACCTCCCAGACAAGTGGATACTCAGTCATCACGGAGAAGCAGATAGTTTTAATTATAAATCGTGTTATCTTTGTGTTCCTAATCTGGGACAGTCCAGAGCTCTGCCATCAAGATAGGACAAGACCAAGAGACTGTAATGTCTCCTGGGCCATTTGAAACGGGCTGTACCTTTTTCAGCCATCGCACAATGCAGGGAGAATCAGATACCCAGCTACAAACCATGATGGTTGAAAATTGCAGGTCATCCTTAGTAAAATTGCCTTGGTGTTTAGCTGTGGTCAGTCACCCGTCACAGAATGGTCAGACTGACCTATTTGCAAACAGAACTGAAGTATACCCACTGATTTCAAGTGCGTTTATGTGATTCGTGTCAGTGTGTCGTTTGAGAAAGAAATATATAATTCACCTTTGAGAGCAATATATATTTTAAACTCTTTTAATTCTCCTTTCAACCTAGATGGGCAAAAAAATAAGGGCAGATTTTTCTACAGCGGTCTCTAAAGTTGGGCCTGCAGCTTTGTGCACAAAAGTGTTTGCACATGCGTGTTATTGTGTGCGTGCAAAAACTTGGATTTGCATTGCTCGACTGCAGATTGTGAACTACGTGATCTGGGCATGTAACTGTAGTGCCGCATGCACAAATCCACTCTGTTGCAGGCCCGAGACGTTAGTGTGAAAAATCTGTGTGTAAAAACAAGCCTGCCCAAAATTGCAGGCACAATTTCAGAGGCCAAGTTAACGTCCCTTTTAAAATTTGGCTCTAACCCTTGAATACAATTGCTGAGCTGTGGGTGAAGAATAAAAATTAAATCTCAGTGTAATGCAGAAAATGTGAATGGGGTTAAAAAAATTACATGAAAACCTGTGATCCTTATTTATTTTTTTACTCAGTCCTTACTCAGGGAAATCTTCCATAGGAACATAAGAACGGCCAGACTGGATCAGACCAATGGTCCGTCTAGCCCTGTATCCTGTCTTTCGGCAGTGGCAAATGACTATCAGAGGAAGAAATTTAGGATTTGTCTCAGGGAGAGTTTTGCCTCAATAAGTATTCAATAAAGAGTGAGACAGTACCGAAGGATTTGGCCCAAAGTTAGGAAGATTCCAGCATAAATTGTGGAAAAATCTTCCTTTAACACCACCTTTTTTGTTTGTTTTAATAGGTCTTGATGCAAATCACTCTTGCTTGTTGCTGGGACTGATTCTCCCAAAGAAAGTCTCAGGCGATCCCTCTACAAGTAGCACGGGGCCCAGCCTCTTAAGGGAAACAAAAAGAAAGACAGTGACTTTTAAAAATAACCTTGTGACCAAATGCTTTTCCCCTCCTTTGGACAGTTCTGGGAGCACCAAACTGGCTGAACCATTTCAACAGGTACTGTCCAGGGCATTCACAGGTAAGCGGCTGTCTAGGAACGAGTATCCTCCAGCAGTTTCTCACAGCCAGGAACCCCTTACAAACAATAATATGTTCGCTCTCAATACGGCAGTGGGTGAAGTCGTAAATGGAGGGATATGCCATGCAGTATCTTCTTCACACTGCCAAAACAGAAAGGAGGAAACTGACCAATCTATGCAGGATTGTGCTTTCCATTCACTTAGCAACTTCCCCTGGATGGTAGGGCAGTCCTACAGCATGGCTCAGGAATCATTGGGAAGGCAGCACAATATGACTGGGGGACATACGGAGACATACCTCGCTGATGCAGGACCAGCCGCATCACAGAACTGGAATCACGGACCATTGTCTTCATGCTCCTTATGCTCCCATGAATGTGGTGGCAATGTGGCCCTCGATGCCAACATGTTAGGTATTCAGCAGTTATCAGGTATATTTTATCCTGGAGTTACATCTTCTGGTGGAGTTTCTCAGGTGCCATCTGTGCCCCATCTTGTTTCCCATGAACCTTCTGCTACCTCTGACCTCCAAAATCATGCTGCAACTGGAGACTCCAGTCCAGCTGTTCCTGTGGAGGAAACATTGTCTCTGATCCAGCATCTGGAGGCACTGGTGCAGTTGAATTCACAAATTCAGAACCAGACTCTATTTTCACTTTCTTCGTTAGATCTTTCTGCAGTCCTACAGGCAGCCGCACCCGGGGAAACTCAGATTGTTGGAGGATCCGCATTTCCACCCATCCAGCAGGAAAGTGGTGTGTATCCCCAATCTCAGTTGACCCTTCCTCCCTTTGGTGGACCAGTATATCCCCCTTCTGATTGTTAATTACTCCATGCCCTCTAGGGAGCTCCACAGAGAATCATTTGTACAGTTGTCTACTCCCAACATGAAAGCAGAATAATCATAAAGAGTTTGCAACTCATCTTAAAAGCATCAACCTCTGGAATTTAAAAGGGCCTCCCACTAACTTTTGAGAGTTGTGGATAGGTTGAAACATGCCCATATGGAAAGAAGGCTTACAGAATTATTTCACGTACACTGGGAACAGATGGAATAATGAGCAGTGCTCTAAATACGTCAGCAGCCACATGCAGACGCCAGATATTGATCAGAATGGGAGAAGTAGGGCAAGTGTTACAATGACTCAATGTAAACTGTTTTCTGGTCACTCTGCTTTGTGTGGCCTTTGAAAAGGAACTTTTGGCCATTTCCCTGTGCACTTGGGGCTGGGGGGGGGAGGGGGAGCGACAAGGAAGTACTGTGCGCAAGGAAAGGTGTGTGTGTGTGAGGGGGCAGATCTGAGGCTCACTGAGAAATAACGTGCTACTGAAAGAAGTTGGGTTTTTTTTTTTAATTCCACCCAGTCCTGGTGGTGCTTGGAGCTTTTCCGTGTTCTAAAGGTTTTAAGGTGACTGTTTTACAATTACACCGAGCATAAGTAGTTTCTCCCACTGGTGGAAAGGGAGCTGCTGTTGAGGTGTTACTGGTGTTACCTTCACCAGAAATGGCAAAAAATGTTTTGTCTATTTACAATACTTATGGTATTTTTAGAAAAGTTTGGTGCATGATGTAAGAATCCAGATTTTCCAAAAAAATGGGTGCTGGTTGTGAGAGGCACGTGTGATGTAGGTGCTGTTATTTTACACCACACCATGACAGGTTTTTTAAAATATTGTATTTGTTCTTTGACCAGGAACCAGCACTCAACAGTAACACTTGAGACTTGAGTTCAAATGGAGGCTGGATGCATGTGTGACTTGCAATCTGAAGCGTAGCAACCATGGTCGGTTGTTCTATTTTTATGTTATGGAACTTGCACTGTTTAAAAATGTTCAGAGTAAGAAAAATAAATATTCTTTAGCAGTTACTTTTTAAAAGAGTTGCAGAGCACTGTCATTGAGAGGTTCTGGGCAAATTCGGAGCAGAGCTGGTTACAACTAGGTTTGAAAACAATTGTCAGGATGGATTTCTGACAGATGGCCGTTTCCCAGCACAGTTTGTAGATAGCATTGTTTTAGCATGGTTTTATTGTCCCATATAGACAAAGATTTTTGTTTAGATAACTGTGCTAACAGAAACAGATGAAGCCCAGGGTTAGACAGAAGAATAAAGAGCTTTGCATGTCAGTGCAGGGTGCTAGCACCTAATCCAGGGTCAGAAAGCAGGACTCAGCAGCTATCCTCATGCCTGACATTGTTCTTTGCAGTCATATTGGTCCCATTATATTAGAGAGACAAGGTGGGTGAAAGCTTGTCACTTTCTCCAGCAGAAGTTGGTCCAGTAAAAGATATTACCTCACCCACCTCGTCTCTCCCATACCTGGCACACTCTTACTGTTTGACTTGAAGCATGGGCGGCAGGTATCACAGGCCAGGGGAGGCTAAGCCTCCCCTAACCCAGGCCATGGCTCCGCCCCAAGGCCCTGCCCTCACTCCCCCTCTTGCCTGAAGCCGGCAGGCGCTCAGCTCCAGCCAGCGGCCTAGGGCTCAGGCCAGCTGGTGGCCCAGGTGTCGGGCTGGCGGCCAGGGGCTGGGACGGCCAGGGGTAGCTCGGGCTGGCCGGCGCGGCTGGGGCCTGGCAGCTCAGGGCAGCTGGGCTGGGGCTCCTCTGCCTGTGGAGGGGAGGGGCTCAGGGCTCCGGCCACAGGGCAGCAGGGGGGAGTCTGGCCATGCGGGGCTGGGAGGGCGGACTTGCCTCTCTGAAGTGAGGGGGGAGGTTTCACCCCGTCCATGACTTGGAGGAATTTTTCCCCTGATATTTAGCCTCAGTTTATCCTCCTTTTTCTTCCCAGTCATCCTCCTCCATTCCATATTAACTAACCTCTTGCCCTGTGGTGTTTAGACTCTCAAACACTTGTAGACTGTTATCACCTCTCCCCTTAGTCATTGTGCAGACAAGGTACTCAGTTCTTTTTTTAGTCTTTCCTAAACCCCTCTGATAATGTCTCCAGGCCTTTGTCACTGCTATTCCCTCTCTCTGTTTGCTTCTGAATCATCTCCATGACATCAAGGTCGGATATTAAGATAAAAAAACAAAAGAACAAGCAACAGCTGTAAACAGAACAACACAACTGCTGTTGGGATAGTTGCAGGCAGCAGGTCCCAATAGAAAGCTCCGCCGTGAACACTGGGTCTGGGCTGAGAATTCAGCTGTTAGTAATTGCCCCAGCTGGATAGCATAAGCACCTACAGTCAGCAGTGGGTCCAGGTTAGCTTTGTTGTTTCTATGGCATTAGTACCCCGTAGTCACACTTGCATTGTGTGGGCCTAATGCAAAGCTCATTTTGGTGAATGGAAAGACTCTCATTGGCTTAAGTAGGCTTTGAATCAGGCCCTCTTCCACCCTGGGCCCCACAGTTCCCTGAAGCACTGGAGTATGCATGGATTTGAAGGGTCTTCTGGGACCCCACCTTTCCCTGCAGTGTTGGAAACCAAAACGTAAGTGCATGGTGGTAGTGGATGAGAAATTGACAAGAAACTGCTCTGGTTGCTTTTACTCTTCCAGTTCAGTGAGACAAATAAAGAGAAATACATTCCCATGTTTTAAATCCCCCCCCACCCCTTTTCCCAATCCCTGTTAGTTACAAAAGGGGGAGGCAGAAGCTGTGTACTGTATGATTTCTAACCTGGCAAGGTCGGTTCAGTCCCAAAATGTGGAAGCATGTGCCTTTAACTGCTGTCATTAAAACTAGTCAAACTATCCCCAGTTATAAATTTGATAATGAACAACATCCCTAATATACCGTTTAAAGGGGTTAGACAATTGCTCTTTAAAATGAAGCTAGTTTGTGTTATGGCTTTTAAATCAAGTTTTCATTTTGTTTTACTTATGTGGGGCCAGAGCCTCTATTGTGTAAATTGGCATAACTGGGGGATACGACAGCTTATGGGATTATGCCAGTGGAGGATTTGGCCTTTTAAGATGGCTCATCCCAGATGTAACTCCAATGGGACAAATTCTGCCTTAATAATGGTGTAATTCCTGAAGTAATTTCATTGTCATCACTGGGGTTACCCCACGCCTACTGGTGTAACTGAAAACAGAATTGGACCCAGTGCTTTTAAGAACCTTCTCTTGCCTTATGTCTCTGTTACTTAGCCCTCTCCTAGATTGCGAATCAAATTCTAGTCCCGTTGAAATTCATGGCAAAACTCTCAAAATGTCACCTACGGCTCCCCCTCAGCTGGTGTGACTCTACACACCTCTCTGGGCCTGGCCGTAGAGCCACAATAAAGCCTTGTCCCATGTCTAGATGTGTACACATGCGCAGCGTTTTACTGCCCTTCCAACACAAACATGGTCTCCTTGCTTCTGCACCCTTAGACCGGAAGGCACATGCAGCATGGCTGTTTTTTATGCATTGATACTCTTACCCATCGTTTCCTCGTCACATTTTAATTTTGTCTGCATCAGATCTTCAGTCCCGCTTCCTTCAAACCCCATCTGCCTCCCACTAATATTTGCCTGCTCTTGCTTTCTCATTTTGCAGCTTTGCAGAGCTGGACTGATCAGCCAGTATTTTTTTTGCCAACAGAGGTTGACTTTGGATTTGTTTACAAGATGTTTCCTGTAATTGACTTAAGGATTTTGCTGCTGAGTTTAGAACCAGGCAGTACCCAGAAGATATGCAGAAGCTCCTTGCTTACAGAAGGAGGTGGTGTGTAGACATGTTAAAAGTGAACTCCCTCTTGAAATGAGCCAGCAAGGACGCGGTATCTTTGCTGAGAACTCCCAACTGCTTCAGAATGCGTTAGAGAAATTCTGCTCTCCTCCCTGCGTACAAACTTATCTCACTTCCTTGTACAGTATCCAGATGGCACTGAGCTCTGTGTCATGAGATAGTAAACAAAGCAGGCTGCCCTGCTGATACCAGGAAATGCTCCGATTAAGCAGTAAGTGTTTCTCAGCCCAAATGTCTGGGGTCAATTCCTGCCTGCTCCACCTCCTACTTGCTAGAGCAAAGGCTACCTGAGAGAAGCAAAACAATCTGACTCTCAGGCTTGCTGTCATAAGATGGGAATCGCACTGTGGCTGAGCCAATGGGCCCCTCAGGAGAGAGATCACACTCCATGAACAGTAATACTCAGTATTTATTACATAGTACCTTTCACCCAAGAATCTCCAGGCATTTTATGGAGTGGGTGAGGTTGCTAGGCCCGTTTACAGAGAGAAGAAGTGTGGCATTTTAAGGGCCACATTTCCAAATGTGGCCTTCGGTTTTGGTTTCCCATTTTCAGCCAGCCGTGGGCCCTATTTTCAGAGGTGCGGAGCATCGAGTTCAGTAGGAATCGTGGTGTTATAGGCCAGTTCTGAAAGTATGAGGCTGTGGCAGAGCAGGGATTAGAATGCAGGAGTCCTGAGCCCTAGACCCCTGCTCTGACGACCACCCCACAAACTGCTCCTCTGGTTGTTATGTTTCAAACTAAGAGCCTGGTTTTAAACTTGTGCACACAAATTATGCATGTAACTTTGATTGGGAGTTGTCCGGCATGCACGTGCAATTGCAGTATTGCCTTGCAAAAGAGGAGTGCAACTGTGTGTGCAGTGTTAAAAAACCTGGCTGCCCTACGGAGATCTTGGCTGCCCTACGGAGATCCGGGGTGGTGGTGGTGGGGACCAGCCTGCAACTAAGCCTCATCTAATCTCCTGCCTAGAGCAGCTTCAGGGGCTGCTGGCGGGAGCCACCTCTAGCCCTTCTCTGCTGAAAGGAGAGGCACTTTGACACAAGCGAGGCCCAAGGATGAAGGAGAAGGAAGAGGGGGGATGGGGGCAATCACAAAGGGCACCCTTCCAAGGTACACTTCACGGGTCGCTGTTAGGTCTGGGGTCAGCTTTGTCTTGGTGTCGCCAAGCCTTTGAAAATGCAGCACTTTGCTGCCCTCCCGTGGAAGCAGAGAGCCTAGCTGTCAGGGTTCTGCACTGCCAAAAAGCCATGGTATTGCAGAGTCTGGCCACAACAGGAACACCATTCGCTTTTGCAGTGCAGCTGGAGCTCAACCGTGTTCTAACCACATTCTCTAACCATGCCTTGCACTTTGCAGGGTTCTGGTGCAATTCAGTGAGCAGTTTGTTCCCGTTGACTCTGCAAGACTGAGCTGTGTTCTAACCATGCTGGGCCGGGTCCCGGCCCATGACCCAACAGTCTGGGTGAGATGTCTCTATCCCGCTGGTCTGAAGGGTGGGTACAGTATTTGCATTGCAGTGCTGGTAGAACAGGCCCCTGCCCCTTTGCCAGCATGCGCTCACCATGCAACTCTCACCACCTGCACTGACAAGCAGTGCATCTCCAGTGCCTGGCACCAGAGATGGGACCGGCTGTTTACTTGGGCCTCTGTGTGTGAAGTGAACGATTGCCAGCCTAGGAGACTGACGGCCTCTGTCCCTGGCACAGGGGCAGCATGGGCAGCATCTGAACCCCCTGCCAAAGGGCCTCATGCCTGGCTGGAAAGACCATCTGCAGAGGTGAAAAGAGAGTTCTCACTCCATGTCCTGCCCAGTCCTCGGGCTTTTGGAAGATGCTGCCAACTCCTGCAATTTGGGGTGGTCTTGGTGATGTGGACAGGGCGGTTGCCTAAGACCCACCAATTCACTTCATGTAACCCCTGCCCAGCCGTCTCCTGGTAACAGCTCTTGGCACCTTTGGCTTCAAACCAGCCCACGGAAGTGAAAGAGTCTCTATCCCTGAGCCACCCAACCCCCCGACATACTCATTTAAATGTAAAACCAAAAACACTCCACCCCAATTCATTTATTACAATGTACCCGCCAGAAGAACCCCCCAACCCTCCCCCCTCTTGCCCCCAGAGACATCCCATCTCATTTCTGATGGAGTCCAAGGGAGCTCAGGCAGATGTTGCTGCATGTAAACAAAACAAATTAATTAAAAGAAAATCAAAACTAGGCACATTCATAATTAGATAATCCACAAGCCCCTAATATAATTAAGTATGTTAATACAGCCGGCTTCCACCAGAAAACAAAGTCTATTCCGCTGACAAATGCCAGAGCAAGGCTTTTGTACACAAGTAGGACAGGAAATGCAAGGAGCAGCATAGCTTAGAACAGCTCCTGGTGGGGCAGTGGAAGAGAAAGATCGCTGCGGCCCACCTGTTCAGAGAACGCAAGTGTCCTAGCTGGAGTCACAGCGGCAGCCGTGCACCTCCTCCTCTGCCCAGCCAGTTAACAGCTGTGCCAAACTTGCCCCTTGGTTGCCACCAATTGAAGGCCACAAAAAGCACTAACTTCCCTAAGCGTCTAGAAGTGAGAGCGCAAAGGCCTGTCAGTTTAGCCCATGCCCTCATCCAAAGGAAGATTGTTCCCTACCTTTGTGCTTCAGGGCCTTGTCTGATCCACTTTTAAATGGACACAGTTAATGTTCATTTATCTCCTGTGGGAGACTGTTCCGCAGCCTAGTAGATGTTGTCAGTAAGGGTTTTCCCCCCCCCCCATTATATTTGAGCCTCAATCTTCCTTCACTCAGTTTTGTCCCATTGTTCTTAGTTATAACACCTGGGATCCCCTAAACACTTCTGCCCTCTCCTTAGCTTTTATACTCCTCCAATGCTTGTAGACAGCTGTCACATCCCAAACTGAGGCACTATTGAACCAAGCTCTCTGGGTTCGCTTCCTCTAATCTTTCCTCATCAATCAGCCCCCTCAGTCATCTCAGTTCTCCTCTGAATTCCCTTTGGTGCATTACTGTTGAGGTGCCCAGAGCTGCATGTGGTCTCAACCATCGTATAGAACTCAAACATCTACCATGGCTTTTGCACAGCTGATTGCGGCTGGAGGAATGTCCCAGCCAGTCGGGGCTCTGGGTGTGCAAATGAATATTTAGCAGGCTCTTTTCTAGAGCCCTGGGCTTTTCATAGAATATCCTCTCTGGGATCTGAAATGAATCTGCCATGTAGGAAGTGCCACTTCTAGAAGCATTTAATGGAGGGAAGATGCCAGCGCAAACCATAGGGGCCGGGAGAGCAGGCTGTAACGTGCTGGACAGAGAAAGGAGAGTAGGACTGCGTGTTTCTCTGCAATGACCAGCAGAGGGTAGCAGAGCACTTGACAATAGTATGGCTGTTTCAGTATTCATATCCTGGGGGGTGGGTGGGGAGGGGGCACAAAATAAACATTGTAAGGAGTGCCAGGTTGCTTGATTTCAAAGCCCAGTGTTTAAAGCAACGTGGCGGGGACTAGTAGTTAGTGAATAATTTGGATGAAAGAGCTAAGCACTTCAGGACTGCATCCAGAACAAGAAAAAGAGCCCCCCCCATATCCCCCCCCTTTTTAAAATCAGTCTAGCTTCTGCTCTGTCAGAGATAAACCGGTCACAGCTGCTGCTGGGAGCATTGCCGGGGCATGGCAGTGCGGTACGAGCGTAGCTCTTCCTCAGTGGTAGCTTCATGCCAGGTGTGCGGCAGGTCAGTAGCTGCAAGCGCTGTGCAGGCATGTGTGGCAGGGTGCACCCCTGCACGGCGGAAGCCTTCAAGCAGCAGGAAGTGATATTTGTGCAGACTGTGTGCAAATAAGGAAAGTCATTATCCGGCTGTACATCCAGGGAGCGTGGGGGTGGAGGGAAGGGCAGAAAGAGCAGGGGCACAAAAGATTTAGCTAGAAGCCTGGGAAGATAAAGCCCCAGTATGTAATACTCTGCCTGACTCTAGTATCTCTCATCTGAGGATCTCAACGCGCTTTACACATATGAATGACCGTAGCCTCATAACTCCCCTTAAGGAGGTAGCGAAGTAGCATTATTCCCATTCAACACATGGGGAAACTGAGGCACCAAGCAGGGAAATGACTTTCCCAGGGTCTCACAGCATGTTAGTGGCAGAGGTAGGAATGGAACTCAGTTTTCGTGAATCCCAGTGCGGTGCTTCAACTCCTAGGCTATGCTGTCTCCCTCTGTGTCCCTGTGCCTGTCCGTAGCTGGGCATGTACATGGGAGTGGTTGCATTCATCTCTGAATCCCCGCATGCAAGCACCTGTGTGTATATGTCTGCATGTAAATGGTTTTTCTCATGTGTTCGTATCTGCATGTCCGTCTCTGTCCTGTAGCAGCAAATACATGGCTAAGGGATGGTACATGGGCTTCTGTGTGTTTATGTGTGGGTCCGGAAAAGTGTGTATTACTCATGTCATTGGCCTCGAGGGCAGGGGGGAACTTTGTGCCCATCTGCAATGGTCTGTGGCTGCAGCCTTAAGGAAGAGAAGCATCGGATCTGGGTTTCTGTCACTGTCTGGCCTGGACTCTGACCAAGCTCCCTGTGTGGACAGCAGGAGGTGCCAAAGTTGCGAGAGGCTGAGTCCCTTCAGAGCTCCTTGGCTTTCTGCTGGTCCAGCATCTTTGGAGCAGGCCCTGTGCCCTCTTTGTCTCCTAAAGGCCACAGGTTGCCAGAAATGGCACCCAAGGAAGGCCCAGATCCTTACTGGTATTTAGGTGCCTAATTCCCATTGATATCCGTGGGAATCAGAGACCCGAATCCCTTTAAGGAGCTGGGCCTAAGTGACTCACTGAACCAGACAAAGGAAATGACCAGCCTCTCTCAGCAGCCTCAGGGAGAGCAGGGTATCGTCCCCCTGCAGGAGGAGCCATGGGACTCTTTCAATTAGGTGGATGCAGAAGAAACGGGGAGCTCGGGGGTCAATGTTTAGAGCACCAGTCCCCTCCCAAGGGCGTTGAGGGAGGCGCAGAGATATCCC
Source organism: Lepidochelys olivacea (assembly GCF_965140295.1). Taxonomy (NCBI): domain Eukaryota; kingdom Metazoa; phylum Chordata; order Testudines; family Cheloniidae; genus Lepidochelys; species Lepidochelys olivacea. Next base: position 6,406,472 of record NC_140429.1, on the reverse strand, counting down.
CCTCCTAAGGTGGGGCAGGGTAGCTCTTGCATTAGAGCTATGGAGTGAACTCTTGCTATGGGAGCAAGGGACCCTTAAGGGTGAGGGGTAGGAGACAGCCTGTGGGATAGAGAAGCCCTGGGGGACAGCGTGGTGGGGACAGCACCCCCTAGTGCTGAGGTGAGGTAGGTGATGGGGTTCCAGATGTGTTGGAGATGCCATGATGTTTGAAGCCGGGGCTGTGACGGGCTGGCTGGAAAGGCCCATTCAAGACACTGAATTACCAGCCAGTTTAAGTTTTCTCTGTTTCTGTCTCTCTCTTTCCCTGCGTGAAGCTGTAAGGAAACTCTGCTCAGACTGTGATGGAGAAGCGGCTGGTCAATAAATCTCCCCCCTGCACCGACGTGCCTGGAATAATCTGAGTCCAGGCCAGAGTGCAGACAGCAAAGCAGACAAACACTTCAATCTCCCCAGCGCTGTTCATTTAAACCTCGGCTCTCCCGCTGAGTGACCCTAATCTCTGCGTGTGGATTAGAGCCATGGATTCTCTTTGTCCCCACTGATTGCTCATTCCCTGCCTGTCCCTCTGCTTTGTCTTTGCTTTCAGAAGCCAGCCCCACTAGGTCAACTTTACTGATGGAAAATAAACTCCTTTCTGCTTGAGATCTCCTCTCCAGAGCCCTGTATAAACCACAGTCTCAGGCCATCTCCTCATGCCCCTGCACTGCTGGCTGATCAAGTGTTAGCAGTTGCTCAGGGGTTAGAGAGGGCTGGCAACCCGGCAAAGGGAAGGCAGGTTCTGCTGCGGACAGGACGTTATGAAACATGATGCTTGTCAGTGCCAGGATGGGGTGCGTTAGTGTTGGACACGCTAGCAATGGGCAGAGCAGAGCTATTCTGCTGACTCTCACTGCCAGCCAGGCCAGGTCAGTCTCATGAGCGCCAGTTGAGGAGTACCAAAGGCAGAGAGTCTCTCTGAGGCAGGAGAGAGCCAGAGGAAGGGGCAGGAAGTCCTGCAGGGAGAGCACCTAGGAACAACCAGGTCACGAGGGAGCTCAGGTTGAGTACGGTTCTGCTCAGGGTTCTGTTAGTTAAGGACAAAGGACAAAGCCAGAGCCTCAGGAAGGGCTTCCGTGCAGGAACCCAAAGCCCTGCCCCCCATTCCCTTTGCTGGCAGCTTGTTCTTCTGCGGATGGTGAAGAAAGATCCCTGCCTCTCTGCCTCACAATGATAATGTAACCAGGCCTCCCACCCAAGCCTTTCCACGTGTCGTGGGGCTGCATGACACAGCTGTTTGGGTATTCACTGTAACCATGGTGGTAGATTTCAGAGCCTCCTTTTCCAAGAGCACAGGTCCCTAGCATTTGGGTAAAGGAGCAGACACTGTACTGGGCCTCTGACACACAGCTGCGGAGCTGTGATTCCATCCAGCAGAGGGCAGAGGTGTGCAGACACGCTAGCTGGTTCATTACAGTACTAATCCCCATCCCATGCTCCGCCATTTCCGTGACAGGCTCTCAAAGAGAGTCCTTCTTTACGCCTCACTACATTCCTCAAAGGCGGTAGGGATTGTGCCCTTCTTGTTCACAGAGAGGTGAAATCACTTGCCCCCAGTGAGTCAGCACAAGAGCCAGAAATGGAACCCAGGAGACCTGCCTCCTCCTAGGCCTTTGCTGTAAACCATTAGCACATCCCCTCCCGAAAACATCTAGCCCGAGGGCTGCATCCGAGCTCACCACTGTTCACTCCATCCGAAACCACACCTGCTCTGATTCAGCGCACTCTAGCGAAGGCGGCCTCCCTGCGGAGTTCATTTTACACAGCTTTGCTATTGGGATGCTTCCACTCCGCTGGGTGCCTGCGTGCCAGTTGCTGGTTATCGCCCGCAAAGTAAACATTTAAAAAAAACAAACAGATAAATCAATAGGCTCTTTGCCATGGTGACTCTCACAGAGACAGATAAGGGGGGTCAGGCTCCGATCTCACTGACACTCGAGCCGCTTGTACGGAAATCGATGGCGCTCACAACTGGCGCAGTTGAGGTCAGCATATACGTGCCCGGCTGGAAAGTGCTTGGAGGGAAGGTGCTCATAGAAATGCAGATTGAACGGTGGGAAGGTTACTCCAAGGTGACATCTTGAGTTGCATGGCCCTCTGAGCTAGACGGTCAGGTGCCACCCCGGCACCGAAAGAGGTCAGTGCCCCGGGAAGATCCTTGGCTCCTGGCAACGGAGCTCAGGAGTAGATGTAAGCTGTAATTACCAGCTTGAACAGCTGCTGAGCAGTGGAGGGTTATTGAACTCCAATCAATGGCTGGCGGGGGATCCCGGGGATAATTAGAGAGTGGAGCAGGTTGTATGTCAATAGAGCACATGCTAATTCTCCTATCTACTGGCCGCAGAGTTCAGAGGGAGGGAGAGCTACTTGTTGTTCCAAAGAGAACAGAAGAAGAGATCAAAACAGCAATGGCCCTTTAGAAACCCCCTGCTCACAATTAGCATGAGTCCGTTAGCAAACCAAACGCACCAAACTTAGCTCGGCACTGCAAGGAAAGGCAATCTATTACTGCGACCACAATTTCACATCCGGGGCAGAACAGAGTCTGTACCTCTATCTATTACAGTAGCACCAGCTGAGAGCACCATAGAATCATAGAAATGCAGGGCTGGAAGGGACCTCGAGAAGTCCTGAAGTCCAGCCCCCTGCACTGGGGCAGAATTAAGTATTATCTAGATCATCCCTGACAGGCGGTTGTCCAGCCTGTTCTTAAAAACCAACAATGACGAAGATTCCACAACCTCTCTAGGTAATTTATTCCAGTGCTTAACTGCCGTTACGCTTAGGAAGTTTTTCCTAATGTCTAACTTAAATCTCCCTTGCGGCAGTTTAAGCCCCTCACTTCTTGTCCTGCTCTCGGTGGATAAGAAGAACAATTTATCATCTTCCTCTCTATAACAACATTTTATGACTGTTATCATGCCCCCCCCCCCCATAGTCTTCTCTTCTCCAGACTAAACCCATATTTTTCATTCTTCCCCCATAGGTCATGCTTTCTAGACCTTTCATCATTTTTGTTGCTTTCCTCTGGGCTTTCTCCAGTTTGTCCACATCTTTCCCAAAGGGCCTTGCCCCAAAGAGCTTACACTGTAAACAGACAGCAACTGGGAGGAAGGTCTGTTATCACCCTAAGGCACGGAGGCACCCAAGGTCACAGTGGCAGAGCCAGGATTAGAATCCCAGTCTCCGAGGCCAGTGCCCTACTACACCATGCTGCCTCTCTAACTTGTCTGGATCCTGAGGATAATGGGAGTAAAACAGGGCACCCAAACCTTGTCTCAATCCTGGGGCCACATCAGCAATTTGCCACCAGGCTGAGGGAATGTCACAAATCTGCCTCAGATAGAGCAGAGCTCAGCAGTTCTCCTGTCTAGAGGAGACCTGGGCAGGATAATAATTCAGCGTCTGCCCTTTTGTGCTGCACAAAGAGACCTGAAAAGAATTGTCTTCCTGTCTGTTTTTATACATTAGGGCTTGTGGAGCCTGCAAGCCTCTAGGGACCAGCTGAGAAATGGAGGAGCTTTCCCAGTGAAAGCTAATGGGCCGGGAAGGGACAGGCAGCTAGGGCTGGCTGATTGAAAGGTCTTGTTCTCATTAACATCTCTTTAAAACCAGCACTTGGGAAGAAGATTGTCCTAGTCAAAGATATAGCACCCCCGCCCCTTCAGTTGAGGGTCTGTCCTCCTCTCTGAGTCATCCAAGGAGTTCTCCTGCAGAAACCAGGGAGACAAGATGACATTCCTAATAGGGTTTTTTTAGCTGCCTTAAAGAAGCAAAAAGGGGCACGTCTGCTTTCCCTTTTCAGGCCATTTATAGAAAGGAGCACCCCAAAGATAATACTGACCTTAGCTGCTGCTCCGGGTCAATCCAAACAGGTTTGGCTCGGATCAACACGCAGCAATGCCTGCTGGGACATGGATGCTCCGCAGACCACCCTATGTGTCAAATATGGGGGTGACTGCAGGTCATGTGGGAAAACACCTTGGGCGGCCTGCAGGACACCCCTTCATTAAAATGTTTCAGTTCCCCGACACATAGAAGTGTAGCTCAGAATGGTGAGCTCACTGCACATGTGGGCTCACAAGAGGACCGTGCTACGAAGAACAGGTGTCAGAGCAGCTGTTGTCACTGGACCAGTCTCTTTAGCTTTTTCCCCAGGCAAAAAGCTAAGATATTTTTAACCTGAGCATGAAAATTACAGGAAGGTGGGGGAAGGGGAGAGCATGGATTGCAATGAGGTGGCTGTGAAATTAATAGACTGTTAACGATCTTGCAGGGGATGGGGGGGAGGGAAGGGGGAGGAATGGAGAGAGAATTTTTGTCAGGCAAATGGTGCCAGCCACATTGAAAGAGATCAGAAGCACTCTTCTGGAAATGAAATTCATGAAATAACACCCTATTGCACAGAGGAGTTTTAATGAGCCGTGGGTCTAAGTGGGGAAAATGGAGCCTATTACAAAGTAGATGAATGGAGTTGTTTCCGCAAGTGCCGTGAATCCACTTGTTAAATGGACACTGCTAGCTTAGATTAGGCCCGACATTTAGATTCAGGGTGGGAGCAGGAGGCAGTCGTTAGGAAACCGCATAATATTGAAGATATTTAACTGAAGGAGTTTTCTTTAATGTTGTAACAAATCCATTGCCACATAAGAAGCTCCTTTTGTTACCCGTGCTGCGTGGCATAGCACTCAGATCCTGCTATGCTCAGAACACAGGCAAGCTGCCACTTGAGACTCTCCATCGGCTGTTAGCAGTACTGGGCTTAGGACACACAGCTGAGGAGTCCCAAGTCCATCCTGCTGAGAGCAGTGGGACACCCTTATGCACACACACACAACGAACTGGTTCATTGCAGTGATACTCCTGTTCACATGTATAGCACCGTTTGTGGCAGGAGTTCAAGGTGAGATATAATTAATTGCATTATCTATATTGGGTACTTCTATAGCCCCCGTCACCGCAGTATCGGAGCTCCTCGCAATCTGTAATGCATTTATCACACACCGGGACGTGCTGTTATCCCCATGTTACAGATGGGGAGCTGAGGCCCAGATCCTCAAAGGGCTTTGGGAACCTAACTCCCATTGGAATGAATAGCTCATCCGTAGGTCTCACAGCACTTTACAGAGGTGGTCACCCTCGCTCCGCCTCTTCCTGCCTCACCCTTCCCCCGAGACCCCACCCTGCTGCACCTCTTCCTGTCCTGCCCTTCCCCCGAGACCCCACCCTGTCCCGCCTCTTCCTGCCCCGCCCTTCCCCCGAGACCTCACCCTGTCCCGCCTCTTCCTGCCCCACCCTTCCCCCGAGACCCCACCCTGCTGCGCCTCTTCCTGTCCTGCCCTTCCCCCGAGACCCCACCCTGTCCCGCCTCTTCCTGCCCCGCCCTTCCCCCGAGACCCCACCCTGTCCCGCCTCTTCCTGCCCCGCCCTTCCCCCGAGACCCCACCCTGCTGCGCCTCTTCCTGTCCTGCCCTTCCCCCGAGACCTCACCCTGTCCTGCCTCTTCCTGCCCCGCCCTTCCCCCGAGACCCCACCCTGTCCCGCCTCTTCCTGCCCCGCCCTTCCCCCGAGACCTCACCCTGTCCTGCCTCTTCCTGCCCCGCCCTTCCCCCGAGACCTCACCCTGTCCTGCCTCTTCCTGCCCCGCCCTTCCCCCGAGACCTCACCCTGTCCTGCCTCTTCCTGCCCCGCCCTTCCCCCGAGACCTCACCCTGTCCTGCCTCTTCCTGCCCCGCCCTTCCCCCGAGACCTCACCCTGTCCCGCCTCTTCCTGCCCCGCCCTTCCCCCGAGACCCCACCCTGTCCCGCCTCTTCCTGCCCCGCCCTTCCCCCGAGACCTCACCCTGTCCTGCCTCTTCCTGCCCCGCCCTTCCCCCGAGACCTCACCCTGTCCTGCCTCTTCCTGCCCCGCCCTTCCCATGAGACCCCACCCTGCTGCGCCTCTTCCTGCCCCGCCCTTCCCCCGAGACCTCACCCTGTCCTGCCTCTTCCTGTCCTGCCCTTCCCCCGAGACCTCACCCTGTCCCGCCTCTTCCTGCCCCGCCCTTCCCCTGCGACCGCACCCAGCTCCACCTCTTCCTGCCTCACCCTTCCCCCGAGACCTCACCCTGTCCCGCCTCTTCCTGTCCTGCCCTTCCCCCGAGACCCCACCCTGTCCCGCCTCTTCCTGCCCCGCCCTTCCCCCGAGACCTCACCCTGTCCTGCCTCTTCCTGCCCCGCCCTTCCCCTGAGACCACACCCTGCTGCGCCTCTTCCTGCCCCGCCCTTCCCACGAGACCTCACCCTGTCCCGCCTCTTCCTGCCCCACCCTTCCCCCGAGACCCCACCCTGCTGCGCCTCTTCCTGTCCTGCCCTTCCCCCGAGACCCCACCCTGTCCCGCCTCTTCCTGCCCCGCCCTTCCCCCGAGACCCCACCCTGTCCCGCCTCTTCCTGCCCCGCCCTTCCTCTGAGACCCGACCCTGCTCCACCTCTTCCTGCCCCGCCCTTCCCCCGAGACCTCTCCCCCCTCTTCCCACTCCTGCTCTACCCCATCCCTCCAGCACCTCCCATCTGCCACCAAACAGCTGATCGGCGGGTGACTGATGGGTGCTGAGCACCCACTATTTTTTTCCCTGGGTGCTCCAGCCCCGGAGCACCCACAGAGTCGGTGCCTGTGGCTAACGCTGCGGCAGCCTCCTCGGAACCAGCCAGCCTTCCCGGCTCCTTTCTCAGAGCAGCAGGCTGATGGGGGGCAGCGTCTGGAGGACGGGCTGAGTTTCTGGGGTGAGGAGCCCAGCTGGAAATCTCTGGGCGATGAGTTCACCAACAGCAACATCCCGCTAGTCTTGGCGATAAATAGGGCCCTACCAAATTCACGGTCCATTCTGGTCGAATTCACAGCCATGGGATTTAAAAAATCGTAGATTTCAGCTATTTAAATCTGAAATGTCATGGTGTTGTCATTGTAGGGGCCCTGACCCAAAAAGGAGTTGTGGGGGGGGGTCACAAGGTTATTGTCGGGGGGGTTGCGAAACCTCTACCCTTACTTCTGCGCTGCTGCTGGCGACGGCCCTGCCTTCAGAGCTGGGCGCCCGGCCAATAGCCGCCACTCTCCAGCTGCCCTGTTCTGAAGGCAGCCCAGGAGTAAGGGTGGCAGGACTGGGACCCGTCTAAAATAACCTTGTGACCCCCCTTGCAACTCCCGTTTGGGTCAGGACCCCCAATTGGAGAAACCCTGGTCTCCCCCCTGGTGAAATCTGGTCTTTTGTGGGCTTTTACCCTATACTATACAGATTTCACCGGGGGGAGACCAGATTTCACCATCCGTGGCACGTTTTTCATGGCCATGAATTTGGTAGGGCCCTAGTGATAAATAACAGAAGAGGCAGCTCCAGGTCATCAACTTAAATTACCCCTAAAGAGTCAGAGGAGCTGGGCTGGAGGCAGTGCTCAGAAATGAAGTATTATGTCAGAAGATCTTATCTAGGGGTGCTCTCTATGGGGGGAATACCCCCCTGAGCCATGGGCCAGCTTAAGGGCTGTGCTCCACTTCCAAAAGAGGGCAGGCGTGGTGCAAAGGGGAAGTTCCACCCTGCACGCGGGGCGGGAGCAATATGGAGGAGGCCCAGCCGCAGAGGGGCCGGAGTGGGGTGCTGCAGGGCGTGCAGGGGGAGTGGGGAGGAACAGCAGGCCCTGCGGCACTGGGATCTGGCACAGGCAGGCATCTTGCACTGGGCTCAGGGGCATAGTTCCACACCCGTGTGCAGAGTGAGGCTGGGTGCATTGCAGGCTTCGCTGCCGAGCCCATCGACTCTCTCCCTGGGGAGAAAGAAATGCCGGGGTCGTGACTGAGATGCCGGGATCCCTTAGAGGAGCAAATTCCTTCCCCTCGCAGGCTCATGGGGTGTATAAACCCCACCCTGGCAGTGATGGGGTTAAAGGGGAGCCAGCAAGCCCAATCAGCCCATTCTGCGGCACCTGGAGGGGAGACTGGTGATCAAGGATTAGACCCAGCTGGGGGGAACCCGGCGGGGTGGTTCCTATCAAGGAAGGACTGTAGGGGCCCTAGGGGAGGACAGCAGCAGTAGGGTTTGAGTAGAGGCCAGGCCAGTGTAGGCCCTGGAAGGAGTGGGTAGCCAGGGAAAGGACAAAGGTAGCAACAACCTGGGAAAAGCTGAAGCTCCAGGGAAGATGGGCGAGCGCAGCTCCGTGACAGACACCTGCTGTGGGGCCAGGTAGGAATCAGCAAGGGATTGTACAAAACAGACCCTAGCTGCTTATCACAAGGGCCTGGGCTGGGGGCTGGAGGGGAGGGGAGAAGGGCTGGTGTCAGCCTCAGGGGTGAGGGCTAAAGGCCTGGTACAGGGTCACTAAGACGCTCGGTTTTCGTTTTGACTTTTTGTCACCCCAGAAGCGGGAAGGCTCTAAGCCTTCGGGCTGACGGCTGAATCCCGAGAAGGGACAGATGCCGAGGGGCCGTGCCCTGCCCCGCCCCGCCACGAGGGTGCGCACTAGCCAGCCCCAGAACTTCTGGGTGCGTGGCCAGGCTCGTCTGTCTACGCAGCGCTGCTTTCTCTCTGGGAACGGGGTCCGCGTGCAGGTGCTAATAAATCGCCCTCTGCCAAGGGCCGTGCTCGCTGGCTACCCGCGCCTCCAGTGAGCTAATCTGGAACGAACCCGAACGTTAAAAATTTGTTTAGCCTAATGGAAACATCAGATCAATTCCTGGAGCTAATAGGTGCCATTAAATCGATAGCACGTGCAGCCTATTAGTGTAGCATCTGACAGGAGCGCTGGGGAGGTGCGTGAGCAGGCGTTAAATCATCCTGCCCGGGCACCTGCTGGGCCGTGACTACCCCCAGCCAGGCTGCTGAGAGCCCCTATTAGCTCTCCCAGGTCTTGTCTTAGCCTATGGGCCCCCTCCCAGGCCCGCTCTGCTGGGATAGCTGATGGGGTGCCGCATGGGACTCAGTTTGAGCAAGCCAACCCCGCCGCAGGTCAGATGGCAGCCTGGATGGGATTAGATGCTCAACCCATGGTGAGCTGTATGTGAATTTCGAGCCTGGAAGGAATTCCGTCCCTGGGGCACCTCGGCAGGTGTCTCGTGGGTTTTGCTTTCTCTGGATCATTGAATGGGGCTCATCTCTCAAAATCAGGGTTTAGGCTTAAATGGACCTTCTTTCTCTTGGTCTGAGTGCAGAGTCGGGCTGAGGTGGCGGAAAAGGCAGGCGGTCTCTCTGCAAGTGGGCTCTGGGGAGGTGCCCATTGCTAGTGGGAAGCAATGCGGGGCTAAAGCCGGGGCAGGGGTTGCACCTGAGGGGTTAACAAGCAGTATGGTCTAGAGGCTAGTGCGCTGCACTGGACTAACTTCCATTCCTGGCTCTGCCACTGACCTGCCGTGACCTTGGGCAAATCACTCCTCCTCCCTGGCCCTCTGCTTCCCATCCTACCCTCTGTCTGCATGATCTATTAACACAGCAGCACTTCATGGTCTCCCACTAGGTATCTGTACAGCACCTGGCGCAAGGGGGCCTTGATCTTGGCTGAGGCCTCTGGGTGTTTGTGTAACACACATAATTAATAAGCTCTGGTTTGATGGCTTCATGTGGGGCAATGGCCTGTGCTCGCTCCTCTGCACTCCACAAGCAGATTACTGGAATTGGGGTACATGGTGAGGAGCCCCATGGCCAACAGATCCTCCAGTAGGGGTCTTTCCTGCATCCCCTCTCCTGCTGTGAGTGTGTGCGTAAGGAGTCCCCTTATCACTTGGTGGTTTGGAGGGGTGGGGCAATTCCTCCACAGGGCTCTTGATCCCCATGGGACGTCTATCTTTCCATCCTGTCCTTGTGGGTGTCTCCTAGCTGCTTGGCTGGGGCCTGTCGGCTGTTCTTCTGAGCATTCTGGCTTGGAAACACCACGGCAAGAAGGTGAAGGGGTAAATTTTTTGCATTTTGGGCCATAGATTCCAAGGGATCCAGAAGGGATCACTGCGCTTATGTTGTCTGAGTCACGGAATTGCTAGAAAAACAGGAGGTGTAAATTGGCCTAGTGCCCCTGGCTTTAAAGGAGCAACACTGCTTTCCACCAGCATGGGATCTGGCCCATTAGGTCCCATTTAGCCCTCCCCTCACCCAGTTCAGGATTGTTCCCGGTCAGTTATTTTTCTAATGATGTTTATATTTTCCCAGCCCAGGGAGTCAGGGGACCTAGCTCTGTTCTCATCTCTGCCACTGGTTCGTTGTGTGACCTTGGGCAAATCACCTCCTGGCTGGGTGCCTCAGTTTCCCCCTCTGGGGTATAAACACCGGGAGGCAGGTCTAAAACGGCAAAGGGAATTCACGTCTCATGAAAATGCAAAAGCGAATCTTGAATGAGCAGAAGGTTCTTTTTCGCTCTCTCTTTAAAATGTAAATGTCAGAGTCATTACTGGCAGTGGAGCACAGCCAAGAATGAGCCAGGGACCTGGGTGGAATAGGTCATAATGATGAACTGTCTATGAAAGGTTGGTGAGGAACTGGAGCCTTGTTTAGGATTGCTGCTCCCAGCCCCGGGGGCTGGCCCCCCTGTGCAACCGGCCTAATGCTGCAGTGACCTCGGGTGCAGGTTTCACTCCGGTTTCAGTGTCGGTGCTAACTCTCCAGTCACAGAACTGCACCCCGCACTGCTCACCTTCTCCATAACCTTCCCACATACCTCACCACAGCTCAATGGCCCCTTTGTTACCTGTCCCCAACCTCCTGTCCCACAGCCTCATCCCACTAGGGACTTGACTTCATCAGATCTCATGTCTAAACCAAGCTCAGGTCTGCTCAGTGCTTGGATGGGAGACCCCCGCTCCTCCTGACAGGAAGGGAAGCGGTGTCGGTGGTCCAGTATGTGGCACTGTGCCCTGTGAGTCGGCACTGGGTCAACCTTTTACCACGGTGCTCGGAGGTGTTGTGCTTGCTGGAGGCGCTGCCTTTCAGTGGAGATCCAAAACTGAGCTCCTGAGCCCTCGTGTCTGTTAAAGATCCTTTGGTGCGTCTCACGAAGGTGGGGTTGACCTGGCCAAATCTCAGCGTGAGTAATTGTTATACGCTGTGGAGCTAAATTTCTCCTGCGCTTTCTGTGGAATGTGCGTTTCTCTTTCTCTGCCTGTCCTGGATCATCACATGCTGTTGCTCTGCACTGTTAAACAGCAGCAGTGTTCCACTCCAGAGGCGGCTGCATATCAGTGGCAGGAGAAGTAGATTCCTCTCTGACTTTGGGATGAAAGGAGAGATTCCCCTCATTAAATATCTTTAAGAATAGGAGGGGGAGCTTGGGGGATGGAATCTTTTTCTGCAGTCTTGGTGATGATGATTTTTGTGCATGAAGATGTATTGATGAAGCCAGATCCAAAGCCCTTTGTAAGTAATGGAGGGACCCTCATTGACCTCAGAGGGCTTTGGCTCAGAGTCTAGATTAGAGCAGTCTCTGGGCTATTCTGATACCAAATGGCTAGACAATGCATTGCCCAGGTCCAAAATAGGGTGGGGGTCTGCTTCATCCTATAGGAGGTGAACCCAGCCAGCAAGGGAGCTGGGGATGTTCCCCCAATACAGGGTAAAGCCACCATGAGTGGCCATATGCTGCCCTGTGATGAGCTCCAGTGCCAGGGAATCTCAGCCAGGCAGGACAAAATGTTTGGAAAGCTCCCATTGGGCCCCCGGTCCAGGACCAAGGATTGGGCCCCTGGTCTACAGCCTCAAACCCCTGAGGAACGGAAAGGCTGAGTTTAACATAAGGTGGCATTAGCATGCGTAAATCCCCCCCTCCTCCCCCCCGGCTCTTCAGATTAGCCTGAAGTAATTAGAGAGAGAAAAATGAACCCTCAGGATCCTATAAATTAAGGCTGGAATTGTTCCATATTTCCCAGAATAACTTTAAATAATAATAATAAAAAAAAAGACTAACAACACACAAGCCTTTTGTATAAGGCTGCCAAAAGCTTTCGGCAAGAGGACTTTATAGTACCAAACACAGTCAAGCGTAGTCCAAATTACCGTACGCTCATTTAAAACAATTATGCTTTTTATCTTCGGTTATTAAAAAAGATTGTTCGTGGTGGGTTTCTTTTAAAAAGTGAGCGTTTTTTTTTTTGGTAATTCAGTTTTTATAGACCTCAGGGAGCACTGATGCTGGGCTACGCAGCCCTCCGGCTGGCTTGAGATGGGCGGAGAGGGGCTCAGGGAAACCCCTTGGAGCCTGGATTGCACAGCACTCTGGGGAGGCTACTTTGAGGCTTCAAGTGTGAATTTGCTATATCAAATAAAAGGCAATGACAGGCAAACCCAGCATGAGCAGCCCAGGCTGGGATTGTAATTTGGAGCACAGATCCCAGTGATGTATGTGGGTTTGTCCACACAAGGAATCTAATTCAGATTAAAGGAGTATGTGACTTTAAAGTGGAATAGCTGCACTTGATTAACTCCCTGTGTGGAGGCTCTTAATCCATTTCCACAGTGGATTAAGTTCATTTGGAACAAGGCACTGTTGTTCTGGATAAGCACATCAAAACAGGAAGTTAATCAGGAATAACTCCTGGTGTAGAGAAGCCCTTAGTCGAGGCCTGGGCTAAGCACACAAAAGTTGTGTAGCTGTAAACTGTAAAGCTGTAGTGGTAAACAGGAGGACTTGTGGCACCTTAGAGACTAACAAATTTATCTGAGCATGAGCTTTTGTGAGCTGCAGCTCATTTCATCGGATGCATGCAGTGGAAAATACAGTAGGAAGATTTTATATACACAGAGAACATGAAACAATGGGTGTTACCATACACACTGTAACAAGTCCTCCTGTTCTTTTTGCGGATACAGACTAACACGGCTGCTACTCTGAAGCCTGTTACAGTGGTAAAGTGAAGCAGTACAACCCCTAGTGTAGTGGCAGTTGTCCCAGTACAAAGGTGTACACACTGTTACACCGGTACAACTTATTCTCCATCCCATGGTAGAACTAGATTGGTAACAAATCGACTTCGTGATACACCCCTACAAAAGCTGCTGCATCTGCAAACCCCATTCTAAGGCTGGGTGTGAGGTTGCCTACAGGTTAGATGACAGGATTCTTGGGTTCAATTCTCAGCTCTGCCAGTGATATGTAGTGTGCCACGGACAAGTTACTTCACCTCTTTGTGCCTCCGGTTATCCCCGTTTCATAGGGGATAACACTTCTCCCCCATGTCCCAGGGTTGTTCTGAGGGGCAGAGGCGCCAGCTGACCTCTGGGAGCAGTGCGAGGAGGGGGTCCATATTCTTTAATGCTTTGGCCTCCCTGCTGAACCTGCTGGCTTGTCAGTTGTGTGGTGACCTGGGCCAAGTTCAGACCTGGTGTAACATCATTCTCTTCAGTAGCGTTCTTCCCAGGATGAATTCTAGGTCTAGTGGGTAAGGAGGAGCCCAGCCCCAGAGGATGTTCTAGCCTGAGGTTTTTCCTATTTGCGGGTGTGTTTATTCCTCCAAAATCCCCCCAGTGAGACCACAACGGAAGCCCTCCCTCTGTCCCCATTGCACAGAGGCAACTGAGCCTCACCCAAGAGAGGAAATGGGGGAGTCAGGCCTACATGTGGTGTGAGGGGGCCTGGATTTCCCACCTGCATCCCAAGTGTTGCCACCCAAACTTGTCTGCTGGCCTTGAGAAGCTCCTCCGTGCATCCCGCCCCGCTCCCCCTTCCCATTCCCAGACAGCTGCTGTCCTGCTGCTGTTCTAATCCTGAGTAATTGGATTTACAGGGAGTGCTGTATCCAATTACAGAATCCTAATTAAAGGACCAAAGTTACAAGTGCAATGTGTCTTGCTTTCAGCAATTATGATTAATTTTGCCAGAATACACACATGCAGACGTTGATTACAGGACTGCGGGCAAACAGGAATTGAATGCTGATAATTGAGCTGTCAGTGACAAGAAATTTCAGAGCTCCTTGGGGGGCAAGCTGCATGTGATTTCTGTCCAGGGTGGAGGGGATTTTCCATGCTTCCACTGGGCTGGAGAGAGCCCTGTACAGGGGTGGTGGGTGCACTGATCTTTCAGATATCACGCTTCCTCCCTTTCCCCCTATCTCAGCCCTGTGATCCCTTAAGGCCCATCGTCCTAGTGACAAGATCATATAAGAGGGGAATGACCTCCATCCCCGTGGATGTCCGTGGGAGTCGAGCATGCATAGATCCTCCCAGGAGTCGGGACTTGCCTTGCTGTTTCAGCTGCATGCTGTCTGTCCTCAACCTTAGCCCTGAGTTTTAAACAGCCACCCTTCTCCACCTTGGAGGCTGCATTTCAGTGGTGTCTCAAGTGATTCCAGTGTCTATCAGCTTGAGGGAAAACCTTTGCATCCTTCTGGATGAAAAGCTCTACAGGTATGTAAAGGGATGAGCAGAAATGATGGTGCAAGCCTCACAGGAATTGCATTATACATCCCTGGTGCTCCATCCTGCACAAATGTATCGTGAGTAAGTCTCTGCCCCAAACAGCTTGCAATGTAAGTGGAGCAGACAGACACAGGCAGGAGTATTAATCCCTTTTTAGAGACGGGGCTGTGAAGCCTGGAGAAATTGAATGACTTGGCCCCGGTCGTGCAGGGAGATCCTGGCACTAAAGCCGGCTCTCTGTGTCCTGGTTCAGTGCTTGACCTGGCAAAACCATCCTTCCTCTTAAAGAGAAAGAAAAGACCTAGTGGATGATTGTGTCCATTTTCCTCCCTCCTCTTCCCGTTTCATGAGTAGGGTGACTCCCCTCTTTCCCCTATGGGCTCCGCACAAACGGGACCTGGTACTGAAGCCGTTATTTTTAAAAGACATGCTGTAGCTCAGACAGTGGTTATGGGCTTAATGGAGAGATTCTCTGGCCCAGATTAGAGTGGAGCCCTAGATGATCAGGATGGTCCCTTGTGGCCTTCCATCTACGAAAGATGTAGACTAGCTGACCTTGTGGTCCCGTCGAACCCTATGATTCTAAGAAGCTTTAAATGGAGCCTCCGTGGAATTAAGGACCCCCCTCCGCACACCGCAGGTGCTTGGAGGCCTCCTGTGCTTATAAATAATGAGACTGCATGCACCTTCCACCCCTACAGCCTCCTCTTTTAAGAAGCAGACCGGAGTGCTGTGTGATCCCGGCAGAAGATTACAAATGAAGTGGGTTAGCCAGGGACTTCTGTAGCAATTTGGAGTGCAGGAGGAACAAAGGGGGTATGGAGGCTGCCTTGATGAATTTGTTTAGAGGAGTGGAAAGAATAGCATAGATTGTTCTCCAGCTTCTCAATAATGGAGGGTGGGGGGGAATAAGGGGGAGAGCCATTCCCTTTTTGCTTTTCAGAGTGACAAGTTGATGGAAATAAAGCAGGTGTCTGAGCATTGCAAGCAGCCAAGGGAGCTCTCGGAGGCAGGCAGATAATTACAGCCCTTGCCTGGACTGATTTGGGTAAAAGGTGGCTATCAAAGCAGGAAAACACTAGAAAAGTGCCTTTTGTAATCTGTAGCATGTCAGGGGCCAGCAGGAGGTGCCGCGGAAGCAAGGGAAAAAACAAACCCAAAACCAAACCAATCTCTCAGCCTTTCTAAATCACACATACACACACAAAAATCAGAGCTGGGCCTTGAACAAGGCAAAGGGAAAGCAAACCCGCCCCAGAGGGATGGGAAGGATCTGGCTGGAGATGAAGGGAGAGCATAATCAGCAGTCTAACTGGCTCCGAAAGCAAAACAAGGAAGTGGGGGAGTTCTTCAATGGGGCAACCTGGTGTAATATGAAAGAGATGCTGATGGCTACAACGCCTTCCGAAGGAGAGAGAATCAAACAACTGCTTCTTAAACACTGAATGAGGAACTAACAATCACAGAGGAAGCCGTACGCAGTGTTGTTGTAGCCCTGTTGGTCCCAGGATATTAGTAAGACAAGGTGGGGGAGATACCGTCTTTTATTGGACCAGCTTCAGTTGGTGAGAGAGACGAGCTTTCGAACTCCATAGAACTCTTCTTATGGCTGCTAAGGAAGCCGACAGTTTGATGTAGTGAGAGGGAGAAGGCTCCTCCTCTCACTAATATCTGTTCTGTGCCAGTGAGATCTGAGTTAGGCTCAGGAAGCATGGCCTAGTGGTTAGTGAGCTAGCCTGGCCTTTGGCAGACCTGGGTTCAGGTCCTTGTGTGACCTTGGCCAAGTCACTTAGTTTCGCTGCCTTTAGAACAGGGGTCAGAGTATTTCCGTGTGCAGGAGATGGAGCTGCCCACGGAGTCTGTGGCAAAGCTAAGAACTGAGCCCAGGTCTGCTGAGTCCCAGCCTGGCAGCCAGCTCAACCCTCCTCCCTAGAACAAGGAGCCGCAAAAAAGAGCGGACTTCAGTCCAGGGCTTGAAGCTGCCTCCTTTGGGCTTGGGCGCAGCTGTAGCAGGCTCCCCTCCTATGCCCCGAATGGGGCTCCCTTCCTACAGGCTTTCTGTGTGACGAGCGGTCGGGCTGGTCTGTTAAATGGATGAATCATCTGCCAGCTGAGCTTGGGGAAAACCTGCTGGTTCCCAGTTCTTCCCTCACAAGTAAAAAAAAAATCCAACCCCAACCCTGCAAAGCTTTGCAAATTCTGGGCCTGATCTGGACCCGGGCTGAGCATCCACATCTCCCACTCAGAATCAGGCTTTCTGTTATCTGCCTGCTCCCAGCACAGCTGAATTCAACCTATCCTCCCCTCCTTTCCCTGTTTGTAGCACAGTCTTAGACCATGGTTCATAGAGTCAGGGGCCCTGGAACCATTTGTACAGTGCAGGTGCTGAGAGCCACTGAACCAAACTGTAAACCCTCTATGTGACGGAAACCACTTCAAGCCAGGGGGTGCGAGAGCACCCCTAGTTCCAGCACCTCGGAGCAGACTCCTGTCCACATCAGGCAGAGAAACCCTACACACCCCTGCTGTGACTCACTTGGCTGTAATCAAGTTACACCGGGGGGAATATTCCCCATCCTGGTAAAATGTGTTGCTCCCCTGGTCACAGCTGCAGTGTGGACAAAACCTCAATGCTTGATTGTTTTTTTTTCAGCCTGGCCTCAGCTGAGTCTCTCTCTTTGCATCGCTGCAGGGCCTCCACCAGCGGAGCGTGCAGCGTCCAAACGGTGCTCACCCCGGTCACAAATTGTGCTCCTGCAGTTAGCTGTGCTCAGAATTGGAGGGGGTCAAAAGGGACGTCGCTGTTTCTCTCTCTGGGGCCAGCTGGTGTAAATCAGCGGAGCGCTGTGGAAGTTGGTGGAGATACACCAGTTTACACCAACAGAGGATCTGGTCCCAGCATCTCTCCATGATAGATTCTGGCTTTGTCTTCACTGACCCACAGGGTTTTTTACAGCAGGATAGCTCCTGCGTGATCGCTGGTGAAGTGAGGTAGCTTGCGAGGCCAGCACTACGGGGGGAGGCATAGCTCAGTGGTTTGAGCATTGGCCTGCTAAACCCAGGGTCATGAGTTCAATCCTTGAGGGGGTCATTTAGAGATCAGGGCAAATATTGGGGATTAGTCCTGCTTTGAGCAGGGGGTTGGACTAGATGACCTCCTGAGGTCCCTTCCAACCCTGATATTCTATGATTCACTGTAACCTGCCCATGGCTGACCTTGCGATACGGCTACAGTGCTTTGATTGAGTATCTGGGTGATGCTCAGCTCTGGTGCGTGCGGCTTAGTGGAGGGGCCATGCTTAGTATTCACTCCAAGTGGGCACAGAATGGTGGGATTCCCCAGGGACTGTCCCCTCCTGGGGAGACATGTCAGCTGTCAAAGTGTGCGGCGGAGGTTTTGTGCAAGGCAAGGGCTCTCTGGGGGGGCAGGAGACAAGCTGTGGTGGGAAGGGTTGGGAACAGGCAGTGAGGGCTGCTGGAGGTGGGTGGGAGCTGGCTGACAGCTCCCTGCAAAGTGGTGAGTTTTGAGATGCTTTCAGAGTGGCAGGGTGGACTGATGGCCGAAGTGAGAAGACTGGGGGGCGAGGTGGGGGCTGAGAGGAGGCCAGAATAGGTGGCGGGAGGGGCCCAGGCCGAAAAGGGAGCATGCAGGACAGCGCTCTGACATGGCAGAGCTGAGAGATCGAGTGAGGGGGCTCGGAGGGAGAGAGGTGGTCCCGGGGGCAGGATACAGCGGAGTGTGCAGGGAGGAGTGTGTGTGTGTGTGGCGGGGGGGGGGATTGTACAGCGAGCTGGGCAGAGCGGCGAGAGGGAAGGCGCGTGGGGACAGGGGAGATCGTGTTGGCAGTGGGGGACTGGGCTGCGAACAGCTTTGCCCAGGAGCAGAGCAGTGTCGTAGCAGATACAGCAGCGGCTGGGTCTCCTGGAAAGGCCCGTTGTGTCGGTCGCACAAACAGCTAGCCATGCTGTGAGCACAGCTCTGCCTTCCTCCGGGAGCGCTGGGCACGGCCTGCGGCAGCTGGGTGAGCTTCCCTTTGGGCTTTCCTCATGCTCTTTGAGGCTGCCTGGGGGCAGGCAGGCAGCTGGAGAGGCAACCCCATCACGGCGTCTCGGGACCAGCTCCCGGGAACGGCAGATCCTCCTCCGGGGGCAGCCGCTGGCAAAACCAAGTGATGAGAACTGGCGTTGGGTGACAGGTGGAGAACAATCCTGCACCGGGATGCAGGGCATGTTGGGTAATGCTGTTCCAATCCGCATCCAAGCAGCAAGCCTGGTCAGCTGGGGAAAGTGAGCAGGGACACAACAGCAGAACAACAAGGGAGAGTTCCACTCATTCCCAGCTTCGTGCGGCGCTTCGGGTCCTGTAGAAGGGGGAGCGGTAAATGCAAAGTACAGCCTCTCTCTTTCCACGGGGGCCGAACCAGAATCGCAGAGCCACGCACTCTGAACGAGGGTGGCTTGCTGTTGCCTTGCAATTCACAGCTGAATTTCGGAGGCTTTTTTTTCCCTCTATAATTGGCCAGATAGATCTGAAGAGCCTCATCTTTGGTAGAAAAGGGGCGCAAGAGAAGGTTAAAAATGTCGCTTTGGGGGTGATGTCGTGGCACTGCCCTAAGTTGCCGAGGAAGCGTGAGAGCTGGAGTTTTCAAAGGCAGTTTTGCGATTGATGGAGACTTGGCTCCTTGGCCATTAAGTGAAGAATTGGGTTGTTTGTTTTTTTGCCTTCCCCTGACAAGCCTCCTGCAATTTATTTATTTTTTAATTTAGTCTTTCATAATTGGCTCGGCCCACTCTTCCCAGAGCTAACCAGTCAGGCTGATTATTCTGCCAGGCAGACGGGTGAGCGAGAGCAAAAGACCGGGGTGAGGAGCGAGAAAGCAGAGGCTGACATGGAAAGAGACCGTGTTCTTGGACCCGGCAGTCCCACTTCCACAAATAACGTCCCCAGAATTAAGAGAGATTCTCCCTTTGAGTTTGACCTTTTGCTCTCGTCCGCTAATTAGCCCCGGGCCTGACTGCGCCTGGCAGGGAATGTCCTCTTCTGGTCTTCTGCAATGAATGAGCCACGTGACAAGCAGCGATCAAGCCCTCTGACTGAGCCAGATGGATGGTCGGAGCCAGCCGGCTCTGAGCCGCTCAAATTGCTCACAATGCCTAAAGGAAGTGGACGGCACCCGCTAGATAGCAAGTGGCTGCTTGGATCCTGCGATCCCAGGAGAGGAGTAGGTGGTGACAAGGAACCTCTGGGGGGAGACTGGGACTGGCTTGGCAAGGAGACTGGGATGGGAGGAGGTGAAATAGACATTGTGGGGGAAGGTCCGAAGTGGGGGAGGGGGAGGCTGAGGTCAAAGGAGGAGCCGGGGGTGCAGGAGACTGGGATTGGTAGCCACGGGGGGAATGGGTTGGGGAGAGTGCTGGGAGCCAACAGAGGCAGGGAATGAATGAGATCTGATGAAGACTGAACGTGTGGAGGCTGGAGAGGACGGGGATACGAACGCTGAGGGAGAGATGGGGATGGAATGAAAGACTGTCTCCTCACACGTACGCACAGAGAGGCCAAGTTAAGGTGGCACAGGCCATATGTGCCAACAGCCCACTTTCCCCCAGGGGTGCTTGACCCCCGCTCTGCCCCAGGCCCTGCCCCCACTCCACCTCTTCCCCCCCCCCAAGGCCCCGCCCTGCCTCTTCCCACCCCCTCCCCTGAGTGTGCCCTGCCCTCACTCCTCCCCTTCCCCCCAGCGCCTCCTGCACGCCGCTGAACAGCTGATCGCTGCGGGTGGAAGGGAGGGGGAGGTGCTGATTGGTGAAGCCGCCAGCGGGCAGGAGGTGCTGGGGGGGCAGGGGAGGAGCTGATCCGCAGGGCTGCTGGTGGGCGCTGAGCATTCCCTAATTTTTTTTCTGTGGGTGCTCCAGCCCCAGAGCACCCACCGAGTTGGTGCCTATGGCACGGGCAATCTTAATTCCAGCACTTCCTACCTTCTGGCTGCTTGACTTTGCACCTTTAATATTCTTTTAACATTGTTTTTTTTTGTGTGTAAGTCAGTTTACGTTCAGTCCGGGGGCTGCACAGTGGTGGGTGCTGAGAGCCATCGAACCAAACTGTAAACCCTGGATATTTTCCTGATATCTGCTGGGAGAGCAATACAGCGGTGCATAAACAATCCAGGAAGTTTTTGGAAAGCATAGGGGACAATTTCCTGGTGCAAGTGCTGGAGGAGCCAACTATGGGGGGAGCTTTTCTTGACCTGCTGCTCACAAACCGGGAAGAATTAGTAGGGGAAGCTAAAGTGGATGGGAATCTGGGAGGCAGTGACCATGAGTTGGTGGAGTTCAGGATCCTGACACGGAAGAAAGGTAAGCAGCAGGATACGGACCCTGGACTTCAGGAAAGCAGACTTCGATTCCCTCAGGGAACAGATGGGTAGGATCCCCTGGGGGACTAACATGAAGGGGAAAGGAGTCCAGGAGAGCTGGCTGTATTTCAAGGAATCCCTGTTGAGGTTACAGGGACAAACCATCCCGATGAGTCGAAAGAATAGTAAATATGGCAGGCGACCAGCTTGGCTTAACGGTGAAATCCTAGCAGATCTTAAACATAAAAAAGAAGCTTACAAGAAGTGGAAGGTTGGACATATGACCAGGGAAGAGTATAAAAATATTGCTCGGGCATGTAGGAATGATATCAGGAGGGCCAAATCGCACCTGGAGCTGCAGCTAGCAAGAGATGTCAAGAGTAACAAGAAGGGTTTCTTCAGGTATGTTGGCAACGAGAAGAAAGCCAAGGAAAGTGTGGGCCCCTTACTGAATGAGGGAGGCAACCTAGTGACAGAGGATGTGGAAAAAGCTAATGTACTCAATGCTTTTTTTGCCTCTGTCTTCACTAACAAGGTCAGCTCCCAGACTGCTGCGCTGGGCATCACAACATGGGGAGTAGATGGCCAGCCCTCTGTGGAGATAGAGGTGGTTCGGGACTATTTAGAAAAGCTGGACGTGCACAAGTCCATGGGGCCGGACGAGTTGCATCCGACAGCGCTAAAGGAATTGGCGGCTGTGATTGCAGAGCCACTGGCCATTATCTTTGAAAACTCGTGGCGAAAGGGGAAGTCCCAGATGAGTGGAAAAAGGCTAATGTAGTGCCAATGTTTAAAAAAGGGAAGAAGGAGGATCCTGGGAACTACAGGCCAGTCAGCCTCACCTCAGTCCCCGGAAAAATCATGGAGCAGGTCCTCAAAGAATCAATCCTGAAGCACTTACATGAGAGGAAAGTGATCAGGAACAGCCAGCATGGATTCACCAAGGGAAGGTCATGCCTGACTAATCTAATCGCCTTCTATGATGAGATTACTGGTTCTGTGGATGAAGGGAAAGCAGTGGATGTATTGTTTCTTGACTTTAGCAAAGCTTTTGACACGGTCTCCCACAGTATTCTTGTCAGCAAGTTAAAGAAGTATGGGCTGGATGAATGCACTATAAGGTGGGTAGAAAGTTGGCTAGATTGTCGGGCTCAACGGATAGTGATCAATGGCTCCATGTCTAGTTGGCAGCCAGTGTCAAGTGGAGTGCCCCAGGGGTCGGTCCTGGGGCCAGTTTTGTTCAATATCTTCATAAATGATCTGGAGGATGGTGTGGATTGCACTCTCAGCAAATTTGCGGATGATAGTAAACTGGGAGGAGTGGTAGATACGCTGGAGGGCAGGGATAGGATACAGAGGGACCTAGACAAATTGGAGGATTGGGCCAAAAGAAATCTGATGAGGTTCAATAAGGACAAGTGCAGAGTCCTGCACTTAGGACGGAAGAACCCAATGCACCGCTACAGACTAGGGACCGAATGGCTAGGCAGCAGTTCTGTGGAAAAGGACCTAGGGGTGACAGTGGACGAGAAGCTGGATATGAGTCAGCAGTGTGCCCTTGTTGCCAAGAAGGCCAATGGCATTTTGGGATGTATAAGTAGGGGCATAGCGAGCAGATCAAGGGACGTGATCGTTCCCCTCTATCTGACATTGGTGAGGCCTCATCTGGAGTACTGTGTCCAGTTTTGGGCCCCACACTACAAGAAGGATGTGGATAAATTGGAAAGAGTCCAGCGAAGGGCAACAAAAATGATTAGGGGTCTGGAACACATGACTTATGAGGAGAGGCTGAGGGAACTGGGATTGTTTAGTCTGCAGAAGAGAAGAATGAGGGGGGATTTGATAGCTGCTTTCAACTACCTGAGAGGTGGTTCCAGAGAGGATGGTTCTAGACTATTCTCAGTGGTAGAAGAGGACAGGACAAGGAGTAATGGTCTCAAGTTGCAGTGGGGGAGGTTTAGGTTGGATATTAGGAAAAACTTTTTCACTATAAGGGTGGTGAAACACTGGAATGCGTTACCTAGGGAGGTGGTAGAATCTCCTTCCTTAGAAGTTTTTAAGGTCAGGCTTGACAAAGCCCTGGCTGGGATGATTTAATTGGGGATTGGTCCTGCTTTGAGCAGGGGGTTGGACTAGATGACCTTCTGGGGTCCCTTCCAACCCTGAGATTCTATGATTCTATGATATGATGGAAACCCCTTCAAGCCAGGGAGTGCAGCAGCCCCCCCAGAACCTCTAGTTCCAGCACCTTTGTGTTCAGTACATGAAAAGGAGACCATTCGACTGGGCAGGCCAGGAATGTTACCACCTGTGTCCTTATCTCTGCAAAAGCCACATCTGAAAAAATATCTTTCCTCCCCCTAAATCCTCAGTAGTGATTTTTCATATATAAAATAAACAACAAACTCTCAAGACTGTCTTGAGTGACCCTATAATAACAAACCAGCGTGTGCAGCCAGGCAATCAATGGGAATTGTAAAGCAGCCACGTGCATCCCAACACAAGCAACCCTACAATAACAAAGTGTGTGCAGTCCATGAATCAGCAGAAACTGCAGGGTCTGCAGCCCACCACTCATAAGCAACCCTACAATAAACCACCTGTTTGCAAAGCCCAGCACTCCCTAGAGACCTTATGATAAAATAACAAACTGGGATGCACAGCCCAGGTCTCGTAAGCAACCCGATGATAACAAACCAGGGCGCATGCAATGGGGGCAATGTTTATTGCAATGAATTTCTTGTTTGTTACAGGCCCTTTCAGAGATAAGAGGAGATTTGAGCTCAGCACTTTTCCCTACAAAACTGGAGCCAGATTAACACGAAGCAAGCTCTGTCCCGCAAATAATTCATCCTTATCTGCTCTCTGAAATCCTGCCTGCCTTAGCAGAGTCTGTATTATTCAAATTAGCACCCGAGTCAAGGGAGAGTGCTTCTCCGTGGCTGTGCACGGCTTTATCTCAGAACTTGCTCTCTCCCATTATCTGGTTCCAAGGCAATTGAGAGTTCCGGGCTCAGCGAATTAATCCAGTGTGAGCAAGAGGTTTATTCGAGTATGAAATCTTCCTTGGTGTGTTTTTTTTAAAAACAAAACTAGACCAATCCTCCATAAAAGGCAAAGTGTTTTCATCTCTGGAGGGGCTGGCTCGGAGCCGACGGGTGAGAAACGTTCCTTCGCTCGCTACATGTTCGGCAGCCTGGGCTGGATGCATTCGCCTCTGTGTGCGTGTGGCCTTTTTGTATCGGAAACGGCTGGATCTGCCGGAGTGCCCATTAGACCGCACTCCGAACCAGCGGGGAAGAGCTCTGCAGCTCTCAGGATGCCCCCATGGGCGGGGCGGCAACTGCTCGTGTAGGATGCAGTGGTGGTGGCTGTCACCTTCCTGGGGGCCCCGTTCTCGCCCTGCCCTGGGGTAGTCGGAGATGGGAAGGGAGGGGTATCGTGTGATGCAGGAGGGCTGGGAGAGTGTTGTCTCTGAGCAATGAAGAGCTAGGGCCCGCTGCGCCCTGGGACAGACTGGGCTGTGTAGCGTGCAACTGGGCAGTGCTGGGCTGGGGCACATCCTTGGCTCCCAGACAGCGAGGGGAAATCTGCTTGGACAAAGCATAGCAAGCCAGTTCCCTTCTCCTGGTTCCATGGTAAAGAGCAGATGGAGGGAGCCATCTACACCGGTACAGACCCTCTTACCTGCCCAGCTCCCAGACCCCCCTCCATCTGATCCCGGCACATAGATAAGAACAGCCCTAACTAGGTCAGGTCTATTGTCCATCTAGGCCAGTATCCTGTCTTCTGCCAGTGGCCTCTGCCAGATTCTTCACAAGGAATGAACGAGACAAGGCAATTTTGTGTGATCCATTCCCTGTCATCCAGTCCCAGCTTCTGGCAGTCAGAGGTTTAGAGACACCTGGAGCATGCCGTTGCGTCCCTGACCATCTTGGCTAACAGTCATCGATGGACCTATCCTCCATCAATTATCTCATTCTTTTTTTAACCCAATTATACTTTTGGCCTTCACAACATCCCCTGGCAATGAGTTCCACAGGTTGGCTGTGCATTGTGTGAAACAGTATTTCCTTTTGTATTAAACCCTCTGCCTATTAATTTCATTGGGGGACCCCAAGTTCTTATGTTATGCGAAAGGGTAAATAACACTTTTCTATTCACTGTCTCCACATCATTCATAATTTTATAGACCTCTATCAAGTCCCCCCCGCCCCCCCACCTTACTCATCTCTTTTCTAAACGGAACAGTCCCAGTCAGGTTAATATCTCCTTGTATGGAAGCTGTTCCATCCCCCTCATCATTTTCATTGCCATTTTCTGCACCTTTTCAAATTCTAATACATCCTTCTTGAGACGGGGCAACCAGATCGGCAGCAGTATTCAAGATGCGCAGAGGCAGTATGATCTCTTCTGTCTTATTATCTATCCCTGTCCTAATGGATCCTAACACTCTTCACTTTTTGGACTGCCGCTACACACTGAGTGGATTCTTTTCAGAGAGCTATCCACAATGACTCCGAGATCTCTTTCTAGAGTGGTAACGGCTAATTTAGACCCCATTGTTTTGTATGTATAGTTGGGATTATTATTTTTTTCAATGTGCATTACTTTGCACTTATCCACAATGAATTTCATCTGCCATTTTGTTGCCCAGTCACCCAGTTTCGTGAGATCCCTTTGGAACTCTTCCGAGTCATCTTTGGACGTAACTATCTCGAGTAACTCAATTATCATCTGCACATTTTGCCACCTCATCGTTCGTCCTCTTTTCTAGATCATCAGTTGCACAGCACAGGTCCCAGGTCAGATCCTTGGGGGTCCCTGGTATTTACCTCTCTCCATTCTGAAAACTAACCGTGTAGTCCCACCCTTTGTTTCTTATCTAGTAACCAATTACTGATCCAGGGGAGGACCCATCCCGGGATTACTTAGTTTGCTACAGAGCTTTTGGTGAGTCTCCCCAGCCCCAGGGAGCCTTCTCCTCATCTGACTGTGGCATAAACAATCAGGTCCACATTGTCTCTTGGCACCCAGATAGACTCCTGGGCTTTCCTTGCTGGCCATGGGTGGCAGCACGTGGGCAAGTGACATTCCCACAGGTGGCAGCTCGGGGCCTTTTCGGTTAACTTGTGCATAAAAACAAGCATGCCAAGGACCCTTTAAATGCTTCCATTTCCCGGAAATTACCCACGGCGACCGACAGCTGACCTGCCTCCAGTCTGCACATGGCAGATTGTGCTGCTGTCTGGGTGGCACTGTACAGGTAGTGGTGATGAACAGCTGGGCAAGGGAATTATCCTTATTGTTGATTGGCTGGCAGAGCTGTCTATGGCCCTATACAGGTGCAGTGAAGACCTGGTTCCTGCCAGTAATGCCTCATGACACGAACCTGCAGCTGGCACCAGGGAAATGCCATATTGGAATTTGGTGCCAACCCGCAATCGACCCTGGTTCTCTCTCCTCTGCCCTGGTGATGGGAAATGGGATTCCCTGGTAAATTCTCCCCCGCCTCTTGGTCAGTGGCTGGGTAAGGCCCAGAGTCAGGATGGGAGTTGCAGGGAGAGGTGACTGCTGCAGTGGGGGAGCTGCCAGATTTCTGGGCAATCTCTGGATCTGCAGGTCTGTCTTTGGCCTTTTCCTGATCTCTAGAGGGGAGGGCATTCCAGCAGGGTGACCCGAGAGGAAAGAGCCTGCAACTTCGCCAACCTGCCGGCTGCAAGCTAGGTGCCTGCCACGCACCCTCGTCTTGTGTGAGCAAGTTCCAAGTCCCTTGTGGCATGAACTCCACACCCCAGCACTGGAGAGGAGTGCAGCCAAAGGGCAGGATCAAACGCGGAGCTGAGTGTTAGGCACCGGCGTTTGATTCTGAAAGGCTCCTTTGATGGCCAGAGAGACTGAGAATCAGTCTGCTCCGAGCTCCTTCTCATCCTCTATATCTCAGGCTGCTCACTCTTGCCCCAGATGCTTGTAAAACTGTGGTAAATCTAGTTTCAAAATACCCGTCACTCTGCCTCTTCATCTCTCGCTTTCTTCCATCTCCTCTCGTCCTCCCTCCTCTTCCTGCCCCTGCCCCCGCCCCCCTGTGCCGTTCAAACAAGGCTTTTGATGTCATTGGGAAGGCCTCTTCCCCACGTAAGACTGACTCAGATATCTTGGTTGAGACTTATGAAAATTGATGAAGATCTCCCTTTGAACCTCCTCAGTGCTCGCAAGGCCTCTCCCTGCTGCTGGCCTCCAGCAAAGGCTGCCTGCCCTTTCTTGGGGTAATGCTGATGATCTTCAGCGAGTGCGTGCGAGATTCTGGGACTAAGGCAGGGCCCGGACTAGGCTCCGCTCTGAGTCAGCCTTCATGGCCGGGTCCTCTTGCTGCAGAACTTTCCACTGCCGGGCGGAGCTGCAGCCCTGCCCATGAAGCCAGATTTTCCAGTGTTCAGGGCCAGCTTCCCAAGTGCTCAGCCCCCAGGATCCGGGCTAGCTTTTCAGAAGGGCTCAGTTCACACTGAGGCCTTGAAATAAACCTGCGGCTTTTCACTCGGGTCTCAGCAGGCTGGGGGCTGAGCTCTCCTGAAAGTCTGGCTCCATGGAAGCTGGAGCTGTGCGGGAGAGGCTCAGGCTAGGGTCCTCGACTCTTCCCTCCTCCCTAACTGCTTGTGGGTGCGAATGACGTTGCTGGTGGAAACTGCAGACTGATGGCGTCTATGCACAGACCCGGTGCAGCATGGGAAGGGTTGCCGCTAGCTTCCCCATGCACTGGTTCTCACCCATGTGCCTCACGTCTGACCCTGGAGGGACCAGCCCTGGGCTTGCTTGTCAATGACCTAGTCAATCCTAGACGCCAGTCAGTGCTGGTTGTCACGGGATTTCTCGGTCATTAGGAACTGGGCTGAAGTCTGCCAATCTTTCCTGCAGAGCCTGCCCAATGTTCCAGTCCATCCCTGACTGCTACTGATTCCCTGGGTGGCCTTCCATAAGACCGCTCGTACTGGGTCAGACCAAAGGTCCATCTAGCCCAGTGTCCTGTCTTCTGACAGTGGCCAGTGCCAGGTGCCCCAGAGGGAATAAACAGAACAGGGACTCATCAAGTGACCCATCCCCTATCGTCCATTCCCAGCTTCTGGCAAACAGAGGCTAGGGACATGGCATTGCATCCCTTGGGCAACATGTCTCAGTTTCACCATCTGTAAACTAATACGTTGCTCTTCTAGGGCATTTTTCATCAATAGAACGCAATGTGCATTTATGAAAAGGTCAGTATCGTTATCCCCACTGTACAGATGGAGAAACTGAGGCACAGCAAGTGAAGTGACTTGTCTATGGTCACCCAGCAAGCTAGGATGAGAACATGTACCTACCTTTGGCAATCTCAGGAGAGATGTGATACACAGGGACTGCAACGAGGGGTCTACTCCCACACAGGTGGTGAAAGAGCTAATTTGGGCCCAGGAGGCCAGTTAACCTAATTGAAGGGTAGCCCAGGCCTAATTAACGATGAAGCTGATTCTGCGGTCAGCAGTAGAGAGACTGGTATGGCCAAGAAGGAAGCCCTGGGAGAGGGTTGATTCTGGGATCTTCTCTTGAGTAGGGAGTGTCGGCCATGAGGCCAGGAGCGGAAGAGACATGGGGCAGTCAGTGGGGAGGAGTAAGCTCCCGTGGTGAAGCCTGGAGGATCAGGGAGGTGTTCAGATGAAGAGTCAATCCTGAGGAGGGCAGAAGTAGGGTTAAGTTTGTACTTTGGGTTTGGGATTAGCTGGGGGATACCAGGGGAGAGCCCTCTAAGTCCCGCCCTGAGAGAAGGATGAACCTAGAGAGGCTGAGGTATAAGCCACTCCAAGCAGGCTCTAGGCTATGCTCCGTGACCCCACAGCCCTTCTACTCTGCCCCTCCCCTTAATGTCCGGCAACACCACTGCCCCTCATCCTTCTGGCACTGCACTCTGCCCCTAACTGCCCCTAACTTAACTGCCCTGCACTATGCCCCATACCTCACAATTCACTAGCCCCACTACCCACCTTGGCCCTGTACCTTACTGCCCAGATACCCTGCTGCACCAGCCCTGCTGTCTGTGCACATCGCCCGCAACCTCGCTGCTTCATTCTTTCCCTTTCAATACCCAGTAAACCCTTGTGATGGGCCGGAGTGCTGGTCTCTTCTCCCCTGTTGGTTATGGATGCTTCAGTGGAGAAGGGGGCCAGGTGAGAGAGGGGCAGGGGCTGTGGGGTAGGGGTTTGCATCCTCTTCCCCACTGTTGCACTGGCTTGCTGCAGCCTGAGGCAAATCTGCTTCCCCTACCTCAGAGAGAACCTCCAGGGATCCCTTACTGTGTATTTGCAAAGTGGTAGGAGACCCTGGGGCAGAAGGGAATGAGGGGCTGTTACTACTCGTGCAGGGCTTTGCACCAGGAAGGATCCCAAAGCGCTTCACAAACTTTACCTAGCGCTGCAGAAATGCAGCCACCTCTGGGGTGGACCTGGGCAGGCAGTGGTGGGTGGGGCAGGAGGGGGATCCCAGTCAGGGAGACAGGGTCAAAACCCTCTTCTTATAAAAATGCCACCGGGGTTTAAAAAAGAAGGTGAGATGATGAAAATGAAAAACGAATCCAAGGAGAGAACGTGTGGGGGAGAATGTCCCTGGTGGGAAAGAAACCACTTGTTAGACCTTTAGAGAGACGTGTCTGAATTTGTTAAAATCTGAATAATGAATCCGGCTCCCTGTGGATTCTGCGGGTGGTGTCTCAGCTGCTGAGCGTGCGCCTGTGGGCGCTGACTTTCCTGATGTGCTAATCTGATTAATCAGGGAGTGGTGACATAGCGTGCTTTTGTGCGTGCGCCATGAAAGCAGCCTGGGCCCATGACCGGAGCCTCGCTTCCCTGCCTGAGCCAGACAAAGCGGCTGTGGCAGAAGCTGCCTTCAAAGGAGAAGCAGCCCCTTTCTTGTGGTTTTTTTTCCTGCTTTCCAAATCCAAATTTGAGCTAAACACGGGAGAAATAATCAGTAGTGAAGTTTGCTGGGGCGACAGAAAGATTCCCCTGCATTCACCTGCCCTTTCCATATAACAATGCACGCAACTCACCCCTATGGATACCTGTCCCAACGCCATTATACATGCCCTAGCCATGTAGAAATGCCCCCACTGTCAGGCCTATATGCTTGCTCCCAACCCCCATATACATGAACCAGCCCCACATACCTTCCCCGGTCCTAGAGAAATGCTCCCACCCTCAGCCAAACATACTTGTCCCCAACACCTGTGCACCAGCCCCACCTACATACACCTGTCCTATAGAAATACGCCCACCCTAGTCCCTACACACACCCGCCCCCACTTCCAGATGTATGCACCTCCCCCTAACCCCCTAGCAATGCACCCATCCTTGTCCCCGCACACACCTGGCCCAGCCCCATAGAAAGAAAGCTAGTGCCTGGAGTATGTCTTTTACATCATTCAGTTCTTATGCGCCTTCTCTCAGGGCTTTATCCTGAGCCAGTCCCAGGCGGGAGGCAGGGACCCTGCCTGTTTGGCACTAGCATAGATCTCGCTGGGGAACCCTCTCCCCTGGTGCCAACTTTGGAAACTGCAAGGGACAAACTGCCTCCCCACCTGCCTGTGAGCTGGGACATGCCTGGCTGAGAGGCAGGGCTGCAAAGAGGCCAAGAAGGCATCTGGCGGGGAGGAGAAATGGGGTCATCGATTAGCGTTTCGGTTTCTCTCCTTTAGCTGAGAGCGGGACGGGGTGGCCCGGCTGTGCGCCAGGGCAGGACGCCATGCAGAGCTCCCTGGGAAAATATTTGCCCAGTTTGTCAGAACGAGGTGAATCCTGCTAATTATAGCTAATTAATTGTCAGCGGATTGTGCTTGCTGACTCCTGATGAAAAGCTGTGGCATGTATTGAAGTGTGACTTGGCAAGCGGGCTGCTAATTATCCCAGCGCATGGCGGCAAAGCACCTTCTCTGCGTGGGGATTATGGCGGCAGGCACTCGCTCCCTTTGTTTGTTTACAGGAAGCTGCATCTCATGGCTCTGATCTTTCTCCCCTCTGCAGTGCAGGGTGGAAAGAATCCAGGAGCTGCAGAGAGCGGACATGGGTAGCAGAGAAACCAACCACAGAGCTGGGACTGGAACCCGGCTCCTGCACGGGCCTTTGCCACTTGAGCCCAAGGAGAAATCTCCTCGATTAGCTCTCACAGTGGGCTCCTTATTCTAGTTCCCGTCACTAGGGGGTGACATTATTACACTCACTCAATACTTAAAGTTGGTCTATTCAACTTCCACACTGACAACTAGTCGTCTACCTCCTTCCCTGCGCCACACAATCCGTAGGGCTCCGCCTGTGAAGTTGCACACTATATACCTGTAAAAAGAACAGGAGGACTTGTGGCACCTTAGAGACTAACCAATTTATCTGAGCATCAGCTTTCCTGAGCTACAGCTCACTTCATCAGATGCATTCAGTGCAAAAACTAATAGAGGTATCCAAGAAAGAATCTGTGTGAGGACCTTCTCTCACTGTGACGGTCTGAGGCCCTGTTCTTAGGCCAAGGCCTTTGGCTAAGCAGCAGAGGCAGCCATAAACTGGGAAGCGACCGGTCACCTCCTCACATTGCAGCCTAGTCAATCTGGGGCCGTTAGGAAGGGGATCCGATCTATCACCTCCAGAGAAAGGGAACAGCCTAGAAGATGTAAAAGGAAATTTCTATCTGGTAAGAACTCACTTATCAGTAGACACAGCTGGGAAACCCTTATATCTTTATAGATGTAGTCGTGAAATCCTCACTTCTGTATTGTTTTGTCATTATAGTTTCCACTTTGCTATTGTTTATTGGCATGGTCTCTGGCTGGTTCTGTGATTTGTTTGTCTGCTGTATAATTAATTTTGCTGGGTGTAAACTAATTAAGGTGGTGGGATATAATTGGTTAGCTAACCATGTTACAATATGTTAGGATTGGTTAGTTAAATTTCAGTAGAATGATTGGTTAAGATATAGCTAAGAATATTACTATATAAATTAGGGGCAAACAGGAAGTAAGTTGGGATTCGAAAATAAGGTAAAAGGAACTTGGATTTAAGCTTGCTGGAAGTTCACCCCAATAAACATCGAATTGTTTGCACCTTCGGACTTTGGGTATTGTTGCTCTCTGTTCATGCAAGAAGGACCAGGGAAGTGGGAGAGTGAAGGAATAAGCTCTCGGAACTCACTGCTGGAAGAGGCCAAGAGTTTTGTGCACTTAAGAAGAAAACAAGCCTGAGTCTTTGGGGCAGGGGTTGTCTTTTTGTTCCATGTTTGTGCAGCACCTAGGACCATGAGTGGGACTGTTACCAAACTTGCCTGTTACTTTGGGGTATGCTCATGTTTTAGGGTTACTCTTCTGGGGGGTGGGGGTTCTGTAATTCTATCAATATACTGCTTGTGTCACTTGTGTTTTCCTAGGGAGCTCTACTTCTCCCTTCTCCAAGTTCCCTCCCAATGGAGCTACCCTGCAGGACCTAGGTTCCCCAGCCCTGGGTTCCTCCAGCCCCAAAATCAGAGAAACACACACACATTAACAGAGCGTGTCTGAGCGGACCGGGTCAATCAGCACACCCAAACTGACCCCTAGCCTCAGCAGGCTGTGTTAAAGGGCACTTCCAAGCTGCCACCCTCCTATGCCACAGATTCAGCAAGTCCCTGTCCCATCTTTCACGTTACAATTGTGCTGGTCGTAACCCACATGATGAGCAAACCCCACAGGATTTTTGGGCGCTGCAGGGATCTTTAGCTTAGGTACGAGGAGCGTTGCTGCAGAGCGAATGGGGAAGCCAAAAAACACAAAAAAGAGAGAGAGGGAGGGAAGCAACCAGCTTAACCATAAAAGTTATTTATTGCCAGGTAATAACCATGAAGGGGAGCCAAACAAACAAAACAGTTACAATATTAAATCTAGTTTAAATTTGATTACACAAGCCAGGGTTAGAAAGCTATACCGAGAGCGAGAGAGAGAGAGGGAGCTGGGTTCTCACCACTCCGTGAAGCTTGAACTGGTCAGGGGTCCCGGCTGGTGGTGGTAGCTGAGGGTCCGGAGTGCTGGAGACAAGCAGAGCCCCCAGCATGATCAGTCAGGAGAAGAAGAAGTCCCAATGGAACTGATGAAGATTTTGGATCCAGGCATCAGAGCACTTACTTGAGCGTGGGTATGGGTTTTTTGTAGGGAAAAAAACAATGGTTCAAGGCAGAACACTAGATTTGTTTATGGGTAAACTGATGGCTGAAGGGGCGATACCAACGTTGTTTTGTTCAGGCCAGACAATAGGAACTGCTCACTCCTGGATATGGGCGCTGTTCCTTCGGGGGAGCTCACAATGCAATTAGGCAGCTTCAGTATTTTGGATACCAATAAAGGATTCCTCCACGTAGTCCTGAGAGCGGGGCGGGAGGGGGGGGCGTTGAGCACGGTGGGGTTCTCTGAGATCTCCAGCCCTTTACACGTCCCAGCAGGGGTGTAGCCTGGCCCATGTGCTCCCTAAATGATGTCACCGTTGTGGAAAGGTCATATGTCCTGTTCTCTGGTGTAGTTTGTAATTATTTATTACTATCGTAGTGGTGCGTAGAAGCCCCAATCCTGGACCAGGACCCTATTGTTCTGGGTGCTGTACAAACGCAGAACAAAAAGCCCCTGCCCCAAAGAGCTGACAATCTCCGTCATCCGAAGAGGGCTGAGTCTCTGTAACTGAGGGGAGAACTTGTCCCCATATCGGCAGCCAGTGCCTCCCCGTGCACAAGAGCGAAAGGAGCAGCGGGCAGGACAGGGACTCTTTAAAGCCAGTTAGTTTTCATTTCCTGGCTTAAATGGCATTAAATTATCGCCAAATGGGCAAGGCCATCCCTTCCTGCCAGGACACAGGCTGGTGATTAGAGGGGAGAATGGGGCCCTGAGATCCCTGCTGCATGCGGTTCTCCCCTTCCCATGTGGGCCTGCTGCAGGCAGAACTACCCTCCTGAGCGTACCCAGAGAAATTAGAGCTGGAAAAGACCGAGCTTAGCTTGCCCCTGCCTTCCCGAGGGACCAGCACAGGGGGCAGGGTCTGGTGCTTTGTTCAGTCTCGCTGACGGTGTTCCCAGCACCTCCTATTCCAAAGTCGAACAGCTCCCTGCTTTTGGAAGGGTTTCCAGACATCTAGACGGGTTCCCCCATCTTCAGTTTGTCCCATTACCCCTTATGGGCCCCGATTCAGCAAGGTACAGAAACATGCGCCTAATTCCAGCACATGAATAATCCCATTGACTTCAATGAGGCTACTCTTCTGCTTGAAGTTTGGCCCATCCCTAGTGTAATGGGGCCCTGATCTCAGCGGGGGTCCATAAGTGCTACTGTGCTATATGTTGTGACCATATCACTGGATGTTGTGACCAGGTGTGTGTGTTTGTGTGTGTGAGAGAGAGGGGGGAGTGCACACAGAAACTGAGAACAGCCTGAGAAACAGACAGCCTGAAGGAGCAGCAGGAAACTCGGCAGCTGGCTCCGGAAGAAACCCGGGAAGAGGTGATGGGGCAGAGGTGAAGGTTGCTGTGACCACATGAAGCTGTTTCCTTCTCTCTGATTCCTTCTGCGCTCAGAGACCCAGGACGTGGTACATTCTTTGTAAATGAACACACCTGCATCCAAGAAATCCCCGTCCATCACCAAGGTCCGCCTCCAGCTGGAACGCCCACCGGGCCCCAAGTCTGGACGAGCCACTCGGGCTGAACAAGGCCAGGGATGAAGGAGATTTGCTTTCTGAAGTTATGAGATGAACTGGGCGCAGTGCTATGAAGGCCAGAGTCTAGCCCTGGCTGCAAGGCAGGCTCCACCCGGCGACATCTGGCCAGTAAAATGTCTCATTTTGCACAGGCTTTAAATCTTCATGTTGGATGGTTAATAATGATGGGCATGTTTAAGGCTGCTAATGAGACCCTTGGAACTGGACGTTTGATGTTAATTGCCCTTGTCCGTGTAGTAAGTATCTTTTGTTTAACTGGATGTTTCACAGGCTGCTGTGTCTAATTGTTATCCCAGGAGAATGCTAACTGTTCTGGGTAATGAGAGCCTGAGACGATGGGAGACTGGAGCATGGGGAGGAGCAAGGGATTTGAGATGTGTAATGAGAGATGGGCCCAGCAAGAGTGGGAAAGAAATATTACGGGATGGACAAAAGTGGAAGGAGGGGAGAGAATTCCACTTCCAAGCTCTCCCTCTTTCCAAAGGGCCAAACTATCCCCCATGATCCGACCATTCCTGGACACATGGGCATTTCTAATCAGAAGGCACCCAGTGTCTGGGAGGTATTTGCATTCATCCCCTCATGGAGAGAACTTAGAGCTGACCACTCAGAGGCAAATCTGGAACCAGGGCCCAGGTTTGGAGCAAGGGACTCTGTTCAGGCCCATATCTAGTTGCGAAGATCCTTGCAGCAAGAGGGAGTGTGAGAGATTAAGGGCCCTCCTAGGAGAAGGGAAACTATTGTGGGCAGGGAGATGAGGTGAATGATGCAGTGAGGGGAGATGAGAGGGAGGGAAGACACCAGTTGGATGCAGAGGCGCTGTGTAAAGAATCAGTTTGGGTGATACCTAGGCCGGTGCTCAAATACCAGAGTGAAGAGCACAGGCTAAGCAGACAGACTGTGTGACCAAAAGCGCCCCGTATTGACACCCTGCATGTTATTGTAATAAGCTCTGTGCAAAATATGCCTTGTGAGGTATCATTTAAAAACGAACACCGCATTGATCACCCATTTTCTTGTGCAAAATGGGTATTAAATTATGAACAGAAGCTGAAATGATGACTACATAGTGTTCACCAGACACGTCTGGAAAGGGGATTTCTCAAAGACAAAGGGGAAGCTGCTTCCTCTGGCCAAGTGTCATCAAAGGTGATGGACCATCGCCTGACAAGTGGTTGTTCTTTGGCAGCACAGGGGGGCAGGAACAGAGTGATCTGCGTTTTAACAAACAACATGGCACCTTTCACCACAAAACTCTGTGTCTCCTCCCTCCTCATAGCTGGAATGAACTTGACCTCGGGGTAACTCTCAGGAATGTGCATTTCAGAGGGTGACTGGGTTGTAAAAGTGAGGGGTAAAACCACCTCCGGTTATTGCTCTCTCATCTCAGAACACAAAGGAACCAGCCCTTTGACTCTGGGGGGCAGACGCGTTGACTTCCCCAGTTCCCGAGAGGAGCTCAACCCTCCACCTCATGCCTTCCTGCCCCTGCTCCTCTTCCCCAGTGCCTCCTGCATGATGCTGAACAGCTGATTGTGGCAGGTGGGAGGTGCTGGGGGGGAGGGGAAGGAGCTGATTGGCGGGGCCCACTTTTGCTAAGCACCCACCTTTTTTTCCCTCTGTGGGTGCTCCAGCCCCAGAGCACCCCCGGAGTCTGCACTTATGCTGGGGAGAGATCCTGACCTGAGAATTGGGTCAGCCCCATTGCTGGGAACACGGGGTGAGGATTTTACCTTGAACCAGATCTAGCTTGTTCAGACTGAGCTACTAGGAAGCTTTTTCTCTTTCCTTCTCTTGTAACCATTTCTGAATTTAATGCCTAATACCTGTACTCACTTCAAATCTCTCCCTTTGTTGTTAAATGAGCTGGTTTTATTTTTAATCTAAATTAATCCAGTGCTGTGTTTAAACTGAACTGCTTGATAACTCCAGTTAAAGTAGCAAACTGTTGAATACTGACCCTTTACAGGGGCAGCGGACCTTTAATATCTGAACTGTCCTGGATGGGGCCGGACGGTGCAGAACACTCGTTTTTGGGAAAATTCAGGACTGGGAGTGTATGGGGGTCAACCTGCAAGTGGTACCGAGGCTGGTGGGAGCCAGAGTGTGACTGGCATGTTGCTGACCAGCTGCTGTGGGTGCGGCTGCTGGACCAGGTCTGCAGCTATACACGGACACTCAGGGGGTGACCTGCATGCTGGCAGGCTGTTTGTGAGTGGCCCAGCTTGGGAGCTACAATAGCAAAGCATGGTGAGGGACCCACTGTGGCAGGATAGGTGGTGACACAAGCCTTCACTGGTCTGGATTGCACCCCAGAACTTCACAGATGGAGATAGAGAGATAGAGGTGAATCACAACATTCAACCACATGTAGATTTGGAAGCCCTGCTCCCTCCTCTTTGTGCCCAAATCAGGGGTTTTCAGATCCGGCCAGGACAGGCAGAGAGGAGGGCTAGCAAGAGCTGGGAGGGAGCACACAGACGTGGCCCAGCAGGTGTTTTTAAGCTCTGCACGTGTACCCGTTCCCGTAGAGTGCTGCCATCCATTGCATCCAGAAGGCACTCTGGCAGTGACAGAGACGGTAGCCTGGCTGAAGTTACTGTGTCATTTGGCTGGGCGAAGCACCAAGCATTGTGGGGCCAGGCGGCTAGCGAGACCATTGTAAATATCACCCCTGGCAATCCCCAGCCGTTACACATCTCCCCCATCCCTCGCACCCTTCACCTTGCCATGGCTGCTGCTCTCCCAGCCTGCACTGGGCCCTTAATAAGACGTGATTCACACACTGCGTTTAATTAGCAATTCAGCTAACGGTTTGTAATTCAGGCACGACCCTGATTGCATCCGAATGCTACTTTATTTCTTCTCTGCCGCTTGCATTCGGAGCACTAATTATGCCTCTTTGGATGCTAATTGCTTTCCAGCCCTCCATCGCTGCCTTTCTCTAGCAATATTTATTTTTCATGCATCTGTGTGTTTAAACTAATAAGAGAGGGGAGGACGAGGAGGCCGTGCAGGGCTGAGCCCCGGCCAACATCCATAGGCCGGACAAGCGTTCCAGCCCTAGCCTGCTTCCCAGACCCCTTTGGTATCAGTGGGCAGCTCTGCCATTCTGCCAGTGCATGAAACACTCTCAGCAGCCACCGCTGCTGCTCTCAGCAATGCTCCACCAGCCAATTTATCCCCAACCCCTTTGCCCCATAACCAAATTCTCTATGGAACAGGTGCCCCACCAGTGCCCTCCCCCTCTAAAGAGCTGCACGCTCCCCATCTCTCCAGCACGATCTGCCACACCACTCACGCTTCATCTCCGCAAGCACGGACCCCATTCTTTCAGTTTCATCCCCCTCTAGAGTGACCAGATATAGGGACAGTCCCGTTTTTTGGGACTTTTTCTTATATCGGCGCCTATTACCCCCCACCCCTGTCCCGTTTTTTCACAGTTGCTGTCTGGTCACCCTATCCCCCTCCCCTAATCACTGATCCTACTATCTCAGTAGAGATCCAGTGGAATTCCTGCTGACCCCAGCACAGCACCTCGGGGTGCTGTGCTGTGCGGTAGGGACCAGCACGGGTGATTCAGTAAGGGGTGCTCTCCGCTCTGGGTCAGCACTGACTCCAATGCCCCCGCGTGGCACTAGGGGGCGCTGTGCTGCGGGGTGCTGTCTGGGATTACACACATAACCGAGATCTTAGCTACTCATGGCCATTAAAGATTTCCTGGTGCAGTAAGTGATGTTAGGCCCAGTGTCCTTGTTAAATCACAGCTTGGGTAATTGCATTCTTCCATCAGCCGTTTCACCTGGAGATGGCGCTCTCTTACCAGGGCTGTGCAGAGCGGCTGCATGGGGCTTCTCCCCATCAACCAGCCGCTGCCAACTCAGAATTGCATGAGGGCATCCTGGTGCACGTACAGCAGCCTGTGTGCCGGTGGGTTAAGCTGCCATCATACTGTTACTTTCCCCTTTTAAATGGCAGGTTTCCTATGCAATGAATAAGAACCTGTCCCTATTTCCACTGCCAGCTCCGCTCTCCTCCCTGTCTTCCAACCCCATGATCTTGATGTAATCTGGGCCTCCTTTCCTCCCCACACCTCCAGTCCCTCACGCTCCGATTTCAAAACCCCGACTCGCTCGTCTCCAATGGCTTGCTCAGACGATTTAGGTTGCCAGGAAATCTTTGCTGGGAGCAGGGAACATGGACGTTTACAACATGCGTGAACGCCTCATGTCCGACCTTCTATTTAGCTCGGACACGACCAGTAGCTTCCTCCTCCAGCCCTGAAGAAGAGCGCTGCAAAGCTCCAAACCGTCGTCCCTTCCCCCCACCAGAAGTTGGTCCAGTAAAAGATTGTCTCTCTCCCACCTTGTCTCTCTCCTTCCCATATATAATTTATCTCTTATTTATAGGGGTGACAACCTCAGGTGTAAAGCACCAGCAGCCCGCGGATACAGAGCCACATCCTCTCGGTGTGGCACTGCTTGTAACACTGCACCCACAAGTGGGTTGTCAGCCACAGATGCAACCTGGGATGTCTGATCTCAAAGGAGGAGCCTCAGTGAGAGCTAGGCTGGGCTAGGCTGTAGCAGACTCGTCAATCTCTATACTTGGCCCTGCCGCCACTAGAGGGGGGCAGAGCACCAGCCTCGGGGATAAGCAGCACCCCCTGCTGGAGAGAATGGCATACCTGAAAGGAAGGTGAGTAGAGCAGTGGTTCTCAAGCAGGGTGCCGGGGCCCTCTGGGGGACCATGAGCAGCTTTCAGGGGGTCTGCCAAGCATGGCCGGTGTTATACTCGCTAGGGCCCAGGGCGGAAAGCCAAAGCCCCACCGCGCAGGACTGCAGCCCGGGGCCCCAAGCCCCACCACCCAGGGCTGAAACCGAAGCCTGAACAATTTATCTTTGTGGCATGGGGCCCCTGCCAATTCCCCAGCTTGCTACCCCGTAACGCTGGACTGGCTTTTATATACGGGAAACCAGTTGTGGCATAGCTGGGCTGTGGAGTTTTTGTAGTTTGGTGAGGGGGGGCTCAGAAAGAGAGAGGTTGAGAACTCCTGGATTAGAGCACCCGCCTGGAGGTTAGGAGAGCTGGCTTTTACTCCTGGCTTTGCAGCGTGTTGGGTGCGTCATTTCCCTTCTCCCTGCCTGAGATTCACCCTCCGTAGGAGGGGAATCTGGTATAGTTCCCCAGTGCACAGGGGGTGCTGGGAGACTCCGTTAATATTTGCAGATTGCTTTGAGGTCCTTGGGAGTGAGGTCTTTGGTGTGACTATCTTGCTCTCTAGTGGCTGCCCTACAAAAAGGTTATAAACCTTAATACCGATGTAGCGAATAAGGCTGACTCTGTTAATTCAAGTGGTCAAGGCCTACGCTTTTGGTGCCAAAGGTCTCTGGTTCCATCCCTGCTCCAGGGACCATTACAACATCTGCCTTGCGATTCAGACAGTCACAGATTAATTCCATCTCAGCTCCTGGTAATTGACTGAACCAGGAGATCCCTCGGGAACGCCCAACTCAATGCCGGGAAGCTCCCTGAACTAACTTGTCTAAGGATCCATCGTCTCAGTTGTGTTCACTGAGCCTCTCTCAGCATTGGTGTCACTGTACCGGAGGCAGGAGTGGATTCACAGCGAGCATCTACTGAGGGAAGCTGGGCAGGGATGGATTTCATGCTTCGGCCCTGGCGCACACAGGAGGTCTCCTTCCTTCCCGGTTACCACGGGGAACTGGACCTGGACAGATGGCCGGAAATCATTTTTACTGCATAGCAACAGATTGGGATATATAATTACAGGGTAAAGTGAGGGCTGCAACAGCCGTGACTTCCGATTCCGGACTCCTGCTTTCGGGTGGGGATGGGAAACAAAACCAGTAAGTCAAAGAGAATGGAAGGAAAACCACATTCAGAACAGAGTAACACTTCCAGGTGCAGGTGTTTGGGAGCCAGACAGGCTAATGGGCAGGGATGGTGTGACAATACTTTTCATCCTGTCAAAGTGCTTTAGAAACATGAATGAAGTCCACGGACAACTGGAGGTCGGTCAGTGTCATCATCCCTATTTTAAGAATGGGGAAACAGGCAGACAGAGGTGAGATGACTTGTCTAAGCTCAGTGGCTGAGTTGGGAATAGAAACCACATCTCATGATGACCCTTCCCTTGTCTTGGGGTTTAACCACCAGTTCGGGGTGCTAGCCGGGGAACTCGCTGATCCCTGGTCCAGTCTCTGCTCTGCCACAGACTTTCTGTGGGACCTTGGGCAAGTCATTTAATTTCTGTGCCTCAGGTCTCCATCTGTGCAATGGGAATAATAATCTGCAGGCCTCACTGGGGTGTCGTGAAGATAAATGCACACAAGATTGTGAGGTGCTCAGATACCAGAGTAATAGGGACCATGAGAAATACCTACGATGGGCCAGCAGCTCTGAGAGGAGTAGGCAGAAAATAACTGTCTCAATGAGGTTGGATGCTCAAATTCCTTGGTGATGAGTGTGGTATCAACACCTACTGGGACAGATACAGAGCTGGCTGCTCCGTTCAGTCGCCGCTTAATCAGATCAATCACCAAATCATGTCTTTTAAAACTTGCACAACCTCCATCCTTTCTTTGGATCGGTTTAGACTCTTGCTGGCAGGTTTTCGCAGGGTAATTCAGTTGCTGGCTGCAGCTGGCCGCCCTGTTTGGTTGATAGCACGGAAGGTTAAAGTTCTGAATGGGATACAATGGAAAAGGGCCTTGGCCCTGCTGTAATAGGAGAGGGGTGGGCAGCCCAAAGCAGTGGCCCTGGGACAGGGCTACAGGTAGCCTAACGCTGTTGTGATTGTACGGTAGAACCGAGAAGCCTCAAATGAGACAGGGTCCTGTATAGATGCTGAGTAAGACAATTCCTGCCCCAAAGAGACGAGACAGACCAAGGAGCTCTTCTTAGCTTCATTTTACAGATCGGAACCTGTGGGAACAAGGAAATGAGAGCTGGGAATTTATTCCGGGTCTCAGCTCAGCTCAGTCTCAGCTCAGAGCCCTGGCTCCAAAATCATCTTGTGTCCCTCCCATGCCGGTCCCCAGACTAGAGTGAAAAGATCATCCACTTATTTCAGCTGATGGGCTAGGAAGGAATCTGAGCAAATGAAAGGACATGGCTCTGAGGACATGAGGGCCAGGAATCTCAAAGGTATTTAGATGGCTAACTCCCCGGGCCTGGGGAGCCCTGTAATCACGCTGCACCAAGAGGCCTGCGTTTACAATTTGCCTTTGCAAAAGCCCCTTCTGAGAAACTAACAGAGCAGGTACAGTCCTCTGTCCCCTTCCTGAGGCTCAGCTTGAGACTTCCTGGATGCTGCCAGCTACAGAGGGGAGCGGCCAGCAAGCAGCAACCCAGAGAGCCTTGCAGCGAAGCAAAGGGGGCCAGATCTGCCCTCCTCCCTGTGGCTGTTCCCATAATGCACAGACCTCTCAGGGACAGAGGGGGGACGGGGACCAAACACATGACATTCCCTCCCTACTTTGGTGGAGGGACCAAGGGTGAGCCGATGATGACCCCCTGGAGATAGGCGGAAATACGCAGTTTGGCGTAAGCCGCTTCCCCCCAGCGTGCGGGGTACGGAATAGGTAGCCAGGCCATTGGCGTGGGCGTTGGGAGATGCTCCCCCCGTCCCACGCAGGGTTGTGCGGTTAAGAGCAGGTTGAGGAGCCTTTCGTTGTGCTGCCCCTGTTGTCTGGGAGGGGCTGTCATTTTCTGATCAGGGCGCAGAGACTGAGGTGTGAGATTTATGGTCAGGAAAGCTGGGGGCTGGACCTGCCCTTGCTTTGGATCTCACCCAAATCGGGCCGCCCCTCATTTCCCTCATCTCTGCCCAGCTTTGAGCATGAGATACGCCACAGCGTGGAAGAGCTAACCATTCAATAGGGCAGTTTTCTAGCAGTGTGACTTGGAGCACACTATTGGTATGACTGGCTGGACAAGGGGGCAACAGAATCCGGAGGATGTACGAGTGGCAGACACAGGTAATTATCACAGCAGGGGGCCAGCTTCCCATCTGTGTCATGATGGTGTAAGTCTGGAATCATTCCACCAGTCAGTGAAGTGACTCCAGGTTTACACCAGTGCAATTCAGATCAGGATCTGACAGTGGCTCTCGGCTTCCTTTCATTATTAGTGCTCTCTGCAGTTCCTCTTTAGCAGCTTGGTCTTGTCTACGTGCTCTGACAGCTCTCCTAGCCTGCCTGGGGACCGAGAACATGAGACCTGGAGTCAAACCGGGGCTCGCCACTATGCGGTGAGATTTTGCATTGTCCTCTAGGGACTAGGCTGAGCCCTTTGAACTCATTGCATGGGAGACCTAAG
Organism: Lepidochelys olivacea; assembly: GCF_965140295.1. NCBI lineage: Eukaryota > Metazoa > Chordata > Testudines > Cheloniidae > Lepidochelys > Lepidochelys olivacea. The sequence continues at coordinate 6,363,640 of NC_140429.1, read as the reverse complement.
ATCTGAACCTAGCTCTCCAAAGGGGCATTGCTAATGCATAATAGCCCCCAACAAGCCCCTCTGTCTTAACCTCATCGTGAAATACTTTACAAAGAATTCCAGTGAAATGGATACAGATCCCAGGGAAACATCAGGGTAAACCGCCTGGTTAAAAGGACAAAAGCACAGTGCAGTCGCTCCTCTCAGGCCTGGTTATAGCACAATAAAGTCCCTCTTAAAGGGGGAGCCCCCTTAGCCTGATTTACAGCATGCCAGGGCTGCAGGCTTTCGGAGAGCTCCTCTACATCACAGGGGAGGCAGTAATGAAACTGACAAGATTTTATTGGGTGGGTAATTGATTAAAGCAGCCTGAACTGCCTCAGCTGTCACCACACCTGAGCAAATCAATTAGCAATGGGACAGTGTGGTCAGAAAACTCAACGGGGAGGCAGGTGCTGAGCCGGTTGGATGTGAAATGAAGCTCAGACCAAATTCTCAGTAGCTAAGCCCCTTAAATGGGGTTTCCAGGATGGGGAGGGGAAGGTAAGGAGATTGATTCCTGGGAATCAAAGCACTGCGGGGCCTGATTCTCATGTGACAGGTCCACTGACATCAGTACAGCTATGCTGCTGTAAAGACGGCATAAGCAAGGTGCAATTCAAGCCCAGTCTGTCTTGGGCAAGTCCCTTCCCCCTTTGTGCCTCAGTTTCCCCGCCCAACCTTTGGCTTTGTCTTCGCTGCAAAAATAGGTCGTTTGTACAGTAGGTATCTCTAGGTATCTGCCCGGTGGGGACAAGGCACAGGTAGTTTCTACCCAGTGGCTAGTTGAGGTTTATATTACACCCCTCCACACACCTGGGGTTTACCTAGAATGGCTCTATCAGGGTAAAAAGAACAGTGCCTTCCTCCACTGGGCTTTTACAGCAAGATTTCTCATGAAATTAGCTAACACACCTATTCTATTCTTGCAGTGAAGAAATAGCCTTTGTCTGTCGTTTCTAATCGGACTGCGAGCAACTTGAGGCAGGGCCCGTCTCTCAGCATGTGTCTTTGCAGTGCCTGGCGCAATGGGGCCCTGATCGTGGCCGGACTTTCCAAACTCTCTAGTAGTGCAAAGAGCAGTTCGGCTCTCAGCAGTGGAGTCTCCGGCAGCGGCTGAGCCCGGGGAACACTCCTACCTGCGCCCCCAGGAGATGTTAGCGTTCAGTGTGGGGCTGTGTGTTATGGTAGAGGGACCAGAAAACCCCCAGAGCTGAGTGTGGAGGTTCGGTTGCTGTTGCGTTTTGTTTTGATTTTACCCAAACTGACCTTCTTTTTGTAACAAAGCTGCAGGTTTTTTGCCTCCAAAGGCAAGTTTTTTTTGTTGGTTGGGGTAAGCGAAAACAGCCCCATATATATCAGCAAGCGCTGGTAGCTGACTGTGATACCAGGGGGCTGACCCTGAGCTCCTGTATGGAGGATTCACCCAGGTAGAATTGCAACTTCTCTGACATGACCCCCTTTTTCAAGCATCTTTGCCAAGGAGGGTAAATTAAGCGATAAGGCAATAATTGATGGGCTCTTCTGTAGCTGGAGAAAGGTTCCTTGAGTGAAGCCATGATTACAGCCCTCTTAAGCTGTTAAGGGAGCTCTCGGGAAGCCAGACACATTACTGATTGCACTCATAAAAGGTAAAGAGTCTGCACTTTGTTGAAGGGGCTGGCGAGGAGAAGGATCCTCTCCAGCCAAGGTCGGGGAGCCAAACAGGTGTGAAACCAGCCCACCCTCTTGCAGTGCAAATCAATCCTCCCAGAGACCTCCTTTGAAGATGGAGTGGGAGGTTGAGGAGAAGGAGCACGGGGCGGGAGAGCTATTCTCTGAACTCAGTTGTTTTGCTTTAGTCAGGGTGTCTCTGTCACACCTGCTGTGCCAGGTCCCTGTTCCCTGGCAGGCTGGGGGTAGGCGCGGGACCCTGGCATCCTGCGGTCGCTCAGTGCTGTTGTCTCTGCTTGATTAGTCGGGGGTTTCCAGGGTAGTTGTTGTGAAGGGGTCAGCGTGTGACCTCCGGCCCTTCTCGCGCCACTGTCATGCCAGCCACCGAGAGCAGGGAGGTTTTCTCGGGCCTGCACCATAGCTGTGGGATACCCCGGGGTACAACAGAGCTGTAAACAATGTAGTAGTCTCCCGGAAGCTCATCAGCCCCCACCCTCTATAAACCCCTCTGCACCTCCTATAACTCTTGGAGGAGAACTTCAAGGGCTAGACCCCTTTTAACAAATGAGGGTCCCGATCCTGCTCTCTGTGCAACCCCCCAGCTCTGGATGGCTGTGTGGAGTGGGGCTGGAGGCCTCCCAATAGATGGGGAAAGTGACTTGCTCAGGGAGTCCAGGGCAGAGCTGGGGCTAGGACGCAGGTTTCCAAACTCTGCCTTGTTGTTGTTCGTCCTGTTTATTAGGGCAGTGCCTAAGGGCCAGCCAAGATCGGGGTCCTGGTGTGCTAGGCGCTGTACAGACACAGTGTAGCAAACGGTGCCTGCACCAAAGAGCTCACCATCTTGTGCTTTCACCACTAGACCTTGCTTCCTCTGCCCCTCTCTTACCTGGGATGGTTTGCAGTCGGGATGCTAACCCATGCCGGTCCTCGCTCAGCCGCTCGGGGCTGAACTGAGCACTCTTGCCAGTGGCTCCAAGAGGAGCTGAAGAAGGCCCAGACTTCGGGGTAGCAAAGGGATGTGCCGATTGGTAGGGAGAACCCTTGCATGTCGCTCCCTCGAGCAATGAGCCAGCAGCACCCCCATCCCGGAGAGACTGACCTGACTTTCCTCTTTACCATGTGATATATATATATATTTTTTTAAGATGCTTCCCCATTAGTTTTGAGACTCCTAATGGAGCTTTTTAAAGATGCAAAGTAATCAATGCAACCTATCTCCTTCTCTGCTTTTGGGGCTGGCTGACTGGGTGGTGAATGGGGCTTTTGCTAGATTGCTAAAATGATTTTAAACACCCCATTTTCTAGTCAGCAGCAACCTCTTGTCATTTCCTTCAAGTGTCTCTCTGCTGCACTTTCCCTCGCTCTGGGGATTTCTGCCTCTCACATGTACCCTTAGGTGTTTGCTGCCTCTCTTAAAAATGCAGGGCTGGAAAGCAGGTGAGGGTTGTCTCTGCACAGCTTATACATTCAGGGCTCTGCAAGGTCAGAGTTCTGGCTGTTTATAACCCCCGCTTTCCTCCAAGCGGGTCCGAAATGCCCTGCCCAGGGTTGGTATTCGGGAGAGACGGCCCGGGCCGTAATTCCCCAGGCAAAGAATGAGGCATTGGGGTGGATTATTTATTGCATTCGTGTAATGGCTTGGACCTGTGCAATATCTAATGAGCCTCTTGAACAAGGCATCAATTTTTAACAGTGAGAGTAATCTGCCAACGGAACTATTTACCCAGGGTGGTGGTGGATTCTCCATCACTGACCATTTTAAAACCCAGATGGGATGTTTTTCTAAATGATCTGCCCTAGGGGTTATTTTGGGGCAGTTCTGTGGCCTGGGCTATACTGGGGTCACACGAGATGACTACAATGGTCCTGTCTGAGTGTGCAATATATGAAGGTATGAAAGCACTCAGCCTCCCTGCAGGCAGGGAAGCGGAGATGAGAGCTGGGTGGGTTTTGTTCTAAAGGGCAGGAAGAAGAGCCAGCTGCCATGGAGAACAGAAATGCAGGATCCAGTTGGTGTCGAGGTGGGTGTGTGAGCGAGATCATGGTGTAGTCTGAGCACAGGCCTGGGAGCCAGAATGCTGGGTACAGATCCCAGCTCTGACACTGACTCACTGTATGACCTTGGGGGAGTCACTTAATGTCCCTCTCTGCCTCAGTTTCTCCCACCTGCCACATGGGAATATGCAGGAGCTAGTTTGTATCTGCCCTCCCCCAGACACCGACTTGAGACTGTGGTTCTGGGGGGCAGGGGAGCGTTGTCCATTTTGCCAGCCTGGGCAGTGTGGTGGTTTTTTGCGCCAGCACCTAGGAGACCTCTTCATAGACCAGGCCTCCATTGTGCCAGGTGCTGTACAAACAAAACAAAAGACAGTTGCTGCTCCAAAGAGCTGAGAATCTAATGCCAATTCTGTTAATGTAACAGTGACTTTTGCGATATTTGTCCCCCTTAAAGCCCCAGCTCCTGGAGTCAGGTGACTACAAGGGAATCTTGGCTTTAATTTACAAAATAAAAAAAGTAAGTTGCTAGCCTTCCTGGTGGCAGAGAAAAGCTTGAAACTGCGATCTGAGCACACCTGAAAGACTCAGAAACCAGAAAGCAAAGAATAAGAACCCCAAACTTTTTATTTTAAACATGGTTTTTGAGGCCTGATTCATTATTTCTGGACACTTGGTGTTGGCATTACTGGAAGGGGTTAAACACATAGGGGGTTAGCATCTGAAATGGTATTCCTGTGCAGAGGTGTAGCTAGTAATCCTCCGCCCATTTCCCCAGCCTACAAAGAGTTGATTTCTTCTAACACTGAACAAGGAGCTTTATTAGAACAACATTGCCCCTGCCCTTCACTACAGATCTGCTTCTGCCTTTGTACACGTATCTTAAACCCCCCATCCTCGTACCCAGGTCCCTCGCCAGCAGGCGCACACAGAGAGCAAGCTCTAGCAGTAGGATGTTAATGAAAAGGCCTGACGATAACCCCTCCTGCTTGTCCCCACAAGAACTGCCCCTTGCCCATGCTGGACATTAACCTTGGCCTGCTGTGAGGACCCCGGCTGGCCCCCTGTTCCTGTCGCACCAGTGGGCTCTCTCTACCCTGCCAGTTTGGTGGCCTCGGGGACCCTCGTTAAAGCACCCTTGCAAAGCTGCTGTGAAAATCTTCCCTGCCCTAGGCATGCTGAGGAAGAGACAGGGCTGCATTAACGGGATGAGGCAGATGCAAGGGGTTGAGAGGGGATCTGTATTTCGCGTCCTCCCTCTCTGTGTTAGCCAGGGGCCGGCCTTCTTGTGTCCACCAGATGGGAGCATTACTGTGCGCTTATGCAAGGAGCCTCTTTGCTGTTGGAAGCTAAGCACAGCGATGGCATCCATGGCTCGGGGCTGGGAGAGCGGAGAGGGAGCAGGGATGCTGCCGAATTACAAGCTGAGAGCTGCGATCTCAAAAGGCGGCCAGAGGCAGGAATGGCTCAGGGTATGAACTGCAGTTCCTGCTGGGGTCAGTGGTGTGCTGAGGATTCTGGACTCCCAGCCAACGGGTTTAAAGGTGACCTATAAAGAGGAAATACAGTAAACCTCCCACCCCACAACCTTCTGCCTCTTTTTTGGTCTCTCTTTTCATGGTGAATACGGTAGGCCTGAAAAGTTGGATTTCCCCTCCCCCCCCCTTTTTTTTCCCTTTTTCTGCTTGCTTTTCACATAAGACGTTCAAGCCTGGTCTCCCCTGGAAGATTCCATCATCACCAGAGAACTGGTGAAATGCTGACGTCACCAGAGACGAGCCCGACGCTTGAGAGAGGAAGAGATTTCTAGCACCTGTTTTTAAACAAGTGTCGCTTTTGGAGGAGGTGTAATTTAATTCCAATACCCAACAAACACTTTGGAGAAAGGAAGTGTTTGGTAAAGATCCAACACCACTGTACCTCCCATTCATCGAGCGCATCCCAGGGGCCTCCCCGAGGTCTTCCTGGAAAACTACCCATGATGCTACCTGCTTGGACTCTGGTACAGAACCAAGTGGGACCCTTTGTCTCCTCAAGCTCTTTCTCTCTCTCTCTCTCTCTCTTTTTTTTTTTTAAACCAGAACATTGGGGCCGCCTTTATACATTGTAAAGACAGAGATCCCCCACAAGCCTCCCCACCTTGATTTTTGAGAAGCCCTTTGTGGGCTAGGGAGAGCCCACGTCCGTTGCCGACTATACCACTCACAGCAGTACCAAACAGATCCTTTTGCTGGTCACTGCCATGAGCCAAGTCTGTCTTCCTACTGACTTTGGATCTGCCGGCAGGCTATTGTTTTCCGAGGGCATTGCTTGCTCCTGCATGAGTGCTGTGAGGGCTGGAGGGGTGCGTGAGTGGTTAAGGGGAAAAAGGGAGCTAAAGGAAAGACTGAGAAAATGGGAAGCGAAAGCAGGGGAGAGAGAAAGGGACGTGGTGGTAAAAGAGGCCCAAGCAATGGCCTTGCAGAAGGCTGTGATGAGACTAACTCCTGGGGGGGAGGCCGGCAGTAACGGGAGGGGGGAGCGTGCCGGCTGCAGGTTTATCATTTCCAGGCCCATGTTGCTCCTGCTGGATGGTACTTTCCAAATATGTTTATTTTGCAGATAATTAAACTGCAGTTACCTCACAAATACTGCTAATGAAGCAATTAGCGGGAGAGGAGGACAGCATGCTGAGAGGTGGCCTGCTGTTGGCCTTATAACCAATGCTTTGTTTGGCCAATTGGCTGCACAATGATGCCTTAGAATTAAGTTTTCAGGCTTTGACTGATGGAGACAAGGAGAGGAGGGTGCAAAGCAGCTGTCACCTAGGCCTCTGTAGGCACTCAGCATCTCTGAGGCTCCTCCATTCAGCAAAGGCTTTCAGGGAATTGTCTCATGCAGAAGCAGTCTGGCAGCTGGGCTGGTCCCTCCATCCGTCACAGAACTGGCCCAAGCCAGTGAGTGACGGAAAGGGGTAAGCTCCTTCAGATCCTCAGGCCCTTACACTGTGCCCTTAGCGGGAGTGTGGCCAGAGGAAAGACCCCTGGAAAGTGGCACAATGCAGAAGAGGAGAGTAATGCAAAGTATCATCTAGTTCAAAGTTAATTCCAGGGCCTGCAGCCAAGACTGCTGTGTCTTAGCCCTCTACAGGGAGTCACCCTGCTCTCTGGGTTGCTTAGCCAGCCCTCTCCCTGGGCTTGATTGCATCTACTGAATAAACCTAGGTTAGAACCAGGAGAGAGCAGACCCCATGGGGCTGTGTCCTGAAGATCGCCAGGCTCTGGGTCTGATTAGTCATCAGCTGCAGGGAGCTGGAAAGGCCCTCTGTCTACCAGCCTCTCCACAGTAACTGCCACTGTTGTGCCCAGCTCTTTGATACATCTGAGAACTTCCCCCTCCCTTTGCCCAGGGGGAGCCGAATGCTTGACGCTGACAGCACATGTGCCAAAGGATGGAACTGCAGCACTGGAGAGGAAGGATGGTTCAGAGCTAGGGTGGCTGCTTCTAACTCAGGAGCCCAGGGTTCAATTCCTTCCTCTCTCACAGATTGCCTCTGTGACTGTGGGCAAATCACTTAGACCCAGATCTTCAGAGGTATTCAGGCTCCTCGCCTCCACTGAAATCCTTAATCTCTCTGGGTTAGGTGCCTAACTCCCACTGGTTTTAATGGGGGTTAGTTAGATTCCTCCATACGTATGGAGAGCTGGGTTTCTGTGCCTCAGTTCCCCCTCTGTACCATGAAGATAACAGCCCTGGGCTACCTCACAGGGGTGTGGTGAGGATAAATACACTAAAAATTGTGAGGTACCAATAGGGTTGCCATCTTTCTAATGGCTGGGAACTGGAACCCAGAGGCCCCACCCCCCTGCTCCGCCTCTTCCCCCCCAAGGCTCCGCCCCTGCTCAGCCTCTTCCCTGGTCAAAAAAAACGGGACATCAGGGCTTGTCAAATGGCACCTGGACACACAAGCCGAAATCTGGACTGTCTGGGTGAAAACCAGATGGGTGGCAACCCTAGGACCAGCTAAATACCTCGGATAGATAGAAATTGACCAGACAAGGCAGTTCTGCACCTTCTGCAGGATCAGGAAATGGGAGATCTTGGTGAGGCGTCTGCAGGGGCTACTGAGCTGGGAATCACAGGGCTGCAGATCCCACCCGGGCGCTTTGAAACTGGCCCTCCTCCTTTTGTTTAGCTCTTCTTGGACGGGTTTGCCCTCTGGTTTCTAAGGCAGATTCCTTGGACTCGGCACTTAAGGCCTTGAAGCTTCGTATTAAATTGCATCGATTTCCCGAGCTGAGAGCAGGAAGCTTATTTTTAAGGGCAATTAAGCAGCCGCAGATGAAGTGCCCCTTCCTTGCGAGGAGCGATCTCTCTGCGGGATGGTGCAGCCGCTGTCAGCTACTGCCAGGAAAACTGGAATGGGTGGCAATGAACTGAGGTGTTTGCAACAAACTGTGCAGGGTGGAGATGGGACTGGGAGAGAGAATGTGTCAGACCCATGGCCTGAAGCCCTAAAGAGCAGGGCGCTCACGAGGGACGCCTGTTGGTGAACAAGGAGAAGAGTGGCCCAGAGCTGCTTGAGAACTGCAGATGGAGAGAGGAGAGCTCTGTGTTGCCATCTGTTGGCAAGCAAGGGGAAATGACGGACTGGGCCAAGCCTCATTTGCATTTCACGTATCTGACAATTTGGGGCATTTTGTTTAAAATACAGTTAAGTTTTGAGTTTTGAGGGCAATAAAACATGATTATCCCAGTTGAGAAGTAAAAGGACAAGAGAAATGCATCAAATATGCCTGGGGTGGGGGGGGTGGTCACCGTGAGAAAGATCATAGTTAGACACAGTTGGATAAGCGAGCCTGGGCACAGGACTAAAGACAGAAAAAAACAACGAATTTCTATTTTTTGCCAATTGTGCTTTTCTGGTGGTAATGACTGTGGTTAGGGTTGTGTATACTAGTGGTTCATCTCCAAAAAATCTTTTTGGTGCAGGAATCTTTGAGGGAGCAGGTGGTGCTGAGTCAAGTGATGGTGCGGAGCTTGCTAAGGCTGAAGATTCAGAGAGCAGCAGCCGCCAAGGACGCAGGTCTCCTTATCCAGCAATTAAAGTTAAAATCGCTTCAAGTGGGTTAGGTAGCAGAGCCCTGGCGTGGCTGGCGATGGATCTTCAGAATTCTAGTTTCCACCAGTCCAGGACAACAAACTGTGAGTGGGGAAACCGGCGGGGAGGGAAGCAGTTAGACTGTATTAGTGACTGGAGACAGCAAGAGGAGGACTGAGGTTGGGAATATTAAGGGAGTCTTACCGAATAGATATTGATGATGTGTTAATTGCTGGCTTTCCAAAGTTTATTCTGTTTTCCCCCCATTCCTTCCCCTCCTCCCCACATAAGCTGTTGTTGTTTAAAACCCCTGGTCTCAATGCTATCAAGGGGGCATATATAGTTTCCCAGGGTTCTGGGTGGGAGTCAAGCTGGTGTGGTTTCAGTTTTCAGATGGAACTCCTAGAAAATTGAAGCTGGCCCTTTTCCCTGCTGACAATACCTGGTGGGAGGGTGCCCGCAGCCCTGCTGAGTGGGATATTAACCGGCATGGGGAGCACAAATCTCTCTCTCTGCAAAGGCTTCTGGGAAGCCAGCACCACGGTGGGGTAGGAACACTGCAGAACCAGGGAAGTGGAGCCCAGGGCAGGTGAGCCAAAGCGAGACCTGTGTCTAGGGGAGGCCAGACACGAAGCAGCAAGGCTCTCATTCTGCGCAGGGGTGGACTGGCAGCTCTGTAGGATGTCTGCAGGGGCATAGGCAGGTGCTGTCTGGACTCTGGAGCAGGTGAGAGAGGCACTGGCCAGGGAACGGGCAGGGCTCCGAGTCTGCGATAGGCAACGAGCTGGCTTTTGTGACCCGTGAAGCTAAGCGGAGACTCTAGTTGCTGGGGTCACAGCCATTTATGGCATAGACTGTCCTATATGTAACATGGGGCTTTCGGTCGGCGAATATTGATGGGGGCGAGAAAGAGGAGCGCCCCCCCCCGAGAATAACCATGCTGCAGCTCCCCACATCATAAAGCTAGCCCCGGCACTGCAATCAATGACTTTCACGGGGGTGGCACAGAACTTGGGCTGAGTTCTGTCTCTGGGTGCTTGCCTGTGCCGGGTTCTTCAGCCAGCTGCCATGGAGTCCTCTGCCAGTGTTGGGGGCGGAGAGTGGGTTCTGCTTTCAGAATCCTTATTTTGGGAAAACAAGTTGAAAGGGAAAATGGTGATGGTGTCGGGAGGGTGTCAGAGCGGAGCTGTGGATGGGGGAGGCACGGAAGCTGGTTGAGAGACAGCTGACATTTTGGACAGCAAGCACGCAACGGTGGGAGCAGAGAGCAGCTGCCGGGGCTCAGGCATTGTGATTTGGTGACGGTCCTGCGGGAGCAGAGCTTCCATGACTCCCGGAGGGACCCGGAAAGCTCGGTTGCCTGGTGGATGGTCTCCGGAGGTCAAAGAAAACTAGACTGCAGGCCTTGGGGAGAGTTAAATCCAGGGCGTGGTGCCCACGGCAAGGGACGCCCAGCACCCACCCTGCGTGACCTGCACTCCCTAAAGTGCATGGTATAAACTCTCCTCGACGGTCTCAGGCAAAGCTGCAGCCCAGCCTCGGGCCCCTCCCTGGGAGATGTCGCCCTGGCCATAGCGTTTCCTTCTGGGCTTGCATGGTATTTGCTGGCCCAAATGAATCTGCTCTTTGGGAAGCTTTCCAGAGGGCGCTGAGGTGGGCCCCGCTCTGGAGACAGAATCAGGACTGTGGCTCATTCCATGCCCTCTGTGGCTTGTGGGGGCTGGGCTGTTCTTGCCCTGGTTTGAAAAGTGAAGGCGGTGGGAAGACTCCCATCGATTCCAGCAGCACCCCCGGCCTCACGCACGGTATGTGCCATTGCCAGGGCTGGATTAAGGCATAGGCAACCTGGGCATGTGTCAAGGGCCCAGGTGGTGGTGGTGGGGGCAAGCTGAGCTCCAGCTGGTCTGCGTCGGGTACGGGAGCAGGACCTGCCCAACGGCAGCAGCGAGGAGCAATGGTACTGGCCGCCCCACTCGGGTTGGTGATGGCCGAGGCTGCGGATCCAAACCAGAGTGGGAAGTGGGGTGGCCTGCGCAGCTGGTCCTCACTGCTGCCATGGGGCTGGCTCCTGCACCAGGGTTCACCGCCCGGGGGCCTGCCTGGCCTTGCCCCACTTGGCTCCCACTGAGGCCTGGTGGTTCGCTTTGCTTTAGCCTCAGGGAACGATCTCACCGGCACAGCTCCAGGTAACGGCTGGGTTGTAAGGAGAGGGCTCTTCTCTTAATTACGTTGGTGTAATTAACGTATCGCCAGATGGCGCAATGGCCAAACCGGAGGGGTTCAGCCAACTCCTAAATTACTGAGTTTGATCTGCAACAGAGAGGCTGGGGCCGGCGCCCCGCTGTGCTCTTCGTCAGGCCTCGTGTACCTGCTAGGAGATCTTTATCCGCTGCAGTCACAACAAGTGTGTCTAGACGCGTGCACACAAGTGCGTGTTGGCACGGGCATACCATCCCAAAGGTGCACACGGGCGCGCACGCTCGGGTGCAGACCGTCGTGCAGGGCACACGTGTACACACCCAAGACGTGTGCTTGCTCACACCGGCGCTCCATCACAAAAGCGTGGACCCGTGTTCCCAGGGACACACAACACGTGGTGAGCGCACGTGAATGCAGCGTGACACCAAGACATGTGTACGCGCGCACACATGCATCCTGTCACGTGAGCCACACGCACACCCATGTACGCAATGACACGTGTTGGTGTACGTGCACGTGGCTATTTGTGAATGGGCTCCAAGGTGTAGCTGAAGAGGATTTACAAGGTGGGGGAGGGAATTGAGGTAATGCAGTCTGGTGCTTTTCAAAACCTCAGCACAAATTGTGGCGTGACAAATGCTGTGGGTTGCTGTTTTGCTTTTCCAATCTGCTTCATTCAGTCCTAAGAAACCCCTCGTGAAACAGGCTTCCCAGAAGGGGCTGGAAGCAAAGCCGAATGAGGGGAAAATGCAGCTAGCAGACTGTTTTATCACCCCTAGCATGCCGCTAACTGATATTTAATGATCTTGGCTACTCTTGTTAATAGAATTCCAAGGACCTTGAGTTGTGTTTAAGACAAAGGTAGCAGATGTATTAGGGTCGGGTCATTATTGAACCACTGGTTTCGTGCGTGCATATAAAACATCACACTCTCGGGCTGCCTTGTTACTGCATTTTGGGTGCTCCATCTGGACCTTCTGATGCTGGGGGGGGTGGGAGGTAAGGTGCCACGCAACATGAGGGTGCTTGCTACCGCGGTCCTCCAAACTGACGGAGCGTGGTCTGGCAGTTTAAAGCAGGGGATTGGGAGTCGGGACTGCTGCGTTCTCTCTTCCGTTGACCCGTTGTCTGACTTCAGCCAAATAACTCCATCTCTCCGTGCCTCAGTTTCCCCACCTGGGGCATCGACCTACCTTTTGGGTGAGAGGTACTGTGGAAATGTGGCCACAGCAGCTATGGAAATACCCAGGATATGGTAACAAATTCCTGACTGTGTCGGTTACTGTTCTGTACACCGGACTTCCCAGCAGAGCTAGAAAGGGGGTAGCTCCAGATAGGCCAGGTCCCTCCAGCTAAAGGAGTCTCAGTTAGGTGTCGACAGTAGTCTCTGTTCTGTGACCCACAGGTGGAGTAGTTCTGAACCCAACCAGGAGAGGGCAGCGGTGTCAGCCACACCAGCCACGCTGCTAACGCCAGCTGTGATGTCGTCTGTCACCCATATTCGTGGCTCCTCTGCTTGGAGGTACTGAAGTCACCTGTTAGAAGGAAGAGCCCTGGGGCCAGGCTGCAGCCAAGCTGCTCTCTGAACAGCGCTACGGCTCTCCCCGGGGCTGATTTGAAGAGGCTTCCGTTGTTTTAACAATAATTCTTTGTTTGCGCGTCTTCTCAGCCTGTCAGCAAACACTTTGCCGGCATTAATGAAGCCTCTCAAACACCCCTGTGAGGTTGGTTAAGTATTATTGGCATGCAAGAGAGTCAGAGGGGCTCACCCAAGCTCACGCAGCTAGGTGGTGGCAGAACTGGGGAGAGGACCCAGGTATCCTGATCCCCCGCTGTACCCCATAGACCACACTCCCTTCCTGCTCCCCTGCAAAAGGCAGCTGAATTTGGTGCCAGGAGAATGTCGTCATTATTTTAATGTCTCTCGCAATGGAGCGTAGCAATTTCCTGATTTTTGGTGCAGGTAGGGCTGAGGTTTTTATATGCGTAACACGCGCCGGTGTGATGAGGCCAGCTCCTCTGCCATGCTCCTAGCCCACTCGGTCTGCATGGCTGCTCTGAGGTCTCCAAGGCGTCCGGGCAGGGCAGATGGAGCGGGGCAGGGAGTGGCAGCCAGGGGGACTGGCAGCTGTTACAGCTTTAGGCCCTGTGCACTGCAGAGCAGGGCTGGAGAATCCAGGACTTGGCAGGTACAGCTCGTTGGCTCTGGGGGATGTGGGGTGGAGGGGGGTGGGGAATGCCTGCCCCAGCAGTGCTGGCATCTGACACATCAGAGGCGGGTTCGGCCCTCCCTGCCAGCGGTGCCTGTAGCCACTTGTGCAAAGCCAGAAGGCATGGCGATGGGGGACATGGCGGGAGAGTCCTTTAGGCCCACTGCGGAGGTTTGGCTGATGCTCTGAAGCGTGTGATCCGGCCACGTGTGAGAGCCGGATCCTGCACCCAGGGACCAAACTCCCGTTGGCTTCAGCCGGGGCCCTGCCACGCCCAACTAATGATGGAATGATCCAGCTCCATTTCCAATGCATTCCCTTGGATTGGGAATCTTGGGGGCTGATTCCCTGGCTCTCCGGATGCGGAGGGAAGGTGGGCACGCTCCCCTTTTGCAGTTGACTGATGGGGCTGGAGGAGGGGCCCTGGGACAGCCCCCTGCATATCGGTAGCAGGGACTAAGACAATCTGACAGTGAATGAGGGTACCCGGGGCCTGCCACACCCCCCTGGGGGGAACCCCTGTCTGTCCATGACCCACCTCTGTGCTGGGAAAGGTGCTCTTTCCTGTCTCCCTTTCCCCAGCGTCCCTGGTCACGTCTGTATCTGCCCTGGTTCCCCTTCTCCATAGACCAGGCCAGAGGAGGGTGAGAGAAGAGGCGGCCTGACCATTTGCTGTCAAGCCATATTCACCTGAGGAATGCTTGAAATCTGCTCTTAAGGAGCTTGTGATCTGCCAAGTAATTAGTCTTTAGCCTGGCGTATGCCATGAGTAGTTAATGGAGTGGGTGCCCATCAGAGGGGCCCCGGAGCCTCCATTGCTGTGCTGACAAACAAATGAATATTCTTCTGGAGGGGAGGCAGAGCACATGAAAGCAGCAGAGTGACAGGGGTTAGTCTCCGCATCACGGCACGGAAAAGGGCAGAGGCAGGGACTGGGAGAGGGATCCCTGCATGTGTCCCCCCGAATGACTGCTGGGGATTTTTGCCTTTGGCTTCAATGCCATTCACTCCTTTCCCCTTTCTCAGCATGTGCATGGTGGTGTGTGCAAATGGTGGGCTCATGCCCTCACAGTCTCTGATGCATGGGCCCTAGACACTGTACATTCAGTGGAAAACAGGCCAAGAAGGGATGAGTGTCCACCCACCACCCCAGATTCCTGGAATGGTGGGTGGGAGCCTTTTATTTGCCACATGATGCCAAGTGTGGGCTGTGGGGAGTAAAGAAATCGATGGCCAGAAGGCCAGGGCATGGCAGAGCCCTCTGGCTACAGCCAAGTCTGGGCTTCTCAGTCGGTGAGAAGCCCTGAGATTTCAGAGGTCCCCTGGGCCATCCTTGTTGGCTCTGAGCCCCCGGCCCCTCAACTAGGCCCAACCATTTGTGTGTGTGTGGTCGTGAAGTGTTACCAGAGCCCGACCATGGCGGGGTTGTCATGGGCCAAGCAATGGAGTAACGCTGGAGGGGGGTGACCAGAGGCAGTCGTGGGAGCTGAGGCAGGGGCCGGAGATGCAGGAATGCAGATGGGCGCGTGAGCCCATCCCCAGTTGCCCTGTCCCTGCCCAGGCATGTGAGCCCGTCCCCCTTTGCACCCTTCCTGCCCAGAGATCCGTGCTTTCCCTCCTGGCCCCACCTTTCGCTCCCGTCTTGGGGAGTATTTGAAGGCTGGCAGCACCTGGGAAACGAATGGTAAATAACAGGCCTATCGACTGCTCCCAAGATCTACGAGACAGCTGCTTTATTAAAGCAAAGCCCGGTGATGGATCCTCCTTGTCTCGCACCAGGCTTGGCCCTGCTGCTGCCGGAGCCAGCAATTGCTCTGCTGGACGCACTTAACAGCCTTCTCCTCCCCTCCGCTGCGTGGGGATTGCTGTTCATTGATTTGTCTATATTTTTGGTCGGGTGCCGCCGAGTTGTTTACCTGCGCACGCTGCTGTCTATGCATTCTTTGTAAGCAAGCAGTCAAATTCCTGCTGCCGGGGATTCGGCTCCCGTGGCTAAGAGGGGCATTCACAGGCCTCGTTGCTGGGCAGAAGGGAGACTCGAGGGCGGCTGGGGGATGCCTGGCATGGAGAAAAGGGAAAGCAAGGTGGGAGATGAGTAGAGATCGCTTAAAACAGGGCAGTCACAGCGCAAGGCTGGGGTTTTTCCACCTCTAAGGCAAACCAAACCAGCCAGACAGAGAGGACTTTGGTTTTACCCCACTGGCTAACCACAAGTCACACAAGCAATTCCCTTAGGCACTCCAGTTTCCCAGTATCACCGCCAGTGTCCCTCGTTATGGGGACAGATGGTTATGAAAACCAATACCTCAGTACAAGAAACAAAAGGTTCTTCTGTGGCAAAGCAGGGACTTGAGCCCAGGTCTCCCAAGTCGTTTAACCACTGGGCCGTCCTTCCTCTCAGCAGTGCTTTCCCTTCACCAGCTGTGAAACGAATTGTGGGGTGTGTCTCAGCAGAGCTGGTTGAAATTTTTCAATCCCTCCATGGACAGAGGCAATTTCCAAGGCATGGTTTTGCATAGGAAGGATGAACAAGCGTGGCCTCGTGGTTAAATGCCAGGACTCTTGGGCTCCCTTCCGAGCTCTGCAACTGACTCTCTGCGTGGCCTGTGTCACTTCCCCTGTCTGTGACTTGTAAAATGGGGATCCGAAGGGGTGGCATAGGGCTTAGTTTGCTTGGCAGTGGCAGACCCTGGGCTGTGGATGAACGCAGGCGTAGGCTGGCGTTGCCCTTTGGGCAGCGCGCCTGAGAAGGAGGCGCTTGCTGCTGAGCACGGCTGCTCACGCCGTCTCCGACCTCTGCGAGTTCCTCCCCGGCTAACACCGTCCTCTGAGCTGCGCAGTGAGTGCCAGCAACATCCTGGGCCTGATCAATGGCATTGAGATGAGCAAGTGGCATATTGAGCCCAACACATCCACTCGCCCCTGCCCCTCCCCCTCGAAGAGTGCAGCCAATTAGGTTAAACTAATGAAAACAAACGACCTGGTTTCACTCTGCAAAGCTCCCGAGGGCAGGGTGCTGGGCGAACCAGCTGATGTTAAATGGGCAGCTGCCTGCTGGTTTTCACCACACACACACCTTTCAATGGCTGGCCCTTGGATTTTCACAGGAGCCTCCAATTCAGTTGGAAGTTGGCTCCTAACTCCTTTAGGCACTTTTGAAACCCCCAGCCTTGTATTTTAGGTTAAGGGAAATCAACAACAAGAAAGAACAGAAGTCAAGTCTCCAGGTGTGAGGATCCACAGGTCTTGAACTCAGCTCTGCAGGTGGCCTTCGCATCCTGGCCGCCATCTGGCAGCCTGTTTGTAACTGGTGGGTGGAGTGGCTAAGGGAACCCTAGTCCCACCCAAGGAGTCCTGACTGGAGGAGCACCCAGCCCCCACCGATTGGTCCGGCCGCACTATTTAAGCCAGGAGGCGGAAGTTCTTTATGTCACTGGGTGCATTTCTGGCTGGCTGTAACATTGGACCATACCTTCTCTCCTGACTCCGAGCTCTGCTTTTCTGACTTGTCCCTGGTTCCATTTCTCTGGCTTGCTCCTGATTGCTGGCTCTGGTTTCTGATCCCAAGTCTGGCTCTGACCCTTGGCTTAACTCCTGTCTCCGGTTGTGACCCGTGGCCAACTCCTGCTCTGACCACCCAAGCCCTGGTCCTGACACCAGGAGAGAGCACAGTGTGTGCTGCTCCTCTGTAACAGGCTGCAGCCGCTGTGAGACCAAAAGGGCAGCTGTCTCTGCAGACTGCCGGAGTTCTTGGAAATTTAAAGGTACAGTGCACAAGAAATAAACCGTCACCCTTTCATAGCTAACGAGGGCGCAGCATCAGGGACAGCTTGAGCTTGCTTCTTAAGTTTGTGGGTGAGGATGAGCTGAGAAACAGGAGCCAGCTGTCAGGCTGCCACTTCGTAGCCCCAGAGAGAGGACTCGGGTGCAGCATGCAAAGGGTTAAGATAACTGCCATTTTTATCCACAGACACTGCAGTTTTTCCCAGCCTTCAGCTGGGTATCCTGTGGCGTGAACAGGGGACTGAGAGTCTGAACGCGTGGGTTCTATTCCTGGCTTTGAAAGAGAATGTTTTTTAGTGGTGAGTGCAGGTAACTAGGAGCTAGGACTCCTGGGTTCCATTCCCAGCCTTTGCCACTGAGTGATCTTGGTTAAATCCCTGTGCCTCGATTCTCCTGTCTGTTTAAAGGACTTCACTAATTCATGGCTGGTGCTTTGAGCACCGTGGTGATCTCTGTTGTTCACCCGGCGACTGGCGAGGCAGCCCCTCCATGGGTGTGCTGCATGGCTGTGTATTTATAAACTGAATCTCTGGGGCGTATTGATGCAATCGTGTGTGTTTGTTTAAAATATCTGGCAGCCAGCACGCCAGCAGAGGAATGCAAAATCGTGTGTGCAGTGGATTCCTGCTGGATGGCATGGCCACTGCAGCAACAGCTCACCAATTAAATATCCATCAGTAATAAGGAAAACAAATGCACGGATCTCTAGCACGCCACGTTAAAAGTTAATAATACATCCAGCACCTGCAGCAGTCGAGGCAAATTAAGAGCAACAGTCGGTGTAACACAGCAAATGGAGGAGTGAGCAATTAACAGCCATAAAAAGATGAAGAGAAACAATTAGGAGGGGAGGGTGGGTGTGTGTATGTGGAGAGACACACACATATATACATTTTACAAAAAAAATCACCAGGCTGTCAGCGCAGGTGTGCTGCATATAACCTCTCAAATCCCCCAGAGCAGAGGGAGCGTGAATCACCAATGATTACATTATATTTTGCCCTTCCTCAGTAGCAGAGATCTCTAGGCATGTTTACAATACAAGAATCCGGGGACAGATTCTCTGTGAGGCAGGTCAGGATTTTATCCCCGCTTTGCGGATGGGGAAACTGAGGCAAAGAACGGGGAGGCGACTTGCCCAAGGTTGTGCAGCGAGTCAGCAGTGGGCATGGAACCCAGGAGTCCTGGCACCCTGCCTCCTGCTCTAAGCGCTACTGTGTACTTGCTCCCCCTCAAATGCATGCTGGGAGTAGGCTCGGGAAACTGGGCAGTTTCCCCACCTTACTGCCCTGCCAATGTGCCTCGAACCTGGCTGGAGAGCGAAGGGGCTTCAGCCTCCAGGACATATTTAGACCTTAGTGTCTCCACGGGAACAGCCAACGTGGGGTCAAGGGACATGACAATGGCCTTTTCGCGATGTGGACATTGACCCCTGGGAACAGCCCTCAGCTGCAAACTGCCTTGGTATGCCTGTAGTAAATCCCCAGGGGGCCTGGGCTCGGTGGGACTCCTCGAAGGAGCTGAGTGGGAAAAGCAGTGTCTGTGCAGGATACGCAGAAGGGAGCGCTCTCTCCAGCTGGTGATCGAGTGGGGGTCGACTCCGAAGTCCCTGGCTTACCCGAGTGCTCCAAGCCCAGCTTTCCTGGCTTAATCTCCTTGGCACAGGATCAGCTCAGAGGTTCCGGCATGTAAAGCTCAGGGTGGTGTCAGAGGTCTCAGTCCCCTTGGCAGTTCCTCGGGCACTTGCGGCTAGGTCCCTCCTGTGCTCTTCTACGGCGCCTCGGGCACCTCTCCTCTATGTTCGCTCTGAGATGGCGTCAGAGCTCAGTTACAGCCGTGCAAATTGAGAAGCCGTGTGATCTGGTGGCCGAGACACTGGCTTGGGGGCTAGGAGAAACTCTGCTGTATTGCTAATCTGCTGTGTCACTTCCTCACTGTTTCCCTTCCGACCTTGTGTCCTGTCTGTTTAGATCACTGGCTCTCAACCTATTGACCATGGTGGGGTGCATAGGCAGCTCTCTGTGTTATGTGGGCTGCATCCACACAATATATATACTACCTGTATGGCCCTGAGGATGTCACACAGGCTGCAGCTGTGTGCTGATTGGACTGCAACCGGCCCGCGGGTTGAGAACCACTGGTTTAGATTGTGGTCCCTTAGGGGCAGGGGCTGTCTCTGTGTGTATGTATAGTGCCCAGCACAACGGGGCCCTGACCCAGCTGTGGCCTCTAGGTGCTGCTGTAATTAAACCCCAAATGATCCAGGGGAAGTACTCTGGACTGGGGCCAGGGTGAGCAGAATCTGGCCCGTGCTCCTCGCTAGGGCGAGAGACGCCAGCTGATGTGCAAGACGCTCTGCCTCCTGGAACGCTGGGAGGTCTCCTGCTGCTCCCTCCTCTGTCGTGATTCATTCTGTTAGGGCCATTCAATTATTTTGCTGTTTCAGGCCTCAGTCAAGAAACTGCGAAGCTATCTGAGGGAATGACCTTTTCCACCGGCCTGCTGGTGGGGAGGAAAACTGCACCATCGCGCTCTTAAATATTACTCAAGGACCCTGCGGCCTCACCTGCGAAATACCTACCTTAGGAAGGAAAGCAAATCACTGGCTGCCTGACGTGGGAGATCAGCGCTGAGCTGCAGAGGAGTGGGGGGCAAGTCTCCTCTCTAATATCTCCTGCTGCTGTGGGACTGCACTGAATTCTGTTCTCAGGCAAAATTTAACTCCGTGGGCGCACGCTCCTGGCTGTGAGGCGGCACAGAGAGAATTCCTGCCATGACACGTGCTCCCAGCGGCCTCTGTCTTTTAAAGAGGGGTTGAAAGCGTTCGAGGGAGTTTCCCGGGGCACTTGGAGAACACCTCATTTTTGGTGGCAGTGTGTTGGCGGTGGGGTGTTGTGGTTTTTTGGTTGGTTTTGGTTTTGGTTTTAACACAGACCCTTTTCCCCAGGTGGTTGACAGGCATATGAGTGAGACGTGTTAAAAGCCCAGAACAAAAAACACCTGCGCCCGCCACCAACCTCTCCCCAACAAACAGGAGGAGCTTTTAAAGTGTCTGAATGAAACCTGGTGGACTTGCCTGGTTCTTGTGATGTCATAAACCATTAGTTCTCCAGGCTTTCATAGTCTTCCTGGAAAGTCCTGGTAGATGAGACTTGAATGTCCAGTGTGAAAAGAAAACAACCTGTCCGCCTTCTTTGGGTTGAAAAACAAACAAAAATCCCCTGTTAGGAAAAAGGAAAGAAATTCTCCGTTTTTTTTCCCCTCCCCTTTGTGAGTCACCGTTAAGGCCCGAGAATGGATTGAGAGTCAAGATTCCTGGTCTCTATGCCCGGCTCTGCTACTGACTGACTGTGTGACTCTGGGCAAGCTACTTCCCCTCTCCATGCCTCAATTTCCCCATGTGTAAAATGAGGACAATGGTACTGACCAGCCTGGCAAGAGGCTCCGGGGGCTCATGAAGTGCTCCGAGATCCACAGGATGCCAGAGAAGGATAAAATTTTATCATTCTTGTTCTGAAGGATTTTCTGTATGGTGAATGCTGGGTGGAAGGTGGGAATTGCGGTATGAGAACCATGCTTCCCCCACTTTGTTCTTCTGTTGCCTTGACTGGCAGGCTGAGAATCCAGCTGTCCCAAAGCGATTCCCTTCTTATGTAGCAGGACCCCAGGTCACTTGAAATCTAAGGAGCAAAGGCATTTTGTGCGAAGAAGCACTGTAAGAAGCTTTGTAGCTGGCCAGCAGTGTGGCCTAGTGGGAAGGGTACTGCACTGAGACTTGGGAGATCTGAGTTCAGTGCCCAGCTACGGACTGCTCTGGGCCCTTGGGCAAGTCACACCATGTGCCCTGTACCTCAGTTCATGTGAAAAATCAAGGAAAAACCCCTTTGGGGAGATGCTCAGATACTGGGGTGATGAGGGCCATGTGGCTGCCTAGGTAGATCCCAGAGAATCACCCTGATTGGTTTAGTTCAGGGTCTCTCCAGCCAAGCAGCCAGCCAAGCAGGTTTGGGGAGCAGGACGGACACCCCATAGGAGCCAGGCTGAGAACCAGAAGAGTCCTCGCTCTCTGGCAATGTCGGCTGTGCTCCGGGGAGGGGGTGCAGTGCAGCTTTGGTGCCGAGGGGCCTCCATTTCTCCCTCCGAAGAAGCATAGAAGCTGGACAGGTTTCCTCTCTGCACCATGCCCACATGCCTCACCCCCCTTGGACTCCCTTCTAGGGGCGTTCAGTCCCCGTGGCCCATTTGAGCCTGATCACCACTGCCAGGCAGGGGAACCAGTCTGAAACTCGCCAAGCCACCTTGACGCTCACTGGTAGCCTTTGAGTTCAGCCGCTACCATCTTGGGCTGGAGCAGAGCCAGCAACCTGGGCCCAAAAGGCTGCAGCTCCCATTCCCCAAGCCCTTGAGCTCCCTGGGATGAAAAGCCAGGTCCCCAGGAAGGAAGGAAAGTTCTGGGTGCAGTGCAATGGAAACCATCTCCTGTGTGTCCCTGACACGCTTGCTCTGGGCCCCAGCTGCAGCCTCCTGGCCAGGCCTGGATGGAGCGCCCCACGCTCTGCTCCCTGCCTATGGGTGGGCTGAGCACAGAGGGGTTAAGGAAGGAGAGAAAGCGGAGGATGCCCGGAGACTCCTGCATGTCAGTATTGATCTGACTGTCCCCTGGAGTTTGCGCCCGTGGAATCTCAGCCCTGCATCGCTAATTGGGGGAGACAAGCTTGCTTCTTCATTGCCAGTTTAGTTTATAAACACTATCAATTGTGGGTGCCTGCAGATGGGATCCACGGGAGCAGGGCAGGCGCCAGGGGAAGGGTCCTCCCCAGAGGGCCCATCACCACCATCGCTTCTCATCTGGCCTGCCAGCAGCGTGCCGAAAAGTCCTGAGATGACCGAATGAAGAGGGGGGGGAGGCAGGCAGGCAGGCAGAGTTCAAACTGCTCCAGATCAACTCTCTCGCCCTCTGCTTTTCCTTCCTGTCCTTGCATCCTTTCCCGCTCCGTCATTAGCTGGGTGCTGAGCATCCTCAGGGGAATCACGGGGGCTCAGCATGTTGTGGGATCGGTCCCACCGGGATGTGGATGGACTGGAGGATCTGGTGTAGTTGCAGGAGATCTAGTGCCCCTGGCTTTGCAGTGATGTCTGGCTGAGCCCCCTGCCCTCTGTCGATGGCTCAGTGAATTGGAAAGGGCACCAGGGGACCGTACTCTCCCTTAGCCACGAAGTCCCCCTAGAAGGACCCTGCTGAGTCGCTCAGCTCAGGGTCTACTAGAATTTCATAGAATATCAGGGTTGGAAGGGACCTCAGGAGGTCTAGTCCAACCCCTGCTCGAAGCAGGACCAATCCCCAACTAAATCATCCCAGCCAGGGCTTTGTCAAGCCTGACCTTAAAAACTTCAAAGGAAGGAGATTCCACCACCTCCCTAGCTCTGGACTGTGCCTGTGGATACATAACAAAGCTCTCCATCCCTCTCTATGCATGGTCCCTTGCCCTGGGACTTCCCCCAGCTGGCAGCCTGCTCTCTGTTTGGTTTGGGGGGTGGACGGCGCGGGGTATGTGTGGCTGTGTACCGTCACCGAGCAGAGGACGTGACATGCTTTTAAATTCGGGAGCTGGTGGCAGCTGGTTCGTTAGAAGCTTTATTCCCTCCGGCGGTGGGTTTTTCTGCGTGTTAAATAAATAAATAAAGCCGAGAGAGAGAGAGAAATGGATTTTTGTCTTGCTGCATTAACCTAAAAAAAAGAAGAAAAAATGAAGGTGGGGGGGGGAAGAGAGAGGAAAATCTTGGATTGGTCTTTAGATCTTTAAAGTCGCTGGGCCAGATTGATTACTGGTGTCACTCCATTGATTTTCAGTGGTTCTGCCCCCACTTAATGAGGTTAGCCCGCTGTCCGCACCCAAGGATTTAATGTTCTCTCTCCTCTTTTGATGTGCATAATGCTGTGATGGGTCTCCCGGCCCCAGGCCATAAACACAAAGGTTTTGTGGCGCTCTGTCTAAATGGGCTCTCTGACTCCCCTGCATTGGCTGGAAGGTTCTCAGAACAATCCTTAATCATTTGAATTTATACAGAGCCCAATTTGTGCAAGGACCTCTGCGCACATGGCCAAGGGGTTTAGGGATTGGGCCCTTTAAAAAAGATGGGGAACCTAAGGCACAGAGAGGGGAAGGGACTTGCCCAAGGTCTTGCAGTGAGTCAGCAGCAGAGCCAGGTTTAGGGGAAGATCACAGCTGCTGTGGTATCACACACACACAGAGGATCTCTCTCAGGTTCACCAGGCCCCAAACATGGCTTGGTCTAGCTGTGCTAGTCATGGAAGTCCAAAGTCAGCCTTAGATAAGCTATTGAAGTTTCACTGAAGTTTTCTACTTTTCCCCCTGAAGCCAACATGCTGACATCCCAGTCCAGCAGTGCTGATCTCGGGCCGTATCCCGTGTGCTTTCCTGGAGTGTTGAAGGCCAGGAGGAGACTGGTTTAGGAGACTTTACTGTTCTTTATGCCACTCACCCTGGTTCCAAGATGTCTGTTACGGTACGTCAACACTGCAAAAAACACCCTACGGCAGCAAGTCTCAGAGCTCGGGTCACTTGACTCGGGCTCACACTACAGGGCTAAAGAGAGCAGTCTAGACATTCACACTCGGGCTCAGAGACCCGGTGAGGGGCAGGGGTCTCAGAGCTTGGGATCCAGCCCGAGAGCCCCACCCCACACTGGGTCTCTGAGCCCAGGTTCAAGTCTGAGTGGAAATGTTTACACTGATATTTTGATGGTATTCTGGGATTCCTGAAAGAGGAAGTTGCTTGCATGTTGTTTGTGTCCACCTCTGTCCAAGGACTGCTGTATGGTGTGGCAATCAACGAGTTACATAGAGCGAATACTCAGACTGCGTCACTGAATTCTCCACTAAGAGGCAGCCGACCTGTAGAGCCCCAACACCTGCAGCCGCTCAGCCGAGGGGTAGCAGTGCCTTGCTGCCTCACTGGGTGCCTGGAGAATGAGGGCATGTTGTCAAAGCCTAGAATGGAAGGTTCTCGAGGGCTCCAAGACACTTCTATCCTTATTCTCTCTCTAATCTGGTGTAATTTCAGCATTGCACTAAGGATGCCCCAGCTTCCTCTTTGCCATGAACTGGCATAATCCAGATATTAACAGGATGGACTATATTGGCAGAAGTCGGACACACTCTGATACCCACCAGTTGTCTCTTCTCCCGTTACCAGGATTTATTCCAATGGAACAGGAAGCCGGAGGGAGAGATAAATTAGAATTATTTTTAATAAAATGGAGATCATTTTTAATCACATTTAAGTTATTTTTCTTCAGCCAGCTTGCGTAGTGTAGATTTCACTGAAAAATGGGGAACTTTCATCTCTCGATGCTCAGAAATTAATTCTGACCTGACAGCCAGGGTGCTTAATGTAGATAATAACTATTAGTTCTACACGAGACAGCATATTCCATTCTGCAGGGCCGGGGCTTTCATTTTTCTCTCTGGATTATGTTAAATCCTTGGACAGGCAGTGGAGCCCTTCAGAGGAGGGGGCTAAGGAAAGGAGAGTGGGGAAGGAAATATAAGTTATTAACCAATATAGATGTTCCCAATTTGGTTGGATGAATTATCCATCCATCCATCCACACATACATATAACTCCTCTCTGTCTGCCTGTCTGTCTTCAGTGTACGTACCCATCCATCTGTGTGTCAGTCTAGATAGTTTTATACCATAGAATCACAGAATATCAGGGTTGGAAGGGACCTCAGGAGGTCATCTAGTCCAACTCCCTGCTCAAAGCAGGACCAATCCCCAATTTTTGCCCCAGATCCCTAAATGGCCCCCTCAAGAGGAGAACTCACAACCCTGGCTTTAGCAGGCCAATGCTCAAACCACTGAGCTATCCCTCCTCCTGATGGTATATGATGGCCTGATTCCAACACCCAGAGGGGACCCTGCAACGCCTTTCTTGTCTCTGATACATTTATTTAGTTCTGTGGAGCGGAGGATTTGAATTTGACTCTCTCAGTCCGCCACAGAGTACAGTGGTTAGAGCGGGTGGGGCTAACAGTAGGGAGATTTGGACCTGATTCTCAGAGGTGAGCACCCGCAAGTCCAGTGGGTCAGTGGGAATTGGGGGCACTCAGCACCTCCCTTAATGTGTATGCTTGGTGGAAATGATATGGTGCTAATATACACTGGTGACATGGCCAGCATAGGTGCTGCTAGATAGGAGACGTGGATGCCAGTCTGGCTTTGCCACTGACTTGGTGTGTGAGGGCAGGCTGCAGGCACCTGACTTAACCTCCCTGCGCAAAGAATGCAAAGCGTCTTTACAGATTTGCTTGACTCTGATGTGACCTTCATCGCGACCCTCTTGCTGATGCTGTTGCTAAGTTTTTGGATGACCGTAGCACCCGTGGCCCCAACCACAACTGGACCCTGTTGTGCCAGGTGCTGCACAGAGACGTGGTGAGGGTCAGCCCTGGGCTTAGCGGTATGAAGGCGCAGGCAGGGTGGTGAGGGAAGGAGACTCACGCAAGCTCGGGGGTAGAACCAGCTCTCCTGGTTCCCAGCCCAATCTATTTGGCCAAGTTGCCTCTTTTCTGCTTTACCTGGAGGATCGGGGTTTTTATTTTGTCTTGAAAAAACCAGGGTGGGGTTACAATCCAAGAGAGCCCCCAAGCCCGGTTCCGACCCAGCTCTGGGGAGGCTGGGATCTGGGCCCAGACTGAGCTCTGTAGTTTGCATCTTGGCCCTGGCTCTGAATCCAGCATTGTGAACCCAAGAATAAATTCCTGGGGCCTGCACCTGCTCTGGGGCTCTCCGCAGCCAGGATTCACTCTTCTCCTAGGGCCAATCACCCACTCTGAGCCACCCCTCCCTTGCTGCGTTCTCTTGTTAGCCTGAGCGGGGCTTCAGCAATCAACTCTACTGCCTTTGGCAGCTGTGGCTGGTGCTGGCCTGGGCGTCGGCGCACCCGGCTCTGCTGCATTCCCTTCATTCCGGCCGTGCCACGGCAGAGCGGATGGATGGGGATGGATGGGCTGAAGCATCGCGGGCCAGGCCCAGCTGGTCAGTGGCTTCTCGGTGGAACTGGACTGTCGCCTGCTCGCCGAGGCCCAAAGACCGTCTTCCCTGGCAGGATGGAGCGGTGGGGGACGGGATCTGAAGTCACCTTGGGTAGCCCCGAAGGGGGTGGAGAGCATGACGGGAGTGGAGCGGCCTGGGGATGATGGCTGGACAAGAATGAATGCTTTTTTCACTGCTTCTCGGCCTCCCGAGGGAGCTGTGAGCACCAGACTCAGCATTGTAATGGATTCGTTCAGGAGTCAATGGAATTGCTGAGTGCAGCTGCCCAGGGGCAGAGAAGGCAGGAGAACATTTTCTCTCCTTGCTTCCCAGCACCTTTTGGGAGTGGCCTTTTGGGCAGCAACAAGGGGAGGGGGAGGAAGAAAGCAGCAGGGGGGAGGGGGATTGGCACAAGCTTGGCAGGGTTTCTCTGTATGCCTACATAGCAGGGGCTCTGTGGGTTGAAACAGCCTGGGACTTTGGATCCAGATGGCCTTGGGGTCTGGAGGGAGGGCAGCATGGAGCAGGAGGAAGCCCTGCCCCAAGCACTCTCTGGATTTGGGGCTGGTGAGGGCCTTCCTCCCCTTCTGCTCTCAGGATCCAGGGCGTCGAGGTGGGGCAGATGGCCGAGCGCTCCTTGCAGTGACCTCCTGGGCGCGGAACCCTCTTTTGGGTTGGCCCCACGCCTGCCTGCGCACCGGCAGGGCTGAGCTGTCCGGTGTGTCTATGGTGAGCCGACCCTGACGTCAGCACCGAAGCGTTAGCAGGGGATCTCCCCGCCCTTGGAGCTGGGTACCTTGGCTAGTCACTGCTCAGCTGGGCACCAGCGCATGGTTGGGAAGGCCTCTCTAGCAGCTGGTGCTGGATGTGGTAGGAGAGAGGATAGCGGCTGGATGGATGCTGGTGTGATGCAATGTGACAATGACTCTTCCTACGGTACCTCCAATCACAGCCCCTTAACAGATGTTGTTATATCCCGGGTAGGTGAGGAACAGGGCGATGACGTGACAAGTTGCAGCAGAGTCAGGAATACCCCTTCCCCGCGACCTCCTGCTCTAACAGCTAGGCAGCCATGTCTCCTTTCTGTAGCGAGCACAGCCCCGATTCCTTCTCCCCGAGCCAGAGCCGGTCTGTCAGTTCTGTGCCATTGGCTTCAATTACTCTTGCAGCCTTGCACCGGGGGATTAATATATAAACGCTTACACAACCGCTCCCTGCCTTTCTCTGGCAAACTTTGGAGGCGTTTTATTATGTGTCATGCCTGTGAAAGCCTCAGACTTGTGAGGGCAGCTCCAAGGCATCGAAAGGGCAGCAGCAGCACTGGGTATAGTCAGAGAGCCTCGCCTCGCCATCTACGCTAGTGTAGGCCCTGGTGGCGAAGGGCCGCGGTTGGGGGAGAGGGATCCGTGCCGAACCGGCCTTGCTTTGCTAAATCTGCCGCCACTCGGCTTCAGTTCCTGGCCTGCACGGAATCTGGGGAGCTCCTTGTTTGTAGATGACAACTGTCTGCGCTGTGCAAGGCAAAGCGAATGTCTCAGGTGTGCTCCGAACGAAGCGACAGCCCTGTCAGGGCGGCTCTCTGACAAGGTCTTCAGGGTGTAAATGAGACAGCTCTGTGCTGCTCCTGCATGATTACGGGCTGAGCGCTGGCGAGGAGGGCGCATGGGCTTGCCGAGCAGTGAAACAGCCCCTGCCACGATGCTCCAGCGGGGGCCGTCGGCACTTGTGGGCAGCAGTCGGCCATCTTATTGACTCATCGCTGCCTGGTGCAGAGGGAATTTCTGGGAACCAGGAAAGGGTCATGCTTGTGATGGGGCGGGAGCACTGACATGAGCTACAGCCCCATACAGCCCAGCAGGGGGGCGCACATGAGAGGAGACCCTCCCCCCATACAAACTGCTTTGACGATGCGCTTTCATCTTGATCTAAAGCATCCCCCTCTCCCCCACTCCTGGGCTCTCCGCCCTAGCTCTGCTAATGCCCCTCAGTCCTGACCCACTGCCCACTATGCTGGTCCTCCCCTCCCCCCCCAAGTGCCCCTCAGTCCTGACCCACTGCCCACTATGCTGGTCCTCCCCCCCCCCCAAGTGCCCCTCAGTCCTGACCCACTGCCCACTATGCTGGTCCTCCCCCCCCCCCCAAGTGCCCCTCAGTCCTGACCCACTGCCCACTATGCTGGTCCTCCCCCCCCCCCAAGTGCCCCTCAGTCCTGACCCACTGCCCACTATGCTGGTCCTCCCCCCCCCAAGTGCCCCTCAGTCCTGACCCACTGCCCACTATGCTGGTCCTCCCCTCCCCCCCCCAAGTGCCCCTCAGTCCTGCCCCACTGCCCACTATGCTGGTCCTCCCCCCCCCCAAGTGCCCCTCAGTCCTGACCCACTGCCCACTATGCTGGTCCTCCCCCCCCCCCAAGTGCCCCTCAGTCCTGACCCACTGCCCACTATGCTGGTCCTCCCCCCCCCAAGTGCCCCTCAGTCCTGACCCACTGCCCACTATGCTGGTCCTCCCCTCCCCCCCCCAAGTGCCCCTCAGTCCTGCCCCACTGCCCACTATGCTGGTCCTCCCCCCCCCCAAGTGCCCCTCAGTCCTGACCCACTGCCCACTATGCTGGTCCTCCCCCCCCCCAAGTGCCCCTCAGTCCTGACCCACTGCCCACTATGCTGGTCCAGCTCTGGCCTCCCCATACACAGTTCTGCCACTGCCCCGTAATCTCGACCCACAGCCCCTGCCCCCGCATTCCACTATTGGGATCTGACTCACAGCTCTGCTGATGCCCCAATCCTGACCTGCAGCCCGCCCACTATTCCGGTCTTGGGGGGACCCGACATGCTGCTCTTCCAGTTCCCCTCCAGCCTGCCCCGTGGCAACAATGATCTTCCAGGCCTGAGCGCAGACCGGCAGCTGGAGCGGGAGGCTGTCAAGCTGCAATACGTGGCGTTTCGGGGATGCTGCTGGCGAGGTGGCACATGGCTCTGCAGAGCTCCGTTTTTTAGGACGGCAGCTCCCCACCCACAGAGGGACATCTGGTGCCCCCTCTGAAGGGCCCCTAAGCAGCTTAGCACAGCCCCTTCCCTTCTCCCTATGTCCCCCGCCTCCGTCCGGCCCTGCGGCCGTGAATAAGGCTTGCAGGCATGGCTCTGCTGACGGAAATGCAGGCGTTTGCTCTGCTCTCTCTCTCGTCTCGAGGCCGATGCTCATATTTATTAATGGGCGAGAACACGGGAATGGGGAATTTCCATGCTCTCTGCAGCAGCTCCAGCTCCCCACCCCGGGGCCACCGAGCGGCTCAGACAGATGGTCTGAGGCCTGCGAAGAAACACCAGAGCGGCTTGGCGGCCCTTTGCTTGGCAGCCTTCAGGGCTGGCACAGGAGGGAGAGGGCTCTTCATCAGCGGGTAATATGACAGACTGACAGGAGGCAAAGCCGGGCCCTGGATCCTATAAAAGAGCGTTGTAAATATGAAGTTAATGGAGCCTGAAATCTCGGCCGTTTCCTCAATGAATTTCCTTGACAGAGGCTTAAAGGCCTGTTATTTGTTAGAGAGCTCAGGGGATTTATAGCCGGGAGGGCGGGCAGCGGCTGGCTGTGCAGAAGGACGCTGTAACCTGCCAGGCTCCCCTGATGGCTGGGGCACATCCTGCGTCCCCTTTGGGAGGCATCCACACTGCCATCTGCGTTTGGGTCGCCCTCGGCTTGGCCCCTCGTCTCCTGGGATGGCGAAGCAAGATGGGGAGGGGAACTGGGGTAACAGGGCATGACTCGACCTTGGTCGGGGGTGGGTGTTGGATCCCTTCCTAGGCTGCTCCGCTCCCCAAAGCTTGTGTGTGTCCTGCTCTCTGTAGGTTCATAGATTAATTTGAGGGATGGAGGGGGGCTGTGGCTTGTATGGCTTCTCGGCATTCCGCCCACCCAGCAGGGAGGAGCTGGGGTGTGGCGGAGAGCAGCTGAAAATGGAGCAAGTGGGGAGCTGCGGTTTCTGTGTCAACGGGGCTCAGGTCGGACCACGAGGCAATGAGTGGGTCCATTGGCTGTGCCAGGGAGCAGGCGCCGTTTCCGGGTTTTGGTCCAGGGTAGGAGGGAGAGTCATCCCCTAATTATTTTCTGGGAGGCCCCAAACATCTAGGGTTCTTTGTTACCCATTAACCAGGCCCTCACCCTCATGACTGGGAAAGACCAAGTGACCCATGTGTGTCCCTCAGCCTCCTTCCGGACCCACAGCTCCTCCCAGCTGTTCTATCCCTTGCTGCGCTTGCAGATTACCCGCCTCAGGAGTGCTGAGTCAGGCGTCCGAGGCAACAGACTTGTGTTGTCTGTCGCTTAAAGAACGGCACTCCACTTCGCTGCAGAGCTTCCCTGTGCTCAGCTGTTTTCCTCGCCCCCTGGAATGGGGCCAGGGTCTGGTGACTTCGTATTTGGTTTGGAAGTCAAGATTCTGGGGACCACCTGCTTTTCCCGGCGAGGGGATGAGGGAGTCGGGAAAGCTACTTAGTGAGCAAAGCAGCAAATGGCCAAACCAGATATCAGGTTTGCCAGGGCCAGAAAAGCCTCAGTAAAATCAAATAAGAAATTGGAAGTGAAGCTAACATACTGAGGGGAGCTAGAAAATCTGATCTTGCTTAACTTCTTCCAGACCAAATGCTGATGGCTCGTGGGCTTGCTTGGAGCGCATCTTTCTCTGGGGATATCGGCTCTCATAGGAGGGTGTCAGATTTCAAAAGCAGCTTCTTCCAGAACCTGTAATCTATCAGCAACTCTCTCATGCTCAGCAGGGTTGGGCCTGATCTGTCTTTGGGTGGAAGATGCTCCAAAGGCAAACCATGGTGGGGAAAGCCATGGCTCTGGTGACATGCTCCCACCTGAGTAAGGGTTGCGTTTAGCTTGGTGTTGAAGAGCACTGAGGTTTCCTGACCCCTTGTGGTCATTAATAACCCAGAGTAACTTTTGCAAGGCCTGGTGGCCTGCCTCAATTCTCCCTGTTCAAAATTCACCTCTGCAATTTTAGCTGGACACGAAATTCTTCTTCACCCCCTGGTCTAAACTGCTGCCTGTCGCTGCTGCGTGGTGGTAAACAGCTGCCCCGCCGCTCCCCAGAGGTGGCTGCATTTCAGCCTGTGAAACCTCTCCAGTCTGTACAGTTTGCGAAGGGCTTTGTGATGAAAAGCAATAGAGAGAGGGATGAAAGGAAAGGCGCCTTGTGGCTAATGCGTTGGGCCTTGAGAGATCTGGATTCTATCCCTTGCTCTGCCACAGACTCCCTGGTAAATTGTGTGATCTCCCTGTCTCCGCTCCTCATCTATAAAACCAGGATAATAATCCTCTGTCTGTCTGGCCTGTGCAGACTGTAAGCACTTCAAAGTAGAGGCTGCGTTTCTGCAGCACCTAGCGCCTCGGCACTCAGCGATTCATAGTCCAGCAATCTGAGCTGTGATCACGGCGCTTCTCCGCAGCGCCCCCCAGGAGTGCACCTGGGCAGAGAGCTCTGTGCGCGTGGGTTCTCCTGCCAGGAGCTGTGCCCGCAGATAGGGACAGCGTCGCTCTGTCGCCCACCACTGAGGCCCCCTGCGTCCCCTCCCTTTGTATTCTGTGGTGGCCCCGCGCTGGCAGGCCAGAGCGTATGACTGAATCCCTGCAAAGCGTGGAGAGAGGCTTGGCATGCCAACACGCTGGAGGAATGGAAGCTGTTCCAGAGCCAGTGGGGAGGCGGCCGGGCAACCCGACAGCAGCACCTCACCTCGTACCCTGGCTCCCTCGACGCCCAGCATGCAGCTAGTCCTGCTTGTGTGAGTAGCCACTGAAGTGCTTCGACCTTTGGAATAGCCCCGGTGCCCAAAGTCCTCCTGCAAATTCGGATGTCGATACAGAGGAAGAGGGGTAGATGCAACGTGCAAGATCACAAGAGAGAGGCCCAGCTGTAGTGCAAGTTGAGGGCTGAGGTGCAGGCCTGGCCTTCTCTCCCCCTCGCCCTCCAGCCCATGCTCCACTGAGCTAACCCTTGTCAGTCTTACGTAGGCAAAGCTCCCACTGACGTCCACGTAAAAACGGAAAAGGGATCTCAGAATCGGGCCCGTTGACGTCCACGGGAATCGTTGGAGCGCTGCAACTCTCAGGATCAGGCCCTTTTGCTGCAGGCCAGAGACACAGGGCAATGCTTCCTGTGGCGGTGGCTGGTGCTGCCGGCCACTCTGGGCCAAATCCATCCTCTGTGTGACTCCACTGGAGTTGCACTAGGGAGAAAATTGTCCCTGGCGTGGCCCTGGTGAAAGAGCGGAGATGAGACTCTCATCTATCCATCCGCTTACTGGGTCCTTGGTTATCATGATTATAAAGGGGATTCGCTACTGAGGCTGCTGGACGCAGACATACCCTGTAGCTCCTAGAGCCGCTGATCATCTGTGCTGCCTGGCTCTGCCGTGGCCTGGGCGTCGTGGCATGGATGGCTGACTCCACGGCAAGTTCCGTGTCTCTTTGGGTGCTTTGTCTCCTGCTGTCCGTGTGCTCTTCCTACAAAACCCATGGAGAGCCAGAGAAGAGGTTTGGGGCCCGTCAGTGGGAATTAGGGATGCCGTGGGGTCAGCTCCTTCACCTGCCTCTGCTTAGAGGCCAGATCCCATTTTGCAACGGTTTAAAGCCCGAGGCTCAGGTGCAAGCCCTGCCCTGCCCCGTGAGAAGCACCCTCTGTTAGTCCTTGTGCGTACCTGGCCCTGGGCTGGGCGGGCCACCTGCTGCGCGGTGTTTCCCCAAAGGACACGTGTGCGAGTAAGCAAAGCACCCACCAGATGGGGATGTTGCTCCACATAAAAGCTGTGCAAGCAGCTTTTCTTGGGTATTGCAATGAAATCTTAAGGGCCGGTGCCTCCTGCCCTGTTCCCCACAACCCCAAGCACCCTGGGAAACCCCTTCATTTCACGCTCTCCTTCCAGGGCTGTAAATAGAAAGTCAGAACCACAAACACTTGGATTAATCATGGGAGCAGTAGCAGCTGTTCCATGCCCCAGCTCAACCCCAGCGGTCCCTAGCGCCATATTCTGGAGGTGACTTTCCTCATGGGATAGATAATATTGCACAACGAGGTGGGTTGGGGTGTCTGAGAGAGATCATGCCTTCCTCTGAAGCAAATGGTATTGGCCACCGCTGGAGACAAGGTAGCAGCCAAGATGGCTAGTTGCTTTGTTGCAATTTGGCAGTCCCTTGTGTTTCTAATACCGCCCTCAGGTATTCAGACTGACGCTCTGGTCCGTCTGCACGCAGGAAATCCAGCTGCAGTTATTCTCCTCCCAGAGGCTGCACCCAGAGTCCATTCCAGCTGGGCACTGAACTCCAGCTCAGGATATTCTTCACCCCAAGCCTGACAGAGTCCCCTGCCCCTCTGACACTACAGTAGACTTTGTTGTACCAGATACCCCAGAGGTCTATTTCGACATGGAGTCCCCTGTTCAGCTGCACTGGATTCAAGGTATCGACCCCCCTGGGGAAAACACGGATTCCAGTCAACTCTCCTGTAATGATCCTTCAAGTGACTTATTCTAGGGACGATGGTGGAGAAAAATCACTGTTCATGGATAACCCTGCTCATCAATGAACCTGCAGCTGGGTGTCCGTTGCTGTGTGGTCCCGGTGTCCGTCGCTGGGCCGTCGCTGGGCGGTCCCGGTGTCCGTCGCTGGGCCGTCCCGGTGGCTGGGTGTTGTCACTGGGCTGTCCTGGTGTTCGTCGCTGGGCCGTCGCTGGGCCGTCCCGGTGTCTGTCGCTGGGCAGTCCTGGCAGTCCTGGTGTCCGTCGCTGGGCGGTCCTGGTGTCCATCGCTGGGTGGTCCCGGGGGCGGGGTGCAGGTCTCCATGCTAAAGAGGTTGGTGGATTCCACCTAGCAGCTTTAATGTTCTGGCCACATTTGCGGACGGTCTCCCAGAGGAGCAAATCCTTCCCCGCCTGGACCGGCAGCCAGGTGTCCGTTGCACTGGGAATGGCCTGTGTTAGAGCAGTGGATCCTTCCCTCTGTGGAGTTGCTAATTCCCTCGCATCTCTTCTGCAGAGTTAATCTCGCTCTGTCAGTCTAAGCCCAGGGGACAAAGAAATGGCTGTTAAAAAGCAATGCAGAGAGCCCTGGAGTAATTTACGTGAAATAAGAGTTTTGTCACTTTCACTGTGTGGCAGGATCCTCCTCTTGCTGTCTCGCTTCACAGAGACCAGGGCAGCGAGAGCCAGCTCTGCCCTCGCTCCTGAGGTGTCTCGACAGGTGATCCTTTCAACAAATCTCTCTTGCCGCTCTCTGAGCAGAGCTATTCACCTCCAATGAACAGGGCTGCGATCAGAGAATGGGGAGGAGAGGGGGAAAACCAGAACTGATCAGGCAGCCTTCTGTTTGAGGCCAGAGAAAAGAGATTTGAATGAAAAATTTAAATAAGGACTCTGCACAAAAGTGCTGCCAAGGCCAGAGGGTACAAACGTGGGTGGTTGCCCCGTGGCGCCCAGTTGCTGTGTCCCTGGATGACTTTGCAGTAGGCTGCAGGAGCCGGAGTGGTCCTGTTCACAGCTCCGTGGGACGGAAAATGGAAAATCAATCAAATGCCCAAATTTAACCCGAGTAACAAGGGAAAAGCCCCTGTGAGCGTCACTGCCTGAATCCCTGTGCTAAGTATTGTGAATCATAATCTCCAGCTCCTGCTCAGCAGTTCTTCATCCATCGATCCCGAAGAGCTTACTGCCGTTATCCCCAGTTTACAGACAGGGGAGTGGAGGCACAGAGAGAGGACAGGGCTTACCCGAGTTCCAGTAATGAGCCAAGCATAAACCCCCGGTCTTTTGAGCCCCAGGCTGGTGCTTTCCCCACTGGACAATGTTGCCTTCCAGACATTTCATCAGCCGCATGGTGCCCCTGCGAGGCAGGTCAGTGTCACTGGTCCTGTTTTCCCGATGGAGGAAACTAAGGGACAGAGAAGGGATGCGACTTATCACACAGCGAGTTGGTGGCTGAGCGGCGAAGAGAACCCCGGAGTCCTGACTCCCTGTCCCATGCTATATCAGTCTCATGGGACATGTTGCCACAGGTGACAGGATTAAATCAGATGGCGAGGAGTCTGCAAAGGGCCACGTGCATCTGTGATGACGCGGAAATGCTAAATGGTAGCAGGACTGAGAGATCTGATCAGAGGCCGTCGCATGCCATGGGCAAGGGATCAGGCTGTCCATCCACCCACCCTGCACCCATCTGAGCTCCTGGCAGTGCCGCCGAACTCCAGGCGACAGTGTGTTCCTTCTGTGCAAAGAAGGAGCGGTTTGTCTCCTCTGCCAGGCTTGAGGCAAAGCCCACTGAAACCAATGGGAGTCTTTCCACTGACACCAATGGATTTGGGTCAAATCTTCTTGTCCACTCAGAGGTCTCCCCTCCGACTCAATCCCTTCTGCTGCTGCCGATTTGCAGTGGGGTTTTTTAGGAGGATGCGTGTGTGGGGTGGAGGTTAGCACATTTGACTCACCCTCCCAGTCTTCCGCAGCCTGAGAGCTTGACGGAGGTGCCCTTTAAATCCCCATCTCTTTCACAAAGGGAGCGAGACAGAAGGTGATTAGCGAGAGCCCAGCCTTGTGGAAAGTCAGTGGCTCAGGATCTCGGCGAGCGAATTAATGAAGTCGTTGAATTATGGATGGACTTTCAAAAGTAAACATTTCCGGTCAGCTGGGATTCGGGAAGAGGCCCATCTCAGCGGTCCGCAGACGTTACCTCTATTCATGGCCCCGAGTCTCTTTCGTAACAAGAGCTGGCAGCTTAACATTTCAGGGCTGATGCAAGGCAGGATCCCATCCCCCGCAGAAGCAGGAGCGTCTGCGAGTAAAGAAAATATTTGAAGACTCCATGATGCAAATGTGTTCTTTCGCCACCTCGGCTCTGAAGAAGGATTAAAATGTCCCCTGCAATGCACTTGGAAGGCAGGCATGCCTGGGAGCATGGGACAACCTTTGCCCAGGCTGTGCTACAGGCCAGGAGTAGTGATATGCAAAGCCACCTACCTAGGGCCTGGCACAGGACTGTCACTGAATTGTGGAGTGAGAGATGGGAGAGAGCTCTTGGGTCATTAACCCTGGTGGCACAAGGTCACGTCCAACAGTCTATGCAAGCTTAGGGAGCAAGCACAGCCACTAGTCTGGCACTTGGGGTTCAAGTCCCCGCTCTGCCACAGGCTTCCTGTGTGGCCTTGAGCAAATCCCTTAGCCTCTCTGTGCCTCGGTTCCCCATCTGTACAATGGGGATCATAGCTCTGCCCTGTCTCATGGGGGCACTGTGAGGGTAAATACGGTACAGATTGTGAGGCACTCAGATACTGCAGTGACTGAGGCCAGACAAGCTCAATTGAAGCAAAATATTCCATTGTCTAGCCTGGGCCAGTAGTTGTCCTCCCACACAAAGGACAGGCAGTTTTTCAGGGAGCAGACAAAACTCTTTTCAATCCTTGTGGTATTCTTATTATAATAATGACTCCTTTGATGCTGCCATGGAGATCACAGGGGCTTTGATTGGGTCTTTTGCTGCAATTCCACATCATTAACTTAAAATGTTACAACCCCCCCGCCGCAGACGTACTGTTTTCTTAAAGGGACAGCAATGGTTCGACATGGCTCGTTCCACTGTACGCTGCTGTGGGGGAAAGATACCCCCTTCATGCCTCGCTCTGCTGCCCTGCTACGTTTGTTCCCATAAGCTTAGGAATAAGAGGAGGAGGCAGAATGGGATGTGCCCCCAGTGATGGGATGAGACTATGGCTGATGAGGGTGGACAGATCAGAACTTGTGACAGCTTCTCCAGTGATTGGTTGAACTTTATCTTTAAGACCACAGGGAGCGTGGGAGCAAAGCCTGGGCAGGAGAAAGCCTATGTCGTCGTTGTTTGTATTACATTAACGCCCGGAGGGCACAAATGAGATCAAGGCTACATGGTGCTAGGTGCTGCAAGTGCAGAGAATGTAGTGATGGAAGAAGCAGAAATGGACTTGCCCATAGTCGTGCGGCGGGCCTGTGGCAGAACAGAGACTAGGACGCAGGTTTCAAGATGCACAGCCTGGTGCCCTTGCCAATGGACTACGCCACCTTCCTAAAGAGCACTACAATCCAGCCCATGGTTGCCCTGTCTTTAATACAGAGACTACAACTCCCAGCATGCACTGCACTCCTCCTTGACTGGAGCAGGAGGCTGTTTGGCTCAAGTTGCACCCTGGGATCTGTAGTCTCCACAGGCTGCTCAGCTGTACTAAAGAGGAACGGCTCCTTGGAAGGGCCCAGCTGGTGTTCCTCAGGCTGCTGGCAAGCCACCTAGCTGGGCAATGTTGGGT
Source organism: Lepidochelys olivacea (assembly GCF_965140295.1). Taxonomy (NCBI): domain Eukaryota; kingdom Metazoa; phylum Chordata; order Testudines; family Cheloniidae; genus Lepidochelys; species Lepidochelys olivacea. The sequence goes on along the minus strand of NC_140429.1, from coordinate 6,326,325 downwards.
ACTGAGCAGTTTTCTGTTTAAGTCTCTCCCTGCCCCGTGAGGAAAGCGAGTGGGAGCAAAGCTTGGGCCAGGGTTGGGGAGATTGCGGTTGAGGCTCTGTCTGTCCATCTCTGAGTTTGGGGCTGTTCAGATCTGTGTTTGACCGGGCCCAATGCCCCCCTTTGCAGGATATCAGTGGCTTCCCTCAGATTTCCCTCTCCTTTCCCGTGGGGAATCATTCTGGACCTAACTAAACCCCTTTCTGTTTGCAGACCCTGTAATGACCTCCCTGGTGGCGTGGAAAAAGTGAATAGGGAGGTGTTAGTTACCACTTTCCATGGTGCAGAAACAAAGGCTCACCCCGTGGAACTAAAAGGCAGCAGGTTTAACACAAACAAGAGGAAGAACATTTTCACACAACACACAATTAACCTGTGGAACTCATTGCTGGGGGTGGGGGTGTGTGTTGTGATGGCCAAAAGTATAACTGGGTACAAAAGAGAGCTAGATGTGTTCATGGAGGATAGATCCATCAACGGCTAGTAGCCTAGATGTTCGGGCGACCCTAAACCTCGGACTGCCAGAAGCTGAAGATAGGGTGGCTCACTCCCACAACTACCCTGTTCTGCACACTCCCCCTGAAGCTCTGGGACTGGCCACTCTCAGAGACAGGATACTGGGTTAGATGGACCATTGATCTGAGCCCGGATGGCCATTCTTATGTCTCTCCTTGGGCCCCAACGCCCAGCTCCGGGCTGCTCACCCTAATCTGCCTTCCCTCCTCTGCCTCGCGGCAGGGCTGACCTTCCTTAGCTTTGCCAACACCAACTGCGATTCACGCCCTGTCTCCTGCTGCGAGCAGAGATTCTCCCTCTCTGCTGCCTCCCCCGGTCCCAGCGACCCAGGAAAGCTGGGGGATGAGGGAGGAGACGAGTGACGGGGAGCAGGCGCCACATGGCAGGGTCCTCTCCGGAGGCCCGCGATCCCCTTCCTGAGTCCATTGTCGTTTTAATTAACCCCCAAAATGAAGCCAGTGGATTTGCAGAATGGAGCTGCCATTTCCTAAATAAAATTGCAGCTGAACCTAGAAGCATCTTCATTAGTCTCGCTCCTTACCGGCGGCCTCTGTGACAGGGCCGGGACCCAGGCAACGTTAACGAAGGGGACGGGGCGGCAGGAAGGGGGGGGGGGGGCCCAATTAAAGGGGAGAATGTGAGCGAGAGAGTTTATGCTGCTGCTTGTTGTTGTGATCTAATGCAGACTGACCTCCCTTGCGCTGGGGCTCGGCAGGTTCTTTAATCAGAGGTAATTTTATGCATAATTAATATCAGCCCTGATTGTAAGAAAGAAAAGTTCAACTGAGGGAAAGATAAAAAGGAAGGATCGACCCCCCTCCTTTCCCTCCCCCGCTGGGAAGCGGAAAGACATCAGGAGCAGCCAGTCATCCGTGGGCTGGCAGGCTTTGCCACCCACTCACATTGGTGCAGGGCTGGAGTGCAGAAACCCCCATGGCTGCCTCCTGCTAGGGGCCTCTGCGGGGAGCTGTACGCAGACCACCAGGGGGGATTTCAGTCAAAAATACTTGGCCCGAGCTCCTTTCCAGAGCCTGGGCTTGGCGTTTTTTTTTAACTCATGATGCTTTCCTCTTGAAGTTGGTGGGGAACTGATGCCCTAGCATGGTGTATGGGGGGCGGGGGGTGCCGAGCTGCCCCAGACCCATGTGGGTGACTCAGGAGGGGCACTCTGCCCTTGCAGTCAATGCTGCAAGGCGATGCTAGAGGGTGCTATAATGCAGGGAGTGTGAGTGAGTGATTCCATAAGGGGCATTCTGCCCTCTGGGGCAGTCTTGATTCCAATGCCCCAGTGTGGCGCTAGGGGGCGCTGTGCTGAAGGAAAGCACGGTCTGTCGGGTGAGATGTAAAACTGACACCCCGATCACTTCAGGCCCTGAAAGCTGTCCTGGCAATTTGTGTAAGAGTTGGGGCATTAATTTGCCCCAGCCAAGGTGATTATATTCTGTCTCCGAATCCTCTCTGCAATTTCTACAGCCGATTGATATCCATTACTTCCTGTCCTAAACTGTTGTATACTTTGCACTGAGCTGCTGTAGCGTCTCGCCCCAGAGGTGGCTGCGTTTCACTTCACCTCTCGTTGAGGCCCTGCGTAGACAGGTCTCGATTGTGCCTGGGCACTGCATGGGGGGGGCTATTGCTGTGAGTTGTGCTATCCATCCTAAAGAGGGTGGGAAGGATCGCGGTGTCTCCTGTTGGCTTGACGCCATCACAAGTCAATGCCTTAAGGATGCGATAGAGCCCAGAGCATGCGATTAGCTTGCAAAGCATGCTGGGCCCTCGGGTTCTTTAGCTGTCAGGCGCTCTCGAAACGTCCCTCAGATTTTAAGTGTTGTGGTAGCCGTGTCGGTCTCAGGATAGTGGAGAGACAAGGTAGGTGAGGCAATAGCTTTTACTGGAGCGAATTCTGTTGGTGAAACTTATGAGCTCACCCGGGCCCTGAAGAAGAGCAACGTGTAAGCTCGAAAGCTTCTCTCCTCCGATAAAAGATCTTACCTCACCCCCCCCCCCCCCGCTGCCTTTCTGAAAACAGGAGCGAGGCCAGGTGGGTGTGTGGGGAGCGGGGCATACTTTACAGGCTGTTGTTTGAGAGGAGAATTTCCAGATGTTGAACAGCTGTGGAGCAGAGACGTGTGCGAAATCCAGGAACCAGCAGAGGCAGGAGATGCTACCATACTAGTCAAGGGAGAAGGGAACAGTATGTGAAGCTGCAGATGAATTGGGAATCTGGTGTTCTCAGCAGGCTGGGGACTGTGAGGCTGGGGAGATCTATGGGGAAGGAAGAGGGAAGCAGTGGGGATGCTTTAAACATGATGAGAGGGATGGAGTGGAGCCTCCAGAGTGGAGGAGAAGGCGGATTATTTGCTTTGTTAATACGATTTTATGGATGTAATTTGCTTTTGTAGCTTTTCCTGGATCAAGGGTATTTATTTCACACATGATACATCAAACATTCATTGAAATCCTGATCTCCATGTCTGCTCGGCAAATGGAGAGCCAGAATGGAACTTCAAAAATCCCTGGCATGGATTTCGTGGGCGCTCACGCAACAATGTGCCCCACCACTCGTCCTGTTCTCTGCTTTGCTGTATGTGGGATGTGTGTGTGATGTGCATTGAGCCATTCCTCTCTGGGTTCACGGTCCCCACTTCCTTCATCTCTCTCCACAAGAAGCTGTGTGGTCTAGCAGTTAGATGCGATGTCAAAGAGGGCATTGGGGCATAACTGAGCTGCCTGCTTCCCTGGTGATCCTGGGCATTAGCATCATGTATTTCTGCAGCCCCTTTCATTGCAGTGCTGTGCTGAGTGCTTAGAATGCCTTACCATAGCGATCCGTTAAACCTCACAAGTCTCCTAGCTAGGGGCTAGGGAAGTATGATTGCTATTTAAAGATGGAGGAGTAATTGTCCCACCTTAGAGACTAACAAATTCATTTGGGCATAAGCTTTCATGGGCTAAACCCACTTCTGCTGAAAAACTGTGGAGAGCCAGGGAGAAGCCCCAGGGAAGGAGGAAAGCAAAGGGAATACTGGCTTTCCAAAAAGGGTAGGCAGTGTGATCCTGATAATTATGGTTCTGTGAGTCTACCTTCTGCTAAAATAATGCAACATTCACTAAAAGGGGAAAAAATATCCTCAAACATCTGGAGGATAATGGAATCACCACGGGGCAAGAGAGAATAAACCTTGTGACAGCAGGCTGCTTGTTAGGCAGTGTGGGTCTAGGGGACAGGGTACTAAACCAGGAGCCAGGATATGGGGATTCAGTTCCTGGCTCTTCACTGATCTGCTGTTAGACCTTGGGCAAATCACTTCCCCATCATCTGTCTTGTTTACTAAGATTATGAGAATCTTTGGAGCAGAGGCTTTCTCTCACTATATGTCTATACCGCACCTGGCACAAGGGGGCCCCGAGGCGCTATGAGAATACTGGTGATGATGGCAAAATGAGGTTCTTCCCTCCCAAATGTTGATGTGTGAAAATAGCTTTAACACTTGTGAACAGTCCCATTGACTGCACCAAGATTTCCTGTGTCTTTAAAATTACATAAGTGAGTACATGAGTGCAGGTTTGGGGCCCGAGTGGGTGGAGGGCTGATGGTAGATAGAACCCATTTGGATTTTGCTCAGGCATTTGCTGCTGTCCCTCATGAACGCTTAGATGGAAATGGCAGTCAGATTGCCTTGGCGAAGAGTCGTATGGATTATAAAGTGGCAGCAAGACTGTAAACAAAGGGTACCGCTAAACGGCGAGCAGGTTGTGGGGAGGTGGTGAGTGGGGCGGCCCAGGGATCAGGAGAGTTTGGTTGTATTTGGCCTTTTGATTAATTATCTGGAAGGGAGGGAGCAGCATGTCCATGGTGTTCGCCTCTGACTCTAAATGCAGAGGACTTGCAAAGGACAGGGAAAAAGTGAGCGAAAAAGAGAGGGACAGGCGGAAAATACCAGTAGGAAACTAAATATGGAAAGGTTTCAGAGTAACAGCCATGTTAGTCTGTATTCGCAAAAAGAAAAGAAGTACTTGTGGCACCTTAGAGACTAACCAATTTATTTGACAGGTTTCAGAGCATAAGCTTTCGTGAGCTACAGCTCACTTCATCGGAGGCATACTGTGGAAAGTGTAGAAGATCTTTTTATACACACAAAGCATGAAAAAATACCTCCCCGCACCCCACTCTCCTGCTGGTAATAGCTTATCTAAAGTGATCACTCTCCTTACAATGTGTATGATAATCAAGTTGGGCCATTTCCAGCACAAATCCAGGTTTTCTCTCCCCCCATCCCGCTCCCCCCCCCCCCACAAACCCACTCTCCTGTTGGTAATAGCTTATCTAAAGTGACCACTCTCCTTACAATGTGTATGATAATCAAGGTGGGCCATTTCCAGCACAAATCCAGGGTTTAACAAGAAGGTCGGGGGGGTGGGGGCGTAGGAAAAAACAAGGGGAAATAGGTTACCTTGCATAATGACTTGGCCACTCCCAGTCTCTATTCAAGCCTAAGTTAATTGTATCCAATTTGCAAATGAATTCCAATTCAGCAGTCTCTCGCTGGAGTCTGGATTTGAAGTTTTTCTGTTGTAATATTGCAACTTTCATGTCTGTAATCGCGTGACCAGAGAGATTGAAGTGTTCTCCGACTGGTCTATGAATGTTATAATTCTTGACATCTGATTTGTGTCCATTTATTCTTTTACGTAGAGACTGTCCAGTTTGACCAATGTACATGGCAGAGGGGCATTGCTGGCCCATGATGGCATATATCACATTGGTGGATGTGCAGGTGAACGAGCCTCTGATAGTGTGGCTGATGTTATTAGGCCCTGTGATGGTGTCCCCTGAATAGATATGTGGGCACAGTTGGCAACGGGCTTTGTTGCAAGGATAGGTTCCTGGGTTAGTGGTTCTGTTGTGTGGTATGTGGTTGCTGGTGAGTATTTGCTTCAGGTTGGGGGGCTGTCTGTAGGCAAGGACTGGCCTGTCTCCCAAGATTTGTGAGAGTCTTGGGTCATCCTTCAGGATAGGTTGTAGATCCTTAATAATGCGTTGGAGGGGTTTTAGTTAGGGGCTGAAGGTGACGGCTAGTGGCGTTCTGTTATTTTCTTTGTTAGGCCTGTCCTGTACTAGGTGACTTCTGGGAACTCTTCTGGCTCTATCAATCTGTTTCTTCACTTCCGCAGGTGAGTATTGTAGTTGTAAGAATGCTTGGTAGAGATCTTATAGGTGTTTGTCTCTGTCTGAGGGGTTGGAGCAAATGCGGTTGTATCGCAGAGCTTGGCTGTAGACGATGGATTGTGTGGTGTGGTCAGGGTGAAAGGTGGAGGCATGTAGGTAGGAATAGCGGTCAGTAGGTTTCCGGTATAGGGTGGTGTTTATGTGACTGTCTTTTATTAGCATTGTAGTGTCTAGGAAGTGGATCTCTTGTGTGGACTGGACCAGGCTGAGGTTGATGGTGGGATGGAAATTGTTGAAATCGTGGTGGAATTCCTCAAGAGCTTCTTTTCCATGGGTCCAGATGATGAAGATGTCATCAATATAGCGCAAGTAGAGTAGGGGTGTTAGGGGACGAGAGCTGAGGAAGCGTTGTTCTAAGTCAGCCATAAAAATGTTGGCATACTGTGGGGCCATGCGGGTACCCATAGCAGTGCCGCTGATTTGAAGGTATACATTGTCCCCAAATGTAAAATAGTTATGGGTAAGGACAAAGTCGCAAAGTTCAGCCACCAGATTAGCCGTGACATTATCGGGGATAGTGTTCTTGATGGCTTGTAGTCCATCTTTGTGTGGAATGTTGGTGCAGAGGGCTTCTACATCCATAGTGGCCAGGATGGTGTTATCAGGAAGATCACCAATGGATTGTAGTTTTCTCAGGAAGTCAGTGGTGTCTCGAAGGTAGCTGGGAGTGCTGGTAGCATAGGCCTGAGGAGGGAGTCTACATAGCCAGACAATCCTGCTGTCAGGGTGCCAATGCCTGAGATGATGGGGCACCCAGGATTTCCAGGTTTATGGATCTTGGGTAGTAGATAGAATATCCCAGGTCGGGGTTCCAGGGGTGTGTCTGTGCGGATTTGATCTTGTGCTTTTTCAGGGAGTTTCTTGAGCAAATGCTGTAGTTTCTTTTGGTAACTCTCAGTGGGATCAGAGGGTAATGGCTTGTAGAAAGTGGTGTTGGAGAGCTGCCGAGCAGCCTCTTGTTCATATTCCGACCTATTCATGATGACAACAGCACCTCCTTTGTCAGCCTTTTTGATTATGATGTCAGAGTTGTTTCTGAGGCTGTGGATGGCATTGTGTTCCGCACGGCTGAGGTTATGGGGCAAGTGATGCTGCTTTTCCACAACTTCAGCCCGTCCACGTTGGCGGAAGCACTCTATGTAGAAGTCCAGTCTGCTGTCTCGACCTTCAGGAGGAGTCCACCTAGAATCCTTCTTTTTGTAGTGTTGGTAGGGAGGTCTCTGTGGATTAGTATGTTGTTCAGAGGTATGTTGGAAATATTCCTTGAGTCGGAGACATCGAAAATAGGAGAGTGGTCACTTTAGATAAGCTATTACCAACAGGAGAGTGGGTTTGTGTGTGGGGGGAGAGAAAACCTGGATTTGTGCTGGAAATGGCCCAACTTGATTATCATACACATTGTAAGGAGAGTGATCTCTTTAGATAAGCTATTACCAGCAGGAGAGTGGAGTGGGAGGAGGTATTTTTTCATGCTTTGTGTGTATAAAAAGATCTTCTACACTTTCCACAGTATGCATCCAATGAAGTGAGCTGTAGCTCACTAAAGCTTATGCTCAAATAAATTGGTTAGTCTCTAAGGTGCCACAAGTACTCCTTTTCTTTTTGTAAATATGGAAAAATGTCATCTGGCCAAAACGAAAATCACAGGGAAATTATGGATCTTCCCTGGGAGGGAGGACTGTGGGGGGCCGTCATGCTGAGAGACCTCGCACTGGGGATGGATAATGAATTAGACAGGAGCTTGTAATGTGGGATGAGAGCTAAAAAGGGCAGCGCAAGTTTTGGGCTTCGACCTCGTGGCCGCCCATTGCAGGACAGTGGGCGGACAGTCCTTTCCCGGTTGGGTGAGGTCCGACCACACCTGGGGCACTGTGTTCCGTTCTGGACAGCGTATTATCAGCAAAATATTGACAAGCAGCAGAAAGGAAACAAAAGTGGTCAGACAGCTGGCGGGGTTGGTTGAGGGGAAAGAATCAAAGAACAAAACGGGCCCGATTCTCTTTTCTCTGTTGCCCTTCACCATGCTGTTTTTACACCGGTCCAAGGGGAGGGGGGACTGCATGGCCGTGATGATCTGGTGACATTTCACACCCACTTTGCACCAGCGTAAAAAACGTGCAAGGTGTGGTGCGACGGAGGATCGGGCCCCGTACGTCTAACTGGGCAAAGGGCAGGACGCGGTCACAGCCTGTGACTGCATGAAAGGTTTAAACGCTTAGGGTGAAACCCTGTCCCCACTGAAGTCAGTAGGAGTTTTGCCATTTGCTGTCATGGTATCTAGATTTCACCCCAAGGAGGGGGGAGGACGTGTTGAGGGCGGTAAAGGAGAATGAGGGGAAACAGGATGAAATTCAGAAAAGGATGACATATACCTGGTCTTCAGTGATCACACAGCGCTGAAGGTTCTTGCTAGAGCTCTGCTTTATTCTGTGTCCGAGTCCAGCTGGCTGTGCATAACAAGAGCTTCCCAGTACCCTGCCCAGCCTCTCTGCCTGGGAAGCTCAGCCCTTAAAGCCACACTCCTTGATACCACAATGAGGAAAATGCTGACACTGGCATCACCGTTCGCTGAGGGCGCAGGGCCATACATCGTCCAGGTGCTGCTCAGCAAATGGCTGGTAACAGTCTCCTCTGTCACTCCCGCCCTGGGCTGGATTTGCACTAGTGCCCAAGAGGAGAAAGGCTTCCTCGCTACACTGGCTCTTGATCTCCTGTGGAAGGTTAGTGGGTAGAGCTCTGCGGAATGGTTAGTGGGGAGAGCTCTGTAAAATGTTCATGCCATCATGTGCAGTGGAGTTCAGGCCTTATCTAAACTCAGTTGTTACTTTTCTCTCTCCCCTGGATTCCTGGGACTCCCCTGACTCCCCAGCTGTGACTCCCTTATATCAGGGAGGAATCTGCAACAGTCATGGCCGTTGCCTGTGAGAGCTGTGGGCTCAGGAAGGACCACCCGAGTGTGCACAAATCAGGGGCTAATACACATGCCTAGGAATCACTGGGGGAAGGGGGATTGGGGCCTCCCATGTGAGCCGGGGCCAGTGAACGGGCCACTCTTGTTCCAGGGTTACCTGAAACATCATAGGCCATGGTCGGAGCAGTTCAGATTTCTAGTGCAGAGCCATGCTGGCTTGTGAGAGGGAATAAATGAAATGTAATTAGTACTGGTGATAGAGAAGAAATAAGCATTGATGCCGAAGGACATGCAATTACACCCTTTATTTCCACTTGAAATTGCCAATCTGGGTGTTAATGCAGGGTGCTGGTTTTTTGCTGACATTTCTAAACACCTCCTGCTTATTTACATGTTTTCAAATGAACTGTAATCGCGCGCAGAGTAATTGCTGCCTCTCCAGTGCCCTATCAGGTGGAGTACAAACAATAACACCTTAATTACTTCCTAGGCAACAAAACTTGTTAAATTGGCCCCTGTAATCAGGGGCTGCAGCTTCTAGTTTGATCTTACAAGGGAACCGAATCAGCGCTGAGCCCTCGACAGGCTGTGAGGCTTGTTCGACTCTTGTCGGTTCCTTGAAGCGAGAAGGGGCTGTGATGGGGGGGTCTGTGCTCCACACGAAGGGTCAGGCTGTGGCTCAGACCCCGGGCCCATCCAGGGAACTGAGAACTCACCTGCGCAAGGCCCTGTTTACCTTCTCCCGAGAGCAGAGGGGCAAGGAGCTCCTCAGTTGCTCTTCAGGTCACCCATGCTGAGCAAACGTGGGCTGTGTCAGCACCTGGGGAGGGAGGCCTTTAAGGGAAACCTGGGGTGGAGAGTAAGTGACTTGGTCTGGGGTAAATCTCCTTGGCACGGTGCTAGGAGGAGCTGTGCCGCAGGGAGCGGTGGGGGTGACTCAGCAGGGGGCGCTCTTCCCTCTGTGTCGATAAGTGTGGTGTTATGCAGGTGCTGCATGGCAGGGGCACGGGGATGATTGACAGCTCTTGTGATCGTTCACGTCCCACCCGTGGATGGGTGTTAACTCCAAGATCCTTGCCCAATTCTTACTACCTGGTGCCATTCTGCCTGGTGTATGCATGTAACCCCTAGGACCCTCACTCACGCATCCAGATCCCATTGTGCGAGGGGCTGTACAAACACAGAACAAAAGACAATCCCTGATGCAAAGAACTTACAATTCATTGTTATTTATTAAGGATCATATTTACGATGATACGGTCTGATGGCTCGTCAAGATCGGAGGTCCATCGCACTGGGCACTGTGTGGAAGAGTGGACGGTTTCTGATCTAAATAGACAAGACAGACACAGGCTGGGGGAACAATGGGATGGCCACAGTTTTACATTGCTGCGGGGTTGGATTCTGGTGGCCTCTGCAATAGGAGAGAGGCAGGCCCCATTAGCAGTCTCCAAAACGATTCGAAGGGATGCTGCCCGGTTCCTATATGCAGCACCTTCAGTCTCTGATGTGCGGCATCATTCCTGCCACCCCCAAGAAGAGCCCACTTCTGGGCCTCAACACAAGAGGCTTGTGCAACTCTGCTAACTGGCTGACCCTCACTACTCAGCTCCCAGAGCGCCTACCTCCTTCACTATTTATTATTATTACAGTAGCTAGGATTGCCAGTTGTGTTTGGACGTAGTCCTGGAGGTGTCATCACAGGACATAATCTTTAATTAAAGATTAATCCTTAATTCCTGGAGATTCCGGGACAAACCTGGAGGGTTGGCAACCCTAGCAGTAGCACCTGGAGGGCCCCAGCTGAGATCAGGGCCCCAGTGGTGCTGGGAACTGCCAGAGAGCAGGCAATAGTCCTAAGGGAGTTAGGTGCTGAAATACCTTTGCAGTGTGAACAAGAGAAGACAGACAAAGGGTGGTGGGAAGTAGGAATATCATTCCTGTTTCACAGATGGGAAACTGAGGGAGGAAGTGGCTTACCAGGGATTCTGAGACAGAGCCAAAAATCAAACTCAGCTCTCCCGAGTCCCATATCATCCTTCCTCTCCTGTCCTTTGATGGGCTCTTGGAGGGGAGGTTGCTCCATTGTGACCTTTTCTGCTTGTCTGAAAACCTTTTTTCGCAGTTAATTTGGCTAAAGTGACAGCTCGGGGGGCAGGAGGGGCATGGAGGGGAGATCTTGGTAATAATTAGCATCCGAGGGAGGCACACAAATCTCTCAGCCTTTGCGGTGGCGACTTACATCAGGTTTTGTTAGGGTGGATCCTCGTAAATTTTTATCCTGTCAGTAAAGTCGCCTTTTCTTCCCCCCCAAGGTATTTAGATTTTATATCCCACGTTTTACAAGTAATAAAACCACAATTGCTTTGGGGATTTCTTTTTTATTTTTCAACACAACCAATAACGAAGCACAGCGAATGAAGAATCCCCAACCTCTTCCTGTCATCCACAACCAATGAAGAGAGAGAGACTTCCCCCCCCCACCTCAAAATGCAGTACCCGCGAGGGAGGGGGAAGGCGAGGAGGGGATGCCCTGGAGACAAGACATGGGCTGATCAGTTTATGATTGCATAGCGGGGGGCTGGACTATGTCCCAGAAAGTCCCTTCCAGGCCTGTGTCCCTAAATGGCAAAGGCCTGAGAAGGCTCTCCCCTGCCCCCCCAGGAAAATGCATAAACCAACGCCTGTTCTGGGTGCATGGGTGGTTTGAAGCTGAATCTTGCAGTGAAATTAAGGGCAGAGCACGGCACAGCTGGATGGATGCTGTGGAGTTCCTCACAGGAGGAGCTTAGATTTGGCATAAAGGGGTCTGCAGTAGAACTGGTCTGGAATTTTAGAGTGCGCAACACCACCAAAGTCGGTGTGTCTAGTGGTTAGAGTGTCTAGTGGTTAGGGCCTGGGAATCAGGACTCCTGGCTTCTACTCACACCTCATGGAAGGGAGTGTGGTCTAGTGGTTGCAGCGGGTCTGCTGGGCTCTGTTCAGTGTCTTGCTGAGTGACTTTGGGCAGGCCACTGAGCCCCTCTGAGCCTCCATTCCCCTGCCTGTCAGTGGGGTGGTGAGGACTGTGTCCAGATAGGTGCCAGAATCCCCTTCAGCAGCTGGAAGGGTCACATTGGATCAGACCAATGGCCAGTATCCTGTCTCTGACGGTGGCCGGTGCCATCTGCTTCAGAGGGAATGAACAGAACAGGGCAATTATTGTGTGATCCCTCCCATCATTCAGCCCCAGCTTCTGCAGTCAGAGGTTTAGGAACACCCAGGGCATGGGGTTGTGTCCCTGCCCATCCTGGCAAATAGCCATTATTAGACCTATCCTCCATGAACTTCTCTAATTCTTTTTTGAGCCCAAAACTTTTGGCCTACATAACATCCTCTGGCAAGGAGTTCCACAGGTTGACTGTGTGTTGTGTGAAGAAATACCTCCTTTTGTTTGTTTTAAACTTGCTGGCTGTTCGTGATTCTGAGCTCCTGGAAATGCAGGTGCTGCTGCACTGGGCATGGGGGCATCACAGCTGGCCCATGCAGAGAATCCACAGCCCTGCCTTGCCTGCCCCAGTCCCAGACTAATGGGAGGGTTCACCCAGGGCCATCGCTACACAGAGTTCACATCACTGCCTGCAAGGGCTCTGAAATCCTTGCCTGAAAGGTAGCATGAGTGTGTAAAACAATGTCTGTACTTTGGCCCGTTAAACTTTTACCCCCAATCGGGGAGATTGCAGATTATGTTGCAGTGTCAAGTTGCAGTGGGGGAGGTTTAGATTGGATATTAGGAAAAACTTTTTCACTAAGAGGGTGGTGAAACACTGGAATGCGTTACCTAGGGAGGTGGTAGAATCTCCTTCCTTAGAGGTTTTTAAGGTCAGGCTTGACAAAGCCCTGGCTGGGATGATTTAACTGGGAATTGGTCCTGCTTCGAGCAGGGGGTTTGACTAGATGACCTTCTGGGGTCCCTTCCAACCCTGATATTCTATGATTCTATGTATTCCTTACGCCACCCGTTCCAAAACCGAATTTTGCACCCCTTGATAATCTGTACCTTATTCCCTGATAACCAGAAACTTCTATGCTTAAACTCTGTACCGTTTTCTTTTTACTTCATCTTAATAAAATTATTAATTCTGTGGGTCCCCCCGCCCCGAGCATTCAAGCAGAAGCTGGTTTGAAGGCATGGGAGGAATGTCTGACGGTTCAAATGGAATTAGTGACAGTGTTTCTTTGAAATGTAGGGATGGCTAATTGCACTGTGTTAATTTGCTGTTGATTCTTCGATTGGAAGGTTAATTGTTGTATAGGTATCTGGATCCGTTACATGGGCACATTTTACCAACTGGAAGAAAAGTGATCTATAACTATGCAAGTCATACAGGTGTGTAAACCACAACTGCGCTATCTCTATTGTAGCTAGACAGAGCCACCGTAACATGTGAACCGTAGCTAACAGAGACACACGTGCTTCTCCCTTAGCATATAAGAAAATAACAAAGTCCCCCAACAGACAACTGTGAATGGCTGATGAGCATCAAATAAATTACTGTTAATTAGATCAAAACATCGCTGTGTCTTTGTGTTTCTTTGCTGCAGTTCACCATAAAGCCCGATGAGCAGAAAAATGAGAGGCTAGATTTTTGTTAACCCTTCAAGTGTTGCGCCCATCTAACAGTGCCGCAGAGCCAGCTGTCGGGGGAACATCTGGCCGATGTCTAGCCGCGCTAGATGTTTATTTTAGGGTTAATTGATCTGTGGCTTCCCCAGGCCCTGGCGTCAGCACCTCACCTGAAGAAGCCAGCTGTGTGTGAGCTGGGGAGAAGAGGCAGATGATACTTAGAAAGACATCAAATACGGTTGCTTTGCTTCTACCATTAGGGACTTGTGGAGAAGATGCATGCTGTGCTAACATCACTGAAATTTCATGTTAGTCAGGCTAGCAGCCGTGAACATTAATAAGGTGCATGTTTAACTAAATATCTTTTTTCCCTGCTCCTCTCCTCAGGAATAGGGTGCAATTAACCGCTGCTCTTTAAATGCAAGCCAAGAATTTTGGAATAAAATATGAAAAGCCCAAAGTTCCTTTCTAATATTAACTGTAAGGCGATAAACTTAATTGAACATTTTACGATGTCATCCTCATTTCCCTTTTTAATTAGGTCCTTCTTCCCTAACAACACGAAAGCATATGACTGTGAACCTCCATGAGCTGTTCATTATGGCAGGCGCTGAGAACTAAAATTAGCACCAAGTTATTAAGGCACCAAAGTGGCACTTTATCAGAGCTTTTAGGAGCCCATTAGAGTCTCAGCATTGAGAGGCAAGGCCAGGAACAGCGCCTGGAGCATGGGGCCCTAGGGAGGTCTTCTCTCCGGAGTCCCAGCTAGCATTGGCAAGGCAATGCGGGAATCCTGGCATACCCCAGGGCCTTATGGGAGGGAGGGAACTCTGCGGGAATTTGGGCTGGCATAGATTGGGTACTGCTGGGAGGGAATTTGTTCTGCTTAAGTCCTAGCTACAAAGGAGTGAAGAACAGGAGGACTTGTGGCACCTGAGAGACTAACCAATTTATTTGAGCATAAGCTTTCGTGAGCTACAGCTCACTTCATCGGATGCAGAAAGGAGTGAAGAGTGCAGTAAGAGCTGGCTATACCCTGCTAGTGCCCAATGGGGCATGGGTCAGGCACAGCGGGGGTCCTAGCAACCACAGACTGAGCAGTGCATGGGAGTCTAACAGATCTCCGCTAGCTCTCGCTGCTCAGTTTCTGAGACCGGGTGGGCTCCCCTCGCTGCCTGAACCCTCTGAGCCATGCTGATTTCTGCATGTTTTTCTCCAGTGCTGCTGTCTGGGCTCTTCCCCTGTGTAGGGAGGCGATGGAGCTCCGATTGATTCGGCCTGCCTGCGGAGGGTCCCCTTTGATAGCTACGCACGCGGCAGCTCAGCGGGTCATATTGTCACCACCAGCTAGAGAGGAGCTGGGCCGAGGTTGGGCCCAGGCCATGCTGAGATGGGACTTGGGGGGCTAAGGAGGTGCTGTGTTGTTCAGTGAAGCTTGGTTCTGCACTTGCTTCCCAGTCTCATGGCTCTGCTCTGAGGAGCTCCCAGTAGCCCAGGGCTCAAGCCCGCTGACTCTTGCCTGGGTTTGAGTCCCCCGCAGATTTGCTGCACCCGGCAATGGGCGAAGGCCAGGATGGGGCCCGTCTGTGTGGCTAAGGAACATATTCTAGGTGCATCCCTTGCTGGCATCCTCCCAGATGGGCCAGCCAGCTTCCCCATCTAATAGATCCGGACAGGCGCACCCCGCCGCTCTGCTCCGCTGGGTTAATGAGTTACGATGCTGCGTCTTTGGAACGTGATGGATGGGTCCAATTCTGGCTGGCGTTGCTGTACAGTTAATTGGGTTCTTAGCATCAGTCATGGGGATGGTCTGTGTGTTGGGGGTGGCCCCCCGAAAGCAGTATGCACCCCAGATCAGCAGGAGCTGACATTAACCTTTCTGCCCCGGCTCAGCAGGATTAGGAGGCAGGGGTCTCATTGCACATAGGCGCCTGAACCGAACCCCGGCTGTGGTGGTAATTGAGTTTAAGGCCCCTCGCTACCTGATTTCTCTCCCTTCCCATTCTCTGCAGCCTCGGAACGGGGAATTAATCTCGTTTAGCAACGTAAACAACCTAATAAAATTTAAAAAAAATAAAAAAGGGGAAGAAAGATGAGCTAAGGCTTTGATTTAACGACCTTGTCATTAGCGATTCATTAGATATTCATGGTGCTAGGCCTGATGGTGATGGAGGTGTTTAATATGCAGGCAGGCCGGCCCTACAGGTCCCATGTGTATGCGGGTGCCCCAGACGGAGCAAGGAGGGGGAGCTGATGTGTATGTTGCCTCCCCCCCTGCCCCTGCCAGCTCTAGGGCACGACCCCCAGGGGGCTCAGTAAAGTGACCAACAGGAGCGTATCAAGAGGGTGACATTGTTCCTGGCAGAGACGGCAACTTCCCTTGGATCTGAACTGGTAAAGAAACAAGTCAGCTGAGTGGTGGATCTGTCAGTCTTTGGGACTTGTCGGGCCTCCGTTACCATAGTATCTCGGTGCATCACACTCATTAACAAACTAATCCTCACCCCACTTACTCCAAGGCAGGGGAATGCTGCTGTCCCCATCTTCCAGATGGGGAACTGACACCCAGATCCCCAGAGCGGTTTGGGCTCCTAACACCCATTGAAATCAATGGAAGTTAGGAGCCTAAATACCTTTGAGGCTCTGGGCCACAGAAGCGAGGGGTAGGTCTCCTCTGCAATTGGAGGTGTGATTGCAGCATCTGGAGACATACTGGAGATAGCTTCCATCTCGCTGGCTTGGGTACCGAGAGAGTGAAGCTGTGGCAGACCATGTCCAAGCCTGCCTGGCGCCCTGAGTATGTACGCCGGCGGCTGGCCATGCTGAAGGCTTGGTTGCTGCGACCTGGTTGCTGTTGGGGCTCACACTCGCTAGATTAAAGTTAGCTGTTGCAATCCCAGTGCAGACAGACCCTTAGGGACTTGCTCTAGGTCCCAGGGGTAGTTGGTGGAAGGGTAGACTTAAATGTAGGTTTGCCAAGTCCCAGGATAGCCCCCTACCCACTACAGCACCCTTCTTCCTGTGTTCTCACCCACGCGTGTCGCGTCTGAACCCCTTCCACACTGATGGCTTTGGAGACTGAACTCCACAAGAGTTCTTTGTGCCAGAGCAGTCTGGTGAAGTAGAGAGAGCACCAGACTGGAGTCATCAGAACTGGGGTCTCTGCCAGTGACTCGATGTGTGGCCCTGAGCAATGTCACGGCCCCCTTCTGTGCCTCGGTTTCCCCCGCCTATGCTGCAGGGCAATTGGGAGGATGATGTATGGACTGATGGTGGGTGGGGCGGCGGCCCTTACGAGGGGACAGTGCTTTGGATGTGCAAAATGCTATGCAAAAGCAAAGGGCTCAATTCAGATTTGTGCCAGCAAACATGAGATCAGGGGGTGGCCAACGGAGTTACTTTAGATGTGCATCAGTGGGAGAGTAAAATGCAGGGCTGGGTAGTAATATCCCCATTTCACAGCTAGTGCAATGGAGGCAGAGAGGAATGAAGTGACTTGCTGGAGGTCACACCGGGTGTCCAGAGCCTTGCTGTCTGTCTGAGTTCATTCGTAGGGAGCTTTTTAAAACAACTGCTATAACCTCAGAGACAGCGTCCCGACCGTCAGCCCAAGATCTCCCTTTAGAAATGCTCCCCACAATTCGTTCTTCGCCCTTTCTGACACCCCAGCTACCTGTGGCTGGTTGTCCTGTCCCCGTCTGCATTGCTGAGATGGGCTTTTAACCTTTCCCAAGTAGGTGGCTGGAGGGTTCCGTCCAGCCGGCCTCCATCCTCCTGCTCCCCGAGTGCCCAGAGCTGTTTGTGTGACAAGCCTGTTGCTTTCCATTCGGCTCCAAGCTAAAGGGCATTGGTGAGCCAGGGGCGGAGGGCGTCCCTCTGCTGGGATTTGCCCTCTCTGGAGTTGGCAGGGGGGAGAGCTGTGGATGGATGAAGAGCGCTTGTCGCTGCAGTGTCCCAGCTGTGTCGGCGTGCTCCTCTTATTTCTCCCGAATGACCTCGCTCTGCCCAAAATCAATCTCGGGGAGAAATGAAGCTGGGAGAGTAAATAGATGCTTTGAGTGAGGCTAGAGGCCCGCTAGAGATTGCCACAGCTCCTCTCTTCTGGGGGGCTTAGCGAAGAGGTGCCAGCCGGCGTGCAGAGGGGGAGCCAAGGATGGAGAGCGCGTGTGCACGTGTGAGTGAGTCTCTTCTTTACACTCTGGGAACGCTCGTGTAGCTTGTCACGCCACTTGGGCCTTACTGAACCGCGCCTGCGAGCCTGTGGACTTGTGCGAGAATCTGTGTGCATGCAAGACAGCCCCACCCCGCTCCCGTGCAAGCAGCCTCAAGAGGACAGGTGCCTTCCTCAGTCTAGGGCCTGCTGGGGAGCAGCAATGGGCTGGCTATCACGGCACTGTGGCAAGCTGTGCTCTGCCAGGGCACGGTGCTGTGGTGAATGTGGGACACGGTCTGTACCTGGCTGCTGGGGGTGGCCCTGAGCCAGCCGCCAACTTCACCGAAGCAGGGCATGCTTCCATTTGGGGGCTGGGCTCAGAGCCCTGTTAACAAGCATGTTCTCCCTGCGCCCCAAGAGCGGGCACTGGCCCCAGCTGCACTGGGGGTGTGTAATGGAAACAAGGCCCCGTGCCGTCCCGGCTCCCTCGCTCAGTGAAAGCAGTACCCCCTCAGGGCTGTGGACAACTGGTTTTGTTATGGGGGGCGGCGGAGTTCCAAAGTCCGAGCTGGTGAAGATCCCTTTACGAGCAGTTTTGTACCCCGACTGGATCTTTCCACTTTATTAAAAGTGAGATAAATGAGCTTCTGTTCCAAACTCAGTGTCTCCTTTATTAAGGCAACCGGTCCCTGTATTTTCAGTTGTCTCTCAGTTGTCTACTCTGACCTCCCCCTTGCCTCAGATCCCTGTGATTCATTCAGATAATAGCCCACAGCCTCCCTTTGTGTTGGGGGCAAGGTGGTGGTTGGTAATAGCTGATAGCTAACGACATCAATAATTGCCTCGTTAGGTCTTCCTGAAATGCCTCTTTAGGATGGTAAACTCCCCTGCCTTGTCATTCCCCGGTTGTTCCCTTATTATCAGCCAGATTCCAGGGCTGCAGCAGCCCTTAATTGCCAGCTATCTGCGCTGGATCCGTACAGTGGGGCTGCTCTACAGAGGAACCGTCCAGTTCTTGGCTAGGAAGGGGCTCTGCAAGCAAGGTTCTGCCCTCCACGGTGCTCAGCCAAGGTGATCCACAGCCCCCCATACAGCTCTGTCCAGCCACCCTCACCCACCAGCACCTCCTATTCCAGTCCTGGCTTCCCCCCCACATGCTCTGCGCGTGCCCCTCGACCTGCCTCTGGGAGGCTGGGGTCGTCCTCTCTGCCCCTGGTGAGATTCACTGAGAACCAGGCGATGCCTCGCACCAGCCCCCTGCTCCTTCCAGCTGGGTCCCACCCTGCGTCCCAACCAGCTCTGACCACAGCTTCATCCAGCTTTCTTTCATGCGGAGCGTCCAAACCAGGCACTGGCAAATCTGTGAACGAGAGCCAGCCGGCAGCTTCCTCTGGCACAGCCGGTCCTCCCGCCTCTCCTCCAAGGGACTGTGTAGTGACAGGAATTAACTGAAGACTTGAATTACCCCCGAATAATGGGGAGTAATAGCACTAGCCTCCCCAAGGGGCTGGCTGACGGCTCGGCGATCCCCCGCGAGATATCTTTATTTGTAGCCCCTAGGAGCCCAAGTCTTGGCCCAGGCCCCCATTGTGCGAGGCACTTCATATTGCAGCGTACGAGGGATTAAGCCAGGGACCTCTAGAGCTTCCAGCCAGAGTCACCAAAGAGCCAGGGACGCTAGCTTTGGCTACACGGCCAGTGGGGGCGAACCACCCAGCCCAGCTAGACAGATCGGCACTAGCTTGGACCGAGCTAGTGTGCTAAAAATAGCTTTGATGAGGCGGCTGCACCTCCAGCTGAGACTCAAGCCAGTCAGCTGCAGCATCCACACTGCTGTCAGCATGCTCGCTCAGGTCTGTCTGCTCCGGCTGGGAGGCTCGGTCCCAGAATCAGGGGAGACAAACCCTAACAGATCCACCTCCTCTGTGAATCAGGCACAGAGGAACATCGGGGTGGCCAGACTGGATCCGACCTAAGGGCCACCCGGCCCAGCATCCTGTCTCTGACAGCACCAATGCCAGACGCCTCAGAGGAAGGTGTAAAGAACCCACAGTAGCCAGAGGTGGGATAATCTGCCCCCTCATGAGGTCTCACCCTGGTCTCTGAAAGCGATCGGTTTAAAATCTGAAGCAGAAGGTTTAACATCCCTTCCAAAACTCTTCTTTGTGTTGACTATTATCACTCTGGAGATCCATATTATCCATGGATTCAGAGTAGCAGCCGTGTTAGTCTGTATTCGCAAAAAGAAAAGGAGGACTTGTGGCACCTTAGAGACTAACCAATTTATTTGAGCATGAGCTTTTGTGAGCTACAGCTCAGTTCATCGGATGCATGCCGTGGAAACTGCAGAAGACATTATATACACACAGAGACCATGAAACAATACCTCCTCCCACCCCACTGTCCTGCTGGTAATAGCTTATCTAAAGTGATCATCAAGTTGGGCCATTTCCAGCACAAATCCAGGTTTTCTCACCCTCCGCCCGCCCCCCCCCCCCAAACTCACTCTCCTGTTGGTAATAGTCCATCCAAAGTGACCACTCTCTTCACAATGTGTATGATAATCAAGGTGGGCCATTTCCTGCACAAATCCAGGTTCTCTCACTCCCTCACCCCCCTCCAAAAACCATACACACAAACTCACTCTCCTGCTGGTAATAGCTTATCCAAAGTGACCACTCTCCCTACAATGTGCATGATAATCAAGGTAGGCCATTTCGAGCACAAATCCAGGTTTTCTCACACCCCCCCCCCCCCAAACACACAAAAACTCACTCTTCTGCTGGTAATAGCTTATCTAAAGTGATCATCAAGTTGGGCCATTTCCAGCACAAATCCAGGTTTTCTCACTCTCCGCCCGCCCCCCCCCACAAACTCACTCTCCTGCTGGTAATAGCCCATCCAAAGTGACCACTCTCTTCACAATGTGTATGATAATCAAGGTGGGCCATTTCCTGCACAAATCCAGGTTCTCTCACCCCCTCACCCCCCTCCAAAAACCACACACACAAACTCACTCTCTTGCTGGTAATAGCTTATCCAAAGTGACCACTCTCCCTACAATGTGCATGGTAATCAAGGTGGGCCATTTCCAGCACAAATCCAGGCTTTCTCCCCCCCCCCCCCCCCCGAAACACACACACACAAACTCACTCTCCTGCTGGCAATAGCTCATCCAAACTGAGCACTCTCCAAGTTTAAATCCAAGTTTAACCGGAACGTCTGGGGGAGGGGGGCTAGGAAAAAACAAGGGGAAATAGGCTACCTTGCATAATGACTTAGCCACTCCCAGTCTCTATTTAAGCCTAAATTAATAGTATCCAATTTGCAAATGAATTCCAATTCAGCAGTTTCTCGCTGGAGTCTGGATTTGAAGTTTTTTTGTTGTAAAATAGTGACCTTCATGTCTGTGATTGCGTGACCAGAGAGATTGAAGTGTTCTCCAACTGGTTTATGAATGTTATAATTCTTGACATCTGATTTGTGTCCATTTATTCTTTTACGTAGAGACTGTCCAGTTTGACCAATGTAAATGGCAGAGGGGCATTGCTGGCACATGATGGCATATATCACATTGGAAACAGCCAGTCTTTTCTTGAATCTTGCTAAATTCTTGGCCTCAAGGACTTCCTGTGGCAGTGAGTTCCACAGTCTAACCACACATAGTGTGGACTTGGTTTTGAATTTTGCTATCTTTCTATTTCACTGGCTGCCCTTTTGTTCTTGTGTCCCCTTCTCTAACAATATCGCACATGCTAGACAGTAGGGCAAGGTTGCACAGCACGGCCCTCTCCTGGATGGAATCAGAACTGCTCTGCTGTGTGTCATAGGCCCTATCCTGCTAAGAGTTAAAAGATTCTCCTTGAATTCAGCTACTGGGGGCTGTGGGTTTAGGAGCAGGAGGATGGGTTCTTTGGATCACAGTGAAGTGGGTGGCTGTGGCTTTTGTTGCATGACAATAGGACCCCATTCATCACAGTTCATCAATTGATTGCACCCCGTTTTCTGAATCATACCCCTTTGGCTTCCCCCGTGATGTGAAGGATATCGGAAAATGCCTGATCCAGCCAGCCTGGCCTAGTGAACCTGAGGACCCTTGAGCGGCGGCAGCGAGGGAGTGAGTGGCTGGGATCATGTGTAGAACAGAGCAGTTACTCCTGGCTGCCAAGTTCAGCCGGTAACAACTCGACCCCGGCAGTGTGTTCATAGGAGATATCAAAGCTTCTCTGAGTGGGAGTCCTGAAAACCCCAGTGACTCATCTTGTCTTCCAGCTGCCCAGCTGATTATCTCAAGCGTTCTGTCTAAAAGGCCAGGGATCTGGCAGCTGCTGCTACGGCAGGAAAGAGAAACCTGGGGACTCCAGGGACTTGAGAAGTGAAATGGACAGCGTTTTGTTCCCCGCATGGAAAAACCTCTTCCCCACATTTGTTAGGGGTCAGTTAAAAGCCATCGCGCATGCTTGCCTGTGTATGAACAGCGAACTGGAAAGCGTGGGTGCTTTCCTGAGTTGGTTTTATGCACTGCTCTGTGTTCAGATTTCCATTCATAGGGCTCTATGTTGCACCGTGTTCTAAATAGCAGAGATGTCGGATGGGTTTCATAGGGTGGTGCTTCTTTGCAGGCCGGTCCGGTGTGGTTTGCAAATGTCAACGGTATAAGCAGCACCTAGGGAGGACATATGCCCCGGGGGATGATCATCATAAGAGCCGCGGTTTATTTTCCCAGTAGGATCTCAAAGCATTTTGCAATGGAGGGGGAAACCGAGGTCCGGAGCTGCAGTTGCCATTGTTGTGCTCATAAGCTGTGCCCTCAAAAGGGATGCTGCTCTCTGATAATTTCGCCCTAAATCCCAGATCCTCAAAGATATTTAGGCACCTAAGTCCCATTGAAACATTGAGGATCTGGGCCTAAGTGACTTCTCTAAGGTCACTGAGTGAATCTGTAGCAGAGCTGGGAATGGAACCTGGGTGTCCCAACTCCCAGCCTCGTGCTCTAGCTACTGGACAACACAGCCTCTAGGATAGAAAAACAAAGAGCAGGTGGCTTTCACCTTTCCCCTTGCACCCTAGGCCTTGTCTACGCAAGAGGTTTGCACCAATTCAGGGACAGGGGAAACGGGAGGAAGCAATTTATCAGGGGCCACAGAGCAAGTTCATGGTAGAGCCAAGAATAGAACCCTGGTCTGCGGACTTCCATGCTCCTGCCCTATCTGCTACTCTTGGACCAGGACCCCAGGGTGCTAGGTGCTGTACAAACAAAGACCAGAAAGAAGGTCAGTGCCCTAAAGAGTTGAGCCCATGCTGCCTCCTCAGCTGTAGGGATTTGTGCCTGATGTTAAGGAGGAAAAAAGAAAAAGAAACAGGTTAAAAATATCCAGAGGAAATTAGCAATGGGGGGAGAGAGGGGGAGAAGGAAGATGTCTGACCCTCCCCATCATTTCAGCAGGAGACTCCACCTGTGTCGCTCGCCCTCTACCTGCCCTGCCAGTGAGCTTTATTAGCGGACCGTCGAGAAAGCAAGTTCTTAACTCAGCGCTGGGCTCTGATGACCTCGTGATCAATAGATATGATTTAAAACAGTTTAATTACCCAGAATTGTGTCCCGGCTTTAATTACTTTGCCTGGACCTCAAAATTGATTTTTAAACTTTCACCTCTGCTTTAAAGTAAAAAAAAAAAAAACAGAAAAGAAAAGATAGCCATGTCTATGTCAGTGCTCCTGCTGTGGAGAGCCAAGGGGAGCTTTGTCTGTTTCATTTCAATTAAAATGTCTGGATCGTATGGAAGAGGGAATGTTAAACACTGCTCTGGCTTTGCCCCGCCAAGAACTCTGCAAATCCCCGGGACAGGAGGCGTTTCCCTGCAGAAGGCAGTCGGTCAAGTGTTCTTTGAAAGAGAGTATTAAAATAAATACACTGACTGCTTGTTATTATTTAGATTAGGGCTGTCAAATGATTAAAAACATTAATCACAATTAATAGTGCAATTCAAAAAATTAATCACAGTTAATCGCACTGTTAAACAATAAGAGAATACCATTTATTTAAATATTTTTGGGTGTTTTCTACATTTTTAACTATATTGATTTCAATTACAACAAAGTGTACAGTGCTCACTTTCTATTTATTTTTTAATACAAATATTTGCACTGTAAAAAACCAGACGAAATGGTGTATTTCAATTCACCTAATACAAGTATTGTAGCGCAATCTCGTTATCATGAAAGTTGAACTTACAAATGTCAAATGATGTACAAGAAATCACTGCAATCAAAAATAAAACAATGTAAAACTTTAAAGCCTACAAGTCCACTCAGTCCTATTTCAGCCAATCGCTAAGACAAACGAGTTTGGTTACATTTGCAGGAGATAATAATGCCCGTTTCTTGTCTACAATGTCACCTGAAAGTGAGAACAGGAGTTCGCATGGTACTGTTGTAACCGGCGTCGCAAGATATTTACGTGCTGGGTGCGCTAAAGATTCATATGCTCCTTCATGCTTCAACCACCATTCCAGAGGACGTGCGACCATGCTGATGGGTTCTGCTCGATAATGATCCAAAGCAGAACGGACCAAGCAATGTTCATTTTCATCATCTGAGTCAGATGCCACCAGTAGAAATTTGATTTTTTTTAAATTTTTTTTTTTGGTGGTTCGGGTTCTGTAGTTTCCACGTTGGAGTGTTGCTCTTTTAAGACTTCTGAAAACATGCTCCACGCCTCATCCCTCTCAGATTTTGGACGACACTTCAGATTCTTAAACCTTAGGTCGAGTGCTGTAGCCATTTTTAGAAATCTCATGTTGATACCTTCTTTGTGTTTTGTCAAATCTGCAGTGACAGTGTTTGTAAATCAAACAACATGTGCTAGGTCATCATCCGAGACTGCAATAACATGAAATATATGGCAGAATGTGGGTAAAACAGAGCAGGGGACATATAATTCTCCCCCAAGGAGTTCAGTCACAAATTTAATTAACACACTATTTTGTTAACAGGTTTCAGAGTAGCAGCCATGTTAGTTCGTATTCGCAAAAAGAAAAGGAGGACTTGTGGCACCTTAGAGACTAACCAATTTATTTGAGCATGAAGTGAGCTGTAGCTCACGAAAGCTTATGCTCAAATAAATTGGTTAGTCTCTAAGGTGCCACAAGTCCTCCTTTTCTATTTTGTTAACGAACATCATCAGCATGGAAGCATGTCCTCTGGAATGATGGCTGAAACATGAAGGGGCAGACGAATGTTTTGCATATCTGGCACGTAAATACTTTGCAATGCGGGCTACAAAAGCCCCATGCGAACGCCTGTTCTCACTTTCTGGTGACATTGTACATAAGAGGGCAGCATTATCTCCTGTAAATGTAAACAAACTTGTTTGTCTTAGCAATTGGCTGAACAAGAAGTAGGGCTGAATGGACTTGTAGGCTCTAAAGTTTGACATTGTTTTGTTTCTGAGTGCAGTTATGTACCAAAAAAAAATTGACATTTGTAAGTTACACTTTCACTATAGATATTGCACTGCAGTACTTGCATGAGGTGAATTGAAAACGACTATTTCTTTTATCATTTTTACAGTGCAAATATTTGTAATCACAAATAATATAAAGTGAGAATACACTTTGTATTCTGTGTTGTAACAGAAATCAAGATATTTGAAAATGTAGAAAAATATCCACAAATATTTAATACATTTCAGTTGGTGTTCAGTTGTTTACCAGCGCGATTAATTGCGATTAGGTTTTTTAACCACAGTTAATTTTTTTGAGTTAATCGCGTGAGTTAACGGCGATTAATCGACAGCCCTAATTTATATTACTGTAGCAACTAAAGGCCCCGGCTGCGATCTGAAGTCTTCCCATGGCTCAATTTCCCTGCAGGGCTGAGCCTAAGTGAAAGCAGGGAGACAACTCAGTCCATTAGCTCCGGCTTCTCCACCCGGCCTGGCTGTGATTAATCATTCATCCAGCTCTGGGAACCCTGGCATTGTTTATAGGGAATAATTACACCTCTCTCTCTTTTCCATTTCACTGCAGTGCTGCAGCCCAACGTTCCTGGCTCCTTCTCCCCCGCCTCCCACCCCACCCACCCCGCAACCCTTGATGCCAAAAAAATAAAAAGAAATCACTCCTGAGCTAGTGGCAGGCAAACTTTTGACAAGCTGATCAATGAGGCCTGCAGGGGAAGAGAGCACTGCTTAAGTAATTAGAGCAGAAAAAAGGGGCCGGGAGAGGAGCCCTGGCTAATGGAGTACCAGGCCTGGCGGGTTGTAGCGGGCAGGTCTCGGCCAGCATCTGATGCTGGGGAAAAGAGAGAGTGGGAAAAATCCCCTGTGGAGAGGAGACTCTGAACTCTCAGGCTTACCCTGGTTCTTTCAAGCTGTGAGTTCAGAGCTGCCTCCATGCATAATTCAGAGGCCTGCTAAAGTGGGCCCTCTCCTTTGTGTTCGTTCTTTTGGGTGGCACCCGCCCTTTCGGTTCCGCTTTGGCACCCACACTCCTTGTTTCTACCTGCCTGCCAACCCAATGGGCGGCTGGGTTCTCCCCTCTGCTGGGGTCACCAGGCACCCTTGTGCCACCCCACAGAGGCCCTAAAACTAGCACACCCGGCCAGGAGAAGATGGTTGCCTCTTCACAGCAGATGCGGTGAGGGCACAGAGCTGAGGTAGCAGCTTCTACGCCACTTCCCTTGTGGCTGGGGTGAAGGGGGCGCGGACACAGCTTCCCTGTGCCCCCATGCCCCTGCTTGATCTGTCAGCCCCTTGGGGCCATTGCCAGCTGGTGTAATTTACAGCAGCCCTCGGGTTGTTCTTGTTGATGCTGGGGGAGCCCAGGTCCTGGGCTGCTGGGTGAACGCAGAGTGCCCTCCGCGAGGCAGCGCGGGCATGAGGCCCTGCCTTGATCATCGACAATGCCGACTTTCTAGGCCCCATACCAGCTCAGCCACTCACGGGCTAAGCAGATGGCCCACTTGAGCATAACGACCGGCGGGGAAGGGAATTTGTGAGTTATCTTCTCCTGTTTTAGCCGCAGGTCTTTACACCCCTCCCTCTTCCCAGCTCCACACTGGGTCTGGAGAGGAACACTCCCTTTTGAGAGCTCAGGCCCAATCCTACCTCCCCGAGCCTTGGTCACTGCAAACTGTGAGGCCAGCCCTGGCAGGCAATGCCACCTGGCGACAGTGCAGTATGGCAAGCAGCACCCTGTGGGCACCTGCGAAATCAAGTTGGTGCCATCTCACTGTTGACCTTGCATGGAACGTTGGCTTTTCATCCACATACACACGGCATCAGGCTGAGAAAGGGAGTGGACTTCAGAGGTTGCCCCATTCAAGCGGGCCTCTTTTTGCCTCGAGACCTGTACGGGCATGTGATTTATTGCAGAGACACTGCTGTCAGGAATGCTGGCTGCTTCAGCTGATTAAAGCTGTTACCTGCTGATCTCGGGGACCTGGGCTGGGAGCAGAGATGAGGAAGGAGAGAGTTCTGCATGGATAATTCCAACCAAAGAGCTGTCTTGCTACCAGTCTGCTTTAAAATGCTGATCAGATCCCAGGCCGTAGGGCCTTCTTGGGTGAGAGTTGCGCTGGAGGATCAAACTCCTGGGAGGGTGCAGAAATGGCTCTGTGGCCACGCTGAGGGATGCACCAGGATCATGGCTTATTATTCCACACAGCTGCTGCTGGAGCTTGATATATCCTGAGTAGATCATTCCAGCTATCTGGCCCCATAATGCTGGTTATGAGTTTAGGGCCTCATTCTTCATTTCCTTATGCCCCGGGGAGCCACTGACAGCTGTGCTAAGCGCAGCTGGAATTTACTGGTGTGTGCACAAGGGCAAGGCACCCCTGATGCCCTGGTTTGATTGCTGTGTCGATCCTCGGGGAAAGCACTCCTCGGTGTGAATGAGAGCGGCAGAATTGTTATCACAGCTGCACCTAGTCACTCAAACCAAGATTGTGCCCCATTGTGCTAGGCACTGTACAAACAGCTCCTGCCCCAAAGCGCTTACAGTCGAAACAGCCAAGTAAGGTACAGACTGGGGGGCATGACTCACTCAGTGTCTCACAGCAGCTCAGGAAGTTGTATGGCCTGCATTATACAGGAGACCAGACTGGATGATCACAGTGGTTCCTTCTGCCCTTGGAGTCTATGAATCTATAACTAGCACCCGGCTGCCCTCTGACTCCCAGTTCACCGCTCTAGCCACTGGATCGCACTGCCTCCTCTTTAGGTTGCCCTTGGACTATGTGGTGCTTGGGACAGAGATTGTGTCTTCCTATGCATTTGTGCAGCGTTTGGCTGGGGTCCCTGGGAGCTACCACAATGCAAACAAATAATAATAGTCATGAGAAGAATAAACAGTCCCTAAAAATGATCCCAGGTGGCAGAGAATCAATCCAGCCCCTTTGCGGAGGAGTGAGATTTAATAACACGTCTCAGCCGCTGACTGAAACATCATTAACAAAAATTCATAGTCCTTAAAAATGCAAACAAAATGTGGGACTGAATGTCTGTAATTGCAAAATTCCTAGACTCACTCAGCCAGAGATAAACTGTGTTATTTAGGAACCATTTGAAAGCAGACAAATTGAAAACAATGGCCAGATTCTGCTCTCAGTGACATGAGTCTGAAGCCGCAGTTACTCTACTGGATCCAGTGTTGCTGCTCTGGATATATCCTGGCCAAAGTACAACAGAATCAGGCCTGGTAGATCTTTAAAATGTAAAGCGTGCAGGAAGCCTGGTCTCCACATCCAGATGTTTGCCAGCCCTTCTGTTTGCTCAGGGACATACTGAGCCTGGCTCTGATTTACATCAACAACTCCCCACCCCCGACCCCAATGGACTCCAGTGGCGTTACTCCTGATTCCCACTGGTGTAACTGGGAGCAGAATCAGCCTCACGGAGCCCTTTATCTGAGTGCTTCATAAGCCAGAATTTCAGAGCGTTTCCCCCAGTTTTAGCCTTCACAGGCTGGTTAAAACTGTTAAACATCTGAAGTGCTTGTAAAAAAAACCCACTGCTGTTTGTTCAGTGCAGGGTGGGATGTACATAACTAGTCAATAAGCATTATTATGCTGGAGTTCTCCGCTGAGTCTGAGCGTCCCATTCTGTGCTGGGAAGCACTGCACAAGACGGGGAGAAAATGCATCTTCATTCCTCCCTTGCATCTCTTGGATCTCAGGCTGCTCTGGGCTGAAACAGCCCTCAGCTTACATCAGAGCACCCTCCCCAGCGGCTGAGCTGTCGGACAGCCTAGAATCCCTGTAGGCTTGTGTCTGGCACACCTTTTATCCTGGGGCTTGAGCTTACAGTGGCCCTACGTTGGGGCCTGTGCAAGAGGAATTCTGCCCCAGGCCAACTGTCGTGTTTTAACAACCCCTGCACGGTGCCGGAGTGGAGAACGAGATCTAGCCTCACCTGTTTTACTTCCTCAATTCCAGTGCTGGGACTCATCCCCCTCTGGGAGATCCTCGGAGTTCCCTGCCCTCTCCAGCACCCGGGCACCCCTGGGTAAGCCAAGATGAACTCTTAATTAAGCAGAAGAAATCTAAAAGCACAGGGGAGGCCAAACAACTTTTAATGGTGCATACAGAGCCCAAATCCTGCAGCCACTCACCCATGTATGGAACACCCTCTGTGTGTGTGGGGTGCACTTGCAGGATTGGGGCCGTACTGTTGACTTCTGCTTACTAAGCAAATCGCCATTGAAAGAGCTTGTTCCCATGGGCCAGCGGCTTTTGCACATGGGACGGTGGAAACGATGCACGATTGAAACAGGAGCTTTGGCATCCACCAGAATGCATTTTGGAAAATGACTGCATGGGTTTAAAAACCAAAGCAAGTGAGTGGCCAAGGGAAATTTCGCACGGCACCCGTCTTTGTGACAGGCACAGAAATGGCCCCAACGTTTTAGTCGAAAGCTTTGCCCAGCATTGGTGAGTGAGTGAGCCCGATTCTCCATGGGTGTTATGGCGACAAACTGGACTAGCATCAGGCCCATTTGCCTTGTCTGGCTGAGCGGTGGGATGATGATGTCGTTGTGGGAGGGATGTGAATGGGAGAGGGTGAGAAAGGAAAGGCAAGAGGTGGGTTTAGAGTATGCATTGTAAACCCAGGTCTGTGGGATCCAGGCATATGGCCTTGGTGGTTCGAAGCTCACGCTTGAGCCTCCACGCTGTGCTGTAAACCTAGGTTGCTATTGCTGGACCGGGGTCTCTCAGCCGTGCTGCTGGGTCCATACTGCACTACGCAGCCCTTCTGACTCAGGTCAGCGGCTTGAGCTGCATCCATATGGCAAAATGCCAGGGGTGGGGCCTGAGTCACAGACTGAGGCTCTGACCCACCCAGCAGGGTCCTGAGCGCTTACTGACTTGAGTCTGAGGGTATGTGACTACACTGCATTTTAAAAACCCACAGCAGCGAGTCTCAGAGCCTGCGTCTACAGTCGCGGACTAAAAACTGCAGTGTAATCATGCTTCGGCTTGGAGCTTGAATGTCTACACAGCTGTTTTCAGTGCCATAGCACGAACCCTGCGAGCCTGAGACTATTCTAGAGTCAGGCTCTGAGACTGGCTGCTGCGGGGCTGGAAACGCAGTGTAGACGGAACCTCTGGGTTCCAGAACAAGCAAAGTAAAGACTCCCCCGACAAATCCGTCCTGTGGTAGACACAAGACCTGTTCGTGGGAGCAAGAGGACATTTCACTGCGGACCTCAGTGTCTTCAACAAAACTGCGGGCCCCTTCCTTTAACACTAAATTTAAGAGGTGGCTTGGGGTGTAGCATCAGGGCAAGCACTGGTGAAAGACTATGAGCCCTGTATCAAGTATCCATTCTTATTGTAATGCAGGGAGGTAGCTGGGTAGCACCACGTTGTTGTTTTACATTCTGACGCTGTATTTAAAAGGAAAAGCTTTTGTCCTTGACTCGACCCTCCTTTTCAGGTCTTCTGATGAGCACCCTTTCGGCTCCTTCTAGGAAGCAGGGCTGAGGCAGAGCCTGGTTAATTAAAATCCAGAAGGCACCAATGCTTGATGTGACAGGCACGGTCGCCGCTGGAACTCGGCCGGCGTATCAACGCATTACTAGGCTGAGTCTCATTTGCAATCAGAGTGTGTCAGTGCTCACTGCTACCCGGTGAAACCTCTGCGCCTCAGTCTCCTCAGCATGCCGTCCGTGTCCTGTGGAGATGTGATGGCAGGCTTCTCCAGTGACCGAGAGACCGAGCAAGCATCCTGTTAGTGGCCAAAGGGCATGGAGGGGGAGGGAGAGGATGGATTGAGGAACCTGCAGGAGAAGAGAAGAGACTGAATAGAAGCTCTGGTGAGAGAGATGTGCATGACTGGCTGAAGCATTGGAAGAGTGTGCATCTCCTCCCCCTCTAATGGTGGGTCCACTGGAGGATAATAGACTACTACTGCTACCAGCTAACGGAGTTGTTCCTTTAGCTCACGTGGTAGAGATCTGTACTGTACTCTTGAGGGTCTTGGGTTCAAATAGCTGAATCATTATAAATACCCAGCGATCCTAGTCTTCAAGGAATGCTGCGAGCATCAATGAATCAACACTTGTGGGGGAAAGTCCTCTTCTCCCCCCCCGCCCAGTGTTTGCAGATGGCGTTAGGGAAGCTCAGAGAGGTTAAGAGGTTAAGGGACACAGCCAAGGTTGCAGAGGGAGTTAGAACCCAGCAGGGCCTGTGCTCATTCTGCACTGAACAAGCAAGGCCTTGTTGCAATGGATAGCTCTGACTGAGGCCCTACCTCCTGCGGACATGTCTCCCTGATTCATTTGGGATCTCTGGTAAGCTCCATGAGGAACTGACTCCATCATCATCATCAGGTGTATTACGGTAGTGCCCGGGGGCCCCAGTTCCTCCCATTGTCCTTCCCCCAGAGCCAATCTCCAATTTCCTGGGGCCCGTCCTCGTTATTGTCCCAAGCACACCTGTCAGCTGCCCTGCCCTGTAGACCTCCATTTGCAAAGCACTCCCCCACCCCACCCCAGTCCCAGTGAGGTTTCACTTTTAGCACAGGCCAGGAAGTTATTTTGCATTGGCCAGTGCTGGATCTGAGTGCGGAGGCACATGGATCCTGCACCATTTTCATCTCACCTGACTACAGGGGGAAAGGTGCATCCCCGAGGGCAAATGAGAGCCGTGCTCTGCTTATCCCAAGTCCCGGGAGAGCCCCTTAAATCAAAGCAGAGAGGGACACAACTCTGAGCGCTCCATTGCTCTGCACCGCAGGGGTAGCTCCACAAGGCTCCCTGACCTCCCCAATTCCAGGCACTGGGCTCCATGTTAAACCTGGGATGGGTTTTCTGAAGCAGATCACTTCTTTGGCTGGTCCAAAGTCCTGGCCCAGAGTACAGAGTGGATGTGCCCTACCCACTGCTCAGCCTGATGTCCCATGAGAATGGTTCCATACCAAGAGTATTTAGCAAAGAGTAATGCAAGGCATAGAAGAATACAGAGAGGGAAGGGTGAAAACTACCACCGAGTGGGTTGTTCCTGGCTGACTAGGAGCAGGGAGCTAATAACATCTCAGGGGAATTTCCTTGGCTGCAAATAAATCACTCGGGAAGCATCAATTACCCTTTTCCGCTCAGATGCGGCTCTGCACCCACCACCACATAAGAGTCCCTAGAAGGGAAATTCTGCCACTGTCTCGCCATCCTCCCAGCGCCTTGTGCTACTTGGTTTTTCAGAGCATGGTGTTTTGATGCTATCAGCCGTGTGACAGCTCAGATTTTATACCGCCTATAAATATATGTGTTCTCTCCTCTGCTAACTGGAAGTCTTGACTGGTTCATCTCTGCTTGAATTACAATAAATCAGATGAGCACAAAACCCTCCCTGAATATTGAAATCCGGCCGGCCTTGCTGGAGCCTTGCATCCTTCGTCCACCCTGCTTTCAACCCCATGACACAGCTGCCGGAGGAATCTAGGGATGGTGCCGGGGTGGCACAGAGCTTTGGGGAGCGTGGGAGCAGAGCCAGCCCTTGCCGATCCACGAAGCTGGCGGCCGGTGGCCTCCTCTAATGTGTGAAACCTAGAGAAATCAAGGAGAATTTCAGCTTGCAAACCAAGTTCTAGGGCTCGAGGCACTAAAAACCACAGGTTATTCAGAGCCTCTCGCAGTCTCCCAGGGCTGGCCAAGCAAAACCCAAGCTGTAGGATCCTGGAATTTTGGAAAGGCCCCCAGATCAAATCCCAGTGGTAGGAAGCCATGCTGCCTGGGATACCACGGATGGCACTAGGGTCTTAGCAAGCTCCTTACCAGCCAGTTGCCCATGACTGAGCTGGCTTCTCTGCTGAGTGGCCGGTGTGGTCTCTGGCCACAAGGAGGGGGCGGCTCAGTAGCCTTAGAGCAGCATGGTCTAATGGACTAAGCAAGGGGCTAATCCCAGGTCTCCCACTGGTGGTGTTGGTCAAGTCACACAAGCCAAAATGTTCACATTTGAATGCCAGAAATTAAGCACCTGAGTGCAAAGGTGCCGATCCCTTGCAGCTTCGAATACTGGGTCCCACATGAGACCATTTCCAGCTCTGATCCGGGGAAAGGGGTGTGTCTCCCCCCTTGGCCAAGCCTCAGATTCAACATGAATTTTGGCCAAGTCCCTGACTTTCCCTTGGTGCTGTGGGGAAACCTCATGAAGCCAACGGTTTCAATGTCAAATTGTAGTTGACCCAGCCTTGCTCCAGAACAGATGCATGTCCCCAGCTGCTTTGTCAGAGCCTGTCACTGCTCATCTCCTCGAACACCTATGCCTGGCTCGCTGCCTCTAAGCACCCTGGTTTACCCATCTCCTCTGGGCCCTTCGCATTCTCCTACACCTCTTTCAAGGACCACGGCATATCCATCTTTCGGGGTCCTGCCCAACTCCCATCCAGCCTCCCTTGTACACCAGCCACCTCCCTTATCAATCTGTGGTGCTTATATGGCCACCACTTACCATGGCCTCTGGGCACCTGTGAGGTAGGGCAATGCCCTCCCATTTCACATATGGGGACCTGAGGCTCAGAGCAACTAAGTGAGTTGCCCAAGGTTATACGGGGTATCTGTGGTGGAGCAAGGAATTGAACCCAGCCTATCCATCAGAGGAGTGAAGTTCTGGAACGGCCTTCCAAGGGGAGCAGTGGGGGCAAAAGATATATCTGGCTTCAAGACTAAGTTTGATAAGTTTATGGAGGGGATGGTATGATGGGATAGCCTAATTTTGGCAATTAATTGATCTTTGACTATTAGCTTTAAATATGCCCAATGGCCTGTGATGGGATGTTAGATGGGGTGGGGTCTGAGTTACTACAGAGAATTCTTTCCTGGGTGTCTGGCTGGTGAGTCTTGCCCACATGTTCAGGGTTTAGCTGATCGCCATATTTGGGGTTGGGAAGGAATTTTTCTCCAGGGCAGATTGGCAGAGGCTGCGGGGGTTTTTCGCCTTCCTCTGCAGCGTGGGGCACGGGTCACTTGCTGGAGGATTCTTTGCGCCTCGAAGTCTTTAAACCACGATTTGAGGACTTCAATAGCTCAGACATAGGTCAGGGGTTTGTTACAGGAGTGGGTGGGTGAGATTCTTTGGCCTGCATCGTGCAGGAGGTCGGACTAGATGATCATAATGGTCCCTTCTGAGCTTAGAGTCTATGATTCTACGATTCTAACCACTGGGTCATCCTTTCTCCTCTAAAGCCCAGCGGTGTCCTGTGTCCTCCCCACCTCCTCTGGGCCCTGTGCTTGACCTGCCTCTGGTAGGTTCTGGGCGCAGAGCGTGGAAAGCTGCAGTAGCAGCGGGAGCAGCAGGCAGTGTATGTGCTGGGTTAGAGCCGCTGCTGCCGGGGGTAGTTAAGGGCTGTGTGTAAAGTGCTTTAGGATATGTCGATTCATGTAACAGGCTGCAAACGCAAGTGGCTGATTGCCTGTGGAGAGGGGTCACTAGCTCCCTCAGACTCCTTGCCCGTGGCAGCTTGCCAGCTGCGTGCTTGGTGAGGTCCTGCAGCAGGGCAGGGGGCAAGATGTGAGGTTGCTTCGGGAACTGCCCAGCGACCTCTTTGCAGCACCCACCCTTGGACCTGCTCGTGCTAGGTCAGCGGGGCCCTTGCGTCAAGGGTGAGCATTGGGGCGGGG
Source organism: Lepidochelys olivacea (assembly GCF_965140295.1). Lineage (NCBI taxonomy): Eukaryota > Metazoa > Chordata > Testudines > Cheloniidae > Lepidochelys > Lepidochelys olivacea. Next base: position 6,291,751 of record NC_140429.1, on the reverse strand, counting down.
GTAGAACGGGCCAGCTCTTCTTCAGAGTAACTGCAAACGGGGGCGTGGAGAGGGGCTCCAGGCCTGACAGCCAGCCCCGTGCCTTCCTTCTATAGAGGTGCCAAGGTCAGGTGCGTGGGTAATAAAGTGGGATACAGGGGCCTTATCCTTTAATGCTCCCACAGCTTCTGCATCCAGCATCCCGAGTGGGGCCCAGGAGACTAGCCGAGCTGGGCCGGGTGGTGGCATTTGGACTGGGACCAGGGGTTCAGCGCTGGGGAACAGGAACCGGGCCCCTCTGTGCCCAACTCCTCCGAAGGTTGAGATTTCAGTTCAAAACGAGCACACCCCTGAGAACCTGGCTTCACCGGGAGCTCTCGGCCACCTCTGTGAGGGCGCCAGAACTGGGTTACTATTCCTTTGTTTGGCAGTAGCACGTAGGAGCCTCAGTCACGCAGACCAAGACCCCATTGTGTTAGGTGCTGTACACAGAGATGGTCCCTGCCCCAAGGAGATTACAGGATGTGGGAAACCAGTCCCCTTCTGGCTATGGGTCTAACCCAGAGCCACAGGGGCAGATTCAGATCTATGCCCCTTTCCTTCAGAAATGTGCATGTGTGTGGGGGTGCTGAGTTAGAGGATGGGGAGTCCCTGGTTCAAGTTGTGAAACTGCTGCTCGAGGTGCAGCTGCTCCAGGCTGGGCAAATGATGTCGCTATTTACCGTGGCTACTTCAACCCTGGCCTGTCTGCCTGAGGTGCTGCGTGCCCCTGGTCTGCTGCCGGGCGCCCTTGGCACCCACCAGGGTCGATGGTGGCAAGGAGTGCTCGACACCGCGGGGCTGGGCATCTCCAGGAGCCCATCTGAGCATGTGCTGTAGTCAGAAACCTTCCTGACGAGACCCAAGGTGCCGACAGCGGCCGACTCAGTGGAGAGGCAGGCAGGTGCCCAGAGTGAGATGGTTGCCATCTTGGCTGACGCCCCCACGGCAGAGCTAAAAAGCTGGAGCTGAAGAACCAGGGCTCATGTCCTCCGTAACACGTCCTCGGTGGCGGTTACGCAGGGGATGGATATAGCTTGGGGCCGGGGGTGCCCAGTGCCTCAGAAACTCCCGGCGGAGGGAAGGGAATCACGTCCCCACCTCACTCAGCAGCAGCCTCCTCCTGCAGGGAGGTTTTCCTCATTACAGGCACGTGTGGGAGGCACCCGTCTGCCTCTCTCCAGGGCAGAAATGAAAATAGGCAGAAAATTATTTCTCCTGCATGTAAACAGCGTCTGCAGCCCTGGCAGGAGCCACGCCGCCCTGCAGCTGCTGCTTGTTGGTGGCCTCGCCTCCCGGCAGTTCATGCAACAAGCCACGTGCTGGGAGAGCCCAGGTTCCATTCTGGCTTGTGCACGGTGGCTGCCGAGGCGACGCCATTACGGAGGGGCCGGTCGCCAGCGCCCGGCTGTGCCCTGTGCTCTGAGTGCGCTTCTCATAGTGCTTGGCAGGTTTGGGAGCAAGGCAGCTACAAGGAATTACCCTTCCCCGAGGAAGGCTTCCAAGGGGGAGGGGAGCGAATGGAGTTGGTGGGAGATGGGGACATGGGGTAGAGAGGGTGTGGGAGGAGGACATGGGCATAGAGCGGATGTGGGACGGGGACAAGGAGTGGGAGATAGAGGGACACAGCATAGGTGGTGTGGGAGATGGGAGGACATGGGAGTAGAGGGGGTAGGAAATGGGGATATGGGAGGCAGAGGGGATGGGGGAGCATGGGGTAGAGTGTGTGGGAGATGGAGGGACATGGACAATAGGGGGGTGGGAGATGGAGGGACATGGAGGATAGAGGGAGTGGAAGATGGGGGGACATGGAGGATAAGAGGTGGGAGATGGGGATAGAGGGAGTGGGAGATGATGGAACATGGAGGATAGAGGAGGTGGGAGATGGGGGGACATGGGTATAGTGGAGAGGAGATGTAGACAAGGGGCTATAGATAGTGAGGGACTGGGAAATGGGGAGGGAGGGGATGGGACATGGGGTATAGAGGGTGGGGGATATGGGGATAGAGGTTATGGGAGATTGGGCAGAGGGGATGGGAGATGGAGGAACATGGTGGATAGAGGGGGTGGGAGATGGGTGGGGACAGGAAATGGGAAATGTGAGGACATGAGGGAGAGTAGATGGAAAATGGACACATAGGTACACAGGGGATGACATGGGAACAGGGAGGATGGGAGGCGGGGGGACATGGAGTGTAGAGAAGAAGAGACATGGGATAGAGGGGGTGGGGGATGGGTGCCAGATGGCCCGGGAAGTAGGTAATAGCCAGTATGGAGCACAGAGGTGATGGGAGCGTGGGGAACACAAGTTACAGGTATCTTATTGGCTTCCCTGTCTTGGACCCTTTGTCCAGCTTCTTCTGCACACTGTTTGGGGGAAGTGGCCTGAAAGAATAATAATGATACATCACAGGGAATGAGTGGAAGCCAGCAGCCAAATTCTATCTAATCTAGTCTATCCATCAGCCCGTACCGGAGCTTCACCCAGGGTTCCTATGTGCCTTTCTGTCCCAGATCTCGCAGATTAGGATGACTGTAAGAGGCAAGCTTGAAACCTCACTGTAGAGAATGATGGGTAATGTTATGCAAATTGCCATATGGCCAAAGGAGCGGAATTCATAGCTGCCACCTTCTGGTATTGCTAACTCAGCCTTAATGCTTATGGCAGCACTCAGGTTGCTTAGCTTTACCCATGGTGCTTTTCCCTGTGATTTTGCGTATGAAAGGAACCACAGATATTCCTTGTGCATGCATAGAGGTCACCCTTAGCTAATTAGATCACAGCATCTATTGGCTTATAAATCTGCTGTAATGTGAACCGCAGGTCTGTCTTCACCACAAAGACATTAGGAAATAGGCTTAATAGGTTATTCCTCTTGGTATTTTCCAAAGTGGCTCAGGGGCAGCACTAAGCCGAGGAGGTGGAGGAGAGTGTGAGAACAAAAAGGTAATTGAGAACACAGAAGTAATTATTTTTAAACAATTGCATTAGCCTTTCTGTACAGACCTACAAGAATGTAAACAAGATACCCTTTAAACACATGCTTCTCTGCCATCTATCATTGGATCCAGACTTTATTATACTCCACTCTATATGTTATAAATTACATTTTAATGGTACATCATGCTCTGCTAATGCAAACCACAGTCTCCCAATGTCGTTAAAAACAATAATAGATTTGTAGAAAGCAAAGGGGGAAATGCATATTTATGAGCCCGTCCGGTTTTGAAAAAGGCAATTGTTATCCGGAATCTTTGGATTTATGAATTACTTCCTGTTAAAAAGCTTTAGCGTCTTGTCACGCTTGAAATGTCAAGTCATTAAAATGGAGGAAGACGGACAAAGAGAAAATATCTATAATGGACCCCCTTTGGTGGGAATGTTAGCTTCAGCCTCTGCATAATGCACCAGAAATGAGCATCCCGGAAAGTCATGTCAGGCTCTTACGCTCCAAGAACCTCACTCCTGAGCTGCATTTCTTTGTACAGATACCAACATGGTGAGAACTCAACAGGTTGGTACATTCTGTCCTCCAGAGCAAGCAGATGCATTCTGAGCTCTCATCCATTGCGCTGTGCCAGGAGGGAGCATTTGCCACTAGGCAATTCTGGGTGAATCGGATCCGTTTTGCGGGTTTTATAAGCATGCGCATTTAGTTTCCCACGTGGCGGTTCTGAGGGCCGAATTTGCCCGTGGCGTAATTCTAAGAAGTGAGTGAGTGAATTTGGCCTCGAGAGTCCATTCCACCTGGAGACATCTGGGCTGTAGCGGTGATGAGGAGCCTTCCCGGTCTGTTAGAATGGAAGTTCTCTGGGGCAGGCACTGTCTCTTGTGCACGGCATGTGATCTCAAGCGGCCACACAAATCAGTAGCAGTCGTGCCAGCTTTGGGGGTGGGAGCCGCAGCTGGAGAATGTCCTGCTAGCAGTGCCCACCTCTAATACTGAGGGGCTCCTGCTCGAGAGCTTCTTCTGATCTCAAGTACAGCATGTAGGGAGCCAAAGGGGAAGTCCCCTTGGAGGGTCTTTTCTGGCCCCCTTCGCCCCCGGGTGTACCTTAGAACTTTGTCTCACCTTCGCAATCCATCAGCAGCCCTTGCCGGAGTCCCCCAGCCTTGCTGCTCTCTCTCTTTAATGGGAAATGATATTGTTTTGCCTCTGATGTGTGCTTCCTGCCTATCCCCGTGATTAGAGCATGAGTGATTGCGGTCATTAGGCAACAGATCCTGCCACCCCCTGGTGGCAACCGTCACATGCTGCTGCTACAGCTGAGTCCAAGCTGTCCACCTCCCTTCTAAACCTGAAGACTTGACAGCCGATGTGGGCTTTGGCACATTGACTTACCCTAGCACCTTCGCTTTTCCTTCCTGGCTTCCCCCATGAGCTTCCCCCCTTCTCTTTTCCTTGTTCTCCTAATGGGGAAAAACGATCACTCTATTTGTTGTGTCTAAAATTACTGTCTCTGTACAGTAACTGCGCTTTGATCAGAAGCTGTTCCCCCCCGCCCCCTTCGTCTCTGTTTGTTTCCAGACACTCTCCCATTGATCCCAGGCCCATCAAACAGGTTGAAGGAGTGACATTTCCAATGCAGGCTTCGCATGTGAGCTGATGGGGGAAAGCTGCCTATGTGATGGCTATGAGCCATGCTGCTGACACCGGCTGAACTCGGGCTGATAGCAAAACCCAAACGAGCCCTCGGAGCTGCATTACCCACAGATCGGGACAGGGGATGAGAACCTGATATTGCGATAAAGTACGCAGGCAGCTCTGTGGGTGCAGAAAACGCCAGGCCGTGTGGAAAGGCAGTTGTCAGTGCAAGAAAATCAAGAAGCAAAATGTAGTTTGGGGTAGGTATTTTTCAGGGATGTGCGTGTAGGTGAGAGAAAAAGAGATGTGCATTCCCCATACTGGTCTTGAATTAGTTGTGGTTCTGAATGAGTTCGGTGGAGCTGGAGAGCCCAATTAGGACACCTGGTTGCACCCGGAGGCCAGGCCCAATGAAAGTCCCAGCTGTGGGAGGAGCTGGCTGGGGATAAAAAGAGAGCAGGCCCAGTGTGGCTGAGGGGAAGAGCTTTGCAGTCCCTCTTTGGGCAGTAGTGAGACCCATGGGGTTGAAGAGGCGGTCTGGCGGTAATAGGACATGGGATTCTCTCCTGAGGAGAGAGCTCTGGGGTGAACGGTCAGGAGTGATATGAAGCAACCAGGGTGGAGTAAGCAGCACTGGGGCAGGACCAGGATTTCCAGGGAGAGGGACCTCGGAGGTGTTCAGCTGAAGAACAGAGGAGGAGAGAGCTGAGAGGGATGAAAGGTTGAGCCTGAGGAAGACAAGACATCGGTGTAATTTGTATCTTCAGCTGGAGTTGGAGGACTCCAGGGGGGATCCTGTGGGCCCCAGCCCCGAATCTAGAGAGCTGTGGAGCTGGAGAGGGATGCAGGTGCACAGAGGGCCCAGGAAGGGGCTGTGGGAAGAAGCCTGCGGGGGTGGGTCTGAATAGCCAGACGTTGCTCACTCCAGGGTCCCTGGGCTGGAACCCAAAGGAGGGAGGGCCAGGTTCCCTTACCAGCCACCAGGGAAGGTGGTGTGAAGCCCCCAATATAAGGACATTGGGAAGCCCTGAAATGAGGGTGTCAGGACCATGCGGGGTGAAGACCTGATGTACAAGCTTTGGACTAATTTGGGTTGGACTCTGTGTTACCCCAGAGAGGGGGCGACTACAAAGGACCTGGCTGGAGGGCTGAGTCGTGAGAAGATGCAAACCACGGCTGGAGCGGAGTGACTGTGGGCAGGGGTTGTTAGGTGAGGAGAGCATGTGACGAGGCGCAGGCCAGCTGGTGACTTGACTTTTCTACCAGGTGGTGCTGATGTACCCTCGGAGTGAGACTCTCCATTTGCCACAGGGTCTCTGTGGGAGGGCTGGGAATATGGGGGGAGAGAAGGGGAGCTGGGGAGGAGTTATTACTGCAGTGCGTCAGGGCTGGGAAATGAGCCCAGGTCTCCTGACTCCTACTCCCGTGCCTGTCTCATCCTCCTTCCTCTGGGCTCTCGTTAGAGCTTGGCATAGGAACGTCCGCCAGGCCAGTGCCACCCATGTTCCCCTGAGCTGGCTTTGCCCGTCCATAGCTCCTGGGGTCAGAGCACAGTGTGAGGCCTTCTGCAAGGCAGCCCTACCGTCGCCATGTGCATCTCCAGCTGCTTGTAGATGGGGTGGGCCCCACGCTACAACAAGGGTGCTTTTGTTGGAGAAGGGGAGCAAGAGTCAGGACACCTGGGTTCTGGCTCCAGGGCTGCCACTGCCTCTCTGTGTGACTTTGCGGAAGTCACCGAATCCTTCCGGGCCTCAGTTTCCCTGCATGTAGAACGGGCAGGATTTAGGTAGCTGCTCAGCTTGATCTATGCCTGACCCTGTAACCCAGAGAGTTTAGAGACTAGCCATAAAGTTCAAAGAGCCCATCTTGAAAGCACGAGGTACTGCCATGCTCTTGGAGGAAAGGTGCCATGTAAACGCAAGGCGCTGCATGTGGCTCTGGTCTGGTCCACCTGCCCCAGGGGCTAGGAGGAAACCTGGTGAGTTTCTCGAGGAAGAGAGAGACAATCGCTCAGAGGCAGGAAGGCTGCAGATGAAAAGTCCTTGCCGGGCTGCTGCAAGTTAAAATCTCTGATGTGCAAATTGCTGATGAAATATACATGGCAGCGAAAGCTGTGCTGAGTGCTAAATGCAGGGCCACTCTGCCTATGTCATGTAATAACCAGTTACCTAAAGGATGGGAAAGTATCCCTTCTGCATAATTCAGAGAACGGAGGCGGTGAGGAAAAAAATCCCAAAGAGGTTAATTTAACCCTGCCATGGTGTAACACGGCTGTAATTAGGCTTGGCGCTGCGACTGTGTCAGGCTGCATTAGCAACAGCAGTTAATTGCCAGGCGGCGCGAGCATCTGCATGCTGGGCGCTGCCAGGCTGGGTGCTCCGTGCAGGTGCCAGAGAGCCCAAGGCTGTAATTTGAGGATCTCACGGGGGAAGGGAAGGTTGGAAAGGCATTCCCTAAAATAGGTATCAGCATGGAGGGGATGGGCTGCCTGTCCGTACACAGCCATGGAGAGGAGTCCCGGGGAGGGAGGGAGTTATGGAAGAGACAGTTTAATATCTGCTTGTGCGCTCGCTCTCCTCCCCCAGCCCTATTGTCTTTCTCTGCTTCTGTCTCTTTCTCTCTCTCCTGTCCCTCAGTTGCCTGGATCTACCAAAGGCTCAGTTGCTTGCCCCGTCAAAGATTATTATTATTATTATCTTCATCTACTATCTGCATTCCAGTCAGGATCGGGGCCTTATTGCGCCAGGTGCTGTACAAAATTTACAACCTAGCCTGGGATGGTGGCTGCTGTTATCATTGGTTAGAGCCGTGCACTTGTCCACCACCTGAGCCATGCTCTTGCTCAGAGCCAATGTTTGAGCTGGACAGTGAATGTCCAGCCTGAATTTGAGGAGCTTGTGTGCCGAGGGGGTTACCCAGGAGGAAATAGATATGTAGGGGTGCTCTTCGGTATGACGCGTGAGGAGTTCCTCACAGCTCCATTAGTGATGTGGGAACCGCAAAAGGGTTTATTTAGCACTCAGAAGCTCAGAGGTTGATCAGATCCTCCCCTAGACACCTGGAACCTGCAAAGTCCAGCTGCTTTCTCAGAGCATCTCCAGGCTGCATGGTAGTGAGGGAAAATCCTGGAGGTAGACCAGACTGCTTTATTTGGCCTTCCCAGACCCAGCCATCAGCTGAGGCCCATAGGTTTGGGGAGATGCGGGGACAGGGGAGGATCCAATGGGATCTGGCTCCTGAATGGAGCAACATCTGGGATTCATCAGAGCCTCTTTTCTGGCTAGTGAATCATTTGCAAACAGACTCCAATCCCATTCTAATGCTCTCGGTGTTCATACATATTCCCTGAATGGTTTAGGTGGGCAATTCTCAGACCGTGGGGTTGTCTGCAGGCGGCTCACTACCACCATTCCTGGGGGGGTGACGTTCATTGAATTCAGCACTGTATGAAGGAGCCAGCCCTGAGCTCTCGCTGCCTGTTGGCTCCCACAAAGGCCCGTGCTGATGGTGCAAGTGGTATCCAGGCTTTGTACAGGCGTTTGGCACCAGGGTGCCTTGTGCCGGGGTGTGGCTGGCACCTCAGTCATATGATACCGCTTCTTCTCCTGATTGAGTGGCTGGAACTCTTCCAGAAGAATGGTGGGCAGGGCCATGGTGACTGGTGCGCTTAGTGGGGTGACTCTTTGCACCAATGGACACTTGTGAGAAAAATCTCGATGTTCTGGTGACTTATGAACGTCTTCCCTTATTGCCTCCGCTGAATCCTGGTGGCGCAGGGACGACCCGGCCCCAGGGCTCCTCGCCAACCAAACTTGGCGTGTTTGTCCACGACTCCGCGCCGGGGCCAACTCCAAGCTCTGTAGCGATTGTGTCTCCACTCTTCAGGAGGTGGCTTCTATCAAGGGGAGCTGCTGCCTTGTGCAGTTGCTGAAGCTTTCAGGAGCTTTGTGAAGGACATTGTTTGTGTCACAGTTGACGCTTAGAGGCCTCCGCTAAGAGCAGGGCCCTTTTGTGCTACTATTTATACAGACACAGTAGTGAAGGACAACACTTGCCCAAAGAGATTACAATCTAAGCTTACAAGGGTGGAGGGGAGGGAGAGCCACACAGAGAGGGGAAGTGACATGCCCAGGATAACACAGCAGTTGAATGGCAGAGGCAGGAACAAAACCCAGCTAAACTGACTACAGCTCAAGTACCCTATCCTCTATCTAGGCCACACTGCCTCCAGGGTAACATCCACAGAGTGCCAAGCAGGAATCATCCAGGTGGCTTGCACAAAGAGTTGACGGATGGGGTTTATACCCCCATCCTCTGCATAGGAGGAGAAGATGGGTCATCAGTCTGTTCCGGCTCTTAAAGTTCCTCGGAACCTGGGAAACACAAATGTTCTGGAACTCCTTGGAAGGATTTTGGTTGTGGGCAGGGGAATAAAGAGAAGAAGATGATGATGATAGTTTGATTCTGTCCTCTGGTTTTTCCATGTTAACAGCTTTGTTGCTGTGGGCTTTAAACACTTGGGATGATGAAAAGGGAAGAATAAATAGATCAAGAGAAACAGAGTGGGGCGGGGGGGGAATCCCAGCGTCCGCAGAGATGGGGAAGTTTTCGCTCCACGTTTTCAAGGTGTGGTGGGGGATGAGCAGAGGGGCATGGGAAGCAGAGTAATTTGGCTCAGGTCTAAAGAGCTCCTCTGACTGAGACTTGAAATCCTTGCAGCAGGGCAACCCTGGACTCCTGTTAGAGCAACCACCCCTCTCCGTGTTCTCTGCAGCTGGGCGACGAAGAGATGGGTGGAGCGTGGTTTCTGGGGCAGTGTTGCGAGAGGGTGTCCTCCTGCAGCTGGAGAAGGCTCTAGGAGCTGGGAGATTCAGGTTGATACCTCCAGCAAACCCCAGGAAGCAAGTGACAAGAGAGGCTCGGGGCACAGAAGTTTTTAATTAAAGGCACCACAGCAGAGATGAATCCAAGGCCTCCCTCTCTCTGTGCTGCGAATCTGGCAAGTGAGAGAGGTGGCCACTGGCTATGTTAAAAAGGGGGCCATTAAAGGAACTTTATCTGAGAGGAATTCATGCCTTGCAGATCTGAAAGAGCTTCTTTCATTCTGTTGGAAATCCTGGGGCGCAAGAGCGAAGCCCCAAACATCAATGTGAGCTGTAGCTCACGAAAGCTCATGCTCAAATAAATTGGTTAGTCTCTAAGGTGCCACAAGTCCTCCTTTTCTTTTTGCGAATACAGACTAACACGGCTGTTACTCTGAAACCTATCAATGGAAGAGAGAGTCTGCATGGGGCTGCCGGGAGGTAGCTCCGCTTTGGGAACAAGAGGTTGATTGCTTTGAGGAGCTGGCACTGGTGATAGGCGGGTGAGGACGGTGGAGGATGGAAGGGTGGAACCTTTAACTATGTAACCTGCCGGACTAACTCCATCTGTCCAATGAGGAGAATGAGGCTTTGTCTGTTTAAAGTGTCAGCTCTCTGTTCTGGGGGTATGCAGCACGCTGCACAAAGGGGTCCCAGACCTCAGTCCCTGACTGAGACTCCTAGGCACCTTGGTAATACAGATAATAAAGGGTGTGTCTAGCACCTGTGTGACGCAGCAGGGAGGGGGGAGTGCTGACCTGGGAATGTGGCAGGGGAGTTTCAATGGGAGACCTGAGAGCCTGTCACCTGAGCCAGAAGAGGGAGGGGGAGGAGGAGGTAACACCTCTGCCCAGGGATGTGAACAGAGGCTGCAGGAGGGAGCCTGCTAAGGGCGGGGGGTTGGTTTCAGTTTGGGGCTGGGTGATGGAACGCAGGGAACCCCAGGGCTGGGGTCTAATCTCCCTGCTCCCCCAGAAGGACTTGACTGAGGGGTCCTGGTTGTACCCACAAGCTCTGTTTGAGACTGTGTCCCTGTTGTCCAATAAACCTTCTGTTTTACTGGCTGGCTGAGAGTCTCAGTGAATCCCAGGAAGAGGGGCGCAAGGCCTGGACTCCCCCACACTTCGTGACAACCTGTCACAATGGGGCCCTGAACTCAGCTGGGGCCTCCAGGTGCTGCTGTGTTACCCATAATAGTAATGATAGATCTGCCCTGAGCTGACAGGCAATACGAAGCAAAACCTGCGAGGTGAAGTGCCTTGCCCAAGGTCACAGGGAGAGTCAGTGGCATCGCTGGGAATTAGAACCCAGGAGTTCTGATTGCTCCTTGCTGCAACAACCACCCTCAGCCAGGAATGTGACACAGCCTCCTTTCATGTAACAGAAAGAAACACAGTGGCAACATTTTTGTGGTTAGAAACACTTCTCCACTCCTTGCGGGAGTGCTGGAGAAGAGGTAAAAGCCAAGCACTCGAGAGGGGCCGGGAAAGCGATTTTCTTTTTATGCGTCCCTAGCTTCTGGAAACAAACTGATGGCGGAGATTAGTTTAAAAAAGCCAAGACGTCAGTTACTTTCAGGCTGCGTCTTTCTGGTGCAAGGGAGGAGGGAGTTCTAAAAACGCCCCCCCATACACCCATGAAAGGGGAGGTTAATATTTCAAATGCTGACAGACCCTTAGCTACAGCGGCACTGGCAGGCACCGGAATAGTGGAGAGTCCCCGGCCAAAACGAGCTCACCGAAGGAATAAATGAACTCGGGTTGCATGTGTCAGGCCTGCTCCCATCAAGCAAGCCTGGCTGCTTGTAAACGGGAGGAGGATCAAACCGGTGCCAACTGCTAAGTGACTAATGACAAGTACTTCATATGGGCCAAGGGCTTCCGGGAAGGCTGGGGATTGTATTTCTTCAGCTGGGCTCATTCAGGCTCTTGTCTCTTCTCTCTCTTTTTAAAATTTTATTTCTGTTCCAACGTCTCAAAGTGCCGATGACAAGCGGCACCTGGGGAAGTGCAAAGAAAACCAACGGAGCCTTCCCTCCACCCCCATTTCTCCAGCTGGGCAGCGCTTCAATGTTTTCCTTGGCAGTTTGGAAAGCAGAAGGTGAAATTGCTCCACTTGCATTCACCTCGCTCTGCCTTTTATTTTCCCCTCCCTTCCCTGTTGGCTCTGACTGCACCTGTCAGCGGCACAGCGGACTAGCTTTCATCCTTTGTGGCTGTTATCACTGGGTTTATTTCTCTTCCCTTCTCTCCCGGCTCCCTCTTGCTCAGTTGGGTGTACAGCAGCTCTTGGGAGAAGCCGTGTGAACCCCGGGGCAGGGGCGTGGTTATAACACAGCCCCGCTTACCAGCCTCTTTTGATTTGGAGTTCTCTCTGGCTGGTGAAATGCAGCACCGGGGATGCTATATTTAGGAGGCACATAGGGCATGCTTAAGCGTTACAGGCAATTGAATGTTCATAGCTTTCTTCTCTCCGTGCCGCGCCGGGATGGAGCGTGCTGGACTCCCTGTGGAGATGCTTTCCCCCGTTGGATTGCGTGTGCGCTCGTGCTACCAGAATGTGGGGTCAAAGGCCAACCGTCTTCCATCAACCGTCTTGCTCACAGTGCAAGCCAGGAGGCTGGGAGGTTTTGCACACATGCGTCCAGCTGTGCGCGCGAGAGGGTGCATGTGTGTGCATCCAGGCACCCACGTGCGTGTTCGTGCGTCCATGCACACATGTGTTGCCTTATTTCCCAGCTGCTGCCGAAATGCCCGTGGGACCCAATCCAAAGCCCATCAAAGTTGATCCGAGGTTTGCCATCAGTTTCAACAGGCTTTGCATCAGGCCTGCGGTGGTGAGCCTCTTGCTGCTTCGCTGAGCAAACGTTCCCCCGACACGCAAAATCTAAGCCATTCTCCTGCTAATGCGGGACTTTCTGGGTGCCTGGCGCTGGAGTTCTCTCTACAACATGCTCTGCTCTTCTGATCCAGCGGTTGAAAGCTCTTTATCCGGCTCCTCTGTACTTGGCAGTGTGGCCAACAGCAGTGGTCACAGTCATCTCCTCTCAATAGAGGCCTTTGTTCTGCTGCGAACGGGAAGGTAAATTCTTCTTATCTCCATTAGCATAAAAGTACAAAGAAAGGTGAGGGAGAAAAATTGCTCCTGTTCCCTAATTCCCCTGGTCTCTGAAGCAAGGAACGAATCCAGCTGGTGGAGCGGGGAGGCTGGAGGAGCTGCCAACGTGGTGTTCTTTGTTCAGCAGGCACTTGAATCCTGCAACTCCCATGGCACCTAGGATGAGGATTGGGCCCACAGCTCAGGTCTACTGCCATGTAAAGACCAGGGTTTGTTTATTTTTTTTAAGTTGGATGGGGGAGAGGGAACCATGGCATGTGTCCTCTGCAGCTGTGGGGAGGGCGATCCCGGCAGGGCTTGTCGTCTCTGGCATGGGACTGAAAAGCCCCAGCTGGCCGAGGAATATAGGGGCCTTGCCTGCAGAACGCCGAGCTTGGTGAGAGGGTTGAATAACGGTAGGGGTTCTGCAGGAAGTGGCCTGTCTATACGACTACCCTCTCCTTTCCCACACAGACACCAGAACTGGATTCCTGTTGGATCCCCCCTCCCTGAGCAGCCTCCGCTTCAATAGGGGGAGGGGAATCTAGACCCAAACCCGGATTTCATGATGAGAGTGTCTCTCTCTAATGAGCTGAAGTGAAACCCCCTAAATGCAAACATACCCCACCTGTGGGGCGGGGCTTTGAAACTAGCCCTGATCTGAGTTGTGTGGCTCTGTCCCATCCTAGCTGGAAGTGTGCCCTGCCCAGTGGAGAAGGACCCGTTAGCGTTTGGAGCTGGGGGAGGGGAGGATTCAGGCAAGACAGTCCCCATCTCGGACTGATACTTGGTTGACTCTTTGCAGGCCCCAGATGGACCATTCTCTCCTTCCTGCTGAGTCCTTGGGCTGCCTCCTAGGCAGCTCACCCCTCTCGAGCAATCATCTGTGTCTGGCACTGCTCTCCCCTCCACACCATCCCACCCAGACCCCTTCAGCTGCCCTGGGACCCTTATCCCAATGATCCTGCTTTAATCCTGCCTGTTTGGCCCTGTAGACACTGAGCCTGTAGACACTGCACGGGGACTTAGGCCGAGGGGTGCATTGTGCCCCTGGTGGGGTGCACCCTGAGTGCTCAGACCCACTGGGATCCCTGTACAATTAACCCTGTGGAGTCAGAGGTAGCCAGATGCTCACATCCCATGAGGATTTGATTGGTGTTTAGATGCCCCCCCTGCCCAGGCTGCTGTATGCAACCAACCAAAGATAATTGGGCAGTTTGCAAACTAGGGGCTACCCCTGCACCGCACCGCAAGGCACTTGGCAGCCAGCCCTGCTGCTGTCTGTCTGTCTCGTCTCTCCCCGATACGATGCCACTTCCCTCCGGTGGCACGGCATGGACTCGGCTTACTTTCCGGCTCCTTCGAATGGGCGGTGATGGGAGCGGGATGCGGCGGAGACGGTGCTGAGGGCGTGAAGCCGCAGAGCACATTGTGCAGGGGATCCCAGGGGAACAGAGGCCAGGCGGGAGTGCAGCAGCCTCAGCGGGTCCTAGGACCTGGAGCTACTTCAGGCATCTTGGTCTGAGCTAATTAATTAATTAACCTGCCTCGGCTGCTTAGCTGATGAGTTGTTTTGGGGGCACATGCCGGCTGTCAAAGTGCCTAGGCTGTTTGTAGCAGGATCACCAACAGGAGACAGAGCAAGCAGGGATGCCCAGCAGTGGGAGGTGGCAGGTCCTTATCATGGCTGGGCCAGATGCAGGCCCTCAGAGGGAGCCATGACAGTGGGTTAATTGACTCTCATTGCTGGGGGTTACCAGGCTGCTGCTTTAAAGTTGCATGAACCGCTGAGTTCCTTTGCTAGGCTCCAAAGCCACTGGCAGCTGTGGGAGCTCAGCACCTTACAGGATTGGCCCCTGATGAGAAGCAACTGTGTTTAGTTCACAGCGGCTTTAGCCCCAGGAGCTCGCGGTTTATAATCCGAGCTGTGCCAGACACTTGCTGTGCAGCCTTGGGCAACTTTCTGTGCCTTGGTTTCCCCATCCGCATAATGCAGAGGGATCTTCCCCACCTGGCGGGGGCTGTGACATGCATTAGCTCATGCTTGAAGGGGCAAAATGCTCGATCAGTGCTCAGTATTATTAAAAAGTGGCTTCAAACACACCTGCTTTATTAAACCAGCTTCCCTATAGCTTTGCCTGCCTACTCCCCCTACCCACTCTCAAATCTTTCTGCAATGACCTACTGGCTGATCATGTGCTGGGAAACAGCTGTGAGTGCCAAATAATGCAACCCCCCCCCAAAAAAACAACAACCCATGGATCCAATAGTGCTGCATGTGTGGATTTCATCCTCCATTGCAGGGGACTCTCGACCTGCAGACTCAAGGCAGGACTGATTTTCACATCGTTGGTTTGAAAATAGAACTGCGAGGAATGTCAGTTTAAACCGACATGGATGCTGCCCAACAGAAGACGAGAAAGACAGGCTTGTCGTCAAAGCACAAGGAGTCGGGATGCCTGAGTCCTGTTTCTAACTCGCTAGGTGACTCTGGGAAGTTGCGTCCCCTCTCTGTGCCTCAGTTTCTCCAGCTGTAAAATGGGGATAATGAGACCGACATCCCTCATGATGAGGGGTGTTTTGACTGCTTACGATTTCATGTTGTTGCACATCTCTGCTTGGATGGAAGACACTACAGAAGGGCAGATTGTTATATTTTTTTCTGGGTGAAATTCACCCCTGCACACCAGTCCAGAGCAAAACCTTAGCACCCCTTGCGTCCTATGGAATTTAAGTAGCACATAAGTCTTGAACTGGCCCCTCTGCAGATGGGTGAATATCCCCTGCAATGATGGGGAAAAAAGGGACTGCTGTAGAGTTAACTGCAAACCCTGAGTTAAGGGCTTGTCCCTCCAGTATATTTTATGGTGTGAATTTACACCTGCTATTCTGGAGTAAGAGTATCCACACGGGGCGTTATCCTGGTATAATTATATTGGTACAACTGAGAAAACTTTCCTGTGTAGACAAGCCCATTGCCTCCGGAAGCTCCGACCTGTGAGCTAGGAGCAGTGCGTCTGCGTCGTGAACCTGTTTTTGGCAGAGGCCTGGTGCACATCTTTGCCCTGGCAGGGGGTTGCTGTTGGAGATCTGGTGCCTGGGCCTGAAACCAGGCACTACAAGCAGTAACTCCACGGACCGTGATTGCTCGCAGCAGTTCCCCTTGTTTCTCAGGAGTGAGCTATGAGGCCAGTCCAATCTGTTGTCCAGCTGCAGAGTGTCAGATGCCAATGGCTCTGTAAAACACTCAGCAGGCTCTGGAGGGCAAAGATTGCCAACAAACAACGGGTCTGATCCTGCCCTTACTTTCCAAGGACGCCGGGAGAACTAGAAGATGCTCAGCACCTCACATGGCCAGGCTCTGAGCTGCATTGCACCAGCTCAGAGCAAGGACGGATATGGATCTCTTGCAAGAGCAAGCCAATCTGGGGAGATTTCTAACATGAGCAAGTGGAGACCAGGCTGGGCCCCCTGTATGGAGGAGTCAGTGAAATGGTTGCTGCTTAGGGTGGCCAGGTGCCTGGTTTTCAACCGGAAAGTCCGGTCTAAAAGGGGACCTGACAGTGTCCAGTCAGCTTTACTGACTGGACACCCAAAGTCCGGTTACTGTGGGCGGGGGAGGCAGGGAGGCGCTGGGTCATCACCTGCACCAGCCCCCACTCGGCTGGGGCTGCCTCCTGCCTGCATCGGGCAGCTACAGCTCCCAGTCCCCACAAAGCAGGCGAGTCCCTCCTGACCTGGGTGGAGGAGTGGGAGGGGGAAAGCAGCGAGCGAGGGGGGGAGGGTGCGGGGAGTAGGGAAGAGTAATGGATGTGGGCGGGGGAAGGGGCGGGGCCTCAGGGAAGAGGCGGGGCAGGAGAGGTGCCGACACTCCTGCTGCAGTGTCTGATTTTTAAATATTACCAAGCTGACAACCCTGCTGCCGCTGTTTTGGTGGAGAGCCTTCATGCTGTGTCGCTCACACCGGGGCACCTTGCTGTACTCCTGCCAGCTGCACCGAGGAAAGCATGGCATGCTCTGGGCCAATATGCCAATGTCCCCCATGCTGCTCGCAGGCTTATGGGAAATGTTTGCAGTGCATTGTGGGATGCCTGCTGGGGAACTCGGGGCGGGAGAGGTCAAATGCCCAGCATCGTCTCTTTTCATGCCATAATTCCGCCCCCCATTCCTGAACTGCTCACTCTCCGTGTGGATGAGGAAGAGAGAAATGCAGCTTGAGTATTAAGGGCCCAAACCATTGCAGTCAATGGGAAGCTGCCCAATGACCGCATTGGTCTTTGGATCAGGCCCTGGGCCAGGATTTCTTGAGGCGAGAGGCTGCTTCACCACCTCTGTTAAACTGGCCTTTGAAATGGTGCTGAGGCTGTTCATTTCCCAGCCCTGCTCCCACCTCGGTGGGTCAGGCAGCCATCCAGCAAGTGCGCGCTGAACAGCTACAGTGGCTGCTGTGGGTTGGGGTATTAAATCTAAAGAGCTGATTAAGAGCAATGAAAACTGTGTCAGTTTCTTGTCACCGAAGAGAATGCATCAGGTCTGAGGATTAGAGCTTGACTGACAGCTGGGGATTGCATGGAGACAGCCGATCAATCATTAGAGGAGATGGGAGAGAGGAAAGCTGCTCTTATCAGAGCCTGCCCTTTCTACCAGGAGCAACTCCACAAAATAAATATAGATCAAAGAGACCGAGTCGCTTGGAGCCAAGTGTATAAGTGAAGAGAGGCCAGAAGATTATCCAGGGAAGGCCAAAGCGTAGCCAGAATGCTCACCATTTAATTGGGATGTTTTACAGATGGGGAAACTGAGGCACACAGCGAGGACGTGTATTTGCAAGGTCACATGGCAAGTCAGCAAGAGCTCTAGGCAACAGAGCCCAAGGAGGATGTTTTAAAAAGTGGCTAGTGATTTTTGGTGATTTTTTTTTTTAATTGCACAAAGTTAGAGGCCTCAGAGGGATCTGATGTTGAGAGGCCAGGCGCTCAGTGTTGCCTGAAAACCAGGCCTCTTTAAGGACTCCAGAACTGAGGCACCCAGAAACACTAGTGACTTTTTAAAAAATGTTGGCCCAGATCTCCTGACCCCAGCCTGCTGAGCTAACCACTAGATCACGCTCCTTCCCTGTAACAATCTGCATTCTCTTTGCTATTTATGCTAGTTACTGAAGCTGTTTGGAGTTCGGGGGAAAGCTTTTTGCCACCCACAATCTGCAAAGAATTCCTAATCCCGTGTTTAGAACCCAGAAGAAGGAGAACACAGTGTTGAATATTATAAGAACATGGGTCAGACCAAAGGTCCATCTAGCCCAGTGTCTTGTCTTCTGACAGTGGCCAAGGCCAGGTGCCCCAGAGGAAATGAACAGAACAGGGAATCATCAAGTGATCCATCCCCTGTCACCCATTCCCAGCTTCTGGCAAAGAGAGGCTAGGGACACCATCCCTGCCCATGCTGGCTAATGGCCATTGATGGACCTGTCCTCCATAAATTTATCTAGTTATTTTTTTGAACCCTGTTATAGTCTTGTCCTTCACAACATCCTCTGTCAAGGAGTTCCACAGGTTGACTGTACATTATGTGAAGAAATACTTCCTTTTATTTATAAACCTGCTGCCTATTAGTTTTCATTTGGTGACCCCTAGTTCTTGTGTTATGAGAAGGAGTAAACAACACTTCCACATTTACTTTCTCCACCCCAGTCATGATTTTATAGACCTCTATCATGTCCCCCGTTAGTCGTCTCTTTTCCAAGCTGAAAAGTCCTAGTCTTATTAATCTCTCCTCATACGGAAGCTGTTCTATCCCCCTAATCATTTTGTTGGCCTTTTCTGAACCTTTTCCAATTGCAATATATCTTTTTTGAGATGGGGATGACCACATCTGCACACAGTGTTCAAGATGTGGGCCTCCCATGGATTTATATAGAGGCAACATGATATTTTCTGTCATATTATCGATCCCTTCCTAATGATTCCTAACATTCTGTTTGCTTTTTTGACTGCCGCTGCACACTGAGTGGATGTTTTCAGAGAAATTATATTATATTTATACTATATTAAAATTCAAAATGATCTGGAGAAATGGTCTGAAATAAATACATGAAATTCAATAAGGACAAATGCAAAGTACTCCACTCAGGAAGGAACAATCAGCTGCACCCATACAAAATGGGAAATGACTCCATACGAAGGAGTATTGCGGAAAGGGATCTGGGGGTAAAGATGAGTCAACAGTGTAACACTTGCCAAAAAAGCAAACATCGTTCTGGGATTTACTAGTAGGAGTGTTGTAAGTGAGACACAGAAAGTAATTCTTGCACTGTATTCCATACTGATTAGCCCTCAACTGGAGTATTGTGTCCAGTTCTTGGTGCCATATTTCAGGAAAGATGTGGATGAGTTGGAGAGAGTCCAGAGAAGAGCAACAAAAATGATTGAAGGTCTAGAAAACATGACGTATGAGGGAAGATTAAAAAAACTGGGTTTGTTTAGTTTGGAGCAGAGAAGACTGGGAGAGGACATGATAATAGTTTTCAGGTATGTAAAAGGTTGTTACAAGGAGGAGGGAGAAGAATCGTTCTCGTTAACTTCTGAGGTTGGGACAAGAAGCAATGGGATTAAATTGCAGCAAGGGTGGTTTAAGTCAGACATTAGGAAAAACTTCCTAACTGTCAGGTGGTTAAGCACTGGAATAAATTGCCTAGGGAGGTTGTGGAATTTCCATCACTGGAGATTTTTAAGAGCAGGTTAGACAAACACCTGTCAGGAATGGTCTAGATAATACTTAGTCCTGCCATGAGTGCAGGGGTCTGGACTAGATGACCTCTCGAGGTCCCTTCCAGTCCTATGATTCTATAATTCTGTGGCTTAAACAGACACTGTCAAATAGCTAAACCCCAAAAGGAATAGAAATGACCTTTTACATGGTAATGGAAAAACCTTTAGTTTTAAAAAATAGTTTTCTCTATGTGGCTGGAAAGTGCATTGAAAGTAAATTATTCAGGGCAGGGACTGGCTTTGCCAATGTCCGGAATTGCCAGCCCTCAAAGTGGGGGGAAAAAATCACGAGCCAATCACTGGAAAATCATGAAATCTGTCTTAAAAATCATGAGATCCAAAATAATTGGGTTCTTTAAAAATATGTTTGGGTTTATAACCCTTTCAGGTGCACTCAGGTCACTTACTACTTAGACTGGAAGCTCTTTGGGGCAGAGAGCACCCTTTTGTTCTGTGTGTTGTACAGGGCCGAGCGCAATGGGTCCTGGTCCACAACTGGGGCTGCTACTCGCCATGGCAATAATAATAATAGAGCTAGAAACTTACTCTATTTTTTGAGACTCTCACTTAATCACATGACTCCAGGAGCAGGTGCTTTAAGAAAAAACAGTAACTATTGGAAGACTGGTGTCAGTGAGTGCAACACCTGTATGTGTTTGAATAGCACCTAGCACAATGGGACTCCTGATCCTGGTTGGTATGTCTGGTGCTACTGTTATATACATCATTGATAATAATAATTAATAATGCATAATCAGGCTGATGTATTGGAACCAGAGAGGGGAAACCAAATTAGGAAGTGAAACTGATCAGCATGTCCCAGCAGAGTGAAGTGGGGAAAAAAAAGGAAGCAAACGGTACAAGGAGTGAAAAGCATGTTCAAATATTAACGTTTTGAGGTGAGGCTGGATAAAATATATCCTTGGGGTCTGGATGAAACTCTGGATCTGGATCCAAACTGGAGCTGGAGCGGTGCTCTTCCAATATTTCTGGTGTTTAAAATTTAGCTCCATACAGGGGTCATTTTAAGGCTGGAGCTCTGATCTGAACCTAGAGCTAGATCTGGACTTTGGACACGGGCCCCCTTTCTATGAAAATGCTGATAGCAGGTGTCACTTGTATTTTAATACATAGTTAGACCATAAAAGAAGCAGAGTCCTGTGGCACCTTATAGACTAACGGATGTATTGGAGCATGAGCTTTCGTGGGTGAATCCCCACTTCTTCGGATGCATGGAGTGGAAATTTCCAGAGGCAGGTATAAATATGCAACTACAGATCCAGACTAACACGGCTACCCCTCTGGTAATTAGACCATAGTCTTCAAAATTGGCCACTGGTCTTGGGTGCCTGGCTTGGAACACCTCAGATGTCACCTTAGGGCATCCGAAATCTGTGGCTGGTTTTGAAAATTTGTGGCCATTAACTTTTAGCTTGATGTGATCCAATAACTCTCACCTGCTCCCCACTCCCAGTACAAACGCCCAGTACTCTGGGCCTCTCTCTGTGGCGAGTTAGTGCCCGGCAAGCCAGGATGTGACTCTGTGGTGGGCCAGCTTGCTATTCGCTAGCCTCCTGTGTGGTCTGTGTTGCTCTGGGACTTCTCAGGGCACTGTAGCAGTGCCCACCCAGAATTTTAGTGCCCGGCGCTGGAGAGTCACCACCAGGTTTGTTCTGCACTACATTGCCATGTAGGCAAGCCTGCTACAAACCAGTAACCTTGTGGTCTGTGTTTAAACTGCCCTGTGGATAAAAGATGGGGATCTCAAAGCTCCAGGAACAGTGGGTATAGAATGTGAGGAGGGAAGTACAGTAGGGTGATGGTAAGACCCAGGGAAGGCTGATCCTGTGGTCAGGATGCTAAGCTGGCTGTTGAGAGAGCTGGGTTTGATCCCCTGCTCCTCCACAGACTTTGTGTGGTCTTGGGCAAGTCCCTTAGACTCTCTGTACCTCAGTTCCCCATCTGTACCAGGGGGATTAGCACTGTCCTGCCTTGCTGGGGTGTGGTGAGGATAAACACAGTAAGGACCGTGAGACACTCAGATATTAGGGTAATGGGGCTCATGTTTTGGTAACTATACTCCAAGGGTCTCATGCAAAGCCCGTTAAAATCAATGGAAAGACTCCCACTGCATCCGATCCTCTGAGAGGCCAGTGTTACTGTATTAACAACCCCAGTCCATGAACTCCAACTCGGAGATTCCCAGGAGAGCTGCGCTGGGCAGATAGCTGGGTTAATGACCCAAGTACAGAAACAGCAGCCTTCGGAATGTAAATTAATTGGAAGAATTGCTGGGGCTGGCATATTTTTACCTCTGGTATAAATAAATGTAAAATGATTGTGCATTCTTCAGGGACCATCCAGCTTCCCCTTTTTCCCTTGGCTAATTAATTTAATGGTTTTATGATTACAAAGAGATTGGCTAGGAGATAGAGAGCTCTTTATATAGAGGTATAGATGGGGCTATAGATAGAAACGTGAGACTGAAAACAAAAAAAAGGGGGGGGGACCCTCCTTGAAATATGTACTTTTTGAATCTTTGAAACAAAGGAGACATAAACTACCCTTTGACGAAAGGCTAATGGAGGTTTGGATTGCAATTGATTCATTGCAATTCATGAGATAGATGCTCTGTAATTTACACTGGGCAGAAGAGAGTGTGTGAGAAATGGAAGAGGCTGAAAATACAAAGGAGTCAATTGCATTTTTAAATGCATGTAACTTGCGAAAGATGAAAGGAGGGAGCCCATCAAAGGATGGGAACCTGTTCTGTGCTAAAAACAGTAATAAACTATAAGAATTGGCCTGCTGTTATCTCACAAGGGCATCCCCATCAGGTGAGGTGGGCCTGCCGTATTGGAATCAGGGAGGCCCATTCACAGATTAAGGTGCTACTCTGCCCTGATAATCTATTAACTAATAGGCAGGGAAGAGGCTGCTAGCCCAGTGTGAAGAGGTGACTGGGATTTGTCGTTAATTTTGCTGTTGGACATCATGGCCGAATGCTGGAGGGACACGTTTTTCAGGCAAGTCACAACGAATTGGCAGAAGTTTGCAGTCAAGGGAGAAAACATTCAGAAGGCTATAATGAATGGAAATCCAGCTCTTGTTGGGGAATTGGCTCCTTCTGGCGTACAAGTGTGGGCAGTGGAACGCTCATTATCAGAGCCTTTGGGATTAGATGGAGTGGTAACGGGGGATCTCCAAACGGAAGTCCTAGAAAATACATCTCTGGAGTCTGGAGAGCCTGCATTCACATCCAGTGCCCCAGTAAGTTGCATGGTCTCAGCCTAGCCTCGAGTGGATATTTAGGGATGTTGTAAAGCTGTTGGTCCTTAGAGTGATTGGGAGTGTTTGCTAAGGAGAGGCCCCGGGCTGGGCTAGCAGGTCATGGCTGAGTGCATTGATGTTGCTGTATGAGGGAACGAAATAGCAGGGGGCTGCCGGTGCCTTGGCAGAGCCGGGAGTATGGGGACCCCAGAGCTGGGGGAGTAGAGGGGCTATAGGCCACATTTGAGGTGCCTAGCGAGAGATGAGGCAACTCACACAACCGCTGCGATCTCTGCCTACCCTTGGCTTTACACACGGCCCTCGAGCCCTCTCACTCTCTCATTGGCGAGTAGCAGGTTCCCCACAAATTTCTCAGAGGACATTCGTGATTGATTTTTTGGGTGGTTAAGAAACTGCACTACAAAATGCCAACACATAGGCTGGGTGGTCCAGTGCCTTTGTTCAATAGAAATGAATTACCCCAGAAAGTGAAGCTCCCACTGAGCAAACAACTCTGCATTGCATAACTCCCCGGGAGCCATTTGATCCAGTGCTGATTCACCCCCATAACTTCAGCACTGGTGCAGTCAGGAGCTGGTTGAGGTGGGGGAGCGCAGCCCCATTTCAAAGGCACCCCTACCTCACAGCTGGCTGAATCGATTCCCGGCTACCTGAGGACGTCACCTGGACAATAGACTCGGCCCTGCCAAGACCTCTCAAGAGTTACAAAAGACAGATCACGGTAAAATTCTCCAGCACACAGCGGCCGGGCGGGGATAGCAGAACAGAGGGACGCGCGAGAGCCTTCCGTGGAGAGCACCAGCCCCCCCCGGATTCGCTGGGGGAAAGAGTGACCTCAAAACCCAAGCGGCAGGAGATAGGCTGCGGAGGCCAGATGATAAACTGGGATTTGAAAACCCGGAGCCGGCAGCAGTTGGGCTCCGAGGCCTGTTTTATATGAACCAGGGGATATCCAGCGGTGGGGAGGGATGAAAGGGGGATGGCTAATAGGCATGAGTTTTGGCCCTCCCGTCTTTTGCTCTCTACTCAATGCACACAATAGGGAGGAACCACATGGGGTCCAAATCGCCAGGTTTGCTGTATAGACACAAGAGGGGTGGCCTAGTTACACCCACCCTCACCCTGCTGCTGCTATGGTTGGGCTCTGGCAGCTTCTAACCCATAGCACACAGTGAGCGTCATCGGAGGGTTCACAAACTCTTTAAAGGGATACTTTCCTCTTTCTATGCGCACTCCCCCCCCCCTCCAGTTATACAGGGCAGGACTGTCCTTTTCCTTACACCACTGATTTTACGGGAGCCATGCCAGATTTACCCCAGTAACTACAGCAACTACAGAATCAGGCCCAATGTTTGGGTGTTCAACCCATCCACCACTTCCCCTTGAAGATGTTGGCTTGATGGGAGATGAGGATTTTCACACTTCCTCTGTCACCGTGCCGGGAAGGGAGACAAAGTGCGGCTTCCTAGAAGACAGGTTTCAGAGTAACAGCCGTGTTAGTCTGTATTCGCAAAAAGAAAAGGAGGACTTGTGGCACCTTAGAGACTAACCAATTTATTTGAGCATGAGCTTTCGTGAGCTACAGCTCACTTCATTGGATGCATGCCGTGGAAACTGCAGCAGACTTTATTTATACACAGAGAATATGAAAAAATACCTCCTCCCACCCCACTGTCCTGCTGGTAATAGCTTATCTAAAGTGATCATCAGGTGGGCCATTTCCAGCACAAATCCA
The DNA here is from genome assembly GCF_965140295.1 of Lepidochelys olivacea. Lineage (NCBI taxonomy): Eukaryota > Metazoa > Chordata > Testudines > Cheloniidae > Lepidochelys > Lepidochelys olivacea. The sequence continues at coordinate 6,267,396 of NC_140429.1, read as the reverse complement.
GGTTTTCTCACATCCCCCCCACCCCCATACACACGGGGGATGTGAGAAAACCTGGATTTGTGCTGGAAATGGCCCACCTGATGATCACTTTAGATAAGCTATTACCAGCAGGACAGTGGGGTGGGAGGAGGTATTGGTTCATATTCTCTGTGTGTATATAAAGTCTGCTGCAGTTTCCACGGCATGCATCCGATGAAGTGAGCTGTAGCTCACGAAAGCTCATGCTCAAATAAATTGGTTAGTCTCTAAGGTGCCCCAAGTCCTCCTTTTCTTCCTAGAAGAGACATTGGCAAAGCAGCATGGTGCTAACTATTGAATCCCCCGGCAAGGCACCACACTAGCTCACGCACATCGGGACATCTGTGCAGGCCATGGGCCACTGAGTGCAGTCACTGGAGGCAGGCAGAACCGCAGGGCGGCTCTGCTTCTCGGAGCCCTCAGGAGCTGTCGTTGGCTTTTGCCAAAGCAAAGCCAAGGTTGGTTTGGATGCAGGCCCCGATCTATCCAAACTAGAACTGGGACTTAATGGCACAGGACCCCGGAAAGCTCAGGGCTGGCAGGAGCCAAGGTTTCAGTTTGGCTCATTATGACAGTAGAGGCTGTTTGCAAAATGTGGATCTAGCACTGGGATCAGCAGCTTTTGAATCTCGTCCCTCCCCCCATAATGACTAGGGCTGTTCAGTGGGCTTGGGGGCTCAACAAGGACCAGCTGTGGAGCCTGGATCTGGATCAGACCTTTCCTAAGGCTCAGACCCCATGTCCCAGCCCCCACCGTTCAGGGGTTTCAGATGGATGGTTTTGCTTTTGGCCCGGCCATACTATCTGCTCAGCTGGCTCTGTGATGAGCTGCATCCTTTTGCATCGCAAAGAGCTCCCCTTTCTCTTTCCTGTCCCCTTTTCTTCTGCGGCTTCCCTTTGTCCCTACAACGATGCTGCTTCCCCTGAGTTAATAGAATCCTATCGCAGGCAGGAATCTGCAGCTGTCACTGGAGAAAATGTCCTCTAAGCTGGCTTTCATATCTGCTCTCCCCCTTTTCCATAGCTTCCTCAGTCAGGATGATGGACCGAGGCAGACCCACAGGAGAGAAGTTAATTGCTCTAGCTGGAGGACAATGGAACCTAGGAGCAGACTCATGGGGGAAAGTTTAAAGCACTGGAAAATGAAAGTTTTTGGTTCTGGGCCATGAATCCCAAAGGAAGCACCAGGCTCAAAGCTTTTCATGCCGGTGCTAACCTGCCAGCTTGGCCTTCAGGGTCCCGTTAGTGTCCGGAGTCCCACAAACTCCTAATTAATCACGTTTATGACAGTAGTGCCAAAGGGTCGACTAAGAATGGGCCCGCATTGTGCTAGGTGCTGTGTGGACCCGGAGCAGCAGACAGTCTCTGCCCTGGAGAGCTTGTAATCTAAATAGCTCCAAACTCAGCCACTTCTTCAAGGCAGGTGTCTCAGTGTTTGTCATTGGTCCGTGGGGAAACTGGTCAACTCTCGCCAGATCCCATAGCAGCTGCCAGAAAGCTGGGCAGCCATCTGGGACGGGGTCCCCTCAACACTCGTCTCCTTCAAAGACAAAACCCCTCCTGGGCTGATGCAACGAGCTGGATCCTTGTGGTGGTGCTCTGTCGGTGAAACTCCTGGGGGATCCGGCATGCTGCAACATTTACCCTGTGGTGGGGCAGATCTTCTGAAGGCCTAAAGTCACTTTATTTACAGCTGGGGAGGAGACCCGTTAACTTCCCTGGGGATTGTGCGTGATCAGCCCCTTTTGGGAGCAGGCCCTTGCATATGCAAGCTATGCTCCCATTGACTTACCCACTTGGCCAGAACCTAAGTGACAAGAATCTGTCTATATGGTCCTAGCACCTTGGTATCTGAGTTCCAAATCGTCAGAGGTATCTAGGCACCTAATTCCCATTGATTTCAAGTGGGAGTAGGATTAAAAGCCCTGGGCCAGGTTCAGTTATCCAGAGTAACTCTCTTGCACTCAGTAGAGCTAGTAAAGATTTATGCTTGAGTGACTGAGAACAGAAGCCGGGGCTTTTTCTTTCACCAATCTGTTACTACAGACCTAATTAAACCCCCGTTGTGGTCTTGTCCTGCGGGGGATACATCATAATACATTATAATTACAGTGCTTAACACTTGACTTCTTCACTATTTTCAGCGAGAGTCAACCGGATATTTGTCTAGAGCCGTGGAGCGCTTTGCTCTCCTGGAATTTGTGGGACCAATTCTCATCTCATTGACACTGGTGTAAATTGGGAGTAACTCTGCTGCAGTCCGTGGATCTAGGTGTGTTTGTGGGGGAAGCAAGGGTGAGTGAGCGGAGAATCAGCTCTTCCATTTCTACTCGGGGCAGAATGTTTTGTACCTTTATGCCCATTAACCTGAAATTTTTTTTTAAAAGGAACCATTGAAGCCAGTTCTCGGTTTATTCTCTATTCTATTCTCTATGGGCTCTTGTCCCGTCCTCCTCCCTGTGGTATCTGAGCGCCTTCCAGCAGTGCACAGAGCTAACATCTGCCACAATCCTTTTATCTCAATCAGGTTAACAATGCTGGCAAATGGATAGAATGGAAGCTTTCTCCTCCCTTCCTCAACACTGCTGTGTGAATCAAAGAACCCTCTGGATGTTCTTGCTGTTCAAGCACTGGGTGGGGACTCGGGAGATGTGGGTTTAATTTCTGGCTCTGCTGCTGACTCCCTGTGTGACCTGGGGCAAGTCCTGTAATCTTGCTGTAGCTCATTTACCCATGGCCAAAATGAATACTGCAACAACCCGCCCTTTGTCTGTTTAGATTGGAAGCAAGGGGGCAGGGCCTGTCTCTGACTATGTGTTTATACCGCACCTAGCACAATGAGATCTCCTGGCACCACCATATGCATTATTACTGTGAAGGTTAAGTCCCAGTCCAAAGTCTGGGATGGCGCCACCTGCCGAGATTTAATTACATTCCCAGGTGTGCTGCCCCAGATTCTGGGCCATGTTGCATTTGCCACGTGTAAGAGGGCAGGGCTGAGCCATGAAGATACGTCTTTCATTTTCTCCCCTGTGGCTCTTCAAACCAAGCACAGTTGAAACCTGATAAAATTGCACAGGAGAGGGCTGGCTTCTGAAATGTCCTTCGGTTTAGTGCACAGAAAACAGATGATTGCTACTGCTCCGTCCTTATTTATCGAGTCCCTTTTCAAGAAGCACTTCACCTCTGGTGCTTGCAAGCGGGCCTGGCTGTTCGGGGATTTGCCTGGTGCAGGGTAGAATCATAGAATCCTAGAATATCAGGGTTGGAAGGGACCCCAGAAGGTCATCTAGTCTAACCCCCTGCTCGAAGCAGGACCAATTCCCAGTTAAATCATCCCAGCCAGGGCTTTGTCAAGCCTGACCTTAAAAACCTCTAAGGAAGGAGATTCTACCACCTCCCTAGGTAACGCATTCCAGTGTTTCACCACCCTCTTAGTGAAAAAGTTTTTCCTAATATCCAATCTAAACCTCCCCCACTGCAACTTGGTATGTTGTCTGCTTCTCTGAATCCCCTCAAGTTGGCTCTGGGAGAAAGGGGGCGATCACCAAACTACTAAAAATAAGGAAAAGATGCTAAGGGAGGAGCTTTCTTGATTGCTTTCCTGAGGTTCCTGTTGCCTAGGAAACTGTTTCCCTTTGGTACCCGAGTGTCCCATACACTTGGTTCCCATGGACTTGCTGGATTTCAGAGAATTGCAGTTCATTTGTCATCCACGTTACGTTGACTGTCCTTTTGCAAAGTGATTTGGGCACTGGCCTTGCAGGTCACAGCGTTAGCGTCTCTCTCAGTGCTCAAGCCAGTGCCTGGGAGAGAGGACCCTGCACAAAGCCAAACAGGAAATAATGGAGCAGAATCAACTCAATCAAAGCTTCAGAATGTGGCAGGTGATTTGCTCACTAGAGAAATGCTCTGAGCCTGATTCCCGGAGTTGTGTACCCCTGAGCAAAGGGAGGAGTCAGTGGAGACATCGTGTCTGGGAGCAGTTCGTGTAAAGAGGAAGGATGGTCTTATCATTAAGGCATTGCCCTAAGCCTCCTGAGTCGTAGGTTCAATTCCTGGCTCCCACATCTATGCCACAATAAAACACCCACAGCTGGGCCATGTCAATGGGCTTGGATTTCAGGGCTCTAAAATTGCAGTGTTGATGTATGGGTTGGAGCCTGGACTCTGGGACCTGAGAGGTGGGAGGGTCCCTCAGCCTGGGAATCTACCCTGCAATTTTGTAGCCTCACAAACCCGAGTCGGCTGACACAGGCCAGCCACGGGTGTTTTATTGCAGTATGGGTGTGCCCCGAGAGACTGGCTGTGGGGCCTTGGGGGTGAATTGCTCTGTCTCAGTTCTCCCTCTGTGCAACTGGTATAATAATCTCGAGATAACACCCGTGTTGCATCTCCGGGTGTAGATGAGTCCACAAAGTCTTGTCTTTGGGGCAAGGACTGTCTCTCTCTATGGGTCTGGGCAGGGTCTCATATGGTGGGGCCCTGATCTCAGTGGGGGGCTCTAAGTAATACCACTTCTAACAATATAGCCCCCTATCCTCCATGCACATGACTCCACAAGGTTGCAGGGCAGGGGAGACTCACTCAGCCCCACAGTGAGTCTGTTCCTTTGTCTCAATTTTGATATGCCTTTTCTCTCACCATTTTTCTCTGTCTCTCCATAGCCCTGTCTTTCCCCCTCCCTTGCAAGCCCATCGGTGTCTGCTCTCTCCCATCAACTTAACCCCCCAACCTCCACTTGGTCATTTTCAAGTTTTATTAAATACTTCCCCTTTGCTTTTCTCTCTCTGGGATTAGCTGTGGAATTGGAGTTTGCAGTGGAAGCAGCACCCCCTGCTGGTAGCGTCTGAAACCGGCTCGGAAACCAACACAGCAAGAGACTTGCAGACAGGGCCATCAGGTCGAGGGATGCAAATGTACAGGCTCATTTTCATTAATGAATATGATCCAGTCCTAATCATCATTCTGCCATACACCCACAGCCCCTGTGGATCGATGGGGAGGGGTTCTTGCTGCTTGCTTGTTACTGGCCTTGTGACATTGAAAGTAGAAGGCTACTCATAGCACTAACTAAAGCAGAGGTGTCAGCCCCTCAGCCTCCATGATGTATTCTTATGGCCTTGTGTGGCAGTCACCCCCATGAGGGGGCATGTTCTGATGTGTGGAATCATGAAATCACAGCCCTCCTTAAACAGGGGGTGTTAAACAAAGCAACTCGACACTGGAGAACAAACAGGCTTCTACGCAGCTCTCAACCCAGCATTGTCTCCCTTGTTTACCAGGGTCCAAACCCTGTCTGGGATGCTGCCCAACATACAGTGATATCTACTGGCTGAATAGCATACTACAAGAACATAAGAATGGCCAGACTGGGACAGACCAAAGGTCCATCTAGCCCAGTATCCTGTCTTCTGACAGTGGCCAATGCCAGGTGCCCCCGAGGGAATGAACAGAACAGGGAATCATCAAGTGATCCATCCCCTGTTGCCCGTTGCCAGCTTCTGGCAAACAGAGGCTAGGGACACCATTCCTGCCCATCCTGGCTGATAGCCATTGATGGACCTATCCTCCTTATCTGGTTCTTTTTTGAACCCTGTTATAGTCTTGGCTTTCACAACATCCTCTGTCAAGGAGTTCCACAGGTTGACTGCACGTTGTGTGAAGAAATACTTCCTTGTGTTTGTTTTAAACCGGCTGCCTGTTCATTTCATTGGTGACCCCTAGTTCTTGTGTGATGAGAAGGAGTGAAGCTATCCTTACAGGAGATGGGGTTGGAAGGGAAATGCAGAGGGAAGACAGGAGCCACAGGGACAAAGATGGGGAAGAGAAACAGAGAAAGGCGGATGAGGAAGGAAGCGAAACACGGGAGAAATGGGATTGGTTTTAAAGGGGAGGCTATAATCCCACAGCCTGGTACGGATTGCATCGTAACAATTAGGCAGGATGATAGCTGAAAGCTTAGTTACTATATGTGGTGATACAGTTGTATCTGTGATCTGTGCGTCTGTCAGTAACATTGACATCGCTGGGAGAGTGCAGGGTCAAGGGAGTCCCGACCGCATGCCCTGGCTCATGGACCAGATTTAATAATGGAATTGGGAGGAGGCTGACAACTCGAACAAGGAATAAATAGTCAAGGCAGGTGCTGTTCCAAACTGACCCACTCCACACCCCTCGCCCAGCCCTGCCAGTGCCCCGCAGTCCTAACATACAGCACCCTTGTTCTATCCCAGAGCCTTGCAGCCCCAGGGTTGTGACACTGGGGACAACTCCATCCCCTCGTGCTCAGTTCCAGAGGGCCTTTGGGCTGCAGAGGGATATGTCTTCGGGTTTGAGATGCAGTCTCCAAACTCCAGGGCCTGATCAGACAAAGTGCTCAGCACCTGCTGCGTTTGCTGCCTCCAGGTGGGGTTACAGGTCCTCAGCACTTCTCAGACCCGGGCCTGGATTTTTTTGGCTGCAATCTGCATGAGGACTTGATTGAACCCAGGTATCCAGGGCTGAGGAAACTAGTCCATGAACCCTACCTCTCAAGAGCCATCTTGGCGGTCCTGGTGCTGCATATCCTGGGAGGCAAAGCTCTTGTAGAGCTTCCAGTGTATCATCTCCTAAAGGTTAGCCGGGTGTGGGACCCAGAACAGCCCCTGAGCAAAAGACAGCCCCAGTGGAGTGGACTAATTCATTACACCCAGGCCCTAATTAATGCAGCAGCCACGCCTGCAAGCAGGCCCTTAGCACAAGGCTTAGGCACAGGGTTTGCAGGGGCCATCCGCCTGGGGAACAGGTAGCCAGAGGTACAGAGAAGTAAAGCGAGACCGGCGGTAGGGTGGGTGTGCCCAATGTGTTCTGAAGCCTGGACTAGCTGGGCATGCCATGAAGGCTTATATCACTATCATGTTTGAGTCCCCCAAGGCAGCGAGCCACAGATTGACTTTGACAAACGTGGCACAGAAATTGCATCCCAGCGAATGTAAATTATTCAGCAGCTTCCAGGGAAAACGCTCCCTGACAAAGCACTGGAAGCGATGTATTCTAACACGCTGTCACATCCCGCCGAGCGCTGCAAAACCCCACCGCCTGGCTCCAACCCCCCCCCCCACCAACATAAGAGGGCACCCACGTGTGGCAGAGCGTGTGCCTGTCACTGCACAGGGGGGTCAGTGTGTGCGTGGGGGGGGAGTGCATGCACTAATGAGTGTGTCCGCATGCAGTGCATACGTGTGCCTGTCAGTCTGTACAGAGGCGTGTCAATGCGTGTGTGCACGCTGGCCACTGCCTGTGTCCGTGCGGGCATATCCGTGGATGTGTGTCTGGCAGTGTACATGGGCGTCTGGGCAGGCCGAACAAAGATCTGAGGAGGAAGCACCGAACTTCGTCGCTGTCTCTTGTTGGGCCGCTAAGGGGGAGGAAGACAGAAAGCCCAATGTCGAGTCTGCTTTCCGTTTTGGCTGGCGTGCATTGACTCGGCGTGTGCAGGGAAAAGGTTACATGCCGCTTCCTTGCCGCCAGGTTCACTCTCCATTTGCTTGGACATTTTGTCCATTTCGCAGCAGGTGGGGTGGGGCTGGGCGGAGGCGGGAAGGGGGCAGGGGCCATAGAAAGGAGGGGAGAAAATCACACAGAATAACAGTTGCCCCGAATAACAGATTGGGGCAGCAGATCGGGAGTGGTGGTGGAGGGGTGCTCAAGGCAGCAGCAGAATTTTTTCTTTTTTGGGTACTGATCTGTTCGTGTGTGTCTTGGGGGAGAGTATCGCATCCCTGCAGGTGTCGCTAACCCTGGGACAGGTCTGTAGACAAGGCATGCAGGCTTAGTGCATGCCCCCACCCAGGATCAGCACCCTGAGATGTGCCCCTACGAGCCTGTCCAGCATATTGTACTTTGCCCTTGTGTGACTCCGCTCTTGAAGAATTGTGCTATCCCGGAGAGCTGGGCCGTTCATTCACTCTTTTCACAAAATCCTGGCTGGGAATATCCCCCATTTTTGCAGAAAACATTTTACATTAAGTTATCTCCCTTAGTTTAGTCTTAAATATCTTCCATTTAGTGCTAGACCCGGAGTTAGGATCAGGGTTAGCCTGTGGGTTAGAGTTAGCCTGGGTGTTAGAATTAGAGTTATAACAGTTAGGATTAGCGTAGAAATTAAAACTAATATTACCCAAGGGGTTAGGATTAAAATTGACCTGGGAGTAAAGAGTAAATTGGGTTAGAATTTGGAACAAAACTGGGAGATATTTGTGTTATTTTTACCAATAGTCTTACAAATTCTGTTTTTAACAGATATATAGGCAGTTATATCTTGGAGAAATGCCTATTGTCTGCTGTGGTGCAAATCTTTTCAGAAGATGAACATCATCATCAGTAACGTTGTGCTCTCTGACTGAATTATCTCCTAGGTGTTGGGCTGGTGCCTACTGGTTATACCCATGTAGGCAAGAATGCCAAGATATTGTAGGATTAGGGTTAGCCAGGAAGCTCATTTTGAAGCAAACAGTGGGCCAGAAGCCACCCTGTTACTCATTTAAACCCACAGAACTCTGCTAAAATCATGGAGTTACCAAAGGGGCAGAGTTCAGGGACATTAATGGAAGTTAATGCTGCGGGTCTTCCAAAGCCATAGAGTGCAAGTCCGGAAGGGCCGACCAGATCACCTCCCCTCCCCTCCATCACAAGCCACCAGGACCACCCAGCTACCCGCACACTAAACCCAGCAACTGAAATGAGACCCATGCATTGCAGCCCTCCGGAGACTACGCGTTTACGTGCCACAGGCAGAGAATAGGAAGGATTGAGGCTCACCAATGTCCGAGGCCCCTTCAGTGGCGGGGAATTGACAAAGTGAGATACACGCGGTGTGTTGGCTGGGAAGGGTGCTGCTGCTGAGCGATGCTAAATGGGACTAATAAGCCATGTCCTATCAGGGGGCCCCTTCACAGCCCTCTCCTAGCCCTGTGCCTGGGAGATCGGAGGGCTCACACATGAGGTCCGAGTGCTTCACAGGCGACCAGGATCAAACAGGAGTAGCTCTAAGGCCGGGAAGGGAAAACAATGAGAAGGGGAAGGTGTTTTGAGCCAATCCCTTACGGAGATGGCATTTAAAGAGATGGAAGGAGCGGAAGTCGGCCAAGCAGCCGGTGTTGTCTGAGCAGGATGTAGTAGAAATGAGAATATGGAAATGAGGCCTTGACTGCTTCTCCTCCCGCCTAACGCCCCATCCCACGGAGATCTTAATAAAACAACCGTCCGTGGCCACTGACCCAGATCCAGCTATTAGCATAAATGCTATCAAGGTGGCAGGCACTGCTTCCAAGGCTCATTAGAGTCCTGGCGGCATCACCGAGGGGTTGGGGTTCTGGCGGGGTTGTGTTTTCTTTCCGTGTCTCTCTGGCAGAGGAAGCAGGTGCATAGCGCTTGTATATATAGCCCTTTTCCCAAGGCACAATGGAGGCATATCCTGGGGTAGCTTCACTAGCAGGGAAAGGAGTCAGACTCTAAGCCAGGAAGCATCCAGAGCCGGGGGGGGAAATTGCTCAACACGCTAAATCATTCTTGAGTGGAGTAATTATGTTTTTGATTTTTCTCCCGTCTAGACCTCGCTGGGAGTTCTCCGGTCCCAGCCCCATATAACGGATCAGCTTCCTAACTGGAAGCCCATTTGTCACTCCTACAAAGTCATTTTTTAATTAGCAGAGAGGTAAAAAGTTCCTATGACGGGTTTGACTGACTTATTAATCTGAATTATTTTTTCGATTGTAATTGTTAATGAATCAGCCTGCATTGGCCTCGTCCCACAGTGGCTCCTGACTGGCAATATTAGTTAACGGCGGGTTGCCATTTGCCATCAGAGCCACTGGACATAACAAGACAGGGCTTTGCACTGCCCTGAGCTACAGCTCTCGACGTCTGGAAGGAAGGGGATCAGCTTGGCTGCTGACACAGGGCAAAGACTCTCGCGCCCGAAGCCAAACTGGGTTAGTGGATGGCAAGGAAATTATTAGAAAGTCCTCATTTAGGTCCACTTTGTGCTCCTTTTACTCCCATTGGAGAGCACCTTAGACTGGGGGAGGCTTGCGGATAAGGTGCTGTCCACCAGGAGGTAGCGGAATCTGGGTGAGGAAGGGTGGAGCAGTGGTTAGAGCATTCGCTTAGGACTTGGCAGATCTGCATTCAATTCCCTGCTCTGACACAGCTTTCTGCTGTGACCTTGAGCAAGTCTCTTAGCCTCTCTGTGCCTCAGTTCCCCACCTGTACAATGGGGTTCATAGCTCTCCCCTGCCTCACAGGGATGAGGCGCTCCTATACCGTGGCCATGGGGGGCCATATAAGTGCCCTAGACGGAATGTGGCCCTGACTGATGGCGTGTGGCTAGGTAGCTGTTTTGCCAATGTAAGCTGGAGATGGGTAAACCAAGTTCAGATGTAGATTTGGATGCGGATCCAAACCACCCCAAAGTTCTGGGCTGGGAGGGGGTAGGGGGTTTGGTCTTCTAATTAGAGACTGGGCATGTGGTTATTGTAAGACAAATGACGATGAATATGGCACCTTTTTACCCACCAGACTTACTCCCTTGAGTATCTGGAGTCACATCCGTCGTGTCTCGTGGCCATTCTCTTCCTGTTAGCCCTGAAGAGCCCGGCCAGCTACAGCAGAGGAGACCAGAGTTTCGTCCTTCTGGGGCCTCGCCTGCCACATTATTAATTCTGTTCCATTTACATGGTGGTGATGCCTGAGCCAGAAAGTTCTTAGCCTGAGTCTTAGGTCCCAAGCTGGCACTTAGGGGAACCATTGTTTATGGGTAAACTTAACAGAATTGCTCTGGAGGCACGGAGAGGAAAAGCCCAGGATGCTGCTTTTAAGATGTCTTTTTAAAGCAGAACTTCCCTTTAACTCCAGATCCCTGTGGCCCTGATCTGGAGTAATGGCTGAGGAACCCATGGCACAGTTCAGGGTGGGGCGTGCCTGGGTGGACTTTGCATCCTTTGCTCCTGGGCTGACTGTGCTGGCCCAATATCCCAGCGCAGTATAAGCTCGCGCCGGTAGAAGGCTGCTCTAAGTTACACTGGCTGCTGACAGCCCAAAGCGGTGGTGGTTGGCTCTCTGCCACCAGTGGATCACCCAGCCTCGGGCTGCGCAGATGCCAGCTGCTGCAGAGACCCTGGCCCTTCACCTTCATAACAAGAAAGGCCTTCCGTGAAATCTTCTGGCTCTCACACGCGCACACAGCGCTCTGTTGCCAAGTCCCTCAAATACCAAGTCATATTTTTATTCCCGGGGTTTTGGCATTAACATTTGTCTGTCAGGTTTCAGAGTAACAGCCGTGTTAGTCTGTATTCGCAAAAAGAAAAGGAGTACTTGTGGCACCTTAGAGACTTACCAATTTATTTGAGCATGAGCTTTCGTGAGCTACAGCTCACTTCATCGGATGCATACTGTGGAAACTGCAGAAGACATTATATACACAGAGACCATGAAACAATACCTCCTCCCACTCCATTCTCCTGCTGGTAATAGCTTATCTAAAGTGATCACTCTCCTTACAATGTCTATGATAATCAAGTTGGGCCATTTCCAGCAAAAATCCAGGTTTTCTCACCCTCCGCCTCCCCCCCCCCCCAAACTCACTCTCCTGCTGGTAATAACCCATCCAAAGCGACCACTCTCCCCACAATGTGCACGATAATCAAGGTGGGCCATTTCCAGCACAAATCCAGGTCTTCTAACCCCCCCCCCCACACACAAACTCACTCTCCTGCTGGTAATAGCTCATCCAAACTGACCACTCTCCTTACAATGTGTATGATAATCAAGGTGGGCCATTTCCAGCATAAATCCAAGTTTAACCAGAACGTCTGGGGGGTGGGGGGGGGTAGGAAAAAACAAGGGGAAATAGGCTACCTTGCATAATGACTTAGCCACTCCCAGTCTGTATTTAAGCCTGAATTAATAGTATCCAATTTGCAAATGAATTCCAATTCAGCAGTTTCTCGCTGGAGTCTGGATTTGAAGTTTATTTGTTGTAAGATAGCGACCTTCATGTCTGTAATTGTGTGACCAGAGAGATTGAAGTGTTCTCCGACTGGTTTATGAATGTTATAATTCTTGACAGCTGATTTGTGTCCGTTTATTCTTTTACGTAGAGACTGTCCAGTTTGACCAATGTACATGGCAGAGGGGCATTGCTGGCCCATGATGGCATATATCACATTGGTGGATGTGCAGGTGAACGAGCCTCTGATAGTGTGGCTGATGTTATTAGGCCCTGTGATGGTGTCCCCTGAATAGATATGTGGGCACAGTTGGCAACGGGCTTTGTGGCAAGGATAGGTTCCTGGGTTAGTGGTTCTGTTGTGTGGTATGTGATTGTTGGTGAGTATTTGCTTCAGGTTGGGGGGCTGTCTTTGGCAACACTCTCACAAATCTTGGGAGACAGGCCAGTCCTTGCCTACAGACAGCCGCCCAACCTGAAGCAAATACTCACCAACAACCACATACCACACAACAGAACCACTAACCCAGGAACCTATCCTTGCAACAAAGCCCGTGTGTGTGGTTTTTGGAAAAAAAAGGGGGGTGGGTGAGAAAACCTGGATTTGTGCTGGAAATGGCCCACCTTGATTATCATACACATTGTAAAGAGAGTGGTCACTTTGGATGGGCTATTACCAGCAGGAGAGTGGGGAGGGAGGAGGTATTGTTTCATGGTCTCTGTGTATATAATGTCTTCTGCAGTTTCCACAGTATGCATCCGATGAAGTGAGCTGTAGCTCACGAAAGCTTATGCTCAAATAAATTGGTAAGTCTCTAAGGTGCCACAAGTCCTCCTTTTCCGTTTGTCTGTCACCAGCTTATAATAAGGCCTCTAAATGCTGGCTCTACGCTTGGATGAAGTAGAGAAATGAAGATGATCTGTGAGCATAGAAACTTTGCTTTTTGCAACTAAGTCGGGTTGCCAACTTTCTAATCGCTAAAAACCAAACATCCTTGCCCCGCCCCTTCTCCAACGGCCCCCCTGCCCCCACTCATTCCATCTCCTCCTCTCCTCCTCCCCTCCTCGCCCCCCGTCGCTAGTGACACTTCAGAGCATGGTTTTGCATCCTGGCCCATCCTGGCGTATAGCCATTGAGGCACCTATCCTTCATGAACTTATCTAGTTCTTTTTTGAACCCTGGTATAGTCTTGGCCTTCACAACATCCTCTGGCAAGGAGTTCCACAGGCTGACTGCATGTTGTGTGAAGAAATACTTATTTTTCTTTGTCTTAAACCCGCTGCCTATTCATTTCATTGGGTGGCCCCTCGTTCCTGTGTTATGAGAAGGAGTAAGTAACACTTCCTGATTTATTTTCTCCACCCCAGTCATGATTTTATAGACCTCTGTCATATCCCCCTTAGTTGTCTCCAAGCTAAAAAGTCCCAGTCTGATTAATCTCTCCTCATACGGGAGCTGTTCCATCCCCCTAATCATTTTTGTTGCCCTTTTCTGTATCTTTTCCAATTCCAATGTATCTTTTTTGAGATGGAGTAACCAGATCTGCACACAGTATTTAAGATGTGGGCAAAGCATGGATTTATATAGAGGCAACATGATATTTTCTGTCCTATTATCTATCCCTTTTCTAATGGTTCTTCGCATTCTGTTCGCTTTTTTGACTGCCGCTGCACATTGAGTGGATTTTTTCACAGAACTATCCACAATGATTCCAAGATCTTTCTTTTCTTACCGTAGATAATTGGATTACCTAGATCACTGGCTTGATCCAATATGGGAATTTCTATGTGTAAGGACCATAGTTTTTACTCCTACTAAGTGTGTGTGTATATATTATCTTCTAATTAAGAAAACAAGGCAATACCATTGGGCCTAATTCATTTTCACCAAGGCCCTTTGGGCCCCTCTGACACTGAAAAGGGGCTGTAAGGTAGGTGTGAATGCGGTTTGATTTGCACCCCCATGACTAAAGACGGGCCAAGAACTGATTTTTCAGTTTCTGGCGGAACGAAAAAGGAAAATTTTCAAGTTTTTCAGCAAAACAAAAAAGGCCCCAAAGTGTTGTTTCTGGTTGAACAAAACATTTCATTTTGGTTTGGGGTTTTCTAAACCTTGTTTTTTTAAAAAACAAAAACAAAATTGAAGTAAATTTTGAAAAGAAATATCATTTTGAATTGAAAAATGGAAATGGTTCCTAAAAAAATTTTGAATTGAAATTGAAAAATGGAAATGGTTCCTAAAATTTTGCTTCCTCCCCTCACCCCGCCCTCTGGACTGAACAATTTGGATAATTTGACACAAATTCACAAAACGTTTTGGTCGACCCAAATCTACATTTTTCAGCCAAAAGAGTTTCATCCAAAAAATTATGTTCAGCTCTGGTAGGGCACTTCACGTTGCCAGACGGGTGTAAAGGGGCCTTACGACAAATGAGAGTCAGGCCCATTGGTTTACATTTGCTGAAATCAGATGATAATTCACACTGTAAGTATGTGTTTGATTGGAACACTGCCCCAAGGAAGGAGGGTGGGGAGGGACCTCTCTTCCCTTGCTCCCTTCACTGGGACCAGCCCACAAGGGAGCTAATTAGTGTCAGCTAGGACCATGTGTTTGAATGAGGCAGATGGTTGCTACTGGGAACTGGGCTGAGACCCAGATGGACCCATGGACCACTAGGCAGTGATGACTATTGATTACTCCCCACCTGAGTTGGATTGGACCAGTACCTTCCACGTTATTGGCTTTGCATTCCCCCTCATTCCCTCCTACCCCCATCAAATCTCTTTTAATGTTAGAGATCATTTGAAATGGCTACATTTTAGATAGATAGAGGGGGTGTATGGACATAGATAGATAGACAGAAATGTTCATCCATCTATCTATCTATCTAGTTTCTACAGATCTGTCTGTTTCGATAAGGCAACCATGGTATCTGAGCCCCTACAAAACATCATCCTTCAGTTTCCAACAGACACCAGACCACCCCAGTCCCATGTGTTTGGGCTTCTGCCAAATGGGAAGGTGTCTTAGGCTGGGTAAATACCCATACAGGGATGTTTGCTTCAGACACATGAGTTTCTCCAGGCAGGGAGGTGGAGCTGAATGCAGCTGTTATGAGCTGTCTTAGAAGGATTAATCTGGATTCCTTTTGGTCCTGTGGATACCTATCTGTGCTGCTTTCCATCTGCTGTATTATTCCAGCATTTAATTATTTACCGCGGTCTGTGTGGGCGGCTCTATAGAGGCAGTCATTGCTTAATTGAGCTACTTGACACCAAAGCTGCCAACATAATAAAAAGTAAAACCTCCGCAAACTCCAGTCTTGTGCTTAGCGAGACCCGGCCAGCCTGCTCCTGGAGGTGAGGAGGGAAAAAGGTGGGGATCGATTCACTGGGTGCCTGCCTGGTGCTGCGGGTCTGGGGTGGGGGAAGGGATGGCAGAGGGGACCAGCTGGGATTGGGGAGGGCAGAACAGGCGGTCGCGGGGACACAACGGACATCGCAGAGAGCCTGACCTGGTGAAGGGGTCCTTGTGAACAACAGAGCAGACCAAGGAGGGCTGCCTACCTGCTTGGAGGCACGGGGGCAACTGGGACAGGCAGCGTGATCAGGAGAGGGACTGACTAGCTGCACAGAGGCAGTGGACAAGCTGGTGCTCTGCCAGCTTCTGCTACACAACTCTGCCACTGCACCTCAGTACGGATCTGCAGCACCCCCTGCTGGACCAGTCCTGAATCTGCCCCCGCCCATCAGTCTTGTGCCACAGGACCCTTTGCCATGCCAGATCTGGGCCTCCTCACACATGCTCTGCTGATGCACCCCAACCTCCAGCCCCCCCTGCTAATCTAGTGTCTGGCCTCTCCTAAGGAGAGGCTGCCAGTCATATGACACAGACATACCACCCCTTGGGATTAGGCTGAGACTCTCAAACTCATTCCACTAGTGAGCCAGGTCTCCAGATCTCAGTGACCCACTGCACTGGCTAGTTCATTCCTTGTTACCTAGACCCTGGGCTTTGTTCACTCACTGCAACTGATCTGAGTGAGCGTGGGAGCCGTTAGTGGGTTCTTTGTCTTCCCTTCTTCTGTCACCAAGGTTTTCTCAGAAATGTTGTTTCTATGACAAATCTTCTTTACGAGACAGTCAACAACTATTATTTCCTGCTGATTCCCCATGTCTTTGGGAACATGGCACTAGACAGATGCAGCTAATAGCCATACTGTACCAAATGGATTGACTCACTATTAAGATAGTTAAATAAAAACGACCATTTAATGCCCCATACCTGTTTCCTAGGCCTGGAGGAGTAAATCAGGCATCAGCAAATGATCGCAGGATGATGAGATGGCGGAGGCCCCACGTTTCTAGGACACTAGCTTAAACTGAGCCCAGGACAGAGACAGTCGGGTGTTTGGTAGCCTATGTGAAATGAGTTTGGTGAGTCTTGTAGCAGGTCAGGAATCAGAACATAGAAGCTGGCATCCTGGGTCAGACCATGGTCTATCTTGCACTGTGTCCTGTTTCTGACAGTGGTCCATTCCAGAGCATCAGGGGGCATGTACAGAACAGGGTATAGAGTAATTCACCTCTCCTCCACTCCTGGCTTCTGGCAGTCAGATGGTTCAGAGCAGGGGCTTGTGTCCCAGACCATCTTGGCTAATAACCATGGATGTACCTATCCTCCAGGAACCTTTTTGAACCCGTTTGTACTTTTGGCCATACAACAACTCCTGGCAATGAGTGTCACAGGTTAGTTGTGTGTTGCATGAAAAAGAATTTCCTCTTGTTCATATTAAACCTGTAGCCTGTTCGCAGATCAGTGTTTGAGAAATAATAAACATCAGTATGTTAATTACAGGATCTGTCCATCAGTCATCAAATCTACATATATACCCCTCTAGCTACCTATCATATCCTTTGATGATCTGTGGCATTCACATGGCACCTGGCACTGTGTACCTAGCTGATTAATTATGATATAATTGGTCTGCATCATAATGAGGGATCAAAACATCAACACGACTGGTCCTAATTGGCCCCTTTCTTGACCGCCTTTGCAGAGAGCCCAAAGCCTGATCAGCCGAAGGAGACAGAGCTGTCCCTTGGCAGTCAGAAGCCAGGCACACATGCTGCGGGCAATGTGGTGTGTGTATTAATTACTGTTTGTGCCGCTCTTGGAGACCCTGGGATGAAAGGTGTGTCAGAAGGGTTATCAGCAGCCCAGTTCTGAGGGGCGTTCGCAGTTCCCCTTCATTCTGCTCCAGGCTTTGTGCACCAATGGAATTCAATAAGCTTTGACAGGAGGTGCTGCTTGAATAAGTGGAGAAGCAAAATCCTGCCAAAAGGAGGAGGAAGATGGGGGGAAAAAGCCCTTTTGGAACTAAATGCTTAAATAATCAATAGGTAATTGACAGTGCGCTGCAGATAAACCACTGAGTAATTATTCAGGAGATGGGTCCAGTGGCACCCATGCTTCCCCCACAGCTGTTAGCTGGCAAAAGGAGCCATAGTGAAAAGCTCTGGTTGTTTATTTATAGAACGGACCCCACTTGGGAGTGGGTGTTTTCCAGAAAGTCCTCCACCTTTGTCTGGGAGCCAGGTCTCCTAGGTTCTTTTTCCTGGCACTGGAAAGGAGCATGGTCTACTGGCTAGAGCAGGGGCTTGGAGTCATAGATTCATAGATTCATAGATATTTAGGTCAGAAGGGACCATTATGATCATCTAGTCTGACCTCCTGCACAATGCAGGCCACAGAATTTCACCCACCACTCCTAAAAAAGACCTCACACCTATATCTGTGCTATTGAAGTCCTCAAATTGTAGTTTGAAGACCTCAAGGAGCAGAGAATCCTCCAGCAAGTGACCCGTGCCCCATGCTACAGAGGAAGGCGAAAAACCTCCAGGGCCTTCCAATCTGCCCTGGAGGAAAATTCCTTCCCGACCCCAAATATGGCGATCAGCTAAACCCTGAGCATATGGGCAAGATTCATCAGCCAGATACTACAGAAAATTCTTTCCCGGGTAACTTGGATCTTACCCCATCTAAAAACCCATCACAGGCCATTGGGCCTATTTACCATGAATATTTAATTACCAAAACCATGTTATCCCATCATACCATCTCCTCCATAAACTTATCGAGTTTAATCTTAAAGCAAGATAGATCTTTTGCCCCCACTACTTCCCTCGGAAGGCTATTCCAAAACTTCACTCCTCTGATGGTTAGAAACCTTCGTCTAATTTCTAATCTAAATTTCCTAGTGGCCAGTTTATATCCATTTGTTCTTGTGTCCACATTGGTATTGAGTTTAAATAATTCCTCTCCCTCTCTGGTATTTATCCCTCTGATATATTTATAGAGAGCAATCATATCTCCCCTCAACCTTCTTTTAGTTAGGCTAAACAAGCCAAGCTCCCTTAGTCTCCTTTCATAAGACAGGTTTTCCATTCCTCGGATCATCCTAGTAGCCCTTCTCTGTACCTGTTCCAGTTTGAATTCATCCTTCTTAAACATGGGAGACCAGAACTGCACACAGTATTCCAGGTGAGGTCTCACCAGTGCCTTATATAACGGTACTAAAACCTCCTTATCCCTACTGGAAATACCTCTCCTGATGCATCCCAAGACGACATTAGCTTTTTTCACAGCCATATCACATTGGCAGCTCATAGTCAACCTATGATCAACCAATACTCCAAGGTCCTTTTCCTCCTCCGTTACTTCTAGTTGATGCGTCCCTAGCTTATAACTAAAATTCTTGTTATTAATCCCTAAATGCATGACCTTACACTTCTCACTATTAAATTTCATCCTATTCCTATTACTCCAGTTTACAAGGTCATCCAGATCCTCCTGTAGGGTATCCCTGTCCTTCTCTAAATTAGCAATACCTCCCAGCTTTGTATCATCTGCAAACTTTATTAGCACACTCCCACTTTTTGTGCCCAGGTCAGTAATAAAAAGATTAAATAAGATTGGTCCCAGAGTCAGAGCACCTGAGTTCTTTCCTGGCTCTGGGAAGGAGTGGGAGCTAACAGGGGACTGGGAGTCAGGGCTCCTGGGTCCTATATCTGTGTGGGTGATTTCTAGGAAGTTTGTTTTTTTTGACTGAGGCCCAGGACTCCTGGGTCCTTTTCCTAACACTTCTGAGGAGAGAGTTCTACTGGTTGAAGCAGGGGGCTGGGAGCCAGGACTCCTGGGTTCTATCTCCCATTTCTGCCACTCTTTGGTTGTAAAAAGAACAGGAGTACTTGTGGCACCTTAGAGACTGGTCATTTCCCTTCTCTGTGCATCAGTTTCCCTGCCCTAGGATGAGGCCCGTGGCACTGCCTTACCACGGCTGTGCACAGGCTCACTCCATTACTAAGTGCCTCGGGTCAGGGAGTAACTGATATTATTGTCGAATCCAGCGGAAGATGCCGATTGTTGTGGAGAAAACAGCTACTTTGCTCCTGTGTTTCAAAGACCGGGAGGAAGGGAAGCAGGAGAAGGAGTTCTGGGACGTGCCGGGATCTTCCTCCGTAACTGAGTGTCTGCAGCAGCTGCATTGATCTTCCTCACCTCACTGTGTCACTGGCTGCAGGGGCTGGGAGGGGGGAGCAGGCAGGAAAGCCACAGCAGACCCTTAGAAGGGGGGGGTGTGATGCATTACACAGCGTGTGCTGTGTGTGTTAGCAGTCGGCGGGGATAGGAAGATGATAGGTCCAGCTGTCTATAATGTGTCACTTTTGGAAGCTGCTGATTTATCAGGCTGTTAAACCTGCCTGTACTGATTGTGCCCTTAGGTAACAGCTTCTGGTGTACAAAGAATGGCACCATAAATAAACTCCACGAGACTCATCTCCACTGGGAAGAGATGACACGGGGACCTTTGTCTTTATTCCTTCCATTAATCACTTGACCCAGCAATCCAGCCTTGGCTCCCATTCCCTCCCTTTGGCTCCTGGGGAGAACCAGGCCCCGCCAATGCTCGGTCAAGGCTTGACGCTTGTTAAGATTTCTGGCTGTACTGTATAACACCTGGTGCCAGTCAGAGCCCCCCCCCGGGCTCCCCAGTCTGATATCTGAAGCGGGACAGGGATGGTGCATTGGTGTGACAGAGCTGAAGTGCAGTGGTGTGAATCTCAGCAGGGAGGTTGCAGCCCCATCCTAGACAGATAAACAGAACTCCATGCAGTTTGTTGTGTTCGGGTCTTTTAGCCAATGTCCTGCCTTCTCCAGGGAGACATTAAAGATCCAACTGCCATTGCCATAAGAATAGCTCTTGGTCACATTTTTGCATTGTGGCATGGCATGCTGTGCTTGATTGTCCAACTAGTTGCTACTCTCCACCCCAGAGGTGGCTGTATTTCAGCAGTGAAGCAATTCTTATAGGTAGTGAAGGTAGCTTGCAAAGCACTCTGGGCTGCATCTGGATGAAAGATGCCATAGGAATGCAATGCCTCCAAAGCAGATGGGAGTTCACAGAGCAGCTTCTCACAGTCCTGTGTCTGCAAAATCACGCATGCGACAGGGGTCACTGAGCGTGCACATGTCCAGTAAGGGGCAATCTGCGTGTGCATCTCCCATGACAGCTCACACAAGGGCAGTAATTGTGAGGGCAAGTGAGGTAGGCAAGTGTGCTCATGTTTTTGGGTGTGCAGTATTCTGAAAACTCGTCCCATGATTCCAATGGTAAAAGACACACGTAGCTGCCTTGAAATCAGAGGGAGCATTCACCAGAACTATAAAACGGGTGCAATCCTTAGGCAGGCAAAATGCATCCTTCTAGCTGAGTAACAGCTCCAGGATGGGTTACCATGGAGATAAGTTGTCGCGATGCACTGATCACACCCCACCAAGCCCCTTACCTCTTGCTTGCTTCTAATCTGGATTTAAGAACCAGAGTGTAAATGCTTATCAGGCCAGGGTTCATGCTTCCAATTACCCTTCTCCAGCGAAATCTCCCTTGCAAAGGAGTTCCCTTTTCCTGCTGAAGTAATTGCCGCCTTTCTAGCTCATATGCTGCCAAGGTCCGAGGCAGAACATAGCCTCCTGTTTCGTTCCTTCCCCTCTAATCCCCATGCCAGGTGCACTCAGGCAGGAAGAAGAAGGCCCAGCTGACACACCGCTATCCCATCACTATGTGGTAACAGGTAATTAACGGGCAGAACAGCGGTGGGCTTGGAGTCAGGTGGTAGAATTCTCAACCTGATGGTTGGCTTTATGGTTGCCGGGGGAGGGGGCAGGGGAGGGTATAAAGGATCTGGGGGGCTCCAGGCTGATTACTTTGTGACAACTCCACCCTTCGTCCCAGCCAGGCCCCGGTTTTTGGATGAATCATTTGTCCCCTGCGTGTGGTGGTGCCCGTGGTTTTGATTAGTGATTAGGATCAACCTATTCAATGGTCCCCACTAATTCTGGAGGCCTACAT
This sequence comes from Lepidochelys olivacea, assembly GCF_965140295.1. Lineage (NCBI taxonomy): Eukaryota > Metazoa > Chordata > Testudines > Cheloniidae > Lepidochelys > Lepidochelys olivacea. Next base: position 6,245,976 of record NC_140429.1, on the reverse strand, counting down.
TTTGGGCGCTCTGCTCGAGACGCACAGGACCTGGTTTTTAGAAGGGCTGAGTACCCGCATTTCTGCTGCATGGCGAGAGGAGCAGAGGGTGCTCTGGAAACCAGGCCCAAGGTGCCTCAGGTGGAGGGCACAGGAAGGGCGATACCCAAATCAGAGTCACTAATACTTGTGCCCATGAGTGTCAAAACACAGCGTAGTTACCTGCAGGGTCCAAATGATGGCTGCAAAATTGGACGTCTGGCTGCGACCGGTTAGAGATTCAAGGCTGGAGAGAGGGGAAGGAGAACATTGTCCTCCATCAAATCCCTTTTTAAAATTCTCCTTCCCAGGATGCCTGCAAAAAAACTGGCAACAGTTAGGGTGCAGGTGTGCTGAGACCACAGACCCCCCATGCTGACCAGTAGCGTCCTTGCGCTCCCCTGCCTATCTGACGTCTCTTGACTTATACTTCAATTGTTGACTCTTTGGGGTGGGGGACCATCGATTTGTTCTAAGTCCGTACAGTGCCTAGCACAACAGGGTCCTGGTCCAGGACAAGGTGCTACTGCCAAATAATAATAATAATTAATAAATGATGTAAGGAGAAAGGAGGGATCTGGGGGCTCAGCGTGGGAGCAGAGATATGCAGAGCCCTGAGGATCAGTTCAAGGACCTTGGGCACTTGGGAAGGCATCTGGCTGCCTGGAGAGATGGTGTGCATGATACTCAGGAAGAGAATTTGGGTGGGGCTGGCCAGGGGAAGGAGGCTGGGGCTGGAAGGGAAACCGGCTCAGCGCAGTGTTTACCACCCCGCCTCCCCACCCAGTCAGCTGGAGGCACTTTCCATCACCAGCAAAACTGCACAATGCACTTGGAAATGAAGTTTGTCATTCAGTTTGGCATTTCAGAGGCTCCTGCTGTCAGCGGCAGCCGTCTTGCTCATGTTACTGGGACGGCTGGAGAAATAATATAATTTATTGATGGCTTTTATTTCCCTGCTGGTGTAGCATAAATATAAATCTACATGCCTCTCTCTGAAATCCCCCCCCATACCTCTCCCCCCCCCACTTTCTTGCTTCGATTATGTATGCGCGATCCCCGGTATGTTTTATAGACTTGAGCTGTCCAGTTTGGAGGTGTCTGGTGCAATCAGTAATGTAGTCTCATCTTTATGATGACATCTATTTGGGGAAGGAAGGGAGGAGGATGGGGGAAAATGACAGCACTTCCCAGAAGAGCAAAGCTGCCTTGATGGGAATGTGTAATAACATCCTGAGCATCTGGAGAGAAGTCGATGCTATCCTATACTAGTCTGGCTTTTATATCATGCCCATCACCATGGTATCAGAACCACTAGGGCACACATGTAAGGAAGGGCTGGGGGAGGCGCTGGGGGCGAGGAGCCCGAGTGGTCACTGGCCGGTGGTTTATTTATGGGCGGAAAGCCAGGGAAAGCTGCTCCTTGGATCTCGATGCTCAGTCATTCCTAGCTCAGGGAATGCGTTTTCCTGATGGCAGCCTCCAATCATTGGGGTGGGATCTCCCCAGCGTGCTGGGTCAGAACGTCACGGACAGATCCCTAGGGGTGAGGAGCAGGAATGTGGGGTGGCTCTGCCCACCCTATGCAAAGCGATGCAGAGAAGCGGGAAATAGAAGGCAGAAGCCTGAGAGAGGCTGATCCAGAACTGGGGAACAGCTGGGTTAAAGCCCCAGGCCGGCACAGTAGTATGCCGAGTGGATTGTCATATTGCGGACGGAAGTGGTGGATCTATTGGCTGTCTAGGGGGGCTGAGAATCAGGACTACGGAGATTATTCTCTGCTCTTGGAGGTTGTGCAGTCTAGTAGCAAGAGCACAGGACTGTGAGCCAGGACACCTGGGTCCTAGACCTGTGGCTGAGTTGGGAGATGTTTTCTAGAGGTCCTAGACTTTTTCGGGGGAGTCAGAGTTTCTGAGTTACTTTCCTGGCACTAAGAAGGAATGTGGTCCAAATTCAGTTCTGAACATCATCTATCTATCTATCTATCTATCTATCTATCTATCTATCTATCTATCTAATCGCTTATCACTGTGGGGTCTCGGGGTCGCTAGGAATTCATCCTCTGCCAAGATTTTCCTTCGCATTTGATGCAACAGTCGCATGTTGAGTGTGAGTCCAGCTCTGCTTTGTCTTTGTCAAGGACAAGCAGCTCAAAGAGAGCTGGTTCGCTTTTCCAAGCGCTAGTGTCTTAAACACGTGGCTCTGTGTCCAAACCCTGCTGACTCTCCCTTGAGAATGGGGCCTCTCTTTCTTTGCTTAATGCATTTTTATAGTCTCTAACCCAACGTTAAGTGAAATGGGAACCTGCAGAGAGGAGAGTCCCACATCTCCCTGGCCTCTCAGATGTGCTGGGGGGCTGGGGGGAGGAGGGAGAATAAGTGAGAAGCCAAAGGAGGATCCTTCAAACCAGCAGTGAATTAAAGCCACCTGCACCCCCAATAACCCTCCAGATGGACAGCTCCCTGATTCAGTAAGATTTGGTTCCCAACGCAAGTAACTGCAAAGCAGAGCTGGGTGGACATGCTGGTGAAAGGGTGATGGATTCTTTAAAGTTAGCTGGATGGACAGATGTGTTTGCAGATAGCAGTACAGTGAGCTAATGTCTGGCTTTTCATCTCTGTAAACCCTGGCTCCAGCCCTGGGGTGCTTTGGCAGAGGCATGGGGGAAGCTTGCATATTTGACTCTGCTTGGGCTGACAAGGGGGTTTGAATTTGGGACTTTCATGTCTAAAAGCCCCAGCCGCTGCTGCTTGAGTTTAAGGAGCAGGGTTGAGCTGTTTAAAACTTCCCAGGGGAAGTGGGCACCCAGCTCCTGTTAAAATAATGGAAATCAGGCAGCCAAAGCTACTAGCCCTAAATCTAATCTGGCAGCTGGAGCCAACCTGTGAACCTCTTAGGTGGACTGGCCCCTCAAAGAGGCCAATGGTCCCTACAAGTCTCCTAGTGTGGGTTCCCTCCTGTCTCTGCACCAGGTCCAGCTGGGTCCGTCACTCCCACACATTATGCTTCTGGGGTCCCATGATGGGGTGTAGCCCCCACACTGGCAGTGGAAGGGTTAACTGGAGCCAGAATGCCATTGGTGCACCCGGCTGCACCCGGAGAGTGGGCCAGGCTCAACTTGTGCTCAAACTCAGCTGGTCCCTCTTCATAAAAGGAAGCACTCCAGGGCCCTGGCAGAGCAGTTGGAGGCTCCTGAAATAGGGGTGCTGGCAAAGGGCTGGGGAGACACTGGGAAGGCGCAGGGGTGAAGCGAGTTCCTGTGGGGAGCTTTGACCCAAGGGCAAGGCCCCAGGGAGGCTGCTCTAGAGGAAAGAAACACAAATGCACAGTATACGTCTACACTGTAGTGTAAATCTGGGCCTGCATCCTCCTACCATCCACCCACAAATCTGTCTGACCAGGGCAGGGTCTGAGCCTGAGTCCTCCTGTGTCTCCGGTCCAAGCCCTGTCATTTCACCCGGTGGGCACAGCTCATACTGCAGACTCGAGGCAGAAGGTCTGTGGGGTGCAGTGGGGATGCCATAGCGAGACCGAGTGAGGGATACGATAAAACTTTTCAAGTACATAAAGGGCTGTTAGAAAGAGGAGTGTGATAATTGCTCTCCTGACGCACCTAGGGCAGGACAAGCAGTTAGGGGCTTAAATTGCAGCGGTTTCAGTTGGACATTAGGCAAAACTTCCTCCCTGTCAGCGTAGGTAACACTGGAACCAATTCCCTGGGGAGGTGGTGGAATCTCCGTCATTAGAGGTTTTGAAGAACAGGCTGGACAAACACCTGTCAGGGATGGTCTAGATAATACTTAGGCCTGCCATGAGTGCAGGGGACTGGACTAGATGGCCTCTCGAGGTCCCTTCCTGTCCTATATTTCTATGATTAGCATGGTTGTGAGACCTGAGTCCAGCAAGTGTAAACCCAGGTTTCACAATGCAGCGTGGATGCTCGGATGCAACGGGTCCACAAGCGTGGGTCCCACAGACCCATACGGTGTAGTGTAGACGTACCCATAGAGCCTTGGGAGAGGCAGACAGGAGCTGGGCCTCCAGGGACAAAGGGCTAGAAGGAGTTCTGCAGAGCCTGGGATGGCGAAAGAGCCAGAGGAGGAGTGAACCCAGTAAGGAGCTAGGGAAAAGGGCCTAGAGACAGGCTCAGGTAGGTGGGTTGGAGTCTAATGGAACCGACCTTAGCTGGAACCCAGAGCGAGGGATGGCGTGGGCTCCCAAACTGGCCCCTAAAGGAAAGTGGCATGAAAGGCCCCTGAGATGAATGATGTGAGGACCACTGAGCCAAGTATCAGGCCGAAGACTTGGCATAAGGTCACTTGGCTGTTGTTTGTAGGGCTCAGTTACCCCAGAAGAGGTTGGACTGAACGTGTCCTGGCCAGAGGGCCAAGTTCTGAGAAGAAGCAGACGACTGCAGGGCTAGAATGGTTCTCAAGAGGGGCGCCAGAGGAGGAGAGCCTGCTACTCCATGCTGGCCGGTAAGTCGCTTTTCTATAGGCCTCCCTTTGCGAGAGTATCTGAGCACCTCATAATCGTCAGTGGATGCTCCCTCACCCATGCCCCTGTGGCACGGGACAGCACTAGTATTCCATTGTGCAGCTGGGGAAAATGAAGCCACAGGCTAGATTCAGTGACTCGCCCCAGGTCACACAGGGAGTCTGTGGCAGAGGCGGGGACTGAACCCCCATCCCTGGAGTCCAGGCCTAGAGTCCTATCCACTAGCCCACTGCTTATCAGCTAGTGGGTTATGACCCCGGGCTGGTTTGGGGGGTGGGACTATCAAGGGGGCGTTGAAAACTTCATTACTACTCTATAACAAAGAAAAGAAAATGTCCAGAACAGCCATGGGGTGGCCCAAACCTTCCAAGTCTGGGAGGTCACAGGCAGTAGCTGAAGCAGCAGTTGGGTTTGTTTCTCGTACTTCTGTAGTACACGGAAGGGGGCTGCTAAAGTCTCTGGCTTCCAGGAAGGGGTGGCCAACCTGAGAAGTCTAAGAAACATGGCACTCAAGCACCCTTCTTCCCAAGCTTAGCCCCCTTGACCAGGGTCAGCCTTAGGGGTGGGCAATCAGGGTGGCCGGCCTGGGCACCAGCTCCTGGGGGTGCCAAATCAGCCTCCAGGTAGGTGCCAGATCGCTCAGCTGATTTGGTTTGTTCTTTTTGCTGTTGTTCGGTTGCTTAGGGGGAAGGGGCATGACCTGGGCTCCAAAACACCTGGTCTGGCCCTTGACACCCAGCCTACCGGCCCTTACACCTCTCCACCCACTCCTCGGAGGGTACGTCGGCACTGCAATTGGAGGTCTGTCGATGGCCTGTGTAGATGTACCAGGCTAACTTTAATCGAGCCAGCACAAGTCCCCAGAGCAGTGAAGCCATGGCGGCGCCCGCGGCAGCATGGGATAGTCACCTGAGTGAAGTCTGCCAGCAGGGAGCCTGGGCGCATATTCAGCTAGCCGGCCTCCTATGTCTACACACGGTGCGTTCGTGCGCGTGTGTCTCCATCTCACCTCTTCCCTTCATAGCCCCAGCACAGCCAATCCCCCCCTTCCCATGCCTGCACTGCCAGGGTAAAGCCAGAGCAGGGAACAACGACCTGGACTGCCCTACTCATGCCAGCCCAGCATTGCACTGATCACTCCGGAGAGGGGCCAACTCGAGGTCTAGGCAGCACTTAAGCCCCTCAGGTGTGTTGGCCGTTTGCTGCTCAAGGTCAGATTTCACTCACAAGTCCTCCTTTTCTTTTTGCAAATACAGACTAACACGGCTGCTACTCTGAAACCTGTCACTGGGCATGGAGATGCTTCTCTCTCCTCCATAACGTCCCTTTTAACCACTGGCCTGCTGTCAGCTGTCTAACCTGAGCCCCCTGGAATAAGTGACCTTCTAAAATTGCCTCCTGCCCTCCGCCCCTCCCCATATGTCTATTGCCCGAATTTACTCCGGCTATAAATTGTTGCCAGAGAGCTTCATTGCTTTAGCTTTATCCCGGACAATAAGCCTAGACACTATCAATCCTCTCATATGAACCTCGCAGCAGGTCCCTTTATTTCCCCCAAGATAAAAGGAGATTGCCTGGCCCCAACTGCTGGATATTAAACCTCGCTGCAGCCTGCAGAGAATTCATTTTTATTTCATTCCACCTTGCATGTTTCTGAACAAAGCCACCTCGTGCTGTGGTCGGAGGTGAAATTTATATGAACATGGAGGAAAAGTGGGAGGGGGAACCCTAAAACCTGATTCTACAGAGGTGCGGAGTTCCGGCAATTCTGGCTGAAATCTGTGGGAGCTGGGGATGCTCAGGGCTTCTGAAGTCCGGCTCCCTGCTAATGTTTAGCACAGACCCCGATCCTGCTAACTCTTGCACACGTGGGTAGCTTTACTCCTGTGAGTTGTTCAGTTGACACTGGCGGGTCTGCTTGTTTGTGTAAAGTTGATCATGTGCGTGAGTGTTTGCAGGATGGAGCCCTATCCAACTCTTTGCAAACTAGATTTTCGGAGTTCAGCATCCCCGGTGGCCTCGGCAGATGAGCCTAGAGGATTTGCGTGCACCCACTGGGGTAGAAATTGGCACTGGGGAGCGCTGTGTCCCATTGTGTGCCCTCGGATGTGAGCTCTGGACAGTCAGCGATTTGGCAGGCAGATTTTTTAAATGGAGGCTTGCTGGAAATTGGTCTTAGGTTGCACTTTTCACCTGGAGACCTCGAAGTATTTTGCAAAGGTGAGTGTGTAGTGTTACTCTCATTTTACAGATGGGGAAACTGAGGGACGGAGTGATGAAGTGACTCACTCAGGGAGTCTGCCACAGCGGGGAATAGAACCCAGGCATGCTACAGCCCTAGCCCAGTTACCTATCCATTGGACTGACTGATTTTTGTTTTTTTAAAGTCATCTGGTTGTAAAAATGTTATTTTCACTCACACTGCAGCTGACAGGCGCTTTTGGGCCCCTTTGTGGCAATTCCGTTTCAGTGTCTAGATTTTAAGGCCAGAGGGGAACGTTGTGATAATCTCATTTGCCCTCCTGCCTGAAACAGGCCATCTCCTCCCAGGGCAGGGTTTCTGCTTCCACGTGGCCCCAGCATGCTCCACCATGGCTCTTTCAATGCCCGGAACCCCCAGCTTCAGTGGGGCTGTGACAGATGTGACAATCTCCTGGGCAAACCGTATTGAATTAAGTATTTTAGGAGGTCGCTATTAAAAATGCAGATTGGTGGGGTGGTCCGTGACTTCTTTTAGGGGGAGGTGACTTATGGAAACACTTTGGGACGTGTTACATGCGTCAAAGGACTCTCACAATAATGGACTGGACGAGACTGAGCTTGCAGTTGAGTGGGGGTCCTAGGAAATACTTTGGAAGAGGGGAAAGCAAAGGCCTCACCTCCGGAGCCATTCCTGGAAGTTGCCCCTGAAAGAGAGACCTGTTCCCTGGCTGATTACCCAGTCACAGTCTCTTCAAAGGCCCACGCTGGATAATTTGGGGGGGCGGGGGGAGGCGGGAGCTAGTTCTGAGTGAAAGCTTTTGTGACCTGGTATGATGCAATAGGGAGGGGGAGTGACCTGGGAATGTGGCAGGGGAGTTTCACTGGGGATGGGATACCTGAGAGCCTGTAACCTGAGGGGGGGGAGGGGGAGAGGGGAGGAGAAGGGCGGTAACACCTCTGCCTGGGAAACTGGACAAAGGCTGCAGGAGAGAGCCTGCTGGGGGGTTTTGGTTTCAGTTTTGGGCTGGGTGGTGGAACGCAGGGAACCCCAAGGCTGGGGTCTAAGTTCCCTGCCCCCCAGAAGGACTTGACTGAGGGGTCCTGGTTGTACCCACAAGCTCTGTTTTAGACTGTGTTCCTATTGTGCAATAAACCTTCTGTTTTACTGGCTGGCTGAGAGTCACAGTGATTCCCAGGAAGAGGGGGTGCAGGCCCCAGACTCCCCCACACTCCGTGAAACCTGGTAGCCACAGGAAAACCCTGTGTGGGTTTGAAGGACTAATCACTGGCCAGAGGCCTTATTGGAGTTCGGGGGTGATCTCTTTTTAGCTGGAGTGGAGGTTTTTATGGGTTTTCATGTTTTCTCTGTAATGCTTTTACCTAAAGAATGACAGAGCAAAGAGCCAGGGGGTGACTTATACCTCTTGGCAATTACACTGTCAGGAGAAAAGCAGGCAGCCTGGCTTTGCTGGAACAGTCATGGGATAGGCAGGGAGCTGGGCAGCCTGGAAATAGCTAGTCCAGAGGGAGAGAGACCTGGGTCTCTGCCCACGAGGGGTGATGGCCGAGGAGCCAGGAGCTGAGGGTGGGGGACCCTTGCTGGACCACGGAGGGGGAATACGGTGCGGGGTGGGGAGAGAGGGAGAGGAATGTCCCCCCATCCCAATAGTGGAAATGTCTCCCCAGGCCCAGCGGAGGGTCAGCATGGGAGCGTTAGAGCTTGTGATGGACCATGGAGAACCCCCTGGAGAAGCTGGGCCCGGAGAGGCCTCTTGCTTTACCTGTCCCTGAGCCCATCCCTGAACCTCGGGAGACGCTCGAGGCTCTCCATCCTGCAGCTGTAGCCCATCTGGGCCTTGTTGACTGGTACGCGAGGCTCCTCATGACTGGGGGGAAAATTGCCTTAAAACCCAGGTCAGGGTCTAACGCCACCATGGGCACTAACGACCCACTTCGCCAGCAGCCTCAGCGGACAGGTCAAGCCTGCGTGGGTCATGGCGACTGGGCGGTCTTGTTGGGATCCCCCCTGGAACTGGATGGTGGGGCAGTGCGGGAGGAAGCTGGCCCCCACCTGTGGGTGTCGGTCCCCAGGAACTCAGCTGCGGGTAGCGGGAGACAATGGGGTAGGGGGAGAAATCAGGAAAGGGGCATCTGCAGGCCAGCGTTCGGCGGCGGTGGGGCAGGAGGAAGAGGGTGAGACGTGTGTGGTGGGAACTGGCTGCTTGCAGAGAAAAAAAATAATTAATTAGAGCCATCAGATAAAGCAGCGCCACAACCCCCGCGGGATGCCGGCTAATGCACTCTCTGGTTGTGTTTAGGTATTAATACCCTGACAGGAGGGCTTTAATTATGAGACTTTAACTCTCCCTACCCACATCTCTGTTGGCAAAGACAGCCTGCCTCTCCAGGGAGGCTCTTGTCAGTTCCAGTCACTCTTGGATACCATCTCTCCCCTGTAATCTTTCCTCCTCTGATCACCGGGGGGGGGGGGGGGGCTTGCGAGGCTGTCTGGCACACTCATTCTCTCGTTGCCGGTCCACCGGGGCAGCTGAAAGTGGGGGATCAAACCGAATTAGCGTAAAGCGCTTGCATAAAGAGTGGGCCAGGCAACCGGATTCCTGCCTGATCCGATTGAGCAGCCTCCACCCATGTGCCGTCGGAGAGCCGGGGGCGGCACGCGGGGAAGATGTGGGGTAATGGGATGCGAGGCTCCTAATGGGCCGGGAAAGGGACCCGGGCTATGGTTTGGATAAATTGTTGATCATCTTGGATCCCGGAGGAGCGTGTGGAATAAAAACGGTGAACTTAACACGCCTGAATCATCTCAGCGAGAAGCCTGGAGAGGATTCTGCCAAACTTGTAAAGCTAATGACTGTGACATGCTCGCCGCTCCGAGGAAGTCTCTGGTGACAGCTGGGTTCATGCCGGCATCCTGATACAATTCAGAGTTGCCATAATTTTGTCTTTTCTGCCTTCTGTGCCCTCGCAAAGCCAAGAATGTGTTGCTTGCTCTCCATTGTTCCCTAACCTCTGGGCATTCCCAGTCCAGGACAGACACTTAACTCGGTGCAATGAGGGGGAATGCCAAGCAATACAACCGAATGCAGGATTCTGCAACACGAGGCAACATAATACTATGCTACGCAGTACAACTGAATGTAATGCAAGATAAGGGAATGCAGATCGATGCGCTGCTTTGCAAGGCTGGGCAGTGTGATTTTATTTAGGACAGCATCATCCAGACGAACGATAACCCGGCATGTTTTAGCAAGTTATGTTCACCCCGTTGCAAATGCTGAGCTCACGGGGGGACACTCTCAGGCCCAAATGCTGGGCTGGGCACAGCTCTGCTCCATTGTAGGGCATGAGAAGAAATCCTCATAGCTAGGCGATGGAGCCATTCTACTGCAAGTGTTGCCCCCACCCCTACACCCCTGCCTCGGTCTGTCTCTGCTGCATCCCAATGTGTAGACAGCCCTGCGGGGGATCCACATTTCCCTGACATCCTACCCCCATCTGCTGCATCATAAAACCTCACTGGATCCTCAGCGGCTGCAGCATTCGACCTTCAGTGACTGCCCCAGATTTGAGACCCTTGTGGCAAGGTCGGTCTTGATTGCTCAGCTGTGGAAGTCATTCCTGATTCCCCCCCACACCCCACCCCCCGAGCCCATGGGCTCCTGGCTGCCAGGGCAGGGGCACAAGTGGCAAACACTGGCTTGGCCGCGGGTCCTCCTGTGGGGAAAGGAGCCGGTTATCAGTGGGTCAGGGCTGAGGCTGTTTGCTTGCTTGCTCGCAGGCGGCGTAGAGGGACGGAGCACTTTCGAACACGTAACGCGTCCAGATGCTCGGCTGACAGGGGTAGAAATAAATAAATAATAGCGGGCAGCATAAATTGCAGGCAGTCGTGGTGTAAAGCCATCACATGGTGAATAAATCAAAACGCTCTGTCATCAGGCCAATAACCGGAGGGAGAGGGGAATTAGGAGGCACAAGCGAGGGAGGGGAAAGAGATGGGTTGAGATGAGATTTTTTTTTAAAAAGAAGAGACCGGGTGTGGAGGAGGGGCAGCTTCGTCAACCTTAATGAGGCTAATACGTGCACCTGTGGGTATAACGACATACAGATGTGAAGAACCATCCCCCAGCTGGGGCCAGCTGTAGAACTGAACGTGGGGCCTCTGACTCCAAAAGCCTGAGCCAAAGGCTTTGATCTGTGGGTCAGGCATGCACGCACCCTCTCTATTCCTCATGAAGTGTATATCCCCAACACGCCCCTCGCATGGCAATTAGAGATACCACCTGTGACCAACATACATGCCTCAGGGGAGTTACAAATCACACACGTGCCTGGCCGGCCTCCCACCTGCGAGTTATATGTGACATGTGGACAGTGGATTCCAGCTCCTGGTTTTGTTTCAGTCACAGGAATATTGGTGGGGCTTTGTATGAAATTCGGGTGCTCTGCCCCGTTTTCTCTGAGCCCCTCCCGACTTTGACCAGCCCTGATCTTTCCGCTGAGGCCTCGCGATGAAAGCCAGGGCACCCGGAGACACATGGCCCACCAGGCTGCCCCTTTGAACGTTCTGGGCAAGGCCTCCGCTGGTGTAAATCGGCGTAGCTCCGTTGAAGTCAGTTGGCTGAGAATCTGGCCCCAGACTGAAGCTGGGTGTTCAGCAGGGATGCGGACTGAGTGCCAGGTGTACGCAGCACCCTGCTCTTTGTTCTAAACAGGGCCAGACCCGCAGCTGGCGTAAAGCGGTGTCGACCCATTGCAGTTGACGGCGGTACGTCCATTGACACTAGCTGAGGATCGATCCCACCTGGGATCCAACCTTGGAACAGGCTGCTAGGAAGGGCCCTCGAGGAGCAGAGCGGGTAGTATAGAAAGGAGTGCGTTTTCCATCGCAGCTGCTTTTATTTCCCTGGTTCGGCCAGCTCCCTGCCGTGCTCTGTATTGAGCCAGCTTTACTACAGGAAAGTTTAGAAGAGCCAAACAGACAGACAGTTTGGGAAGGAAGACGCTCCCCCCCGTCCTGGACATAATGGGATGAGAACGGAGGTTTCAACCATCCTCCTATGTCCACTCTCTCTCTGCTATGGGTCCATTTCCCTGCGTTTCAACAGCTCACACAGCGTGTTACAAAGAAACAGATAAATCAAATCAAATCAAAGGACCAGAGAAAGCCGAGAGGCAGCAGAGCTGGACAGCTGGGCTCTAGCTGGGCCTTGTCCCCTAGACCCCGTGGGGCTTGGAGCAGGAAAGCTTTTCTTATGCACACACTTTAAATAGACTAGAAAGCCAGCATCCACAGGCCACCCCACCACGCTTCCATCACAGATGGTCTGGGGGGGGCATTAAAGATATAGGGTCAGATCCTGGCATACGTCGGCACCGCTCTATTACAGTGGCGGGGGCTATGCCGATTTACATTGGCTGGGACAAACCGACCCACTGGGCCAGACCCTGCCCTCCTCGGACAGAGAACGCTCCCCTGGCTTGAGTGGGAATTCTGGGTCTATGGGCAGAGCGGTGGCAGGCAAACCGCAGCCGGCCCTGCTGAGTCGGGTGCGTGCTTCGGGCAGATCTCAGCCTGACACGCACGCCGCAAAATGCAAACAGCGAGGCGGCTCCTCCGCTTATGGCCGTCAGCACCGCTCCATTGACACCAACATGGACCGCTGCCAGCTGGGACCCTGGCCTAAGAGATCATCAGTTTCCAGGATTCCTCCTCCTTTGCAGAACTGGGCTGGAGGAGGGGGGCGGGGATTAAGGGACAGTCATGCCCACTTTAGAGCACATCAGCATAAAGAGACGTTGGTGGACTTGGGATTGGCGTCTCGATATGTAGAGGGGGGCTAAAAGGAGCCCCCCACCTCACCCCACAGCAGAATGTCTCAATAACGACACATATCAAAAGCGATGTGTGACACAGAGGAAGAGCCAGTGGATTTATAAGCATGAGACGGGCTCCCGTCACCTCGGCTAAGAATAAAGCACGTCCACCTCCGAGCACAGCCTGCCCTAAGGCAAAGGAGGCTGGATCTGCCTCTGTATTAGTCAACCCCAGCATGCTGTGCCCAGACTGACTGAAGAGCTCAGAGGTTTGTGGGAGCCACTCCTGTCCCCCTGCTCCAGAGGGCATCTCCAGAGTGGGGCTGTCAGGGGCTCAAATCCCTCCCTGAGGCCAACTGGCTGTTGCCAGGGCTTCCCTATTCCCTCTGGCCGGAGGGATTGTCCTAGAGGAGGTACCTGTCCCTGTGCAGGAGTCAGCGGAATGGAGGGCCTGGTTCGGGGTCCTCTGGAGTCCATGGAAATGGCCCCATTGAGGGGCATCAGTTCCGGCCCCTGGCTCAGCCTGCTGAAAGGTTTGAACTCCTTGTGTGTGTGTGGGGGGGGGGGGAGTAGACACCCTGCTTCAGCCAGAAGGGGTTAAAGAGCAGCTGGGGGCTCAGACAGCCCTGCTCCGCCACACCTGTTGGAGGAAGAGCCTGTAAAAAGGAGGAGCCCAGCTGAGAGACAGGCAGCATGGGAGGAGACAGACAGACAGACCAACCCAGAGAGCTACCGGCCGCAGGCTGGTCCAGGGCAGAGCCCTGCAGATGGTCTGGGTCCCTAGTGAGGATGGCAACTGGATCCTCTCCTCCCCCCCTCAATGATCGTCTCAAGCGATTTCCTTGAACGGTGGCAGAATCGACTCTGAGCTTACTCAGGCAAAGCTCCCATTGAGTGAGGTCTGTGTGAGGACCCCCCAGATTCGGGCCCTGGCAGCTGAGACCGTGGCATTCACCCCTGACGCTGGTAAGACAGCGGTGAGGGGAGCCACTTCATGCTAAACCTCATCAGTCACTCTCCCAGTCTGCGGTCACCAGCCTTTTCCATACCACAGCACCCGCTGCTGCCCATCTACCTGGGAGCTCGCCAGGAGCCCTCTCCCTGTTAGCAATATGGGACGGACATGCTGTGGCCCCCTGACATCTGTTCTGTGCTGCCCCGGGCTGCCTATCACTTCACGTCTTGTCACTACAAACCTCCCTTCCCACCGTCCCAGCGTAAAAGCCCCGACAGATGGGCGAAGACCTAACAGGGGGATTGCCTGGCCTCACAGCCAGAATTCAGTCTCTCATCTGACTATGGCTGACTATCACCAGTCATCCTTTGCCTCCCCGTGTGTGATATGCTGCCAGCAAACGGACGCTGGGCCAGAACGGGTTCCAGGGAAAAGGCGAGGGGGTAAGGAGGGCAGGATGCTGGTGGGAGTCACATCGAAAGGCCAGCTTGGCTTATAACTGTCCCGGAAGCACACGCTGACAGAACATGGTGCAGCTAACTGGAAGATTTAGCTCGGGAAAGACACCCTGATCTCTGCCGTGCCGATGCCACCCGCATTTGGGGGTGCTACACACCGGTGTAAATGAGATCAGGATTTGGTCCAGCCTTAAATTGCCTCTCTGGATATGCTTTCTGCATGGGGAGGTCTGTGTGTTCATCATTTGAGTTTACTGGACCCTGTCGTTACAGACCTGAGCCTTCCCATGGGGGTTGTTGACAAAGACATGGATTTATCTCTTGTGGGGATTCCCCACCTCAGCTCCCCTCCACCCCCTTATTGGCTTCCTTCTATCCAAGATTTTGCCTCGTCCCTTCATTTGGGATAGGATCCAGTAGATGGACATGCGCAATGTAACTGGATATTATCAGTTTAATAACACCGTCCTTAGGAGTTCAGAAATTACAAGGGAAAAATAATTACAAGGGAAAAATAGCTCCGTACTTAATGTGAGTGTTGGGCGGAAAGGAAGGGGGAAAATGAGTAAGAGGAGACTAGGGTTAGTTAAATTGTGTGCAAGAAAAATGTATATCCCAGAGAGAGAATAAGGAGTCTTAGTTTGCAAGAAGTGGAACCAGTGATTCAACAGAGGGCACTCTTCATTTCAGGACCAATCCCAAAGCCCCAGAATGGCAGTAGGGGGTGCTGTGCTGCTGGACAGTCTGTCTTTCCAGGCTGGATATGATGTGGTTATTCAAGATCCCCTAGCACTTTGCCTCCCCACCCCCCAAAAAGATTCGGGGTGTTAATCCCAGCCACCTGGCTACTTGGATCCTTAGGTTCTGCCTCCCCCTGCAGTTACGACCACAGAGAGCATTCGTCACTGGGGGGAGGGATAGCGTAGTGGTTTGAGCATTGGCCTGCTAAACCCAGGGTTGTGAGTTCAATCCTTGAGGGATGGGCCAAAAATTGGGGATTGGTCCTGCTTTGAGCAGGGGGTTGGACTAGATGACCTCCTGAGGTCCCTTCCAACCCTGATAGTCTATGATTCTGTGATACTTGTCATGCTGCCCTGTCACACAGAGGGCTGCATTTCCTGGATAGAGAATGCAGTGTGGCTGAGTGGACAGAACACTGGCCTGGGACTCAAGACCTGGGATCTATGTCTGGCTTGGCCTGCTGGGTGACCATGGGGAAATCATTTCTCTGTACCTCAGTTTCCTCATTTTTAAAATGGGGATAATGACCCTTTGTAAAGGACTTGGAGATCTACTGATGTGCTGGGCACAGTACAAGAGCATAAGTGGAGACTGTGCCGGCCATGAAGAACTCCCACTCGAAACAGACAATACAACCAACGAGTGGGGAGGGGAAACTGAGGCACAGAAGACAGGATTTGCCTCCAATCACATGGCAAGTGAGCGTCAGAGCCAGAGACAATTGCTGGAGATCTGATTCCCGGCTTTTTTTCTAACCACTGACTGCCTGTTCTGAATCACTGCTGGTTTAACGCTTGCCTCATTATACAATGCCAAGCCCTTGGCTCCCAAAAGCAGGCTGTGTGGTTTGGTCTATATCAGCTTCAAACAGTGCCATGTCCAACCGCTCCTTCAAGTCAAGGGGAGTCGATCCGCTGATGGGAATGGGCGTTGAATCAGATCTACACTACCCAGGCTACAATGCTATTCCCCCCAAACAACGCCCTGGGGATCCCCTTAGCCTTTGTACTGAGCCGATACCATTCAACGAGCGCAGATCCCGGTTCCTGGGGGTGGGCTGAAGCTGAGACCCTGCTTGCGATGGAAGAGCTTGATTGGCTCATCAGGGCAGCTGCTAGGCTGATTAGGTTGCACCCTGGGGGACCCTTGGCCACCGCAGAGGCTGCCAGCTGTGTTGAATCAGCGTTGTCCTTGCTTTTATGTTTGCCAGTGTCTTTGCGGGAGAGGAACGGTGCATTGGGATGTTGATGGCCTTGGATGCTGCCAGCTTGTGTGCACAGAGAGGCACTTAGATTGTTCAGCACCAAGGGCAGCGGGAAGTAGCTGACCACATTGTAAAGAAAAGAAAAAAGACAATTGATTTTCATGCCCAGGAATTCTTCTGTTGCATCAAACTGATAAACAGAGCAGCTGCAAGCAAGTGAAAGCAAGAGGAAAAGAAAGGCCCAAAACACAGACCCCCGATAGCTTATTCTGCAGCACTGCGTTAGCAGGGAGGAGAGTCTTGTGGATAAGGAAGACCCAGGGCCAGATTTTCAAAGGCGCAGCTCCTATAGTCAGGGGCTAAATGAGGGCCTGGATTTTCAACCACACGCTGAGCGCTTGGAAACCTGGCCCCGGGGGTTCTTTTCCCAGCTGGCTTTGCTGCATGACCTTGGGCCATGTCACTTCCCTTCTGTTTGTTTTCAGATTCCTCGTCTGTAAAATGGGTCTCACAGGGAACTTCCCCAGGAAAGTGATTTGAGATCTGCGGATGAAAAGACAGTATAGAAGAGCTGAGTAATATTATTATGGCAGCGATAAGGTAGGCCTAGGAATCAGAACACCTGGCTTCTCTGCCTGACACTGTCACAGGCACACTGCTTCCCTCTAGACAGGTCACACACATGCTTTTGTGCCTCAGTTTACCCATCTTTAAAGTACTGTTAATAACAATACTTCCCTCCCCATGCATGTTGTGAGGCTGAATTCACCAGTCTTTTAGAAGTGGATCAAAATCCTTACATGGAAGGTGTGAAAAACATTACAAAATATTATTATTGTCCGTGACTTTCATATGTGACTAGTCATTGCAGTTTACTCCATTTTGCAGTGACAACATTGAGACACCTTAAAGGGGCTGATTTTCAGAAAGCACGGCACACTAGAGCTGGGCCCACACCTGTATACTTTGTGCTAATAGGTTTTTAAAATTTTATTTCTTTAGGATAGAGAAATGGCCTTTTTTCAAAAAGGAAATTTTGGCATAACATTTTAGAAATTGTTCGAAAACTTCTTCCTTTTTTAAGAAATTTTCTATGATATTTTTGCTAAAAATGTGTGACATCGTTATGGGCATTTTTCCATTTGCCGCATCTTTGTCCCGAAATCCGGTTGTTTTCTGTCACCAAAACTGTTTGAAAATGATTTCAGTCAAAAGTGCTATGCAAATTTGTAGTCAAAAGTTTGGTGAAAAGTCACAGAATCACAAAGTCACCAAAAATTTGGTGAGAAATGGGTCCATTTCAGACCAGGCAAAATGAAAACAACTAGAATGTTGCCAATTTTCCATTAAATCCTTTCCCCATTATTTGACCTGCTATACTGAGCACCCACCCTCTGAAAATCAGTCCCTTTTAAAGTCTCAATAAAAACTTTGGAAGAGATATTAAATCTTATACATCAGAGTTTAAGCCAATCCCGAAGTAGTAGAGATCAGAGTGAGACCTATGTGATGGACAGATTATCCCACATCTGGCTAGTGGGGGGTTCTTATACTTTCCTCTAGACATCTGGCACGGGCCACTGTCAGATACTGGACTAGGTGGACTGTGGGTCTGAGCCAGTCTTGCAATTCCTCAAGACTTGGGCATCTAAAAATGGAAACACCCAAAATTATGCATGGACTCTTGAAATTGGCTTTGATTGGCAGATAAATATGCCACTGGTCTCCTGTTAAATAGGACATGAAGAGACAGAGGGTGTCTGTCAGCGAGTAGGGATTGCTAGAATCATTTTTTGCTTTCTCTGTGACAGAGTGTATTTATTTATTGCTGCTAAATTAAGTGCCAATTTGCACCTGTAATTGTATTTTAATTGCAATGTGGCTGCTTTCAATTGTAGTTTAATTAGCAGGTTTCAGAGTAACAGCCGTGTTAGTCTGTATTCGCAAAAAGAAAAGGAGTACTTGTGGCACCTTAGAGACTAACCAATTTATTAGAGCATAAGCTTTCGTGAGCTACAGCTCACTTCATCAGATGCATATCGTGGAAACTGCAGCAGACTTTATATATACAGAGAGAATATGAACCAATACCTCCTCCCACCCCACTGTCCTGCTGGTAATAGCTTATCTAAAGTGATCATCAGGTTGGGCCATTTCCAGCACAAATCCAGGTTTTCTCACCCTCCACCCCCCCACACAAATTCACTCTCCTGCTGGTGATAGCCCATCCAAAGTGACAACTCTTTACACAATGTGCATGACAATCAAGTTGGGCTATTTCCTGCACAAATCCAGGTTTTCTCACATCCCCCCCACCCCCATACACACACAAACTCACTCTCCTGCTGGTAATAGCTCATCCAAACTGACCACTCTTCAAGTTTAAATCCAAGTTAAACCAGAACATCTGGGGGGGGGGGGGGGTAGGAAAAAACAAGAGGAAACAGGCTACCCTGCATAATGACTTAGCCACTCCAAGTCTCTATTTAAGCCTACATTAATAGTATCCAATTTGCAAATGAATTCCAATTCAGCAGTTTCTCGCTGGAGTCTGGATTTGAAGTTTTTTTGTTTTAAGATAGCGACCTTCATGTCTGTGATTGCGTGACCAGAGAGATTGAAGTGTTCTCCGACTGGTTTATGAATGTTATAATTCTTGACATCTGATTTGTGTCCATTTATTCTTTTACGTAGAGACTGTCCAGTTTGACCAATGTACATGGCAGAGGGGCATTGCTGGCCCATGATGGCATATATCATATTGGTGGATGTGCAGGTGAACGAGCCTCTGATAGTGTGGCTGATGTTATTAGGCCCTGTGATGGTGTCCCCTGAATTACAACTACAATACCCACCTGCAGAAGTAAAGAAACAGATTGATAGAGCCAGAAGAGTTCCCAGAAGTTACCTACTACAGGACAGGCCTAACAAAGAAAATAACAGAACGCCACTAGCCGTCACCTTCAGCCCCCAACTAAAACCCCTCCAACGCATTATTAAGGATCTACAACCTATCCTAAAGGATGACCCAACACTCTCACAAATCTTGGGAGACAGGCCAGTCCTTGCCTACAGACAGCCCCGCAACCTGAAGCAAATACTCACCAACAACCACATACCACACAACAGAACCACTAACCCAGGAACTTATCCTTGCAACAAAGCCCGTTGCCAATTGTGCCCACATATCTATTCAGGGGACACCATCACAGGGCCTAATAACATCAGCCACACTATCAGAGGCTCGTTCACCTGCACATCCACCAATGTGATATATGCCATCATGTGCCAGCAATGCCCCTCTGCCATGTACATTGGTCAAACTGGACAGTCTCTACGTAAAAGAATAAATGGACACAAATCAGATGTCAAGAATTATAACATTCATAAACCAGTCGGAGAACACTTCAATCTCTCTGGTCACGCAATCACAGACATGAAGGTCGCTATCTTAAAACAAAAAAACTTCAAATCCAGACTCCAGTGAGAAACTGCTGAATTGGAATTCATTTGCAAATTGGATACTATTAATTTAGGCTTAAATAGAGACTTGGAGTGGCTAAGTCATTATGCAGGGTAGCCTGTTTCCTCTTGTTTTTTCCTACCCCCCCCCCCCAGATGTTCTGGTTTAACTTGGATTTAAACTTGAAGAGTGGTCAGTTTGGATGAGCTATTACCAGCAGGAGAGTGAGTTTGTGTGTGTATGGGGGTGGGGGGGGATGTGAGAAAACCTGGATTTGTGCAGGAAATAGCCCAACTTGATTGTCATGCACATTGTGTAAAGAGTTGTCACTTTGGATGGGCTATCACCAGCAGGAGAGTGAATTTGTGTGGGGGGTGGAGGGTGAGAAAACCTGGATTTGTGCTGGAAATGGCCCACCTGATGATCACTTTAGATAAGCTATTACCAGCAGGACAGTGGGGTGGGAGGAGGTATTGGTTCATATTCTCTCTGTATATATAAAGTCTGCTGCAGTTTCCACGATATGCATCTGATGAAGTGAGCTGTAGCTCACGAAAGCTTATGCTCTAATAAATTGGTTAGTCTCTAAGGTGCCACAAGTCCTCCTTTTCTTTTTAGTTTAATTAGCAGTACACCTTATCTCTGGAGCAGCACTTGAAACCATAGGGCTCAGCCTTGTGTGCACGCAAGGTGCCTTTTTAGACCTCCTTCATTGTCAGAGCCTTATGTCAAATAATGTAATGTACTATTTGATCATCTAAATAGGACTATTTCTGCAATCAAAATCTGACACCATGCAACAGAAAAGCAACGTTTCCTTGGGCTGAGAAATCACTGATACAATATGTGAAAAATGTGAATAGATCATACGTGGAAACAAATTCAGGTGGGCCAGGTATAGGACTTGGTGGTGGTGAACTTAATCAATGCCTCAGCAAGATGTTAGGGGGCACCGTCTCTTAGATGCTAAGCTCTTTGGGAAAGAGATCATCTTTTCCTTCTATGTGTGCATAATGCCTAGCACAAGGGGACCCAGGTCTTGAGTGGGGCTGCTTGGCATAATAATAATAATCATTAATTAATAAATAAGAGACTTGTCATGTGTTTAAATTCCTATATTATATATTTTCAAATATAGTATCAAGACAAAATGTTTCAGAATGATGAAAAATATATATATACAAACTGCTGAACCGTAGAGAGACCGTAAAGCAGGTGGTGTTTGCATTTTCTAATAATATAAGAACAAAGGGACAATCCATGGAATTAAAGGGCAGCAAGCTAACAAAAGTGGCTAATTAACCCTTGAAAGTCATTGCCACAAGAGATCATTGACACTTAGTAGAATTTAAGATTGGGCTTTTCAAGAGAACCTAAAAGAGGGGAAATCTAACTCCCTTTGCCCTCTTTACAAATTCTAGCCTAACGAAGTATGGGAATTTATGTGTATAATGGGAACATCCAGTCACATTAGGCAGGTGAAAACATTGTGTTATTACAGGTGACACAGCGATATAGATAAGGTTGCCTGATATTTTCCATTATAAGACCCTGTTTTCAGTTGCTTGTCACTGCCAAACTTTAATCATTTGGGCTGATATTTTCCATACCGGGGATCTGCCTCAGGTTGATTTTTTTAAAAAAAATGAAACAAATGGCTCAGTCATTTCTGAGAATGAAATTAGGGAAAAATACAGTTTTGCCCATGTTAAAAAATTCTTCCAACCATTTCATTGAGAATCCCTTGCACCTCAATGCTTTGGAGAAGGACTTGAAATTTGGTGTGTGAGTGGAGGGAGTGGGGGGAGGGGGGAAGGTCACCTGGTGTCAGGGATGTGTTGCCCAAATTTAGCCAAGTTATGAGCCTCCGAAAAATGTCAGTTAGCACATGCTCAGTATCACCTTGTTAGAGGTTTGTAGCTTTAGTCTTCCAAGATTCTGTCTGCACTGAGCATGCTCCATCCTGGGGCTACAGGGGTTGTGTAGGTAGGAGATTCTCTGCAATGGCTCCTCCCTTCACACAGGGGCACCAGAACTGAGAGTTGGGAGCCTGTCTCTCCTATGCTCTCAATGCTGCCCTGGCTGGAATCCAGGGAGTGTGGAGGAGAAAGACAGTCTGACTTGAATGCAGAAGGGTAAGGAACTAGGGGTGAGATGTGGAGGGGGAAGAGATTCAGCGCAGGAGAAGATAGAAGCTTGGCCTGGGGAAGGGGAAGCAGGAGCAGAGGGGAAAAGAAGGGGTTCTTTGTAAAAAAAGAAAAAAAAACCCTATGTGATCTGTAATTAAAGACTGTGTCATGATGCATACGCACAAGGGGGATGAATTAAGGTTATCCAGGCAACCTTAATTGTGGCATTTCCTAACTTTTTTTGCGCTCTCAACTTTGTATTCTTATTCTTTTAATGCCATTTTTGTAGTGTATTGAGGAATATAAACCCTCCTGCTTCACCATGAACTGACTGAGTTAGGCAGAAACTTCCCCGAAGGGCAGATTATTCCAGAATTGTCCATTATGGGGTTTCTTTTATTGTCTTCTGCAGCAGCTGGTGCTGAGCCCGGTCAGAGACAGCAGACATGGTTTGATGGGCCATAGGTGTGATCTGCTCTGGAAACTCTGACTGTTCCAGTTTAACATGGAAACCAAAACTTTAGCCATGCAGTGAAATGCCCAGGCTGTGGAATGAAAGATTTTGGGCCTAGTTCTGATCTTACTAAGATCTTTTTGACACCAGTGTAACTGAGATTATCATCTAGCCCTTTGTTTGGCTCCTGATCTAAATTACATCCGTGCAAATCTGGGGGAGACCAACCGAACCCAAAGGAGTTGCTGCGAATTTACACCAGTGTAAGTGAGATCAGAATCCAGCCCATGGACAAGGATGGAATAAAAATGGAGAAAGGTCTTCCAGACTTGCCCCTCTGTGACTGACTTAATAGGCCAGATCCTGGAGCTCCCCTGATTTACACCAGCTGTGGATCTGGTGGTCCAGTGCCGGCAGTGTCCTTTAAAGATGAGCAGCCCTGTTCTGAATGCTGAGGATCATTGTGTCCCCTGCCCCCTTTCTAGACTTTGCACGAGTTCCTCAGCTGGAAAGCGCAGCTGATCAGCATGCAGCAGGGCTCCTGGAGGAACCCATCATAACTGTTTGATTTTCATCTCAGAGGAGTCTGACAAGCTGAACTGTGGTCTTGTGTGTGTAAACAGCAAATTAATGTGCGTGAAGTGCCCCCCTCACATGCACCATTCCCTGTATCACGGATCCCTGCAAGGTGATGATGAAGCAAAGGCTCGCAGCAGGCCAGCAATCTCCAGGAAGGCAGAGGAATCAGGTAGGACTGATAGGCAATTGTTTCCTGAGAGTTAGCCAGGGAGAATGCACTCAAATGCCTAGAGGCCAGGTCATCCCCTCCTGCGGGAAGACCTTGGGGGAAAGGGCTCCAAGAAAAGCAGTCTCAGCCAGATGTGTCCCATTGGGGGTGATGGAGGAGATATGGGTGTGGGGGGGGGTTACCTCCATGTAATAGGCTGCAGGCCACACCCCATCCCTGGGTCCCCAGAGATCGTGTTGTGGGCCTTGTGTCTGGCAGCTCCCATCCTGCTACCAGCCACTGGAGGCAGGTTGCCAGGGTCTCATGCTAGCTATGGCTGTTCCCAGAGTCCCCAGGGGTCTGTGGGAAAGACAGGCTGGTCTCTTGCCCCATCGGTTGCCCCACTCCTTCCTCCAGCCCATCCGGTCCCTTGCAGGGTCGCCCCACCTGCAGATGGGTCAGAGGAGCAATGGACAATGGATCAGTGCTGACCCCCACTCCAAACCGGAGGGAGAAGATCTGGGCCCGGAGGGTCCCAGCCATGGCTGGTGTGTGGGGGTGTGGTGGGGGTGTGGATGATCTGAGAACGCAGGTGTCAGTGAGACCAGGGTTTGGAGTCCCCGTTCTCCATTTACTTGCTCTGGGCCAACCAACGGGACCACATGGGTGTAAATGGGAGGAGAATCTCGCCCTAGAAAAAACTCTACCCCCATCCTGAGCCAAAACCGTTCAAGTGAAAACCGGCTGGTCCAGCGCCTCCCCTCTGCAGAGGGCTTTGCCCAGTCACAGCCAGCAGCAAGCGGAGACCCAGGATTTGGGGGCGCCTGTGGATGCCTGGTGCTCTACTGGGATCGCAGCACAGAGCTGTTCACCCCACCCCCCAGGGAGATGGCACACAGGCTGCAGGGCTGACTGCAGTGCTGCTGGTCTGTAGCCTTGGGCAGCCAATTCCCAGACCCCCCTCCTCCCTCCAGCACTCAGCCCAGCACCCTGGCCGTGAGCCAGCTCCAGGGCTTGGCACTAAATGAATGGCCGTTTTTATCGCATTACCGTCTATTGGCTAGGCTGGTACATTCCATAAACACAAATGGGCTAAGAGTACTTAAGACAATGCTCTTTATTAAGTTCTGTTGGTCTGATTCTGCAGCTCTGTAGCTTCCACTGCCGTCAATGCAGGTTTGGTACGTGTCAAAGTGGCAAAAGCAATGAATTACTGTTATCCATCCCTTGGCATGGACTGCAGAGCAAATAAAGATGCTAAGTTTTTATCTATCTTGCGCACTTTTATGGCCCCCATTACCATAGGATCTGAGCACCTCATGGTTCTTAATGTATTTATCCTCTCAACATCCCGGAGAGGTAGGGAAGGCTACCATCCCCATGGTGCAGCTGGGAAACTGAGGCACAGAGAGACTAAATGATGTGCCCAAGGTCACGCAGGATGTCAGTGGCACAGCAGGGAATTAAATGCAGGTCTCCCAAGTCCCAGGACAGCACCTTAACCACTGGACAATCCTTCTCCTTGAAAGGGGCATCCCCCAAGTCTTTGAATTCATTCGCCCCTGCTACCTCTCACCCCCCACAAAGGCCTATCTCTGGGCCAAACCTTCAGCTGGTGAAAAGCGGCATAGCTCCACTAAGGTCAGCGATTTACACCGTCTGACATCTGGCTGCAAGCACAGTCTGAGCAGAGATACCTGATTGTAGATGGTGGCAGCTGATCCAGGGTAAGGGAAGGGGAGAGCAATGGCCAGACGAGTAGACTGCTTGCTGCTTTGATTAGCGATGGGTAATGGTGGTTCTTTCTTTGTTTGTTATTTTCAATATACTTTAAAGCTCAGTGATAGTCGGGAACGGGACTCTCCGAAAACCCCATCTCGGGGTTCTCTCTCCATTTCCCGTCAGTGTCTCGAACACAACAAATCAGCCGTGTTTACAGTTCAGAAATCCATCCTGCTGCCTGCGAAGCCGAGCTGGGCTATTTCTGACTCATACAACATTGCTTACAATAAAGAGCCGGGAATCGGGACTTAGCCGGCAACTTATTTGATGATGCATGAAGCAGAATGAGCCTACGTCTTGCTGGTCAGCAGTTTTATCGGCTCCAGAGCACGGCTGAGCGATAATAGCGGGGGGGGGGGGGTTTAAGCAGGGAAGTGAGCAGGTACGGCTCACAGGGCGAGCAGGTGTACACGGTTATAACATGCCTTTTCAAGTCCGTCTTTTGCAGCGTAGCCACCTGTCAACGTTGCGGATGCAAAACTGACTTAAATGGAATCAGGCGAGAATGGCAAGGTACCTCCTAAAGGAACAAACATTTCAGGGCCTGATGCTGCTCCTGTAGGAAACAGTAGCAACTTGCCCACCCCCGTCCCCCCATAACTTCACAAATGAGACAGATATCAAGATGGGTAGGGGATTATTGGCAAAATGCAGTCAGATTTTACAGCAGCTGTTACTCACGGGGCTGGTAGCAAGCCTATAGTTAAGGTTGCCTGATACCTTCTCATGATCATTTGGATCACTACAGTCCTGTGGTTGGATGTTGGAGCTAGACAAATTCAGACCAGAAATAAAGCGTATGTTTTTAATAGCGAGCGCAATTAACCACAAGAACAACTGACCGAGGGTCACGTGGATTCTCCATCACTGACCGTTGTTAAATCAAGATGGGATGTTTTTCTGAAAGATCTGCTCAAGGGATTATTTCGGGGAAGTCCTATGGCCTGTGTTACACATGAGGTCAGCCTGGTCCCTTCTGGCCTGGGAAGCAATGAAATGATGAATTCCCTGCCATTGCAGGGGTCTCGGGCATCTTGGTCCATCTTGTTCTTGGCTTGTGGCATGCAATAATTTAGTCTCCTGTAATTCTTTGGTGTAATTCTGGTTGTGGGGATTGGTGTGGAGGTGGGTGGTGTTTAGTGGTCTGGGATATACAGGAGATCTGATTCGATCGGTGTTACTCAGACCTCATTGGTTCAGGAGCCAAATCAGTGATCAACATTACCCCAAAGGGCCGTAGTGTGAATTCACCGTAGTGTGAATTCATTGCTTCATTTCCTCTCTATGTGTATAGCATTTGGTGGGGGGAGCAGGGGATAGAGGTTACCACGAGACCAGAGAAGTCTTTTTGCTGTCCCCATGAAAATTGACCAAAATCTGGCCGAGTTATAGGTAGGACTTCTTCATTTTTAGGTTTATTAATTTCACGGTGGGCGGGGGGGCGGGTTGAGGGGGTGGCATTTTTAGCAACTTTTGAGTTGTACATAGATGTCCAAAATTTTTTTTTTCCGGGGCTTTCTCTTTGTCCTGTCCTGTATTATCTACATTGTTCATTACAGTCGTGTATCCTGCAGTGTGTAATCTCTTTGTAGTGTTTCCTGGTATGCTTTAAGGTAGTACTCTTTCAAACAGTGCTCCATTAAAGCACGCTAGGGAACCTGAGTCTCAATATTCCTCTGATGTCTAGCAAATAGCTGAGACACCCACTGTCACTGCCCTCTAAAGGCTGGTCCACATGGAGGAAAACAGCTTACTATTGCTATTGGTTACTCTGTTAGCTTAAGTGGTAGAGGTCTGTGTTGTAGATAAGGCTCCCATTGCGCTGGGTGCTGGAGGGACACATAATAAGTGACATTCTCTGCCTCTAGGGGCTTACAATCCAAACCCTCAGTCCTACAGACTACTTCACGTTGGCAGACCTTGTGTCCTGCATGTAGTCATTTTGAAGTCACTGGGGCTGCGTATGGGTGGAGGGATCAGCTAGCACTGAGTGGTTTGCAGAACTAGGACCTAGAAGAGAAATACATTATCAGCCTTGTTTATCCTTTGATGTGCTAACTTGGGGACTAGACTGTTTTTCCCTGCTGTGTTTTGCTATGAATTATTTTAAGGCTTTTTCTACAGGGATTTGTCTGCTGTGTTATTAGCCCCTGAGAGCCGTTATGGTGCAAGACACTTTTAGTCTTTGTAACAATCATTTAAAAAAACAACAGCCAGGAAATCTGGATACTGCCTCTTTCTGCACTTCGGTTTCCCCAGTGGTTAAAGACAAACAAATGGAGAATGAGTCTTACCCATCTTTGTGGAGTGATGGGGATGGAGAATTGTTAAGCATCACATTCATTATGATCTGCATGACAGGAGCACTTAGATGCCCCAGCTGAGATCAGGGCCCATTCTGGGGGTGCTGTGCAAACACAGAGGAAGTGACAATCCCTGCCCCAAAGAGCTTACAGTGGAAATAGACGAAGCATTATCCCCATTGTAGAGGCACAGAGGGGCTGATGTACTTGCTCAAGGTCACACAGGAGGTCTGTGGCACAGCTATGAACTGAACCCCCTATCCTGAGTCCCTGTCTAGTGACTGAACCAGGAGCCCAGCTTTCCTCTGTGTGGCTTCCAGGCAGGAACACACTCTTATTCTAGACAAGTGTGTGGCTTAGTGGCTAGAGAACTACATGGAGACTGGATTCTATTCCTGGCTTTGGCCTGGTAAGTGACCTTGGGTAAGTCACTGCCCCATTCTGTGCCTCAGTTTCCCCATCTGTAAAATTGGAGATAATGATACTGCCCTTCCTGTATAGAGCCCTGGGTGAAAAGTGCTTTGTAAGAGCTAAGGGTTGTTATTATTTGGTAAGTGCTTTCCTGAACTGGGACCTATAGCTCCTGGTATATCCACTCAGTGTTATTAAGGACAATAGCTCAGCCATACCATATATATGTCAGAATTGGTCAAATTCATCCCTGCTACAACTCGGTAGGCTCCAGTGGCTCTATGACCTGGATGTGGCCTTGTTTAATGCTCCTTCTCTTCAAAGCCCTGTGCAGCCACAGACTTATTACCCACCTGTTTGTTACCTCCTCCAATTATCCCTCCATGCACCTCCCTTTGCTGCGCCTGTATCTTTTGTTCTCTTCACTGCCCTGTTACTCTCAGAACTGCGGAGGGAAGCCTCAGAGCAATTAAGGCAGCAGCTAAATCAACACTGAAAGCCAGCTCCAGGCTCCTGACTTCTCTTTCAAGATTTGAATTTCATGCACAGACCGTGGTGTTTTGTTCCCAGAGGTCGCCTTGGCGATGCTGAGTGGTTTGGAGAGCAGTGGGTGGGGCTGCGCATTCTTTTGTGCTTTAGAAATTAAGGCACAAATACACCCCCACCCCGCTTCTCGGGCAGATGTTCGGGATGGGCAAGATGGTGGGAGGCCAAAGAGAGGTCACAAGGGGAAACTGTGAACCCGTTGCCCGGCAGTAGCTGTCTTCCGGCACCATGGGTCTTGTGTGACTACGGACCTGGGGATCTGTGTGTGTGGGGTGTAGCTCTAACATCTATGTGAATCTACTGTCCAGAAACCCTGCCAAGGGGCGCCTAGAGGACCGGATGCCACCACAGCCCAGTGTGACTGCATGGCTACCACGTGCCTCGACTCTCTGCAGGGGATTCCGACGCCCCCGGCCCAAAGCCCATGTACTCGGGCACTGTGTGGGGCGCGGGAGTGGGGAAATGTGCCTAATAGCAGTACTGGAAATATTTCTTTTAAAGGAAAAAATGAATGATGGGGGAACTTCTCCAGGGTGAGAGATTGGGCTCAGCTGGAAAAAGCGTATTGGGATACTACAGCCATGTCTATGTGTGATGGTGATGGGCATATAGTAAATATGGAGAGAGACAGAGAGATTTAGGTAGCTAGCTGGTTTACAGTCTAAGAGGCATTCAATCAGGCCTCTCTCTCTCTGTCTCCTCACACATCTTTATCTATCTATCTATCTATCTAATCATTGATGAAAAAGGCTCGATTCAATGATCCTTGGGGCAGTCACCATCTTTTTGTCCAGCACCTAACACAATGGGGCTCTGGTCCACGTGGAACTCCTTGGAGCCACCGCAAGGCAAATCAATAATAATTATTATAATTAATAACCATAAAGAAAGGAACCCACCCATTGCCACCAGTGGACTTGGATCAGCCCCAGAGAGAGAGAGAGAGGTTTGGCTGCCTAGCAAAACTGCCAAAATCTCTTGCGCCTGCAGGCCTGTGCTAGAAATCTCCCATTACTAGGCTTTCTTGTGTCAGCTCAGCAGCTCCCATTCCAGGCCCAGCCAGAACTGGGAACTCCCAGGGCCTAGGGGCTTTGTTTTCCAAAGACCCCCTCCTAGCATTTGAGAAAGGTGTCAGGGTTTGGTTCTCGGGGCTGATACAGACCTCGGGGGGAAGGGGAGGCACAGACACAGGGGGCTGCTTCATAAGCTTTGAAAATTAAATTGCCTAAAAAGTAGAAAAAAAGGTGGAAGAAGACTGGCCACCAGCTGCCATCCCAGGGGTAACTCAATGACACTTTCCCCTAGGCAGAGCTTAACCCACAGTCCTCATGGGCCTGCATGCCTGGGAAAATGGTAACCTGTGTGATGGTAATCTGTGGATCAAATCACAAAAGGGAGCAGATTCCAGCCTTAAATTTATTGCTGGATCGTTTGAACTTGCCTTATCCTCTTACTCCCTTGAAATTTCAGGAATTGATCCGTCACAAAAGCAGCAGGCTTGGTGGGGAGGAAAAAAAGCAACATTAAAAAACCCCCATTTCCCCCTTTTTTATAACCTACACATGTGGCAGCTCTCATTTTAGGTGAGTGTGTATTGTGCATGTCTGAGTCAGGACTACTTGGAAGGTGGTATCTTTATGCCTATAAATACAGCTGACTGTAAATCACCGAACCTCACTTATTTCATCCCAACTCCAACGTTCTTCATTCCCCCATTCCCCAGGGACCCATGAGCTGTCCTGTTCTTCCCAAGAAAACACAATTTGTTTTTATTTTCCCACTCCCAGCATAAATAGCAATCTCCCCGCCCCCCGCCCCGAAATCTTGTAATATTCAAAACTTGCTGCCATCTTCAGAGATTGCTGCCATGCTCACTAGATTGGAAATGTCAAAGAAAACATTTATAAATGCAAGATCCCGGCCCTGGGAATGAATCGATTCACTCCGTAGGGTCTTTCAGCGCAAGAGATCTGTGCACAAGTGTCTGCTGGGTTTGGTATGTGTGTGTATTTGTTTTTCCTCCCCCCCCAACAAACTTTTACTATAATTACCCCATTTTTTATTTTTATGGCTGCAGAGGCAGCGGGAGATATTGGATACGTATTGGCGTAAAAGAGGGTGGAAAAAGAGCTACTAAACGCGGAGAGGAAATCTGTCATCCCCTCGGATGAAATACACTCTTTCGATTAGGCATTCAGCAGGTAACCCAAGCATAATTTGTGGCACTTAAACAACTGCACTGTGGATTGCATTTGGCGCCGACAAACATCTCCCTCAAAGCAAGTCAGTTTCATTGTAGCCAAGAAACAAACGAAAACTTAGAGAGGGTACCAGCAAGGGAGCCGGAGCCTACATCTATTCAGGGGCACCATTCTTATCCCTGCCCCAAAGTGCGGTGAAAAG
Organism: Lepidochelys olivacea; assembly: GCF_965140295.1. Lineage (NCBI taxonomy): Eukaryota > Metazoa > Chordata > Testudines > Cheloniidae > Lepidochelys > Lepidochelys olivacea. Next base: position 6,215,848 of record NC_140429.1, on the reverse strand, counting down.
TTTTGGGCTGACAACAGAGACTGTTCCATTGCAGCCCATTCGGTGCCCCTGTGACTTCACTTCTTGTGTGACGAGAAGATGAACAGGTGACCGGATCACAGTCAATAAACACCACAAAGTAAAGGGGGAACAAGATCTAATGGCTGGACACTGAAGCTAGACACAAAGAGACTGGAAATAAACCGTTTTTAACAGATACGGAGCATTGGAGCAACTAACCAATGGGGACAATGGATTTTCCATCATGTGGAATCCTCGAGGCTCTGGGGCACAGTGGGACAGTTTTCCCTGGGGAACTTTAGTGTACGAAGGAACTTTTCATCAAAACACGTCTATGAGAACATGTGAAGCGCAGAGGCCCTTCTTGATCCCATAGATTCATAGATATTAAGGTCAGAAGGGACGATTATGATCATCTAGTCTGACCTCCTGCACAATGCAGGCCACAGAATCTCACCCACCCACTCCTGCGATAAACCCCTCACCTATGTCTGAGCTATTGAAGTCCTCAAATCATGGTTTAAAGACTTCAAGGAAGGGAAGGGGTTAATATCCTGGTGGGAAATGAGACCTATGACTAGGGCAGGGTGCTGACAACCCAGTCGGCTCCTCCCATCCCCATCGCATGGAGGGCAACTGTCAAAAAGGCTGCATGGGAAAATGTCTGCAGATCCCCCCGCCACTCCTTCCCCAGGTGCTAGGACCCCTGGAGCTCCCCACGCCATCCGTGGATCCCCCCATTGTATCCCCAGGGGCTAGACTGTGGCCCAAGCTGGCATTTTGCTGTTTGATCCAATGGTTTTGCACAAAACAGTCATTAAAATCTGGGCCCATTACAGCTGAGGAATGAAACCCCGGAGAAATACCACCCGGGGGAGAGGCAGCCTTTGCTTCACCTGACCCAGCTCATGGGCCCTCTTTGGAGCTGAGGTGGGAACTACGTGTTCTGGCCTCCCTCTGGGACAGTTTTGCACCAGTCACCCCATCAGGGTTTCCCCAGTTGGGTCCAGGGAGTTAGTACACCCTCAATCAAACCCACAGGATCCATTTATCATGGTATCCCTCTATATTTTTATGCCATCACAACTGCGCCTAACCCCAGCCGGTGGCCATCAGTGATGCATATTTCATTCCAGCCCCTCCCAGATCACACCCCGCTGATGAGAACATGGTTAGCAGAGTGCAGTGCGGCTGGGACTCCTCCAGCAGAAGCAGAGAGTGCTCCGTCTCTATAGCTGTTCTCCCCGGTTCACTGGCCGTGCCAGGCCTGGCTGAAGGCAGGCGGAGTGGGGAGGCATTAATGGATCCATTTCCTTGTAATGTGCAGGGAGTTACATGCATAATTCCATTTATTGTTAACATAACTCTCCATGTGTCTGGCACAGAGCGCGAGCTGCTGCAGGGCTGGGGGCCTGAGAAGTCACTCGGCAGTAGCTAATTAAGTGGAAGGAAGTGGCCAGAGAGAGGGGATCCAAAGGGAAGCTGACAAGGCGAGAGGAATAATTAAAGACAGCACCGTGGAAGAGGTCTTAACCTGGTGTCCTTGCAACTCCCAGCTTTGCAGTGACAGTCCCACGGAAGCATGGAGAGGATTTCGGTGAGGGGGGTGGCTGTGGGCTTTCTGCCTGGGACTTGTAAAGGCCCCTAAGATGTTTGTAAAGTGATCCAGTGGACAGGGGTGCTGGGACAGGGGGACATGGCCCCCTCCCTTTTTACTGCCCGTAAGGGCGAGCGACAGATAGAGGGGGCAGAGAGGAGCAAGGGGGGGCGGGGCCTCAGGGGAAGAGGTGGTGTGGGGGCGGGGCCTCAGGGGAAGAGGCGGTGTGGGGGGGGTCCTCGGGGGCAGAGGCAGGGTCTTGGGGGCGGGGTCTTGGGGGAGTGGCGTGGTGTGGGGGGGCCACGGTTTAGGGGCCTGTGGCCCCCCAACTTTTAGGACACTGCCGCCGTTCCTGCCAGTGGGTCAGCCAGCAGCACGGCGTAGAGGGGAGCTGGGTTCTATCCTTAGCGCTGCTGCCGTGTGACCTAGCGCATCTCTATACAGACTGTCAGCTCTTTGGAGCCGGGACCGTCCCTACGGGCACCTCTAGGGGCTACTGTCGTATGAATAATAGCACCCAGATCCCATTGAACAGGCCACCTCATTCTCCTGGGTGCCTTTGAAAAATCCAGCCTCTGTTCCCAGCTCCGCTGCTGGGCGACCTCATGGGAATCGTGCCGCTGCTCTGTGACTTGGTTTCCCCACGACTTTAAAATCGGGGCAATACGTGCCATGCGGGAGGCTTACCTAGCTAAGCCTGCGAGCTCCTTAGATGAAGGGTCTGATAGAGGGGCCACGTCTCCATGGTCCTACCGGCCGGCTGCCTGGTGGCAATAGTGCAGGAGCAGGAGGGTGCCAGAGAAAAGGAGCCATGCCCACTACCGCCAAGAAAGCCGACGCTGACCAGCCCCACCCCCCCAGCAGAGGCCGGGAGGGAGGAGCAGGATGGGATCACTGTTTTCAGGGTGCTGATTTCACATGACCTCCCCGCATGCTGTCAGCCTCCTGCCTGGCCTGTGGCCGGTGCGGGAGCCAGAAACGCAGCTCATCGGCACCTGTAAAAGCCAGGCACTGTCTGAACAGAGCAACCTCCCCTATCCTCCCCGGGAGCTGAGCGCTCCCAGCTCCCCTGAGGTCGCCGGCGACACCTGCTGCGGACCTGACCCAGAGGCAGGAGGGTGACTCACCCTCTGCTTACTGCAAACCCAGGACTCACCTTGCCAGCACCCTTCTGCCCTGCCGTCCCAAATGGGCCCCGGGAAAATTAGCCACTTAGGCTGTGAGCAGGAATCCAGCAGCCCTGGTCGCTTGTTGCTCAAATGGGTGAGATCACCAGGCAGGAAAGGGCCATTTATCTTGGCAGTCGGGGCCTGGTTTACAATCCTCATCCGTTGTGGGCTGTGATAAGGTCATTTGCAATCCCTGTCCTGCCTCTGTCTACACAGGTAATTGTGTGGGCACCTCCGTGCCCCCGGTGATGCATGGAGATGGGGAGGGGGGGCAGTTGTATGCCATCGTGCTGGAGTGTTCATTAGATGTATAAAAAAATCAATAGCAAAGAGATGGCAGAAGTGACAGGCCCCATTCGTCTCCAGAGCAAGGAGTCAGGCAGCGAGCCGGGCTTTTCATGGCCAACGCTTATTCACAACGAGCGAGCTGCAAACCGGAGCTTCAGACACCATAAATCAGCCCCAGTGCAACAGGGTTCATGTACGCATGTCAGGGTCGCTCTGGGGTTGGAGGTGCCTCTTCTCCCACTGCCTTTCTTCCCTCTTGCTCGCACAATTGTCAGCTGGACAGAGCGGTCCTCCCCCACAATGATCCGTCATTAGACCACAGGAGCGCGCCGTTTAAAGGGACATAGATTTATGGCTTGGTCTTGCTGGCAAGGCTCGGAGATGGCAGGGCGCGGATTGCAGGAACAGGGGAGATAACTCAGCAGCTGGATATTGATAGCGTTGCAGCAGGGAGGAGGGATCACTTCCCCTACCCGACCGCGGATGCTGCTGGCTGGTTAAAAAGAAGCCACATCGACTCCTCCAGGCCCGCCAACGCCACCTCTATGAAATCCTTAATACTCCGGGAGCAAAGAGTCTCTCCAGCCACTCTGGAGCGTGGGTCTATTTTTCAAACATCAATCATTGCCTGGGATGGGCTTTAAACGAGATCGGGGAGGAGGGGGAATGACCTCACTTCATGTAGAATAAAGCCGTTTGTGCAAGCTATCTATGTCCCAGAACCTGAACTCCAGCACTAGGCCCATAGCCTCTGGCTGAGTTCTGAAGCCTGCCGAGGGGGGACGGTCTGAGGGTCTACTTTTAGCCCCGCAGCTCGAGCCTTGTGAGCCCGAGTCCATTGCCCCAGCAGGCTCTGAGACTTGGTGTAGCAGATTTTTCTTTGCAGTGTAGGCCCTAGACAGCTACTAGAGTACGGACAATTTCCTATAGCTCCGGTGGTAAGGGCATGATTTTCTGGAGGTGAACTCCAGCCTTGTGATTGGCTGTTGCATGACTCCCTAAGAAGCCCTGGATTTATTGCAGCACTCCGGTGTCTAGAGCGGAGTCATAGTTCAGAAATCCACGTTATTGTCAAGGGGAGCCGTGAATGTGTGCTTAAAAAAGAAATCGGTGACCCTGGCATTTTTGCTGGTGGGCAGGTGGATGTGCTAGAATCAGATAAACCAGCTGGGGAGAGAACCGTGAACGCTGCCGACTCAAACTCTGGGCTACAGGACAGGGTAACGAGGCATGATGCAACACCTTTGAGGTCAATGGGAGTTTTGCCCACAGAGAGCAGGAGCCCACTGCTTTGGTGACCCACTCCTAGTGTGCGTCTTAATTCCCTAATGACGGGGATGCGTCTCTGATTGCAAAGGGAATAAAAAGGGCTTGCAGAGCCAGGGTCTGGAAATGCACTGATTCCATTTGACTCCCACCGTGAGCACCTTGTTAGCTATTTGCACTGGAACGGGAAAGGAAAGGTTTCAGAGTAGCAGCCGTGTTAGTCTGTATTCGCAAAAAGAAAAGGAGGACTTGTGGCATCTTAGAGACTAACCGATTTATTTGAGCATGAGCTTTCGTGAGCTTCCGATGAAGTGAGCTGTAGCCCACGAAAGCTTATGCCCAAATAAATTGGTTAGTCTCTAAGGTGCCACTAGTACTCCTTTTCTTTTTGGGAAAGGAAAGGTCGCTCCTGGGGGAAGAACAGGGACTGTGGCATTTCATGAAGAGAAAGATCTGTCCTTTTCATCACGACCACCCCATGTCTCGTCCTAGAAATGCCACAGCAGCTGGGGATGCTGCGTAGCAGGGCCATGGGGACAGACAACCACGAGGAAAATCATCCCGTTGCTGGCACTGCACTCTGACCTTGGAAAGGTTCGTCACCAGGTTTGAGCCGAGCGAGCCCTGTGCGGACATCCCAAACCCAAGCCCCTCACAGAGCCGCTGGGTGTGTGGAATGACGAGGCCTGGGGTTCATCCCGCCTGCTGGCTAAACCTGGGCCCTGTTCTGAAAGAACCTCCATGAGTGACGGGTTTCGGACAGTGGGATCATGGAAGTGCTGTAGTATTTGTTCACTGTTCACCTGGCTCTCCTAGGGGCTAGGGTAACGCAAATAGATAAAAACTCTTTGTGTGGCTTTCTTTCTTTTGTGAATGCATATCAGGAGGTCAGGTTCCATACTCAGGATCATGGACTGGTTTGAACTCCAGGGTGGGCTTGGGCTTTCCCCCCCTCATGTTAGATTGTCCTGGTTATAAATGTAACCTTGTGCCCTTGGGTAGATTGTCAGCAGCAGGAGTTGAGCCTGGAAGCTCTCGATCTTAAAGCTTGGGCTAAAAGATTTAAGCAATTATTTATTATTTACTAAAATTATGATTTAGGAACAAATGGCAAAAATGTCACTTTCATGTTATGAGCAGTCAATGGCTCAATTATGGCTTGAAGCAGACCCTCCATACATTTGGACCAGAAATATGATGCAAATTTTGAACTCTCGGGGTAATTAACCATTGGAGCAACTTACCAAAGGAAGTGGTGGATCCTTTGTCACGTGCCGTCTTTAAATCAAGACTGAATATATTTCTAAGGGCTACACTACAGCTCCAGCCAGAAGTTATGGGCTTGCTGCAGAAATTATACTGTGAGATTGTCTGGCCTATGCTATGCAAGGGGTCAGATTAGATGATCATAATTGTCCCTTCTGGCCTTAAATCCATGAATCTAGGTGTTCCTAAGCAATGCTGCTGGGGAGCAGCGAAAGATTGCTGTAGATTGGGCTCTTAGATAATCATATTGAAAGTGAGTGAAAGGCTAATCTTCCTCTATTCTTCCACTGCCAAATAACCCTGATTTTACGCCGTTTATTCACCTCAATAAAATTAGAGGCATAGTTCCGTCTTTATCGTTTTAAATTAAAAGCCAACGAGGACAGCCTGGAATATAACTCACTCTAGGCAGGCTCCTCATTACCCTCTGCAGCTTCAATTGGCTGCCAGATCTCATCTTTGCTGCTGTTATGACTATTACATATACAGCGTCATCGGTGGGTGTGGCACTTCATAGATCAATCAAATGCCAAGTACCCAACTTGGAGAGTTACAATCTAAACTAGACCCACCCCGCTGGGGATGCCAGTTAACTAAAGGAGGGAGGAAGGGGGATAGCACCTTATGGGTTAAACTCTGATAACTGCTGGGGCCATGTTGCACCCCAGCACTGGCTGCATGTCAGCAGCTGGTAGCATGATTCCTGTGCAATAGTCTGTAGAGATCTGACCTGGGACAAGAGCCAGTCTGCCCTAGATTATGGCTGAGTGCTGGCTAGCTGTGGAAGCAGAGCCATGATCCAAATTTAACACCTGGGCCCTGTCATAAGGGGTTGAAAGAAACCCCCTGGATCTGAATGGCCTCTGAAATGTGGGGCTTTGAATCTTGTTCCCTTGATCAAACCCTTTGGGACTCTCCAGGCAGCCCCCACTACCAGGGTCACCTGATCAAGCGAACCCCTATCATTCCATAGAGCCACTCCCCAAGAGAGCAGGGGCGTCAGTTAAGAGCCTCGATTGGTGCAGATGAGAGGAGGAAAGGCCTTTGAATCCCATCCCTGGGGTGGCAAATTGCCAGTGGCTATTAAGCAGCAGACGGAGAACCTGAAAGGCAACAGCAAACTCCTCTTCGCATGGTGATGAGGAGGAAAGAGCAGTGAGTTAATTAAGGATTAATTAAAATGAGCAGGCGCCCGAGGACAGGATCAAGCTAGCCACAGGATCTAGCCGGAGAAGGCCGCTCTTTGCTGCAGCAGCACCAACTGCTTCTCAAGGGCTGTGCAGTGTAACGCATGGGGGGCTGGGGTGGGCGGGTGGGGGATGAGAAATAACCACGGGGCAGCCCGAGGGGCCCCCTCTAGATGATATTAACGGGCTCCTAAGGCCCATGTGGAAATGGCCTGGTTTTGGGAAAGGTCAGCGGCTCTAATCTGTGTCCTGCCCTACATCTCCCGGCCCACAGGGAGCTCGGGGAAGGATCAGGCCCTTTCCTCAACATCCTCCCTCTCCACTTCTGTGACTTCAGTTGTCGAAACACTCGAGAGCCCCCTGAGACAGAGGCGGGAGGGTATTAGCATCATCCTGGTTTGACCGATGGGGAACTGAGGCACAGAGAGAAGAAGGCCCAGTGGGAGTGAGCTGCCTACCTACCTCTGAGGATCTGGGCTAAGTGACATGCCCAAGGTCACTCACACATGAAGCCCAGGAATGGAATCCGGACCGCTGGACACTGTGCAAGGCGTTCCTTCCTTCCCCCAGGTATTGTAGGCAGCTCTCCCAACCCCCGCCCCCGCATTGTGCTGACGCTCGCTTCAAGAACTAGCTGCATTGCGAGGACGTAGGACTCCACGTGTGTCTGGGATGAACTGGGGGCTGGTGAAAGGACGAATCTGGCTCTCTGGGGAGGTTCCCAGACCCCTCGCAGGGTGAATTAGCCACTGTCAGCTGAATTCTGCCCTCTGTCCTGCTGTTGTGCTAAGTGAGTGCAAAGGACAGAGATTTCAGCCCGGGAGAGTGGACGTCTGCCAGGCTGAGGTGTTGGCAGGAGATTTCCAGGGCCAGCAGCCAGAATCTCGTGAGATCAGCTCCCAAGATTTCGGTGTCAGCTCAGCCCAATCTCAGCCCCGCTCCGGCCTCCTTGGCACAGCGTAGATCTGGGGACAACGAAGGCGCTTGGCCTCCAGCAAAGCCCGACAAGCTGCCAGCACACACCCTCTGGGTACCTTTGCCGACTCTGTAATGACCGAAGCGCGTTATTGCCTGCGTCTAATTGGGATAATGCAAAGACAATGATTTATTTTATTACAGAGCCATTAGGGGCCGTAAGACCGTGGAGCATCTGGAGCGCCACGTGAGTTCGCTCAGGTTGTTATTTAGAAGGAGTGAGAGAGCGCGTAACCATTTCTAATGCTTCCTGCAGCACCTGCTGGGGAGGTTGGGAACCAAGGGTCTGACGGTGGTGCCTTCCGAGTGTAAGCGGGGGAATAGTCCCGCTATTGTGGGGAACTTTCCTGGCTTCTGTACTACCCCGGTGAAGTGGGCTAGCGAAAGGATCTGAGTCCTCGCTCCCACTTCCTTTACCCAGTGGCCTCCCTCCCCTGGAGGACTCCCCTTCCACTCTCCTGTCTGGCAGAGTCCTCCTAACCCCAACAAGGCTGGGCCCAAGATTCCTGGGGGGCTCGACCCCCAACCCTGCTGCGTCACCGAGGACAGGGGCTAGGGTGTCCCCACTACGGGGTACTCTCTCTGCACTGGGCACTTCTCTGACCCACTGACCATTACATACAAGTTAAAGCAAATGCAAGTTATTTACTCAACAATTAACTTTAAAAAGAATAAGAAAAAATGGGAAAGGTTAAAGGAAACACATCACCCCACTCTGTGGCAGGGAACATCACAGACAGTGTCTCTGGAACGTCAGGGCAGTTCACTGTCTGTTCCTTGTAAGTCCCAGGCCTCCTTCTCTGGCCCTGCCTGTGCTGCAGGGATGCTGTGGGTTGGACACTTGCTCTGGTGGTGGCCACACGCTCTCAGGCTCTAAGTGGTAGGACCCTTCTGCCCAGTGTCGCCCCCGCCCTGGCGGGGTTACGATCCAAGCCTGGCCTGCAGAGCCTCTTGGCTGAGGCGCCTCCCTGTGCTGGGCCCGCTGCCCAGGGTCCCCCGCGGTCTCCCCCGCTGCTCACCGCACCCAGCTCTGGACTGCTCCAGCCCCAGCTACACCACTCGGTCTCTGCACTGCTGCTGCTGCTCTGCCTCCAGCTCCCTGGGCTGCTTCTCTGGCCCCTCTGGCTCTGGTTGCTGCAGCTCTGCTCCCAGGACAGGTCTGCTCTGCAGGCTGCTTTTGTGACTCTGCTCCCAGCACTGACCTGCTCCCTGGGCTGCTTCTCTGGCCCCTTTGGCTCTGGTTGCTGCAGCTCTGCTCCCAGGGCAAGTCTGCTCTCTCTGGGCTGTGCCTCTGGCTTTGGGGCTGCAACTCTGCCCCCCAGGGCAGGGTCTGCTCTCTCTGGGCTGCTTTTCTGGTCCCTCTGGATCTGGGCCAGCTCTGCTCCCAACTTAGCTTGGGCCCCTGATTTCTCCTTAGCTCGGCCCCACTCTGTCTGACCCAGGCAAATCCAGCTCACACGGAGGACAGGAACCCCCGGCCTCCTGACTCCCTGATTAGCCTGCCCGCCCTGTCATTCAGGCTGACCTGGAGCATTGGCCTCTCCCCATTGTTCCTGGGGACTGGCAGTCTCAGGGTCCTGATTCCCCATCAACCCTTCCCCCTTTTAGTACTGGGAGCTGGCAACTAAACCACCCCCACTGAATGTTAGTAAGGGGGCAACAGTCCCCTTACACGAGCTTTAACGGCTCTGCTGTTGGGAGGGAAAACAACTCAGTTTGGCCCGTTGCCTCCCTCCCATCGACCGTGCACATACATGTAAACACATGCACATCCACAAACGTGCAGTGAATGATACATCTCTCGGTACTGCGAGATGGGCAATTCTAATTGCGCACAGTGCCTTCCTATGTCTCTGCAGCCCCTGGCCTCTTCTCCTTGAAGTCAGAAAAGTTGTTGCACCTGGGGTGGGGGTGGGGGGCTGTTTCATAAAGGAAGGAGGGGCGAGCCAGCAGAAAAGGTGTCTCTAGGCCCCTTTCTCTGGGGAAAAGGACCACAGGAGCTAGCCCTGTGGTGGGCCCTGAAAGAGGGTCAAGGATCCAGAGAGGCAGCCCTGGGGGTTGATGTTCTGGAAGAAAAGCAGGAGACCCCGGAAGGCCAACGTGCTCAAGCCTGGGGTGAGCAGCGGCTTTAGTTGTTTGGTCTTTGAGCCCTGCTGGGGGAAACCCTGGGACCCTGCTATTCTGAAAGGAGAGGGGGATTGAGGTGGAGCCCAGGTGGGGTGGATGATGCCGTATTGATAAGCAGGATCGTGTCTCTGAGACACTGATACCCCAGCAGGGGCGGGACTCTATGTGGCTGGGCCAGAGGACTTAGTCACTGCCGGGAAGAGCCAGACCAGACCAGGCCAGAAAGCCTGAATGTCTGCCGGAAGGCGCTGACTGCAAGGGAGGATCCTGCAATGCTGTACCCAGCCAGGAAGGGGCGTGCTGACCGGTGGGTCACCGTTCTGCAGAGAGAAAAAAGAACAGGAGGACTTGTGGCACCCTAGAGACTAACCAATTTATTTGAGCATAACCTTTTGTGAGCTACGCTCACTGCATCGGATGCATCTTATGCTCAAATAAATTGGTTAGTCTCTAAGGTGCCACAAGTCCTTCTTTTCTTTTTGCGAATACAGACTAACACGGCTGTTACTCTGAAACCAGAGAGAAAAAAGTGTTTTGTGTGAATGTTTTGTATGAAGTACGTTGCAACAGGACAACATTACAGGATTTCCTGAAGGAGAGCGAGAGGCTGTGTCTCTGTCGTTATGTATTTGTGTCACAGAAAGTTCAGCAGACAGCTAAGTACGCTGGGAAAACAAGTACGAGCTGGCAAGTAAAATTGCTTTACCTCCAGTGTGACCAGCAAACTTAATTCCCAGCCTGTTGTAACTGGCAAAGACGTACAAAGTCCACGTCTCCTTCATGCCGGAAGACTCGTATTACAGGAGGGGGGAGAAAAATGGGTCCATGGCTAGAGAATACACTGGGGCGGACTGGAAAGGGAGAGCAAAGCAACAGTAGATAGAAATTGACCCTGAATGAGATTTAAACGGCCACTTGCTCCTGGGACATCACAAAGCCTTCTGAGCACTCGTAACACAATTACTCTGATCGAGGAGGCTCCCTTCTATCTCGGCTTTCTTAAAAATTGGATTTTTAAAAATGTTATCAAGTCAGGCTGCAAAGTCGGGGATGAGACACGAGTGGTAGATGAAAGCGTGGCTTAGTATTACATTAAATCCCCACCCTCCCCACCCCTGCCGCCTTCCCTGTAGGCTTTGAAAGAGATAGAAGTCTGCGCAATGGAACCCAGAACTCCAGTGGGCTTAGAGATTTCCAAAAGTCCATTTCTGGAAGGCAAAATAATCCAGTTGGGGTCCTTTGTCTTCCAGGGTTCCTGTTTAGAGTGCATTCCAGGGACGGCTGTAGGAATGCAGTTCCTTCACGGGCTGCCACTCAAATCAATGGGCCAGATTTCAACCCTAATATAGCAGGCACTATCCTGCTCACCAGTGTTTCTCGAGGGTGCGGTAGATATGCTCTATACACAATGAACATTTTTATTATCCCAAGGAAAGCATAAGAATCCATTTCAGGTGTTTGGATTTTTTTTTATTTTATTTTATTTTTGGTGCTGAGCCAAGAGTCCATTTCAAATGAACACAGGAATCCACTTCAAGTATTATTCCAGGCAAGGGCAGAGTATGTAACCTGAGTGCTGTTCCTGGTCAGGTTATTTACATAATGCATGACTCGCCTGTGGAACTCACCACCACATTATATACAAAAAGGTAAACTACTACAGTGATAGGTGGCAGTATAAAATCCAAAAATAGATATAACTGAGTCCAAGAATTTGGCAGGATTCTGGAAGGGATGGGACATATTTTTTTGGAACCACATACACACCGCCACAGATTATTAGACAACGTTACATCCTCATGCTTCAGGAGGTAATCCAGTCTTCAAATGATGGGGACAGGCAGATATTTCCTGTAGGGGCAGGTTATTCCATAATTGTCCAGTAGGGGGGTTTCTTGTACTTTCCCTGAAACATCTTTACTGGATACTGCTCAAAGTGGGATCCAGGATTTGATTTTCTTAGATTGGAAATGCTTTCTTGGATTAAAATAGTCCATAACTGAAATACTTTCCTGATGGATTGTATTTTCTAAATGGACAACCTACCCTAAATTCTCAATTACTGAGGGACAGTCTTCACTCATTGCTTTCCATGACCAAATCTCTGTATAACTTTTCATGAGTGATGTCCCCGAATACTTGGATGCTAATATCTAAACTGTATTGTTAAAATTTATTCACCTAAATTTGGGTTATTGCTGATTATGCACTATATGTATATTATGACTTTTAAAACAAACTTGGTAGTTGTGGATAATCTAAGCACCATACCCAGATGTATAGACACTCTTTTCTCAACCTATGTACAGCAACTCCTCGCTTAACGTTGTAGTTACGTTCCTGAAAAATGATACTTTAAGCGAAACGCTGTTAAGCGAATCCAATTTCCTCATAAGAATTAATGTAAATATGGGGGGTTAGGTTCCAGGGAATTTTTTTTTTTGCTAAACAAAAAACATTATATACAGTACAAGTTTTAAATAATTTTAAACAAACAATTTAATACCGTACTCACCAGTGATGATTGTGAAGCTTGGTTGAGGCAGGGGATTAGCGGGGAAGGGCACAGGGGCTTGCCCCATTCCCCCCACCCAGCATTCCAGCCGGGGAGCAGGGTCGAGGTGTGGGGGCTTGCCCTGTTCTGCCCGCCCGCCCACCGCTCCTGCTGGGGAGTGGGGTTCGGGGCTTGCCCGCTCCCCGGCTGGAATGCCAGGTGGGCAGAGCGGGGCAAGCCCCTGACCCCGCTCCCCGGCAGGAGCGCCGGGTGGGCAGGCGGAGCGGGGCGAGCCAGACAACCTTATTATGGAACATTGCATAACTTTAAACGAGGAAGTTCTCTAGTAGATCAGCAAGCTAATAACAAACAGTGTTAACCAGGACGACTTTAAGTGAGGAGTTACTGTATTATATTGTTTTTTAACATTCGCTTTAATAACATTTGTAAACCCTTTGGCTCTGTGCCCTCCTATATATTTGTACAGGACCTGGTGCAGTGAGGCTCCAATTATGACTGAGTCCTTGGTCACTTCCTGGCCCATCGATTTGATCATTACAGAAACCCATGCAGCTGATGCCCTAGAGGTCACACACACTGGTGGCTGCTCACAGAGTTTGGGGAATTAACGCGCAGAAGCTCTCTGCCAAGATGACAGGGGCCCATTTGCCTCGCTTACCAGGTCTGACCGGTCCAATCCAAAAGGGTCCTGCCAACAGCACTCTCCCTTGGCCTTCGAAAGGTGAGTCCAATGAGACGAGAAGCAGGTCATTTTTCTTGTCCTCGTTCTCATCATTTCTGCAGTGCTGTTGGCAGAGAGACTGCTGCTCCAGTGTGCAGGCCCCTGGGGAGCTGCGGTGGCTTTGACTATGCCCTCAGTAGCGCGGGCTCTTTGTAGAAAATCCCTGATCTGGATGAAGGGACCCCTTTAGTATTCTCTGCTAGTCCCCGTGTTATCCTATAGGTGTTTGGCTGTCATTTAACATCAGTTAATGAGCACTTACAGTGTTATGTAAATTTGCTCTTCTCTCACCTAGATGACTCAAATAAGATTAAGGCTCTTCTTTGTTTAATCTCGGTGAAGACAATCTCAATTTCCCCCTCACCCCCCTTTTTCTTTCCATTTAGCAGCAGACAGATCACAGCGAAAGGTTGGAATTAAAAACGGTATACACATAGTGCGTAGATACAGATATAGTGGGAGTGTTACCATTGGTTCGGTCTGTGGATCAGATGCGTTAGAGATGGGAAAGATCTATGAGCCTGACTTAAGAAATCAGCCTCCAGCTTTGGGCCCTGATTCAGGAAAGCATCGCTAGTCAGGACAGCCCTTAAGCGTGTGCTCAGTTCTAAGCATGTGATGAAATCCCATTGAAGCAGAGCTGTGAGAATAACAGACTTGTGGGTTCAGTGGTTTTTACAAAAACAAACAAAATTGTTTCAGGTCAAAACTTTTTTGGAACTTGTGGCAGATCAAAAAGTTGCAGAACCATTTTGTTTTGAGTCAAACGAAACATTAGTTCAACCCCAAATGGAAGTTTTCATTTCAATGTAGAGCATTTAAAATATTTTTTTTAATTGAATTGAAAAATCCAAATGTTTTGACTTTTTTCAGCTTTGGTTTTATATGAATTTGTGAAAGGTTTTGCTGTTGCCAAAAAGTTTTGGAAGAAAAAAATTGCCTAGTTCTACACTGAAGTCAAAGGTTCTTAAGCACGTTCTGAAAGCTAAGTGTGTGCTTAAAGCTACCCAGGGGCTTCAGTGCCAGGCTTAGCAGGGAAGGATTTGAGCATGTTCTTGAGTGCTTTTGAACAGCCAGGTTTTTATTATGAACATTTCTATGGTGATAGTGCTTAGAGGCCTCACCAGGACAGGGTACCTGTGCAAACCGTCCCATATAGTGATAGTCAGTCTCTGTGGCAAAGGCCTTACTTGGGCCTGCAATTAATTTTTCTCAAAATTTTGTGCCTGCAGCTGCAGGAAATCTGCAAGCGCAATTAACTGCAGGCCTAAACGGCCGCCCGTGGCCATCTAGCTACCTGACTGGGCAGGCAGCAGAGTGGCTGGCCCAGGTAACCAGAGGTCTGTGGATTCCAGCCATGCTGTGCTAGGGGCTGGTTCCCATGGCAGGGTGCTAAAATGTTAGGGGGCTGGGCACTGAGATGAAACCCCTAATAGTCTGGCATCTGAGCGTTGTCAACTGTACCTGTATTTTGTATGCCGCAAATGGACTGGGAGGGCAAAGCTGTCGGCTGGATTGAAATCCACCCATGAGGACATTGACCATGTCAGCCAGGGCAGGGTTGTTTCTCTCTGGCATATTATCCAGTGCTTTGTCCCATCTGACTTTAAATGTCCCTAGGCATGGGGATTTTACTGTGTCTCTGGCAGAACCCCCTCCAGCTGAGACCATCTCACGGTCAGGGCATCCTTTCCTTAATTCCATCGCTTCCCGCCTGCTGGACTCTCGTTGATTTCAATGCAAATGCTGATCATAGGATCAGATTCTGTAGCTACTCTAACTGAGCCAGATAAGGGAATGGGCAGCGTACAGGCCACTTGTGAACTGAGACCCATAATGAGCAGGGACACAAAATTGCAACATCAAGAGTAGTTTGGCATGAAGTTTTCTAGCCTTGCCTTTATCTTGTTTATTGATGGCAACGTATACACTGACAGAGCAGGGGGATAATATGGATGTGTGAATGACATCTCCAAACGCCTAAAAGGAAACGATCTCATGGTTTGTACACATTCATCTCACAGAACGGCTTTCCGGTTCCTTTGCATGGTAATTATTCTGCGTATAAGAAAGTAACTCTGCCGTTCTGTGAAGGAATACGCGTCAGTCATATAATTTCCCTGATTCTCCCCCCCCCACCCCACCCCCGCAACCCCTTCAAATGAAAGTTGGCTAATGGTTCACTTTGGAAAAATAATTACCACTGATTTTCCCAAATTGCAGAAAATGTATTAATGACATTTTTTAAAGACTGAAATAACACAATTTGCATTTAAATGTGTCTAATCTTTTCAAACTCCACTCTGTATTTTCTGGTAGACGCATGAAACACCAAGCGTCTCGGTACAACATTAAGAACTCACTGTAATTCTGGATAAATGGAAGGGGAAAGTATGATTCCCCAGAGCTTGGAATTCTGTCCTGGGCTCATATCAAAGGACCTCTCTTGCTAAAGATCACAGCCTCGATCCTCAGTTAGTGTAAATCAATGTAGGAGTCTGAGCTACGCCCGTTCACACCAGCTGAGCATTTCTGCTGGCACACGTGACAGATGTTAGTCATGTTGCTCAGTGCATGATTGGCAGGCATGCTGATACTACAGAGATGATGGCGGTATTAGAACCTATACAGAACAGAATACGATCTGTCCCTGTTTCTCTCACTTCCTCACACTAAGCCAGATTCTGATTGCTGCAACGCTACTGTCAATGTGGAGTGACTCCAGGGTAATCATTCCAGATTTATGTCCCTGTTACAGAAGCCAGAATCTGCCCCATTGTCTCCTCCTCTCCTCTAACAAACTGGATTTCTCTCTAAGCAATATATTCATTAGGGTCCCAGCCCAATGTCTAGTGGAATCCGTGGCCGTCTTTCCATTGACTTCAGTGGCCACTGTACATTGCAAAGTGAAATAATTTTAAGTGTGTGTCTAATTAAATATTTAAAGTGCTGGGTCCAATTTTCAACCTGGAGCAGCTCAGTCAGGTGGGCTCAAGCCACAGATACTCAAACACTTGCTTCATGTGGAATTGGGTGCCCCAGTCTAGTCCATGATTCTGAAAATGGGGCTTCCTGTACGTTGGTTGAGATGAATGGTGCAGTAATAGTAAAACACTTCCATAGCACTTTTCACCACCCGATCGCCGTGATTTATGCAGGCGGGCCAGAGTCATTATTTCCTATCTAAAGAAGGAGGGAAAACTGAGGTACAGAGCGGTGAAGTGACTTGCCCAGCTGGGAATAAAACCCATGTTGTTTGGCTCCTAGTTGCTGTGCTGTCCCCTGGACCATGCGGTGGCTATTTAAACGCTATCTGGCTTGCTGGTCTGTTTCAATTTGAGCTCCACTTTTGTGCTTGCGTCTTGCAAAAAGTGAAAACCAGTCTAACCAAAAGGCTGGGCTTAGAACAATTTAGCTTTATTAATACCTTGATCGTTTTATTGCTGTCTCATTAGTAAGAGCCCAGGGGGGACTGGAAAACCAACAAGGCTTTATGAACAGTTTGGTTCCATGCTTCAATCAGAGCAGACTCTTATCTTATCACCACAACAGACTCCACCTTCAACAGGGCGCTCAGCCAATTGACCGTGAACTGGAAGCTTTGCATGACCAGAGCGACTCTCATTGGCTAAACATACCGTGTGGGCAGGTCACTCTTGCCTGGCAGTTTCTGCCCACAATCCCAGAATAATTAGATGTTTCTGCTAAAATGATCGGCAGTAAAATAGTTAAGCACTGGGTCTGATTCCACTCCCACGAATTAAAGGCATTGGGGTGTAACCCTTGATGTTACACAATTGTATGTACAATCAGAATCAGACCCATTGGGTTTTAAATTGTCACACTGCCTCATCAAGAAAGGAGGGAGGCAGTGCTCTGCTGCTTCAGGCTCTCAACAGACTCGGGCAGGCATTGCCATTTCCGTTTACGTCCAGTTTATATGGGGAGGTTTTCTTCAAATACATAATGGTGCCAACCCTTTATAAACATTAAATAAATACCAAAGAAAGCTTAGATGCTGTTGAAATGGACGAGTCCATCAGAAGCAGCTGTCTGTCCTTTCATATGAGTACGTGCCTGCCTGTTGATTTGATCTTCAATCCATTATGTAAAGTCTCTTTTCTAAGCAGGGGGTTGGGTGGGTTGGGGGCTCAGAAGAACCTATGATTCCGTTGCGAATCCTTTGGGGTAGGAACTGTCTTTTTCTCTGTACAGTCCCCAGAGCTGTGGGGTCCCGGTCCATGACTTGGGCCTCTAGATGTAAATGTGATACAATAACATTACAGTGAAATTCTCAAAACCAGTTTGGGAAGGCCCTTGTTGGCTCATTGCATCCATGTGACCTGTTGCCTTGTGCTTCGTCAAGATGTCTGCGTGATGGGAGTGGAGTCTGCACCTCGCCAGGACAGAGTAATTTGTGCCAAGGCACGTCAGTCGAATTGTACCTGGCTTTGGGAAGGCAGGAGCCCTGGGATGTGCAGAGTGGCTAAAAAGAAAACACTGGTAGCTTTAGAAGCAGGACAGAATGAATTAATGATGAATCCTTGGTTCCAATTTTGCTCCTTTTTACCTGGGAGCTGCTCAGGGGATTGGTAACTAGCTATAGTGCTATTTCCCCTTTAGGCTGTTGGATCAAATGCCAGGGACAGGTTCTGCTGCCTCTCCAGTCAATGGAAGACTCCCATTGACTTTAACAGGAGCTGGATCTGCCGCCAGGTTGGTCCTGAGTGAATGTTCGTGTGTCCGATGTCTGTCTGGTGGCCTGTTATAACTTGTTAAGTGGAGGTGAGGTGCTGTGACCTTGGGGATCTCCTTCCCGCTCCCAGCTGGCAAATGGCCCCATCCCCAAAAGGGTCTCATCTAAGGGTGGGCTTGGCGCAGGAATGGTCCTTGGAGAGCGAATTCCCCTCTCGCTCCTGTGGGCGACTCCTCCAGAGCAACACTGCCGAGGATTCGTGGTGGGGATGTGAGAAGGAGCTAGTCCCTGCTGTACCTGGGCTCTGGTTTGTAAAAGGGCATTGGTTCACAGGGACCGTCACTAAAATCCACATTAGAAACATAGGGATGAGCAAACCCCTGGCTAAAATTATTCTCTCCTCTATTCAAACCGGCCTGCCCAGTGCAGGAAAAACTCCCAGTGAGGACAGGCCGTTCTGCCTGCACAGCGAGAAAACTTAGCACTCAGACCACAGGGAGCTTTTCAATGACAGGTCACAAAGCACTTTGCCACAATGGAGAAGTGCCTCTATCCCCATTTTACAGAGGGGGAAACTGAGGCACAGGCTTTCTTTCTACGGACTTATAGTCAAGATAGATTTGCACGAGGTCACTCGCACCAGTGGCAAAGTCAGGAGTAAGTCTGTAAAGATTCACTCTAAATCCTAGCATCCGGTGCTTTGGTACTTTGGTGGTAGGATGAGAGGGATGCCGTCGACAGAGATGCGTGGGGGTGCGGGGGAAAGAGAGACAGAGAATGGAGCAGTGCCATAGGTTAGGCTGGCTTGCCATTTCTGTTTAAAGCTAATTTTTCTGGTTGTTTTTAAGTGCTCTAAAATCCACCTGTATCGTCAGATTATTGGCACAGGCACGGTCAAGCCCGCGGGCGCGTGGGGAGAGTTGATGGCACGGATTTGAGGTCATTTGGCCAAGAGGTTCGTCCCCAAAGAACCAATTCATTTTCGTCAGCACTTAGACGAGAGAGAGCCACAGAACTAGATTAATAGCCAGAGCCCCCAGCTGCCTTCGCTTGGCTCATTGAGCTCTAATGCAGCGAGTCCAGGATTAACTGGCTTGCTCGGGGTCCAATAGCTGCTCTGTCCAGTCAGCTGCCTTTAGCTATTCCCTTTCCTATTGGTTGGACATGACTGGACAGGCAGCCCTCCCGGCCAATAGCACAGTCGTCTCTGCCCAGGCCTGAGGAGCATTTTCTCCCTAGTGTTAGGAGAATAAAATAAATTTCTTTGAAGAGTGGAAACATTTATTTCAGCAGCAGAAAAATAGCCCTATTTATTTTGAGCAGGCGAGTAACCCCGTGGTGGTATAAATATTTATACACTGTATATTACCCCGGTGCCACTCAGCCGCAATTGCCGAGATAGTGCGCGTCAGCACTTCCAGGGGGCTTATTGCTCGGGGTTTATAGCTCAGCTGTAAAAACCAGACACGGAAAAAGAGCCGCTCCGGGCCTTTCATTTGTGTTTTGCATCACTCTGTGTCTCGTGCTCGGAGACAGAGAATGTTGCCTGGCGGCCAGGCCTAGTTCTCGCCTGGCCCTTACAGCAGGGCTGGCCTTTATGCTCTTGGCCCGGATTTTGCAGGGATGCCGGTGCGGTGTTCCACCCCAGAGGTGGCTGCATGTCAGGCCAGTTTTCAAAGTACCCCCAATCAGGCCAGGTTTTTGCAAGTCCTCGGCAGCTCCTGAGGCGACCCCTGCAGCCAGGCCTTTGTAATCAGCTCGTCTCTCAGTAGGTACCCAACACTGATCTCTTCTGAAAAGCCGGCCCAGCGGCTTCCTTACTTCAGTGTCTCAACAGGACTGGCACGCCTTTGAAAACCTGCCCTGAGGGCCCCGTACAGGACCAGGCCCCTCTTGAGTCATAGAATTTAAGGCCAGAAGAGAACACCTGCATATTGTAGTCTGACCTTCTGTATATCACAGACCACCAAACCCATCCAGCACCTATGTGCTAAACCCAATAATCTTGTTGCCTTTCCCTCTGATCCCTCTCTCTCAAACACCCTCTTTTGCCCGGCACCCCCCAAAGCCAAGCACGTTCTCCATGTACCCCACTTCCCATCTCACGTTGTGTCCCACTAGCGTTTCTCCCCTGTCCCACTCTGCCCTGTGCTAATGAGCTGCCTTGTTTTCTTCTGCACAGTGACTGGAGTTGGGTGGAAAAACTGTTTCCCATCCTGTGCAAATTTTTGAGATTTGAAAATTTTTCCCTTCTGAATTGCAATGGAAATTAAAAAACAAAACAAAACACCAAAAATCTCCCAAAATATCCATTGGGAAAGATTTCCTTTTGATTTCAATAATTTTTCTTTCAGTTTTGGTTTGGTTTAAACCTCATTTGATTAAATTTCAAAACAAACAGTTGTTTTGAACTGGAAAACCAGAATTTTTCCCTTTTGAAAATGCCGGAATAGGGTGTTTGGACAATTTCAAAACCTTTCTTTTTTTCCCCCTCCAGATTTTGTTTTGAGTCAAGACATTTGTCAAAACCGCCCCCGTCCCGTGAAAAGCACCAGTTTTGCCGAATGGGCCTTTTCAGAGACACACCAAAAAAAGTGGCATTGAAAAACTCCCAACCACTTCCTGGTGACACAGCCCCTGCCTCCCTCTGAGAACATCTCCTCCTTTCCTCTGGCCTCTTTTTTTGTTTCTGAGCTGCTGCTCTGTGTTCCGGCCAAGCCGGTCTCCTCTCATTTATGGTGAGCAAGCCAGGAAGAGGGGAAATGAGTCCGGCATGAATAGTAATATCTCACAGGGACATGTCCTGTGCGTGCTGCAGCGTGTACCGGCCCCGTTGATCATCCACTTGAGCTACTGCCATATGTCACACCTACCTGGGGCTCTGTGCGCTGGCTACCTATCGAGTGCTGCATTGATTTGAAGTTGACCATGCTGCTTTATAAAGCCCTTGGGCCAGCTTTTCAACTGGTGTACGTCTGGTTCAGTGGAGCTATGCTGATTTACATCAGCTGAGGATCTGGCCTTAGGTTCTGGCTATATTCAAGAGCTCTTTTAATATCTGTGTTTTCATGCCACCTGTGTTCTGGAGCGTTCCCTTCCCCTACGCATGCACTCAGGCAGAGTGACTTTGCCTTAAGATTAAAAGAGCAGCTAAGCAAAACCAAACCCGGAAGCGACTCCTCCAGGGGAGAGCACAAGGTATGTGTCTCACCTGGGACAGTCTGCACTGAGCTGCCAGGCTCTGCGGACTACAGAATCCTGTGAGACTGACAGTTGCAGGGCACAGAAAGAGACCCAGAATAGTGATGGCCCGGATTTCCAAAGAAGCCTAAGGTGCCTAAATCCCCTGTGCTCCTTTGAAAGTCCCAGCCCACATGGCTATATAGGCCACACAGAAGTCCAATCACCTTGCTTTAGGTCAGCAGGCCTCTGGGTCTCTTGTGTGGCCCCCTAGCTCCCCTTGAACAGGGCTGCACAGAGGTTTTGGGGAGCCTGCGACAAAATCTGAAACTGAGGACCCTTGCCCTGCCACAAAAATGACCACTGAGCCGGGGGGCCGTCTGGTGTGTGTGTTGGAGAGTGAGCTCACCACACAGCAGCCCCTCCTGTCCCCCAGAGCTGGGCCAGGTCCCTGGGCTGGGCATTGCAAACTGGAGTACGGAGTCACAGGGCCATTCATGTTTGGCCTGGTCGCTGGTCTGCCCTAAGGAGAGCCTGGGCCCAGTTTGACTGGTGCTGTGACCCTGTGTGGCAGGTTGCAACACCACTTGGTTTGGGGCCCCTCTCAAACAGGAACCTGGGGCAAACGCCGCCTTTCCCCGCCCCCTCCGGGTGGTCCTGCCCTTGGCGTTCATCGCTGCTTCTCTCCCCTCTCGTAAGAAAGCCCTGAAGGCCTGTCTTTTCAAAAGGTGCCCTACATCATGCGTGCTGTCAGCTGTCTTGTGCAGACGCTTCCTTCCCTCTTGTGTGCACTGAGCCCTTCCTTTCCTTCTGGCTTGCAGTTCAGCTGTTGGGTTGTAATTGTGTGGCCATTTTTATTGTTGTGTAATATTTGACTGCAATTATTCTTTGCTGTGGACAGTTTGCAGCTACAATTGTTATTATAGGCACCTTCATCTTCAAGGATCTCCAAGCCCTTTCAAAAATCTTTATCTAATCCACAGTGTGAACATAGATATCTGTCTGTCCCTATGCACACCCCTCTATCTCTCCACCTACCTTTCCATCCAA
The DNA here is from genome assembly GCF_965140295.1 of Lepidochelys olivacea. Taxonomy (NCBI): domain Eukaryota; kingdom Metazoa; phylum Chordata; order Testudines; family Cheloniidae; genus Lepidochelys; species Lepidochelys olivacea. Next base: position 6,193,811 of record NC_140429.1, on the reverse strand, counting down.
TCCACAGTAGCCAGCTATCTACAGTACCTACGTAGCACACATGGATAAACATACACACAGAAAAATCACCATTGAAATGCAGCCACCGCTGAGGTGGAACAAGGCAGCAGTCAGAGCACACAGCAACATCAAGCCGCAGTACGAAACAGGGAGTGTCGGACTTAGCCGACTGATGCTGCTGGGGCAGAATATGACATGCCAAGCCAGCGGGGTTACCGCCGGCCCTTGCAAAGGGTGCTGGGAGTGGTGAGGGAGGGCTCATTGCAGGGCTGGCCTTGGAGGTGGGGAATCGGGCTAATGGCTAAACCTCCCCAGGATGGTTGTAAATGCTCCATATTCTTCCCATCCGTCCCTGAGCTCAGCTGCCCCTTGCAGAAGTCTCATTTCTCTTCCCCCCACCCCTGCCTCTTGTCTCGTCAGTGGCGGAGGAAGAGACACCGAAAGCCAGACAGCCCTTGTAGCTGTGGGGCCTCGCAGAAGGAACTGGGAAGCAAAATAGATGGTTTCAATTACCCCCACACCTCCCTTCACCTGTAAAGCCATTCAGGGTTATTAATGAAAGCAAAAAAGACATTAGCCGGCGCTGGGATCTGGGAGCGACGCCTCTTCAGGGAGGATAATTATGCAGCATGATTAAAGAGAGGGGGAGAATGGGAGAGTGCCTAGATTAAAGCTTTTCACGGCCCTTGTTGGGGGGAAGTGGGGGAGCCCCCCGGTCCCAGGCATTAAGGGGCCTGTTGGGGATGGGTTTAACTTAATAATTATTGTGTGGGAGTCCCCCAGCTAGCTGCATGCTCTGTGACCCATAATAGTAACTGGCTCGTGGTGTGGAAGGACGGGGCAGTATTGGGGGTAATAGTGTAAGATTCCCGAGACTAGGGTTCAATTCCCTGCCCTGCCACCAACTTCCTGTGTCACTGTGGGCAAATCCATTAATCTCCGTGCCTCAGTTTCCCATCTGCAAACTGGAGACGACAGCGCTGTGACGCTGAACTCCGTAAAGATGACTAGGTGCTCAGATACTCAGGGGCCGTATAAATACCATCAATCGCTAGAGTTTGAAAGTCTCAGACTGTATCTAAGTGGAATATGGACAGGTGGCTCCCCGGCTGGTTTGGAAATCCCAGCTGCCTCAGAGGTAGTAGCTCGGTCTCGATGCGGGCGTTTGGATCATGGGTGTGACTCTGTGAGGCACCCAGTGTCCTCTAGTGACAAGTGTGGTACAAACGCTCTTGTATATAGATAGTCTGGGCCCTTGTGTTACTACAGCACGTGTTGTCATTGACATCCGTGCAGAGCAGGTGCAAAGCTGGATCTCCTGGGCATTGCCGGGGGCAGAATTCACCCCTTGGAACTAGCATCTGGCAGCCCCTCAACCCCTGGGCCTGCCTTAGCCCTGATCCTGAACCTTGGACGAATCTGGCTTTGAGAGCCCTTGCTGCAGGCCCTGACTGGGTGGTGCTGCATTTCTGGTCTGATCCGTCCGCCTCATTCCCACCCAGGAGCCGATAAATCTCAGGGGTGGAGAGAGAGAGGAAGGTGTAGAGGGCAGCGCCCATTTGGGGATAAGGATCCGAGGGAGGGGAATGGGAAGCGGAGCAGAGATGGATGATTGATTCCGGCTATCGGGAGCAGAACAGCGGTTCAGCGCAGCTCTTCAAGTGCAATTTAAATTAAATAAATAGAGAGGAGCACTGACTAATAATCATAAACCTTTAGCCCTGTCTGCGCCGTCTCCCTGAAAGATTATTAAGCTTGTGAGATTCCACCTGTGGGCACTGTCTCCCGGCTAGCACTGGCTTTCCCACATCTGAAGCCTTCTGATGCAGATCAAGCCTATGGAAATTACACTGGGCGCTGATTGAAATAGACAGGATGAGGGTGCCCCATTCATAATGGATGACGGGATAATTTCTCACTGCATCGGCACGTGCCAGTGCGCCTGGGTGGGGGATCAGACACCTGCAGGCAATAAAGCAAAGAGTGGGACCAGAGCCTTTAAATGAGGATGTCAATGGATAAGGGGACGAGGAGGCTTTAATTAGTCCGTGCTGGAATCGCACAGACCCCACATTGCTGGCTTGCGTTGAAGACAGCCCCAAGTAGGGACAGAGCTTGCGTGGAGCATCCTTGGATGGGAGAGGCAGGGAGGATGGTCCTGTTTGCTAATAAAGGGCCTGATCCTGAGCCCGGCTGGAGTCTCCCAAAGGGCACATCAAGGACACAGACTCCCTGTGGGCCAAATCCTGCAGTCTAGAGGGGAGTTTTGCCTGTATTAGAAGAGCAGGAACTAGCTCTAGGTCTGTCCCTTTGTTAAGAGTAAGGCCACTAAGGGCCAGATCCTCAGCTGGTGTGGGCTCAGTGGAGTGACATTCATTGACAGCGGCTGAGAAGCTGGCCCTAGACTTCTCTCCCTCGTTCCATACAGCTGGCCGGCTACTGTCCAGTAGGCAGGAAAGTGCCTCCTTCCAACACACTCCACCTGCAAGCTCGCCCAGAGCCCGCCATACTCTCTGTGCCAGCTGGGCTGGTGCTTGGAAGGCACAAGCCTGGCGCTTCCTTAGAAAAATGTCCCATTAGTGCCAGCAAGTACTCCAGCCCTGTGAGCTTCCTCACAGCAGTGCCCTGCTGGGGCCGTCTGGGAGTCGGGTCCTCCACTGAGCAATGGTTGCACAGGAGCGGCCTTCAGCAGTGTGCATCTCCCCGGAGCTGTGCCCGGTTAGAGCCAGCATGACGACCTTTCTCCAGACACTGCCAGCTTTGGTTGCATTGCAGCAGCGTGGAAGTGCCTGGCCCGAATCGCGTGGAAAGCGAGAACTACAGAAAGAGGAATAAAAGCCACCCACTGATCCAATTTAGTGTCTGTCAGCTACCTCCAGGGACAGGTAGAGAGAGATTCTCTTATTGATCGAGCCAATTGTTCTTTATTGGATTCTCCGACGTAGCAGCTCCATCTCTCTTGTGCTCTCCTCTGGCTGCCAACCCATTCCCAGAGCAAAACTCCGACCCCAGATCCATCTCTTGTCAGTTCCGCCTGGCTCTTCTCCCACCTGTAGCCTCTTCCCTTGATGATGCCAGGCTGCTGGCTCAGTCATTGATGGGCTCTGGAGGAGCAGAACTGCGTATCTTGGCAGCAGAGAGCCTGGTGATGGGTTATTTGCTGGTGAGAATGCGCCGTGCTTCTCCCGCTGGGTTTTTAATGCATCTGGTTTTGTTTGATCTGTAATGCACTTGGGTTCTCACAGGGCTGCAGAGTCCATAAAAAGCCAAAGCCTGGCTTAAAAAAAAAACGCGGTAGCAGAAGGTTCACTTCATCTCTCTGCCTCCATTTCCCCTCCCATCTGTCTCTATCACGGTGGATTATCCTAAAGTTCTCTCTCCATCTCTCTTTCTGGCGTGTTCCACGGCTGGGTGTTAGGGTCTCTTCAGCCAGACAGGCTCACCCTGGGGCTCAGGCAGAGGAGTGGGATTCAGGACTCCTGGGTTCAGTTCCGGCCAAAGGCTTCCAGGGTGTCACTGGGTGTGTCATGGGAGGGAGGCCAGATTTTCAGAAGAGCCCAGCCCTCAATGGATCCTGTGCTGGCACCAGAAGCTCAGCAGCGGCTCCCAGCATTCTCGGGGAGGGGGTGGGGCATGGATCGCTTCGGAAGGTCTGGCTGTGCCTCGGTTTCCCAGCTGCGGAAACAGGGATAGGATCTCCCTGCTTCACAGGGCGGGTGGAGAGAGCCATTCTCGCATTCGTTTCCACGTGCTACTCACCCATGGCCAGGCAATGGGGCATTGGGCATTAGAGTCCCTCACGCTGCCTGTGGTACCCTGCAGGGCTGCTGCCCATTCCTGGGATCCCCGTCCTGTGATGCCCCCAGGTGAAGATGGTTCTTTGCTAATGAATGAATTTGTCTAAGTGAGCCGACCGGGGAGCCCTGGCCCTGCCTGATAATCAGAAGCTCAGAGACTTCACTTCAGCTCAAGGAGCCATATGTAATTCCTGGCTTGGATTGTTCTGTCCCCCTAATCTGGATTTCAGCCAGGGCCCGCATGGCACCAATGCTTGGCTCTCGCCTCCAGTTGGCGCTACACTATTGCCTAAAACCAGGAAGGGGGCAGTGAGCTGGTGAGGGGTTGGATGGGAACTCCCAGCCTGCCATCTGTGCTAAGCAACCCCGTCCCCTGAGCCAGCCGCGCAATCTGGCCGGAGCAGGGAGCCGGCGAGATCTCTCTCACCCTAAACCAAACCTCGTGGGGACCAGGAGGAAAATTATCCATACCAGGAGCCTTCGGTGGCCTGGGATCAGTTCAGTTAGCACCACTAAGGTTCTGCGAAAGGTTGTTCCTACAACTGGCTGTAAATCGCATACTGCAGCAACAGGCAGACAGGGCTGAGCCTGTGTGGAGCTGGGGTTAGTTTGGATCTGGAATCTGGGGCAAACTTGGGGAGTCAAGACCCCGGCTGGAGGGGTCAGATAAAGGCCACAGAAGACTCCTGCTCACTGCAAAGAGACGTCACTTCCTAGGGCATTAGATGCTGCCTATGTCAGTAGCACGCATCACAGGGCTGGAAGCATGAACTGCTGGGGGAGGTTCTCTGGCCTGGCGGAAGGTCGGTTGATGGTGATGACGACCACGACTGTTCCTTTTGGCCGAAAAAGTCTACGATCACCTGCAGCAGCCATCCACATCTCCGCCATGCTGCTGCCTGCACAGACCCTTCCCCCTCGGCCCCAGTTCCACCCCTCTGGGGAGTAAGGGGGACGGGCCATGCATGAGGGGTGATGTGTGGTAGGACGCGCTCTTGGCGGTGAGGCTGAGCTGGTGTAATTTTCAGGTGGAGGGCCTGGGAGAGGGTGTAACTTACCCCTGCCTGGACTCCCTTAGGCCATGGCTACACTGCAGCTTGTTGCCCGATCTTTAGATTGTGTATTAATTATATTAATTTCTTAAGAATCCCCAGTTATTACTTTGAGGGTTGCCAGGTTCTCGTCCCAAGATCAGGCCCAGTATTATTTAAATTATGCTACAGTTGGGAACCCCGATGTGCACGGCTGCAACACTCACACTATATTTATCTTTACAAATATAGGTTTTGAATACATTTAGCACAGTCACAAACACCCCGGCTCAGGAAGGCAGCTAGAGACACTACAGAATGTATCTCTGCACATCCATCTACGCACCCCATCACTTGCAGAACAACCTGCAATGCTAGCCATCATCTTCCTCATCACCTTCCCCATCACCGGTGGCCATCACTCTGGGACCTCCCAAGGACTACTTCACCTTCTCCTACCGCCCTAGGCTGGGATGCCACTTTTGTAATATGATACACTGACGCCGCTGTGTTCGATGCATATTCAGTAGGGGATTTCCCCCTTTCCTTATTTGTATTTCCTCACCTTACTAACATTGGAGTTTTTCCTATAGTTTAGTATATCAGTGATCTCAGCTTATTATCGTAGACATCAGTTTGTTACTGTGGCTCTTTTGTGGCTAGGTATCCCATTTGTTATTTCGTTCCTAACCGGTTCTTTCGGTTCTTTCCAAGTTCCAAGTTGGGGTGTTAAGTTTCAAAGGGTATGAACTTAGGATAGGGTTACTATATATGAACATTCTAAAAAGAGGACACTCCATGGGGGGGGGTATTTGCTCATGACCCCCACCCCCGGCCCCACCCCAACTCCACCCCTTCCCCACCCCCATTCCAACCCCTTCCCCAAAGTCCCTGCCCCAACTCCACCCCCTCCCTGCCCCATTGGACCCCTTCCCCAAATCCCGGCCTTGCCTCCTCCCTTGAGCGCGCCACGTTCCCCCTCTTCCCTGCTCCCTCCCAGCCGCGCAAAACAGCTGTTTCGTGGCACAAGCGCTGGGAGCGAGGGGGGGAAAGCGGACACTCTCTCGAGGGATCAACATTCACTTTCTTTCTTGAATGATCGACTCTTCTTTGGGGAAAAATAATAATGGCAAAATCCCGGATGTTTTTAGATACTTAAAATTTCCTCCCAGAGGGCCATTTAAGAACCAAAAAGCCGGACATGTCTGGGAAAATACGGATGTATGGTAACCCTAACTTAGAATGCCCCCTATTCCAACCTGTTTCAACACATCCTCTATGTTAAAGGTCGCAGCCATATATGAACCTTATGCTTTAGTTCATCCCCATCTACCTAGGTGAAAGGTCCCGAACATATGTACGCTAACGCTGACTTACCTCAACATATAGAATATGGCCTGTGTATATACTCTAATGTAAACCTGTTATAATAACACCAATAATCAAACCCATAAGAAAATAATAAACTTATAAGAAAAGATATATATATATAGGCAAGCAAGCAGGCTAGCCTTAGAGGTATCTCACGTACCTGTTACGTACATCAGTTCATTGACAGGACACCTCTGTGGTTGACTCATGGACCTGTGGTCAGAACTTCCCCTTAAACTCTATTTTCAGCTCCCCAAAATACTTGGGGTTTTCCGTCAGGCTGTTTATCTGTGCAAAGTTCATAGGTCTCAAGCCTTATGCTAACTTGCTGAAGCTAATGTCCTACAGGATGTAGGCCTGTAGGTTTCTTGTATTGCTGCTGAATATAATTCAAAGCAGTGAATATAATAAAGGCAAGCTAGCCCACTGGGCTACAGGCCAGAGCTGTAATTACCAGCTCAGGTGGACGGAGCCTCTGGTGCTGGCGAGCTAGTGATAACAGCTTAGCCATGGCAGCACAAGTGGTAGGAGGGACGAGCTGCCCTGAGGACACCCTTGGCTAGGGTGTCGGAGGAGATTGTACTCAGGGTGGCTAGCTCCTCTCACCACTGGCCTACACTTATTTCAGTGCACTGGCTCAATGAGCCTCATGCTCTGGTGTAGACTTGCATTTAGAGTCATCTTTGGGTTCTGCCCTTTGCATTCAGGCTCCTGCCTTGGGTGGGGAGCTCACACCTCTCATTGATTTCTCCCCACTGGTCAGTCCCTTCCTTTTTCCCTCCTGCGTGGATCCAGCCAGGTCCCCCTGCCTCCTGGCTGCTTTCCTCCTGCCTCTGGGTTGGTAAGAACTACTTCACCTGGCCTGGGAGCGGAGCCTGGCTGTGCCCTCTGCTCTGTGAACATCCTCCCTTGGCCGCTGAGACAAAGCGACACATGGAAGTTTCACCCTGCAGCCCCACGTCGTAAGTTTCACCCTGCAGCCCTATGCACAGAGAGCACCAGGGGGCTTCTGAGTAGGGGGGGCCACAGGGGCCAGCCGAAAGGGGGGATGAAGTGGGTGAAGAGCAAGGAGGCAACAGGGATTGGGGTTGTGGGTGGTGGGGGGGGGAAGTAAAGAGTCATACGCATTTTGGGGGGACAAGATCCATTGGGCCACCCCGTAGAGTGGGCTCATTCATTCCATCCCTAAGGAGAGGGGGGAAGGGGGCAAATGGGGAGGAAGAGGCAGCGAAGTAGGGAGGCAACGAGGAAGAGCAATAGATTACAGAGCAGCAAGCAACCCAGGACCCTCCCTGTCCGGCTAGTCCCAAGCGCTAGCCTGACCAGGGAGTGCAAATGGCTGAGAACTGAGGAGCTCTCCCAGGCACCATGAGGATCTTGTGGGTGTGAGGTCCGAGGCGGGGAATGGGCATGATGGGGTGGGGGGGGGGAAGAGGGGAAGCAAAGCAGGAGGCCAAATCCACCCCCTCCTGTCCTGCACAGTCGCCCTCCAGGCTGTGCCTGGGCATGCTGCAGCTGCACAAAGCTTTGCTAGAGGGTCCCGGCTTCGCGTTCACCCGCTGAAAGAGCCTCGCCCCAGCTCCCTCCTTCCGAGATCGCCTGCTCTTGGCAGCCCCTCTTTTCTCCTGGCCTTGGGGACGGGTCCCAGCCAGAGGCCGCGCTCCCTGAGCTCCTGTATCCATCTGCATTCGTGGACCCTTCCTTGATGGGGGCTAGACACTGCCTGCCTCGACCTGGCTTTTTAATGGGATTCAGTTCCTCAGCTAGGGTTGCAGAGCATGTTCTGAACACTTAATTAGCACAAACCTGAGGAAACTCTGCCTTGCCGTGCTGCCTTATTGAGTGGGTGTGCCCAGCCCGCAACGGGCAGAAACACAGAGAGGGGAAACAATGCTGGAAGACATACAGGAGAAAGCAGCCTCTCTCCGAGCAAGGCCAGGCTGGTCTGTCTGTCAAGGATAACCAGCTGCTCCTCTGAATGAGCCATAAGACACAGGCATGTACTGCTGTACCACCTGGAAAAGTGCATTTAGATGGACAGGAGGAGAGGCCAGGAGAGAGATGCTCGGATGAATATGGAGGAGGACGGGTAGAGGGCAGGCAGTGAGAGGCAGGATGGGAGTGTCGGAGAAGGAAATAAACCAGTGCAAAGGTAGGTGAGCAGCAGATTGCTGAGCAGGTGTCTGTTGGCAGGTCGACATGGATGAGTGAAACCACAGAACGGGCGAGAGAGAAGGAAAAGGAGAGAACGAGGCAGGATGATCTAGTGGACCGAGCAGAGAGCTGTGAGCCAGGGCGCCTGGGTCCTGGTCCCAGCCGTGCCACCGATTGGCTGTGTGACCTTGGGCAAGTCACTTCCCTTTTTTTGAGCCTCACTTTCTCCGCTGACAAAATGGGGCTTTGTATTTTGGGACCGGAAAACAGAGTCACAGACACCACAAGGGAAATCCTGGCCCTACTGATGTCAATGGCAAAACTCCCACTGGCCAGAATCTCACCCCATGACATTAGGAGAGGGAGATGAAGTAGGTGTGCAGGGAGGGGGTGAAGGCGGGAGGGGGTGGGTATCGAGAACCTTGGAGATTGGTTGGGAAGGAAGGGAGAATGGGCCGACAGTGGTGGGCTGCTGTGTTGTGAGACACCTACAGACAATACACAGTAACACCCCCTTGCCTTCCTAGAGGTCCCTCAGTATCAGCGTCCCCGCACCTAGTGCTGAGCCAGTCTCTAGTGAGGCAGACTGGGAGCTCACACCAGCACAAAATGTCTGGAAAATGCCATCCCCCCCAGAATGGCAGGGCCAGATTCTCAGGTGATTCTCCGCCTGTCTGCGTTCTCTTCAATTAAGCTTTTTCACCAGCTGAGAATCTGGCCCGTGGCCTTTTCCACCTGCTCTGCACTGGTGTAAATGACTGTCCAGGTGATGGGGAATCGGGCCCACTGGAGGGCTAGATGCTTTGTATAGACACACAGAAAGGAGGGGGGAGGGAAGCACGAGCTATTTTTGACTTTCTGTTTCGGGCCGGCCTTGGCCAAGTGTCATTACCCTCACACAACAAAACATTGCAGAAACGTCCCAAAGGGCCTTGTGCCGGATGGCGGCATGGGGCATGCTTGGATACTTGCCCCGGTGCACTGCACTTCACATTGACACAAGCCCTCCTGGGGAGCACGCCCAGGGCCGACGCAAGCAGCCAAACTGGTCAAATTGGTCAAACTGGACAGTCTCTACGTAAAAGAATAAATGGACACAAATCAGATGTCAAGAATTATAACATTCATAAACCAGTCGGAGAACACTTCAATCTCTCTGGTCACGCAATCACAGACATGAAGGTCGCTATCTTAAAACAAAAAAACTTCAAATCCAGACTCCAGCGAGAAACTGCTGAATTGGAATTCATTTGCAAATTGGATACTATTAATTTAGGCTTAAATAGAGACTGGGAGTGGCTAAGTCATTATGCAAGGTAGCCTATTTCCTCTTGTTTTTTCCTACCCCCCCCCCCCAGATGTTCTGGTTTAACTTGGATTTAAACTTGGAGAGTGGTCAGTTTGGATGAGCTATTACCAGCAGGAGAGTGAGTTTGTGTGTGTATGGGGGTGGGGGGGATGTGAGAAAACCTGGATTTGTGCTGGAAATGGCCCACCTTAATTATGCACATTGTAGGGAGAATGGTCACTTTGGATGAGCTATTACCAGCAGGATAGTGAGTTTGTGTGTGTGGTTTTTGGGAGGGGGGTGAGAGAACCTGGATTTGTGCAGGAAATGGCCCAACTTTATTATCATGCACATTGTGTAAAGAGTTGTCACTTTGGATGGGCTATCACCAGCAGGAGAGTGAATTTGTGTGGGGGGGTGGAGGGTGAGAAAACCTGGATTTGTGCTGGAAATGGCCCACCTGATGATCACTTTAGATAAGCTATTACCAGCAGGACAGTGGGGTGGGAGGAGGTATTTTTTCATATTCTCTGTGTATAAATAAAGTCTGCTGCAGTTTCCACGGCATGCATCCGATGAAGTGAGCTGTAGCTCACGAAAGCTCATGCTCAAATAAATTGGTTAGTCTCTAAGGTGCCACAAGTCCTCCTTTTCTTTTTGCGAATACAGACTAACACGGCTGTTACTCTGAAACATAGCGAAAAACAATCCATGGTGATGGTTGGCATTCACGGAGTAGCTGCAGAGGGTGGAGCATTGCTTCTGGGCCCAAAGAACGAGCACTGAGTGGTGGGATTGCATCTTAATGCAGGTTTTGGGACAACGAGTAGTGGCTGCAAGACTTTTGGATGCAAAAGGCCACGTTCCTGGACCTGTGTGCTGAGCTTGCCCCATCTCTCCAGCACAGGGCTGCCAGAATGAGAGCTGCACTGAGAGTGGAGAAGCATGTGGTGATCGCAGCCTTGGGAAGAAAACAAGAAGTGTTACAATGAAACTTACAGCGAAATCTAAAATTATACAATGCTAAAATTCTTATAATAAAGATAAAAAGGTCAAATGCTGTTTAAACCATAGATGATCATGCCACTTGCCTTTTCCTTATCTTAGAGGTTGACTATGTGAAGAGGGCAACCGCTAGGATCTGAGGTATATTGTCAGTTCCGAACAGATATTCTGTTTTCTGAGAGGTCTCCAGGACAAAGCGACGGAAAGGCGTTTGGGCCTCAAATGGTACCATAGATTACAGTGTAATAAGTAAGGGGGTAGGTCTTCCAGCTATCCAAGGGGAGATCTCACTCTGGTTTGCTATCGGTCAGTGGAAAATACTTTTGGAGTTGGAAAACCCACAGTGGGGGCAAGTGCGCATGGCGATTAATCGTCTCCTGTTACGCAAGAGTGCGATGCTCAGAAATGTGTGGATTTGCAGCTATGGGGTTCCTAAACTGCAGTGGGGCGATAAACAGCACCCATGTCCCTGTTCGGCACCAGCGCACCCTCCCGCAGAGTACATCAACAAAAAGGGCTACCTCTCTGTGGTTAGCTAAGTGTTGGTGGATCATTGGGGATGCTTCACCGATATCAGTGTGGGCTGGTCAGGGAAGGTGCATGACACTTGCATATTTGAGAACACAGGACTGTTCAGAGAGCTGCAAGCAGGGGCATTCTTTCCCAATTGGCAGATTACCACTGGTGATATAGAAATGCCAGTAGTGATCCTGGAGGACTCAGCCAGCCCCTTGCCCCCTGGCTCATGAGGCTGTACACTAGCCATCCAAAGAGCACCAAGCTAATTCAGCTATCAGCTCAGGGGGTTTAGAATGACAGTTGAATGGCTTTCAATAGATTGAAGGGATGCTGGTGGTGTTTACTCCCTCGCTTGGATCTCAGTGACAAAAATATCCCCGCAGTTATAGCTGCCTTTTGTGTCCTGCATAATATGTGTGAGGCAAAGGGGTGCAAGCTGCTACCATGGTGGAGTGGCTGTCTGCTGCCTTTGAACAGCCAGATACAAGATTTCAACACGGAGCTATTCGGCTGAGGGAGGCTTTGAAAAAGCACTTTAATGGTCAGCCACAGAAGTGTTGTGTGCTGGAGTGTCCTCTGAGCCTGGATCTTTGGGTGCTGCTGGGACTTGGGTAGTGCATGCAGCACGTTTTTAGACATGGCTGGGTATTTTTTTCAAGCTATGCATTCCGTGATACTTGGTGTGCAATTACAGCTACTGTTTGCTTTGATAACTGCTCTGCATTCTGCAGTGTTTGTGTGAACTAAGAAAGATAATTTGATTCTCCAAAAACAGAACACTTACTGAGTGGGAAAAAAACAGTGCAGAAAATCAATGTGTAAAAAACCAAAGCCAAACAAACCAACCCCCCCGGGCAATGTTATACACATTGTTAACATAACTTAACAGAGTGAAAATTTAAAATGATAAAGGAGGGAAACATTTCTGTCCATTTCACTGCACAAATGTCATGTGTTGTGGCTACACAAACCAGCGGTGGTCCTCACAGGTCAGTGCAGGTGAAGATGTGGTTTTCCTTGCTGTCTCCCGGTGTGGAGTAGATGGGGTATTGACACACCCGCCCATGCTGCCACATGGTATGTTGGGGGGTTTAGGGACCAGCAGCCATGGAGTTCTCCATCTCATCAGGGTCAGGCATTCTGCGGGTGTGCAGGGACACCCCGCAAGGCCACCATACCAGAAGCTGCTGATAAAACCTGACAGGTGTACCACTGAAATTCAGTCACAAGGGAAATTTACGTTTCAAAACCCCCTTCCCTTATTCCAGTAAACACTTTGGTAAGAAATACTTCTTAGCATCTTCATTTTGGCACTGCTCTCCCGCCCCACCCCTGGTGAACATGGTTCGCTGGGGGAAAGGATTTTCTGTGGCACAAACTGACAAAATTTTGGTCCCAATTCCGTGGGTACGTGTGCAGCGCAATGACACTGAATATTGGCACCATTTTCCACAGGTGGTGGGGGTTTTAAGCTATTTTACTTCTGAGGGTCACAAAAGCACAGAGAACACAGCTGCTCCTGGCATCCCAAAGCTGCCCGGGCCTGTACGCCACTAGCCTGTTTACTGCAATGTTGCCAGTCGAATTTGTGGTGGACTGGCACGGGAAAGTGTCTTACCACCGAGGAAGAAATAAGGCAGCCATCTCTAGACCCTTGGCAGAGGATTGCAGAGCACCTCCATGGAAGCTTCATCGAGAGCTCTCCGCAGGATACCAGGGACATTCTTATGTAGATAAATAAACTGCTCCACACAGCCTCCCCTGCCTACCCCCACCGGGGAATGAAAACCAGATGGCAGCTCTACCGCGGCTGGGTATATTGCTACTCTTCTCATAGCAGGAACACAAGGAAAAGTCACCACCTTTGTCTTGCTAACTGGGGGGTGAGCCTGGCACCACCTACAAATGTAAACGTTGTAAGGGAAAACGCATGCCCGTACTCACCCGCCTTCCCCAGGCCCATCTGTGCTCGCCTGGCGGGACTGGCTAGACTGTGGTGGAGTCTCAAACAGCTCTTCCGACTCCTGGCCTGACTGGGTTGTTATAACAGAAATGTACAACTGGAAGGGACCTAGAGACGTTAGCAGGGTTGCCAACCCTCCAGGATTGGCCTGGAGTCTCCCGGAATTGGCATCGATCTCCCGGTGACCATTGAAAGCCACCCAGGAGATTTTAATAGGATATTTTAAGAAAATGACATTATGTCATGTTGGGGTGGGGGGGGAACTCCCAGAATAGCTTTAGTCAGAGTTGGCAACCCTGGATGTTAACAAGTCCAGCCCGGTGCATCTCCCACTTCCTTCTCCTCCGCTGTTCATGTCTCCGGCTCCTCCTCCGGGGTGCTGGGGGGGTTCTTTGCCGAGTGTGGCATGCAGCTTGTTGTAGAAGCACCAGGGCTGCGGTGCAGCACTAGATCTGCTGTGCTCCCTGGCCTCGTGGTCTCCTTGGCGAAGGTCCTCCACTTGCACACGGTTGATGCTGATCCCTGTTGTACCCCCGTTGCCCCATCCCTTGTGCAATCTGCTCTTAGATGTCCGCATTACTACGGCTGGGCCGTCGCGCTGTCTGTTCAGCCTTCTTCTGCCCACAGGCCCAGGAGATCAAACAAGTGTGTCTCGTACCCATCCGCGTGCACGGAGCTGAGGTACACCACAAGGGGGAGCTGTTCCATGTGCTTGCCAAGGTGGGCAATCAGGAAAAGGCATTTCAAAAACACGCAGGGTGGAGTGTTTAGGGAGTGGGGGGGGGCTTCTGGTCTCTCTGACCCCTCAGCAATGTAGTTTAAAACTCTGACCAGAGCGGTCACTGTTGGAAAGAGGGGGGCATTGTGGGACAGCTGCTGGAGGACTGTTGGGGTACTCGTGAGCTGGATCGACCTCAGTAGGGTGCCGCGGCTCTACGCCGTTCGGGGAAGGGTTGTGACTGCGTCACAGGAATGGGGCGCTGACGTCGGCCAGCGACAATCTGAATGTAGCCACACGCACAAAGTGTTCGATGCAAGGCGACTTCATTAAACCAGCCCTGAGAGCGCTCCCCGGACACTGATTGCATGAGCAAGAAGACGGTCGTGGGGGTGTGTGTGTGAGGGGGGGGCAGAATCGTCTGTAACCTGCCCTGAAATCAGTTATGGTGCAGTTGTTGCTGGGATCCCCATTCTGCTTCTCTAACCCAGTTAGTTAGTGAGGATCATTTGTGTTACTGAGGCCCCAGCCAAGAGAGGTGCCTCGCCTAACAGACAGTCCCTGCCCCAAGGAGCTTACAATCCCCACCTTACAGCTGGAGAAACTGAGGCACAATGAGAAAGTTGGGCTTGTGGTGAATGCACTGGTCTGAGACTCCCTGTGTGACCTTGGCAGGATTCAGCCAGCGGTGGCCCGCCACTCAGGTAGCCACACTGGGACAAACAAGGGAAGCTGCAGTTTGTGCATGCAGAGTTTATTCCTGCTTGGAAATGGGGTAAGCTCCACCGAAGCGAATCACGTTTCCCTGCCTGTGCGCGGGGCCCGACTCTCGCCTTTGGACGAGACCCGGGTTAGTGCCGTATCCGGGAGTAGAACTCAGCACGCCCTGTGTCCACAACCAGCAGTTGGGCCTCTCTCCAACCGTACGTCCCCTTGGCCTTCCTTGGGCTGGAGGCAGCAGCTGCAGTGAGCCGAGAACCTGGCATCTCTGCTTCCCCGCATCCCACGCCCGCCCCTGAGCCCAGTGATGGCTGAATCCTGAAACCGCTCAGATGAGCCTGACCCGCCATGACCCACCTCATCAAACAAAATGGTTATTTTGCCCCAGGCCGCAACTGTGAGCAGCCTCCAAACGTCCCAGCTCCTGTCTCTGGGGGCAGAGTGGGGAGGATTGCACATAGGAGACCCTCCTCCCCGGGGCTCTGCTCACAACTCAGGCTGCTGAGAAAGGGGCTTTAGAAAGCTCCCTGCTGGCTGCCTCCCCCTCTCCAAAGGGTGGGGGACGGGGCTGTCCTGGGCCCCTGGATTTGGTGCCCTGGGTCCCATCTAGACCAAGCATATTTTGCATGAGGCTCGTGAGTTTGGAGGCGGCATGAGAACTGCCAAAGGGGGGACTAGGTTATTCAGTCCCCTCCTTCGCCTTCTGCGGCTCCTGCTGCTCTTCCCAGAGCGGGGCCCTCTCATCTGTCCCCTCCCCCCAAGAAACTCCCCCTGTTTCCTTCCCTTCCAGCTCCTCCCGGTGCTGCAGCTTGGGTGGGTGTTCATGCCTCCCGAGCTCTGCCCCTGCAATGCCAGAGGCAAAAGCTCTGGGTTGCTGCCCATTCCTTGAGCTGCCCCCGCACACAGAGCACACGTGGCTTATCCCAGCCCAGGGCCTGGCTACCGGAGGCTGACGCCCTTTGGCCTGAGTGGTGTTTTAGCCTCGGTCCCTGAGATGGGGGGGTGTAAAATTACGAGAGCAGCAATAAAAAGCAGCATCCCTGCCCTCCCTTCGCTTCCCCAGGATGAGGTCAGCTATTGCTCCGTGCACTCAGCTAATGCAAGCTGGGAACTCGCCCGGGGCAGGCTGAGCTGCGTGCTCAGAGCCCAGCACTCACAGATGTGTGTGGGCAGCAGTGTGTGTGTGTGTGTATATCACTGGGGTGAAGCCTCAGGTCGTTTGGAGTTAATAGCCAGGGTGGTTCAGACCTGATCCCACCAGTGTGTGTCTCTGTTTGTGTTCGAATGTGTATAGCTGTGAAATTCTGAGTACAGGTCTGTGTGTGTCTCTATTTGCATGTGTGCATTTCTTTATTTGTGCCTGTGTGTATAGCTCTGTGTAGGAGTAGGGGGAGGCGTGATGGGGTGTATCTCTGTATGTCTGTATCAGCTTGTACGTGTATGTCTGTATGTGCCTGTGAGCCATCTCTGTGTGTATGTCTCTCGGCATACGGGTATCTGGATGTATACGTGTGTCAGAGAGAGAGAGGCTGGTGTCAAGCTGCAACGTTTAGACCTAGATCCAGATTTCAAACATCCCCAGGGGTGGCAGGGTGGGGAAATTCTCCCCTCTGGGATAATGACCTGGACCCATCCTGTGTGTGTGTGTGCATGAAGCCAGCCGCCCCCAATTTCACACCATTAAATCCAGATCACCCCAGAGATCTGGCAGTTGTTCATCCAAACCGAGGGAAGGGCTTATCAGCTTCAGGTCTCCAGCCTAGCCCGTCTGAGCCAGGCTCTCCCCCTTACCTGTCACCAGGGCATATTTTTACTGACAGCATTTCTACCTCCTTTGAAAAACAGAGTGGAGAGAGAGAAAGAAGGTGTTTGACCTTGACAGATAGATGGCCTCTATCTATTCCTGTTCTGTTAGGCAGCGCACTGGGCCTGGGTATATGGGTCCTAGGACTCTAACTATTTAAATAGATGATGGTTGCAGGGGCATCCCCTGGGGTACTCCCCAAAGTGGATTTAGACATTGATCAATTGGGCACCTCAGGACCACGGGCATGCTGCCCAGAGTGCAGCGGCAGTGCCCACCAGAGTCCAAGCAGCTCCCTGGCGATGGGTGGAAGCCACGACAGAAGAAACACCGTTGTCAGAGAGGACATCTCATCCAGAGCATTCCTGGGACGCGCCACGCTGCACCCCTGCTGACGGGTGACTCTCTGTCTTTCCATGACACCACTGGGCATCCTGTGCCAGCCCTGGAGAACGGAAAAGGCCATTTCAGCTTCCCCGTGCAGCGGCTCCAGTGCGTTCTGCATCTGCTTTGCCCATCCCATGAGCAGCCGCTGTGGGAGGAGAGAGACCAGGCGGGAGCAAGGGTGTTCCGCAACTCTGTGCAGCCCCTCACCGCTGGAGGTTATTCTCTCTCTGGTTTATTCTGCAAACAGCTTGTCCTTGAAATTCAAATGTGTCTTTAGCCCCTTCTCTCAGCCCGCTCCAGGAATATCTCCCTTTTCATCCAACAGCTATTAACCAACGAACAAAATTCCTGTGTGGAAATTAAAATTCACAGCCACAGATGACCTTTGAGTCCCCGCTCTGTGTGCACTGGGCTGGGTTTTTTCCCCCTCCCTTTCTGAAGAGCTTGTTTATTCCTCTCTCTTTCTAAAATTTGGTTAAATTGCCTTTCTCCAAAGGCATTCGGATCGGATTCCTCCATCTCTCACCTCGTCAGCCCCCTTCTGCATCCAGAGCACTCGAGGTCGGGTGGGAGGATTTGGTTCCCAGCCAGCGCTCCCGACTCGATGTCAGCCTGTCCCACCCTCTTCCCTCCTGCTCAGCTGGCCGCTGCTCTGAGCTGTGCTGCAGGATGGCGCTAGGCAGGCCAAGGGGCAGAGGTGAGGGCCCAAGGTGGCAGAAGAGCTGCAGAGGCAGGTGCTGAGGCACGGCCAGGAATACTGAGAAAAGGTGGAGACGGAACTGAGAACAAGTGGGCAGCCTGTGGAGCTGGATGGGTCTGATCCCTCTCGCCTGGGGCAGTCCTGTTGGTGCCCCAGTTATCTGCTTCCTTCAGCCTCTGGGCTGGCGGCTATCCCTCAAGAATGGCTGGTGGGTTTCACTGGCATTTTACCCGGCTCTGCCAGGCAAGGGGCAGGTGAGAGAACAGACGGGTACTGGGGCACTCTACCCCACACTGCTCACCCGGGCTTAAAGCCAGCTCCTGGGGCGAACTCGGCTCCCTGTAGTGATCCATGGCAGCAGTCACACAGAGGGGCCGTGGGCACCTGTGGGACATGGGGTAAGTATGCACGGAGCACGTGACATGGGGAAGCACATGTGGCACGAGGATGCACACGTGAGACATGTGACATGAGGATGCACATGCGAGACATGGAGCATGTGACCCGAGGATGCACACATGAGATATGGGCCATGGAGAGACACATGGGGTGTCACTGGGAACAGAACTCAGTGACCTGTGCATCCAAAGCCATCAGCCTTCGCTCCGCAGAGTCATGTCTGTATCGCCCTTTGCACCACAGCCCAGCCAAGAGAGGGAGCCGCTGAGAGTCCAACAGTCCCAGCCATGCCTCTTCCCCTCCCTCTCTTCCCTTTGAATGGGAATTCAGTGCTGGCTCAACAGCCTGGAGACCGAAGGCCTCTTCAACTACAGAGCCGGTGTGGCCCGGCCACCCTCACCCCACCCCACCAACGTGGCAGGAGCTGCTGGGTCCACCCGGCTGGAGCCAGTCCCCATGTCAACCCACCCCTTGGCCTCCCTGCTGGTGATGCCAGTGTTCAGCAGAGATGGTGGGGTTTGCAATGGGAACACTTGTGGTCTGGGAGCTCGGACGAGGCCCCTTCCCCGCCTTCCCCTGCTCATTTCACACCTTGCGCTGGATTCGGACCTGTTTGCTGCGGCAGGAAGGCTCCACGGCCCCCGCTCAAGTCCCTGAGATGTGGGACTAGATGTTCAAAAGAGCCCAGCTCCCAGCAGCTACTGTTCTCACGGTGAGGGCGGGGTAGGGTCGAGATCCTCCCTTGTTCTGAATGGGAGCTGAGCCATTCTTGTCCATGGTGCACGAAGGTGGCTGGGAGTGGTGCCTCCTATCTGTAGCAGGTGCATCAATAAACCGTTGCCTTCTGGGCACAGAGTCTAGGGCCTTTCTGGGGCAGGAAAGGGTTAACTCTCCCCCTTCCTTGCAATTGTGCAGGGAGGGGAAGTGTCACAGAAATGGGCTTCTGCAGAAGCAGATCATGTCTGGGGATTTTACAGGACCGGTGATTAAACTCCTTAGAATGGCTTCTGAGATGCACAAGAATAATCGGTTCCAGAATGGGCCTCGCGTGGTGCAGAATGAAAAGTGAATTCTTTCCATCCGTCGGACGGGCCTGAGAGACAGAGCTCAGACAGTGAACACTTAATTACCCATTGGGCTTCAGGAGGAGAGTCTGTGTTGCTTTGGATTGCCGGGTGGATCAATAAGGATATTAAATTCTCCGCCAACAATACATGGCCTAGCTCCATCAGGCCATCTCAGGGTAGGTTCTAGCTAGACACAAGGATGGGGTCAGTGACTCTAGGGGAGGATAAGTGTTTATAATCATTAATGATTAATTTGCTGCCAAATAAACTTTCCTGGCCATCAGAGCAGCAGAAAACCATCCAGGCTGTCAGAGTCCAGCTTGTGTTTGTTTTTTCTCCTCCTCCACTGAGGGGAAAAGTCAACGTGATTGGATCCCCAGAGAGTTTAAATCTCACTGTCTTCATTGTTGATTTTAAACTGATCCTTCTGGTGGCCACCCTCCCCTATCCTTCATCACAGTGACGGGCCAGCGTTTGCCTGCTATTTGTATTTACTGTTTGTTAAGCGCTGACAATTTAAAAGAGATTATCCAGTTGCCTTAATCCCACAGCTAAATGGCTCCCTGATGTAATGGTTGCTGCCCACCCGCAACCTGTGGAAGAAAAGAAGCATTTTTCCTCCCCTGCTAATTCTCTTGCAAATGGCAAAGTTGAAAACACGGTGGCCTGGAGGTTTGAGAAATGATTATTGAGTTGGAAACTGGCAAAGTGTGCTGCAAAATGTTGTTCCGTTCGGCTTCTTTGTGGCATGTGTGAAAGCTTGTTAAAAATGTGCAGGATTTTCCCTACCAACGCCAATCACACCCACCCTCGCCCACATGGGCGCTGCCAGGGTGTGATGCTGCTCTCCTTTACCATGGCCGCCCAGAGGGGGAGGGGCAAGTGGGGCAATTTGCCCCAGGCCCCGGGCCCCACAGGGGCCCCCAAGAGAGTTTTCGGTGGCACTTCGGCGGCGGGGGTCCTTCAGGGCTGCCAAACACACCCGGAGTGAAGGACCCACTGCCGCTTCTTCCACTCCGGGTCTTCAGCGGCAATTCGGCAGCGCGGGTCCTTCCGCTCCATGTCTTTGGCGAAGTTCCCCGAAGACCCGGAGCAGAAGGACCCCCACTGCCGAAGACCCTAGGCCCCCTGAATCCCCTGGGCGGCCCTGTCCTTTACACCACTGTAAATTTGGGATTAACCTCACTGGCTTTGATGGAGTTATGCTGGATTTACCCCAGTGTGGCTGAGAACAGAATCTAGCCTCTGGTTTTATCCAGCAGGCCGTGTGGAAGATCTAGACGGAGGAAGGGGTGTGTGTGTGGGGGGAGTTTACCGAGTTTTCAGAGTGCCTACATGCAGTCAGCCCCTCAATGCTAGTTATGGACTTACCATTGAGTTTGGAGGTAGGCCCAAACTTGGCTGGGGTGAATAGGTGTGATTCAGAACTAGCATCTGTCTCGGTTGCTCCGAGCAAAAAACCAGTTGATGGAATTAAGGGCTGGTAAGTTTACACCGAGTAAAAGGGAATTCCTTAGACTCTGTTCTTAGCTGCACTGGTGTAAATCCAGAGTCACGCCGTTGACTTCAGTGGAATGGCTCCCGATTTGCACGGGGGTGACTGAGATCAGCATCGCCCCTGCAGCTTGTGCGGCAAGCCTGTGATATTCACTGCCAGAGGGGATCCTCCAGCAGAAATCCGGGTAGCTGGTTTTGTAACAAGGCTGGATCATTTCATGAGTGGTAATAACATGGGTATTATAGCAATGATACCACAAGTTTCCAAGCCACCTTTCATCTCAAAGCCGCACCGAAATGCAGCCTCCTCTGGGGTGGGAGGGGGGCAAGCTGCACCTCACCTAGAGGCTGGGAAGATGGGAAGTGTGGAGCGGAGTCCTTGGGGGCAATCCCCCTGCTGTTATGCAAAGTGCAATCAACACACAGAGGGGAGCTAGGCTCGAAAGTCTCATGGGCAAGACCTACCCATATAGGAAGTGGCATGGAACTCGGTAATGTTGCTACGAGCCAAGAGGAGGCTAAATGCAAACAGGCTGAGACTTCCTTACTCTGCCTCTAGATCAGACCACCTACACTCTGGGCGAGCACCCAAGCCCCCCGTCGTCCGGGAGCTCTTTGTTAGCAGCCGCTGAAATAACAACGAGGCAGCATAAAGCTCAGCCTATGCTTCCTCCCCCAAGTGTAGCTGTGCCTAGGGTTTCCCTGCAGAATTTCTGCCCAGATCCTAGTTCCTCCAGCCCAGGGTGTGGCTGGCACCTTCCTTGTACCCCAGGTGAGGATTAATGAGCTGCACCTGCTGCCATGAGTCGGCAGGAACCCATCAGCACTTCCATGCTGGGTTCCAACAGCTGCTAACAGGGCGGGGTCACCAGAAGACCCCACCCTTCCTGGTACGGTGAACCACTCTCATGCTCCAGGGCACCAGCTGATCACCATGTGGGTCAGGAGGAACACATCGCCATGTATGGTATTGTGTGGCCAGATGCATTACGAGAAGGGGGGGAGATCTCACTTTCCTTCGAAGCATCAGCTTTTAGCCATTACTGGAGGCAGGACACTGGGTTGGATAGACCAATGGTCTGCTCGGAGAGCGCAATTCCCGTCCCACTCAGAATGGTGAACTAGTGCTGACCGTCAGCATAGGGGCTGGCTGCGGGACCGTCTTCCGCAGCCTCTAGTTATCCTGCAAACTTAGGACAGCAAGTTCCTCCACGGCACAGGAAGGGGATTTGCAGCCTTTCCCTCCCTCTGGAGCCGTTATTCCTCGCAAGCTGGGAGTGGCTCCTATTTTCTCTCCCTCTCCCCATCGGGCAGGCCCTGGGGAGCCAACAGCTCCAAGGGCTGCGATCTGTCTTTGTAATTAAACAAAGTCGTGCGAGGTTGCCATGGCACCCTGGCGAGGAAATGAAGCTCTAACTTTATTGCCACACTGGAAATTCTTGTCATTAATAAGCCTGTCTGCTTGGGGGAAAATCAACTCTCGGAAGTCTAGGCAGCCCACCTTGTCCTCCCCTGGATATGCCCTCTCCTCCACCCCCTCAGTCGGATTAGAAAGAGCGGGTGACATGCTGACAGCAGCAGCATCTGCCACTGGAGGACAAGCCATGGCCGTGTGTTCGGTTGGGGCTCTGTAGCCTGGTGCATCCCTGGAGCTGGGAGCTGCCTCATTGGCTTTGCTCCCCTTTGTCCTTTCCCTTTTAGCTCAGCTGCCCTGCTGAAGGGTGACCTTGTTTCAAAGGGTGGCCTGGGACACAAGAGATTGGGCTTTGATTCCCTGCTCTGTCACCCTCTCCTTGGGTGACCTTGGGCAAGCTGGTGAGTTGCTCCGTGCCTCAGTTTCCCCATCTGCACAATGAATTTCTTTCTGTCTTGTCTACTTAGCTGGTGAGCCCTCTGGGGCCTGGTCTGTCTCGAGAGCTGGGTTTGCCCAGTGGGGCCGTGATTTCAATCTGGGCGGCTAGGTGTGGCAGTAAGACAAAGAGCGACGATAAATGGTTCGCCCAAGTGGCAGATGTTGGTTTCCCCTAGTGAACAAACCACTGGCGAATTGCTGGGTTGTTTGGTTGGCGTGGCTCCAAATGGCGGGCAAAGAGTCCTCAGTGCAGATGTCCGCTCTGTCTGTCACCTGGGCCGGGTGGCAGGGGGCAGGGGAGGTGCTGCTGAGTCGTGGAGAAGAGAAGCGGTGGTGCAGTGCAGGTCAGCACATGTGGGAGGAGACCGGGACATGGGACAGAAACCCTGGCGTGGTCTCTGCTCTGACTACGACCCTCAGCAAGGCATCTAACCTAGACCGAGGCAGGTTTGACACCTGGGCTGTGTTCTCCAGCCATGCGGGGAGTGTGCACGGTGCACCCACAATCTCCACTCGTCCCCTCCCTGTTTTTTTTCACCTGGGTTCCTGTCCTGCCGTCGAGGTCACTAGCCGTGACTTGGCTGGTCTCTGAACCCGACACTCCTGGCTGAAGTCAGCGGGCAGGTGCGTGTTGGCTGCTGCGGGTCCAGTGGCATGGAACTCCCCCGCCCCAAATCCATCTCGTTCCCTCCCTCTGCCGTTCTAAAAAGCCCCTGACCGCTTGTTCTCTTCAGCCCCCCCGCAGGCGTTTTCAGAGCCCCCACTCGCTGTGTATTTATCACTGTTCCCTTCCTTGCTTGTTCAAACGTGTTTCCGTTTGAAGAGGGTGTGATTCTTATATTGCATCTGGGTTTATTCTGTTCTCCGGCACCCTGGTGCTTTGGCACTGTGTGTAGCGTGGTGTGTGTGTTAATTGTTATTTGTATTGTAATGGCAATATGAGATCTCAATTCAGGGTATAGCTACAGTGCAGTAAACTGTGTGTTCTTAGCGTGCGTTAAAAGAGCAGCAAAGACACAGGGACTCACCTTTTAACTTGGGGGTGGCAGCTGGCGTCAACCCCGGGCTCCAACAGAGGGTGCGTCTACAGTGGACGAGAAGCTGGACGTGAGTCAGCAGTGTGCCCTTGTTGCCAAGACGGCCAACGGCATATTGGGCTGCGTTAGTAGGAGCATTGCCAGCAGATCGAGGGAAGTGATCATTCCCCTCTATTTGGCACTGGTGAGGACACACTGGAGAATTGCGTCCAGTTTTGGTCCCCCCACTGCAGAAGGGATGTGGAGAAATTGGAGAGAGTCCAGCGGAGGGCAATGAAAAGGATTAGGGGGCTGGAGCACATGACTGACGAGGAGAGGCTGAGGGAACTGGGGTTATTTACTCTGCTGAGGAGAAAAATGAGGGGGGATTTGATAGCTGCTTTCAACTACCCGAAGGGGGGTTCCAAAGAGGATGGAGCTCGGCTGTTCTCAGTGGTGGCAGATGACAGAACGAGGAGCAATGGTCTCAAGTTGCAGTAGGGGAGGTTTAAGTTGGATATTAGGAAACACTATTTCACTAGGAGGGTGGTGAAGCACTGGAATGTGTTACCTAGGGGGGTGGTAGCATCTCCTTCCTTAGAGGTTTTTAAGGCCCGGCTTGACAAAGCCCTGGCTGGGATGATTTAGTTGGGGATTGGTCCTGCTTTGAGCAGGGGGTTGGCCTAGATGACCTCCTGAGGTCCCTTCCAACCCTGATATTCTGTGATTCTACACTGCCTAATAAACCTGGTTTGTTGAGATTCTTTGTAAAAGGAGCAGCGGGCTGGCTGTTAGCATCCTTCTGGTACTCAGCCCCGCGTCACGTGATTTGCTCTCTGCATTGATCGCTGGTCTGGTTGATCCCCAGCACCGCCAGCTGCTGCAATATAGCTGTGTAACCAGGATCATCGCTTGTGCTCTGGCGGAAGTTGCCTGACTTGTTTGCCTCGCATCAGAGATTAACCGGAATCTGGCTGTGTTCCTCGGGCCAGCTAGCAGCATGCTTGCTGGAGGAGTTCTTGTTAGTGCTGGCCATAGCTATGGCACGTGAGGAGTTTGTGGGGAAAGGAAGGGTTAAATGCTGAGTAGCTGTATTTTGAGCTAGAAGGTTGTTTCCATTAGGGCTGGGAAAGACAGGCACAGGGCACTGTGGGATAGCATTGGTGGACTCTCCTGAGGCAAGTCTGGAGACCTGGGTTTGAGCTGTGTCCAGACTGCAAAATGCCTGAGGATGGACCTGCATCACAGTGGCATACAGGCTCAGGTCCTGGGTGGGTCTGCAGGTCCACATCAGACAGATTTGTGTGTGAATGGGAGCGGGGCTTGGGTTTACACCTGAGTCTGAGCCCAGGTTTACTTGGGAGGGTAGACCCATAGGCTTCAACTCAAGCGGCTAACCGGAGTTCAAACCTACTTGCCAGGTCTTCACGGCTATTTTAACCCCAGTTAAGAACACGCCGCAGCTGGAACTTCCAGTCTAGCCAAGGCATGACAGGTGGATGTACAAACACAAAAGCGCTGTGGGAGGGGGAATGCTAAATGGTGCGTAGCTGGGTTTTTAAAATGTGGAGTGAGAAGTCCATAAATGAGCTAAGAGTTCTCTTTGGGGGCTCAGTAAGTTGCTTGATACACATGTGATGAGTCCAGAAGAGACATGAAATAATCACTACCAGGCCACCTGCCTGGCTGTCATCATTAAGCCATTTTCCATAGGCACTTCTGGGGCTTAAGAGAACGAATAACAATAGTAACAAGAGAACGAATAACAATAGTAATTGGGAAAGGCAAGGCCTCGGGTATTAAAGAGACACTGAGGATGCAGTTTGGCCGGGCTGTTATTTCTTTGCAGGAAAACTGGGACATTCTAAAGATCTGCGAAATCCCAAATGCGATTTCACCTGTCTCGTGCCCTGCCCAGCCGCAACCGCCCCTCTTGCTGCTTGCTGCTGCTTGGCGATTGCTTCCTGTCGGGCAGCATCTGTACTTGAGTGCACATCGGCCCCTGTAGCTTGGTGCCTGCTTTGCCAAAGCCGTGTAATACAGAGTGCAGCTGACAAGCGTCGCAGCAGCCGTGAGTCCTGGCACAACCGGGAGCAAGTAGGGGCCCTGGAGCCAGTGGGGTTTATTTTGTGAGTAAAGGCTGCAGGATTTGCCCCCTGTGTGGTAAAGGCTTTAGGGGCAAGGACCTGTCTTTTGCAATAAGTGTGTGTAGAGCATCCAGCTCTCTGCCTGGAGCCGCTGGGCGATAATAATAATAATGAATAAGTAACATTGTCCTTAATTATTATTAGCTGCTATGGATCCTTTTTCAAGCTCAGGCCCAAACTGGTGTAGCCAAAACTGGACAACAGGCATCCTGATCTAAAGAATTCATCCTTTCTCCCCGTTATTAAAATGCTCACCCCCCTGCCTCCTTCCTCAGAGCGCTGTGCGATTTAGTGCAGGCTTTAACACCAGCATCGAAAGAGCCAATTTAAAGCAGCAGAGGAACAGATGTTCAAATTACACTCATTTGGGGAACTACCCCTTCCCCCCTCCACACACAATTAAAACCCCCTTGGATAAATCCATTGTGTGTGGAACTAACATGCCTTTCCCAACCCCTTTACTCCAATTAGCCCCAAGTCAAAGGACAGTCCACTGAAGAAGCTTTCCCCAGGCCAGCCAGAACGTGCCTGCAGACAGCAGGAGCCCCGTTGCAGCTCTCTTTGCCTGCCAGGCTGCTGGGAGATTCAATGTGATGCCTGATTTTAGGTAGGGAGCAAGTTGTCACCACCCTGAGGCTGCTTGCTGACCTACCTGAGAGGAGTATGGTGGATCTCAGAGCAGTTCCTAGTGGATGGGTGTCCTCGTGGTAGAGAGACACCAACACGTCTCGCAGCAGTGGAATCCTTAGCGAGAGGGGGTATTTCCAAGCGTGCCTAAGGGATTTAGGAGGGTACATCCCAGGGAAAACCTTGGGTGCTTTTGAAAATCTCTCCTTGACTGAGTAGGTCCTGAAGCTGAATTCACCCCTTTGGACCTCCAGGTCGAGGGGCGATAGCCATTGGTGGGGCAATATGAGTCTGGACCTGTCTGTGTTGTAATTGCTCTGGACATTGAGGTCCCCATTAAGTTCAGTGCAGCTTGTGCTGAAAGAGAGGCCCATGCCGAAGGGGTTGGCTGACCTGAGCTAGAGAGAGGACGCCAAGATCCAGGGCTGGCAGCGGGGCGTCTTTCCACCAGCACGAATTGCACTTCAGGTTTCAAACAAATATTCAGGCCACCAGCAACACCAGCAAGTAAATCACAAATTCCCTCGTCTCCATGCCCATCTCTCTCCCACTCCTCTGGCCTTCACTCTGCACTCATCACAGCAGCACCAGAGACCCTCGGCTCCAGGGGCAGAGGTTAACGGCTCAGATGCAGCAGCAGCTCACTCCCGGTGCTGGGTTGGCTGCCAGAATGGTGCTTCTCCAGCTCAGGCGAAATCCCCAGTCGTGCCCAAGGGCAAACAAGTCTCTCCCTTTTTGTCACAAAAAGCCAGTGCTGTTGGAAAGTCTGACCGTGGAATGGATCAAATTCCCCGAATGCTGGTGGCACGATCAACTTCTCCACCCAGATACTCAGAACTGGGACAGGTCCTCTCCGTCCTTGTCACCTTCCTTTGTCTCCTTCTTCCCCTCCTGTCTTCCATGACTGCCTGATGCTTGGATGGCCCCCACCTCTCCCTTCCAATCCCTCCTTCGGAGAAGGCTTTTAGCGATGACCTCAGTAAAGTGTAACCACACGGCCCAAATTCAGGGCTGTCCCCACTGCGTGATACGCGTCTGAAAGGTTCCATTTGGGTCTACATTGGACAAGGCTCCAGGCAACTGAAATGCGATCTGGATCAGAGCTTCCTCAAGGTCTGGGTCAGGTCGAGATAGGAAACTTCCTGCAGTAGAGGCCTGGTCTCCTATTAAGATTGTGAGTCCCAGGCATGTGGCCACCTCTCCAAAGGTTAGGAATTAAAGCTAGGCAGTGTTGCCGGCACCCAGTGCTGAGAGGCAAAACAACAGCAGGGGTTGGTTCGCTACCCGGTATGCTTCACCCAATAATCACAATGGGGTGGAGAAGCAGAGAAGTTTATTTGAAGCTTCAAAAAGATCCAGCAGGAGAGTGAATTTGTGTGGGGGGGTGGAGGGTGAGAAAACCTGGATTTGTGCTGGAAATGGCCCACCTGATGATCACTTTAGATAAGCTATTACCAGCAGGACAGTGGGGTGGGAGGAGGTATTGTTTCATATTCTCTGTGTATATATAAAGTCTGCTGCAGTTTCCACGGTATGCATCCGATGAAGTGAGCTGTAGCTCACGAAAGCTCATGCTCAAATAAATTGGTTAGTCTCTAAGGTGCCACAAGTCCTCCTTTTCTTTTTACAGGGAGAATAGAATCTCAAATCCTGCACACAGAGCAGGAAGTTACACAGGCTTTTATACATCCTTTTTCCCAGCATACTTATCCAATAGCAAGCTGCCCTAAATATCCATATAGCCAGCCAATCCAGTTACCAGCTAGTTCCCTTGTTTTTTGTATCATTTGTTAAACTATACATAAAGCTGCTTTATTCAGCATTTTTCTTCCATATCTGCCCTGTTTGGCCTTGTTTAGTTTCAGGCAGTCTGACTCTGCAACATATTGTTGCAGATCCTCAGCATAACTGCTGCGAGTGCCTCCAGGCGGGGGGGCCAAGGACACTTGGGGCTAGTGCGAGGGGGCTTCATCGACACTCGTGGTCTTCCATCCTGTCGAGTTACCTAGTGGCCATGCCCCAGTGTCCCCAACAGCAGGAAG
The DNA here is from genome assembly GCF_965140295.1 of Lepidochelys olivacea. Classification (NCBI taxonomy): domain Eukaryota; kingdom Metazoa; phylum Chordata; order Testudines; family Cheloniidae; genus Lepidochelys; species Lepidochelys olivacea. The sequence goes on along the minus strand of NC_140429.1, from coordinate 6,165,707 downwards.
TGGTTTTCTTGTCCCACAAAAAAAAACCCCAGAAAGCATTTTCAGTTTGGGTCCATCAAGAGGGTTTATTTTGATCATTTTGAAATGTTTCATTTTGATTTCAACTTCCTCGTCTCCTTTTTGAAACCTAGGTTTAGTTTAATTAGCTGAAATTTCGAAATGAAAAGTTGTTTCGACTTGGAAATTGTTTCAGTTCAAAAACGTCAAAACAAAATGTGACAATTTCAAAGCATTGGTTCCCCCAAACTTTTTTCAAATTGGTGGAAACCGAGCTGGTTTCACGAACCATTTTGGTTTTGACAAATCAGAATTTTACAGTGAAAAAACCATTTCATTGAAACATCCCAGACCAGCTCTGTTACTCATGATACAATGTGCTAGGGAACAGATCTTCAGCGGCGGTGAACTGTGTGTGTTCTCCACTGAAGTGTACACCTGGCCTTGAGGTCAAGGTAGCTGCACCTCTTTCCATCAGCTCAGGAGCTGGTCCTGAATCTTTATCCGGTGATAAATGTACAGGCATGAGCAGGTCCATCATGACTGTGGGGTTCGTGACACCCACAAAAGGGTTACTTTTTGAAATGGCGGGTGGCCCTGCCCTCGGGGTCTGATCGCTCAGTGAGAGGTTGTTCTGGTGATGTAATGCTGCTGACTGGGTGTCTGACTGGCTGAGTGTTTAAGCAATGCTGAACTTCAGTGAAGTTTAGCGTGGTTCTGGGACCAGTCCATGCTGGGTTCTGAAATCTGGCTCCAACTTTCCCAGTGCTCGGGGGCGATCAGATCTGGGCTGACAGCTTGGGCCTCATCACTTGAGTTGGGTGGACACCCAGCACATTCCTCTAGCTCAGCTCTTACTTAAACTCAGTTGTCATTTTCCCAACTCAGTTTCGGCTCCTTAACTGCCATTGAGAAGAAGCAGCTTGAGGTTCTCCTGTCCCGGCGGGCAGGGCAGGAGCCCAGTGCTATTCTTCAGAATAGCAACCCACCCCGGGGAGGGGCAGCCAGCTTCTGCAAGTGCGTGCTCTGTGCTCCACGCACAGAGGGGCTGAATATCCACTGGAGGCTATTTGCTGTCTATAAGCTGGCCGCTTAGATCTGGTGCCTTCGGGTTTTATTTTCTTTTAAAGATCCCCCCGCTACACTGCAAAAATGAATGGTGGGGGGGGGGGGGGAGCACGCATGAGAAATCAACAGGCTGGTGGAAGGTTGTGCTGTTCTCAGGGAAACTCATTAAGATGGATGGATGCTATTGAATACACACAGAACAAGGGCAATTCTCCATCCCTCGAACCCTCCCTTCGCCGCCTGTGTTTTTGGTAGGGCCTCGGCAGCTCGTCTTCCATACAGAATGCACATTCTGCCTGTGAAGTCGGGTATTCATAGTCCTGTGATGTTCTCCGGTACAAGAATTTTTCTGACATATGCCAGTCTGTTCTCTCCTCTGCTCCTTCTTCTATCCCCACCCCGCTTCCTTCTCGCGTCCCTGGTGTAACAGGAAGAAGAAAACCTCAGACATCAAATTGAACATATTTTGTCCTAATAATTAGCTAGATTCGTTACTACCGTGTTTTCGATGTTTGCTGCGTATTGTAATGAATATGCATCTCTGCTACCCTCTGCCTCCCAAGGCGTCTCTCGCGGTTCTGGTCGGATGCCCTGGTTTGTTCACCTCCTGCCATGAGCTGTTGCAGTGTGCCATTAAAGCAGCTGCCTTGGTGCGTTCAGACGTAGCTGCATTTCAGTGCTGAGGGACCTGGGTCCCATGTCTCTCTAGGTTGCAAAGTGCTTTGGGATCCTGTGGGATGAAGGGCACCATAAACGTGAGATGTTGGTATTATTTTACTGTCACAGCTGGACCAGATTTTCCAGAGTTCAGCACCCAGGAGTGACACGTATGCCCCGATTTTCAAAAGGGTCAGTGCCCATCACACCCTTTTTTAAAATTTTATTTCATTTTATTTTTGTTTGGCAAATCTGGCTCCAACGTTAGGCCACAATTTTCGAAAGTGACAAGTGATCGGGGGGGGGTAGTGGGGGGCCGCGGATCTCAGCCAGAGTGACCAGATGTCCCGATTTTATAGGGACGGTCCCGATATTTGGGGCTTTGTCTTATATAGGTGCCTATTACCCCCTACCCCCACTCCCTGTCCCGATTTTTCACACTTGCTGTCTGGTCACCCAAATCTCAGCGTCTCTGTGTCCAACTTGGCAATTAAAACAGGCTTGATTTTCAGAGGCTCTTTCTGAAAATCAGGTCCCTTTAAAATGCCTGAAGCTGGACACTCCAAACCACTAGTTACTTCTGCAGAATCTCTGCCCGTTTGTTTGTTCGTTATACTGTCCTTTAGTATATTGTTGCTCCATTCCTTCGCATAAAAGAGAAGAAGGGATTAAACACGAGAGAAAACAGAACGGCCAAATCAATGCATTCCCATTCTAAAATGCATTAATACAGCACAGACAGTGGAAAGTTAAATTCCTAGTGGAGGGGATTTTCCATAACCCTCCGCCTTGCTAATCTCCATGGCCTCCGACATGTACTGCGAGTGGTAGCCCTCCAAATTCTTCCAGATGCTGTGCCCAAGACCAGATGTTCCCCCCTCCTGCCCCACATTGCATGGATGTTCCTTGCCCGTTCACTGCCTTTGCCCTTCTGTCGAATTTCTGCTGGGGTTAAAAATAGCCAAAGAGATGCTAAAATAGAATTAAGGAGCCGAATAGGTCAACACAGCTTGGGCTTGTCCAGCTGCCTGCTTAATTTCAGCAGAACAAAGCTTTCTTCCCAATCCCCTTCCTACAAAGGATACTGAAGCCTAAGAAATGCAAGGGCACAGCACCCGGGCAGCGCAGAGGGGAATAAGAAACACTGTTTCCTGGATTAGTGAGTTGTGTTAGTCACCAGGCTCATCTCACAGATCAGAAGGACACTGAGGAACTTATTCCCAGAAGTTCCTGTAAAACACTGGCTTTGGACCTGATCCTGCTGTCCATGCTCAGAATCCTCCTCTGAAGCCAGTGGGAGCGAGCATATTTCATAGAGGTGTGAAATGAGCATGCGGAGTGGTTTCCTTTCACAGCAACCGCAGAGTGCTTTCTTGTGCCCAAACAGCGATGGCTGTGTGCAGCGAACAATAAGCAAAGCCAAAGTGTTGGTCGCTGCTGGGTAAGACCCCAGGAACTTGAGCACGAACCACAAAAGTTTCTTTCTTGTGTGCGGTAGGATTCTGTTAGCTGTAAGCAGCAGGCTGTTGTAGATGCCTTGGCCCACCACTAGAGGGCAGAGTGATCGCAAGTCAGCATGTCATATTTACTGGCCTGTAGAACTGGTGCCTCAGGGCCAGCAGGGGGAGCCTAGACCATAGGCTTTCTGTGGGTCCCACCAAAAAAAAAAAAAAAAGTGGAGAATAAGAGCTTGCAAATTCTTGATGGATTTCTTTTTAAGGAAAGAAAACAAGTGGCTCTTTAGAATATAGATTCAAATGAGGAAGGTCACGTTTTGGATCTTAAAATACCCCCAAACCTTGACAGCACTGTGGCTGATTTTATTTTGTTCTGGAAAGGAGGGGGATATTTCAGAAATGCTGTCACAAATCTCTGGCTGATCTCAAGGAGGCGGAGAGACAGAGAAGGAATTAAGTGCTCTGAAAAGCCAGCAAAGGTTCCTCTGGGAGACCTTCTGGGGACTCTTTCAAATCTATTGTTTCCACCCCATCCCCCCATTAAAAATTGCGATGGCTGCCTTTCTGCCAGTGGCAGCACCTGTCAGTTCTGGGGGCTCTGCTCCCTCTTGCAAAGGTTCCCACGCGCTGGCCCTTGGGAGTTTATATTTCTGGCAGGGGCACAGTCATTTTGGCTCTTCTCCCTCATGCCCGTACACCCTCCCCGATGCCTCCCATGTTCCTTGCTGACCGCTGGCTCTTCAGCCTCAGGGCTTTGGCGGCTCTGCCCCATCATCTTAGCACCATGGTGACTGGCTTCCCTTGATCTGCTGCTCCTACGGCAGAAAAATGCCTTGGAATTTAAAAGTAAATGTTGGGCCATGTCATGTTGGGAGGTGATGTGTAGTTATGTTCACACTCGCACACATGTATACATGCTACACACCTTTTCATGAACACCTGCACACTTACAAAACCCTCACACGCATGCAGGTGTACAAACTGCACATGATTACACACGCCTGCACATTTGCACGTGTTCACGAACCTCCACACACGTATGCATACACACTATCATACATCACGTATGCATACACACTATAACCCTTATACACACACACAATCTCACGTACAACATGCATGTACAGCTACGTCCCTCCAAACACACGCACGCCCCCATGCCCAGACCTATGAACAGCGAGCACACGCCCGTACGCGGCTCGTATGCACATAGAAGCCCAGGCAAACAACTAAGCCCCCTCTTCCCACGCAGCCTGGCTTATCTCACCAGCGCCCGTCAGTTGGGAGGGGAGAGCGCAGAGCAGGTGTCCTTTGCTGCCCACTGACACGCCGTGAGAGTCAGATAAGAAAGGTTAATAGAAACACAGACAAGCCCCTCCGAGGCTCAGGGATGTCAACGCTGAAGCTGGAGAGCGCTCCCCTGGCCACGCTGAGGTGGGCCCCACTCCCTAGCTCCGTCCTCCGGATACTGCAGCCCATGGGCCTGATCCAGCGCCCTGTGAATCAATAGAACGCCCTTCCTTGATTGCAGAGCTGGTTGTGTGCGTCAGACCCCATGTAACTGGTAAAGTGTCCAGAGACTCCTATGATAAGGAAATGGAACCCACCGCCCGGCTCAGGGTGATGCTCTGTCCTCCCGCACTGGCGCCAGGGCTGTGCATCGGGGCTGATCTTAGCCTTGCCTAACAGAGGTGGGTCTGTTAGCTTGGACAGTCAAGGTTTGTGCTTTTAAAACTAGAGGTCCCAGGTTCAGTGACCCAGCCGGTAGCACAGAGGAGATTACATTACCTCCAGGATGTGTCCTCAACCAGACCCTTTGATCTTGATGGCAGGCAGAGCCATCTGTTCCTCCCTTGCCCCCCTCTCTGCGAATACGCATTAATCCCCTTGCCCTGGGGAACCATGTGCAGTAAAACTGCAGAACCCTAACCTTATACAGAGACCATCTTGTTTCCTCCCTTGCGACCTCCTTCGGGGAGCTCTCGCCTTTGAAGGGATCAGCACAAGAGGCCTCAGCTGCTTCTGAAGCATCTTCTGGTTTAGGGTGCGGGAAACGTCTTCGTTCAGCCGACCTGGCCTTCGGTGGGGACAGCGTTCGATTGCATTTCAACTCCGGCTGCGCGGGGAGTTTAGTGCTGCCAAAGGCTTGGGAAATCTCAGGCAGTAAGTCCAGCAGCAGCAGGACCTAGAGGGCAACTCTGCAACTGTATGTCAGGGCCTAAAGATGCAGCAGGTGCGTCGTGAGATTGACAAAAGCCCTTTCATGCCCACCTGACAGTAGGAGTCAGGTACCTTACCTGTTCAGATGCTTTAGTAAATCCCCCTCGTCACATGTCTGCACCTGCAAGGGCCTAAACACCTTGATAAATCTCTCCCAAGATCAAAGTACTTGGTGCTTACACGTACCTGCCCCTGGGGCATTTCGCCAATATCCAGCCTGCACTGGTCTGGTGAGAGCTTCCATCTCATTATTGGCATTACAGTACGGATCAGCAGAGTTAACTGTACCAGGCCCTGGCCAGGAAGAGCCTCTGCCCCAAACCTATGGCCACTGACATAGACAGGGAAGGGAAGGGAGGGTTCGCAAAAGGAAAAGGAGTACTTGTGGCACCTTAGAGACTAACCAATTTATTTGAGCATAAGCTTTCGTGAGCTACAGCTCACTTCATCTTATCTCCCTTTTATAAATGGGGTGCTGAGACCCCAAGACTCTAGGGAAGTGACTCACCCAAGGAGCCTATGGGATAGCTAGGAACTGAACCTGGATTTCCTAGGTGCTAGCCCATCGCTTTACCCACAGGGCCAGCCTGCTGCTCCTTGTAGTTTTAAGACTGGCACCAAATCCTTGGTCAGGGCGCAATACACAACCCTCGTGGTTTTCTGATGGAGATGGGCATTGGGAGCAGTGGAAAAAACCATTTAAAGAGCACACTCTGGGGACTGGAGATTTCAGATCAGCCATTCTAAGCTGGAAGAAAAGGCAGATGAGACCTTATCTGTCCGGACAGGCAGGGGTAGTGGAGGTTACAGACCAAAGTGATTTGGGAGCTACAGGACCGGGTGCTCTGATACTATGGTGGTGGGCATGCTATAGGAACCATGCCCAGACCAGAGAAAACAGAAAGGCCTGCAGTCAGCAGGAACCGGGCGTGGGTGTGATTGCTGGGTGCCTAGGATTTTATTCAAAAAACATTTTTAAGGCAAACCATTCGGACCCAAACCACCTCAAACTCTGGAGACGTTCAGAGGCAAATATCCCACCTGCACACCCACCCCATCTTCCAGCTCCGTGACTGGGTCAGATAGCTTGGTTCTTTGGAGACCTGTGAGCCCAGACACTGAGGTCACGTTTGTGATCTGTCTTTAATCAAAAACTCATTAAATAAGAAACGTCAAAAGCAAAGCCAGCCCTTCCCCCCCCTTCTCAAGACATCTATTTTCAAAGTGCATATGTAAGAGCTTCCGGCCTAGCCCCGTCCCCAACAAGCAGCCCTGGTGAATTCAGCAGCGGTGGTATTAGACTGACTCCATACTGACAGAGGACGAGAGAAGCAATCGAAGTGGCCTCTTGCCCTCTCTCTAGGAATGGGCAGGCCCAGGGCTGTTGTGGGTGGAGCTATGTCTTTAGCTCCGCCTCCTACTCCTCCCTATATCAATGTAGGTTCAAGCACCTGATGCCCCAAAGGGTGGGGGGCTGTTTAGATTTCTGTTGAAGCTGTGGGATCCTGGCTAAGGTAAGCAAACGCGCTCCAGCTTCTCTCTGAGCTATAAACCAGCTGTGTTCTGAGAACCGGCGTTGTCCAGGCAGGGATTGGCTGCATTGTCCATGTTAGATGACGGATGGATATTTTTTTCCTCTGGGGAAGCTTTCAGTTGGGGGCGGGAAGGGCAAGTGGCTGCTTGGCCCCTTCGGGGTGGGGTTTGTAATGGATGTGCTGGCCCCTTTTTCTCACAGAATCACAGAATACCACGGTTGGAAGGGACCTCAGGAGGTCATCTAGTCCAACCCCCTGCTCAAAGCTGGATGAATCCCCAATTTTTGCCCCAGATCCCAAATGGCCCCCTCAAGGATTGAACTCACAACCCTGGGTTTAGCAGGCCACCACCGGGCTAGCAGTTTTGATGCCTTCGCATCCCACCCTGCCCTGCTTCCGCAGCACGTGCTGCAGACCCGCGGCTGCTTGCCGGGGCACTCGCCATATCTCGAAGTGGCCCGTCCCAAACGGCTGCTGGCCAGGACTGGAGGCCCCTCTCGGTGCGTGGCATGGGCTCTGCCTGCCCACTGTGGAGTCGCCTGCGGGTTGTGAACTTTACCGCCCATCGGCCTTGAGTGTGTCCTTGTGGGTCCGCTTTGCCTGCCTGCTCCCAGGGCTCAGTGGTAACGTAGGGGTCAGGTTCTGGCAGCTGGGGAGGTGAATATACTTGGCAGGCCAGGGTGATGGCTTGGCGGGGGGCAGTTTTTCCTTTGCTGGGGGGCAGCCTGTGGAGGTTCTCTCCAGGGTGCGTGGCCCTTGTTGATCTCGCAGTTAGGAAAGCTGTCGCTTCTCTAACCGACTCCCCCGGGAGACATCGCCCAACCAGAGCACACAGTGTGGGTGCGGGTCAGCCCAGCACGGCTGGGAGGCTGGTCCCAGCCCACCGGAGTGTGGGCAATGCCAGGCAGGGGAGAAAGGTAAACTAGGGTGCTGGGAACTGGTTCCCACCCTCACCGTCAGGACCTGTGTGTCAGAGCCATGCGCCACCGGCGTTACTGTGCCATGGACGGGTACCCTCAGGCAGGGCCTCGACCAGCTGGCGTGGCGCTCAGGGTATCGCGTGCCAGGCTCTGGGGCGCCAGCCAGGCCAAAGTGGGTCTCAGCGTGGGCAGCACGGGGCTCAAGGCAGCTGCGTGAGTGGGTTGGCTCCAGCCACCGGCGGCTTGGGTGTGTGGAGTTGGCTTGACCAACGTGGGTTGTGGGACACGCTCCCCTTTGCAGCAGGCCGGTCCCTGGATCCCTGCACTAACAGCTGTGATCCCAGAAGGCAGAGCCGAGTTCTCATCCTCGCTTCATGTAAGGGGTCGGGGGAGCAGAGGGGCCAGAGGTACCAGCACAAACCGAGTTGCCCGCCCCATCACCAATCTGCGGCCTATCTACTCACATCCCTGGTCTCCCCCAGCTCCCGGTGAGCCTGCCCTGTGCATAGTGCCAGGGCTGCAGCTTGGAGACAGTGAAATCTGCATTTAAATAAGGCTATTTAAAGCCAGTGCTGGGCAGGGGAGTGAAAGAATCAGCTTTCTAAGTGGGAAGGCCGTGAGTTGTTTTACGTAGGATTGGAGATAGAGCTTATATCGGGCCTCAGAAATGAGAGGGACGGGGACGGCTCGGGGTGGGAAATGAAGCCCGAGCTATTCACTTTGTGTCTAAATGACACTTAGGAAAATAATTCCACCACCTCTCGTCTCCCCCCTCCAGGGATGGTTTTCTGCTGGGCCTAGAAGCCAATTGCCCAGTGAGACATTACTTCTCCCCCCCCGCCCCCAGCCAATCTTTCTCTTCATTATTGTCAGATTGCGACTGGCATACCTTTCTCTGGTGCTTGTACCCGGTGAAGGCGCCTCCACTTGTGGCCAGCAGGGGATGTCACTTGCCCGCGGGCCGTCACTGGCCCTGGGTCTGCTTGGGGAGGTGCCATGGTTCTGATGCCATGTGCGACCGCCAGGTCTAGTGGAGAGGGCACCGTGCTGGGAGTCAGGAGAACTTTCGGGTTCTATTCCAGGCCCGGCGCTGACCTGCTGCGTGCTATGCCCACTTCCCCTTCCCGCCTGTTGAGGCTGCAAGCTCTTTGGGGCAGGGCATTTTCAATGGGAGGTCACTGGACTTCTGGGCAGCAGAGTTCAAAACTTTTACCAGACAGGTCCCTGCTGAAGGGGACGTTGCATTGTGGTGGGAGGGAGAGCTCAGTGATTTGAGCATTGGCCTGCTAAACCCAGGGTTGTGAGTTCAATCCTTGAGGGGGCCATTTAGGGATTGGGGCAAAAATTGGTCCTGCTTTGAGCAGGGGGTTGGACTAGATGACCTCCTGAGGTCCCTTCCAACCCCGATAGTCTATGATTCTGTGGTTGCTGGAGGACTGCTCTCACTGGGACCGGTAGGTGCACAGCTGTCACTGGCCCTGTGCCGATGGAACTGTACTGACAGGGGGCTTGGTTCCTCGGCAAAGGGGACAAATAAAACAATGTGCTGGCAGCAGTAGAGGGTTGGCTTGGCAGGACACACAGTCACACGGGGACCTGCGTCAGGCTGTGGCAACCCAGAAGAGTTTTGCTGGTCAAGCTTTCTAATGTAGACCAGGCCTCAGAGTACATGCAGCACCCAGCACAACGAGGCCTTGATCTCGGTTGGGATTGGTAGGTACCAAGACCTAGGAAACCTGGGGCTGGCTCTGCTGAATGAGCAGCTGCCTTAGGGTAATAAAATGCAAAGGGCAGCAGAGCGAGGAGTAGCGTAAGACTCTAGCGAAGTGGCCAGTGTCCCCAGGTATGTGGATTGCTGCTGTCCTGGCAACCAGGTGAGCCGCATCTTAGAATATCGTCCTCAGTACTCTCACCCCTCTCTGGGCAGAACCTCGCAGTTAACCACCCCAGCGCGGGATTTCTGGGCAGCAGCCCCTCTTGTTGCCAACTGGGGTAACTGGGTGTGGCACCAGTGAGTTTCCCTTCAGGAGCCTGTTACAATACAAGTTTGTGGTGACACACAAACAGCATGTTCAGAACAAAGCATTATTCGTTCATTCACCCAAAGGTACAAAGCATGCGGAGCAAAGGGTAAAAATAATACAGGTCTAGACGCATATTTCACCTCTCCGCACTCTTACTCTTTCCTTTGGTGTGTTTCATCTAGCCCAGTCACCTCCATCTCTGGCTAGAGAAGCAGACTGGCCTGCTTACAGCATAGTCTGTGTGTCTCCTTGCCTGCCTATCGGCTCTCGCTGAGCCTTCCGGGGCACACCGCCTCCTTCCCCCGGCCACCATCTTTACAGGGTAGAATTCCCTTTGATTCTAGGGAAGCATCAACCATGCCCCAGTTAATACTTCCCCCCATTGTTCCCTTAAGGAGCCTTATCTTGCCATTGTTTTGGTTCCTCTTTGCTTCCCTCTTCAAAGCTTCTTTTGATGTAACTCCTGGCAGTCAAGCAGGTTCAAGGGGAGGCAATGTGGCCTAGTGGAGAGAACACTGGACTACAACTCATGACATCTGTTCTTTTCCCAGCTCAGCCACTGGTCTTCTGAATGACTGTGGGCAAGTCGCTGCCCTGTGCTGTGCCTCAGTTTCCTTATCTGTGAAATGGGAATAAAGATACTGACCTTTGTAAAACACGCTGCGCTCTACTGATGAAATGCCCTGTGTAAGAACTCGGTATTATTTTTAATATCACACAAATAACCCAAGAGTCCTATAAAAATACTATCCATAATTCCTTCATTCTTCACAGTTGGCATCTGCTGGATGGAATTGGAGTGGCTCATCAATATGAAAATTGAAAGGTGGATAAGGAACTGGTTAAAGGGGAAACTACAATGGGTCACACTGAAAGGTGAACTGTCAGGCTGGAAGAAGGTTACTTGTGGAGTTCCTCAGGGATCAGTTTTGGGACCAATCTTATTTAATCTTTTTATTACTGACCTTGGCACAAAAAGTGGGAGTGTGCTAATAAAGTTTGCGGATGACACAAAGCTGGGAGGTATTGCCAATACAGAGAGGGACCGGGATATCTGACAGGAGGATCTGGATGACCTGGTAAACTGGAGTAATAGTCATAGGATGAAATTTAGTAGTGAAAAGTGCAAGGTCACGCATTTAGGGATGAATAACAAGAATTTTTGTTATAAACTGGAGATGCATCACTTGGAAGTAACAGAGGAGGAGAAGGACCTCGGAGTATTGGTTGATCACAGGATGACTATGAGCCGCCAATGTGATATGGCCATGAAAAAAGCTAATGCAGTCTTGGGATGCATCAGGAGAGGTATTTCCAGTAGGGATAAGGAGGTTTTAGTACCGTTATACAAGGCACTGGTGAGGTCTCGTCTGGAATATTGAGTGCAGTTCTGGTCTCCCACGTTTAAGAAGGATGAATTCAAACTGGAACAGGTACAGAGAAGGGCGACTAGGATGATCCATGGAATGGAAAACCTGTCTTATGAAAGGAGACTCAAAGAGCTTGGCTTGTTAACCTAACCAAAAGAAGGTTGAGGGGAGATATGATTGCTCTCTATAAATATATCAGAGGGATAAATACCAGGGAAGGAGAGGAATTATTTAAGCTCAGTACCAATGTGGACACAAGAACAAATGGATATAAACTGGCCATCAGGAAGTTTAGACTTGAAATTAGACGAAGGTTTCGAACCATCAGAGGAGTGAAGTTCTGGAATAGCCTTCCAAAGGGAGCAGTGGGGGCAAAAGACATATCTGGCTTCAAGACTAAGCTTGATAAGTTTATGGAGGGGATGGTATGATGGGATAGCCTAATTTAGACATAGTGATCAATGGCTCTATGTCTAGTTGGCAGCCGGTATCTAGCGGAGTGCCCCAAGGGTCGGTCCTGGGGCCGGTTTTGTTCAATATCTCCATTAATGATCTGGAGGATGGTGTGGATTGCACCCTCAGCAAGTTTGCGGATGACACTAAACTGGGAGGAGTGGTAGATACGCTGGAGGGTAGGGATAGGATACAGAGGGACCTAGACAAATTGGAGGATTGGGCCAAAAGAAATCTGATGAGGTTCAACAAGGACAAGTGCAGAGTCCTGCACTTAGGACGGAAGAATCCAATGCACCGCTACAGACTAGGGACCGAATGGCTAGGCAGCAGTTCTGCAGAGAAGGGCCTAGGGGTGACATTGGACGAGAAGCTGGATATGAGTCAACAGTGTGCCCTTGTTGCCAAGAACGCCAATGGCATTTTGGGGTGTATAAGTAGGGGCATTGCCAGCAGATCGAGGGACGTGATCGTTCCCCTCTATTCGACATTGGTGAGGCCACATCTGGAGTACTGTGTCCAGTTTTGGGCTCCACACTACAAGAAGGATGTGGAGAAATTGGAGAGAGTCCAGTGAAGGGCAACGAAAATGATTAGGGGTCTGGAACACATGAGTTATGAGGAGAGGCTGAGGGAACTGGGATTGTATAGTCTACGGAAGAGAAGAATGAGGGGGGATTTCATAGCTGCTTTTAACTACCTGAAAGGTGGATCCAAAGAGGATGGATCTAGACTATTCTCAGTGATAGCAGATGACAGGACAAGGAGTAATGGTCTCAAGTTGCAGTGGGGGAGGTTTAGGTTTGATATTAGGAAAAACTTTTTCACTAGGAGGGTGGTGAAACACTGGAATGAGTTACCTAGGGAGGTGGTGGAATCCCCTTCCTTAGAAGTTTTTAAGGTCAGGCTTGACAAAGCCCTGGCTGGGATGATTTAGTTGGGATTGGTCCTGCTCTGGGCAGGGGGTTGGACTAGATGGCCTCCAGAGGTCCCTTCCAACTCTGTTATTCTATGATTCTATGATAATTTTGGCAATTAATTGATCTTTGACTATTAGTGGTAAATATGCCCAATGGCCTGTGATGGAACACTAGATAGGGTGGGATCTGAATTACTATAGAGAATTTTTCCTGGGTGTCTGGCTGGTCAGTCTTTCCCACATGCTCAGGGTTTAGCTGATCGCCATATTTGGGGTCGGGAAGGAATATTCCTCCAGGGCAGATTGGCAGAGGCCGTGGGGGGTTTTCACCTTCCTCTGCAGCGTGGGGCACGGGTCACTTGCTGGAGGATTCTCTGCGCCTTGAAGTCTTTAAACCATGATTTGAGGACTTCAATAGCTCAGACAAAGGTCAGGGGTTTGTTCCAGGAGTGGGTGGGTGAGATTTTGTGGCCTGCGTCGTGCAGGAGGTCGGACTAGACGATCATAATGGTCCCTTCTGACCTTAAAGTCTGTGAGTCTATGAGTCATCTGCGCCAGGGGCCCTGCACCGGGTACAAGGGACTCGGGGTGTTACTAGAAAGCACAGATTTTGTATCCGTGGAGGGCAGTGGGATACTTAGTGGAAAATGGCTTGTTTGGGATAGAGGATGGGGGAACCGCTCTCCAGCTTGCCTGGGCAGGGATGGTATCCCTAGTCTCTGTTTGCCAGAAGCTGGGAAAGGGTGACAGAGGATGGATCACTTGGTGATTCCCTGTTCTGTTCATTCCCTGTGGGGCATCTGGCATTGACCACTGTAGGAAGACAGGATATTGGCCTAGATGGACCTTTGGTCTGACCCCGTCTGGCCATTCTTCTGGTCTTTGTTCTTTATCTTCCTAATTGAAGGAGGCCGCTGAAAGCATCCTTGAGAAATGGGAGTGCGGAGTGGAGCTGGGCGAGTTGCTGGGGATGGGATTAATGTTAGGCTCGATGTTACGATCGCTCAGGGGTGCTCCGAGAGCACAGCAGGCTGGGGAGTAAAAAACCCATCTCTCCGCATCAGGAATGAAGGTCCTGTCATGGCAAAATGCTGCAGTCATGGGCTGGGGCCGTGCATCCCAAAAGCCAGGGGAATCAAAAGCCGGAGCAGCCCTGCAGTGCTGAGCGGGTGGGTGGGAGCTCTAATGCCGGGAGCCCTCAGTGGGGCCTGCTGCGGATGGAGTGGGGAGCACGTGTGGATGAGCGAGTGGGAGAGGGACAGGAAAAATGGATTTGGTTTCCATCAGGGTTGTTATCGCCTGCTCACAAAAGCAAGGCGCGTAATCAGCTCCCAGCTCAGCCAGGATTAGCGATTTCCTGAGGGATTCTCGGAGATTTCCGGGCGAGAAAGAGAGAGACTTTATCAGCAGCCTTGGAGCTTTAGGGAACAACAAGAAGTGCATGTTGATGAGCAGCCGGGACCCCCGCCAGGCCTGCGGCAGCTAAGCAGCCTGGTAAAATCTCCCATGACTGTTGTTTTTTTCTCCCCATCGCATGTCCCTAGTGGGAGCCAGTGGGATGTTTTGACACATGGGTGTCAAAGCTCATTGTTGCAGCCTGTCCTATCAGGGCCAGCACGGAGGCTCCTCCTAGCAGGACTCTGTTGGTTGCGTGTATCTGCACAGAGCTACTAAGACTTTCCGTATGCTGGGGCCTTAAGTCTCTGAGCACTGGGCTTTCTGCAGGGACTGGCGGGCAAGGCCACTGTGACTTCTCTCCAGAGTCGACTGTTAGAGGGAAGAGACACACACTGTGCTCTCTCCTGGAGACTTTCCTTCGGTTCATCCTTATTTTGTTCTTACCTAGAAGAAGTCAAGTACATGCTTGCTCTTTGTGTCTGGAGAAACCTTATATGAGGGCTGTGAACACCACTGCAGCAGTGGCCTCTGAGGCCTAGACTAAACTAGAAGGGTTAGACCAGTATAGCTATCTGTTCGGAGGATGATTGTTTTTATCGATATAGCTATACCAGTAAAAGCCCTAGGGTGGACACACTTACAGGCTTACACTGGTATAACTGTGCTTATACCAGGATAGTTTATGCCAGTTCCCCAAACTACACCACATTCAGGTTGTTTCTAGTTCCAAGAGACCAGTCAATTGGTACTCTAGGTCTTACACCAAAGACAATGCCTGTAGCCACTCCTGTAACAAACCACCTAAAGGTTTATTAACTAGGAAACAGAAATGGAATCATTCACAGGTTAAAGCAAGCAAACACACACACACCAATGAGTTACCATCTAAATCCTAAGAGTGACAGAGTTGTAGTGATCTGTCAATTCAAAGTGTCTTTCAGGGCAGTCCGGGGAGGCAGGCCCGGGGATTTCTGGCTTCAGTTCAGTCTCTTCAGAGTTCAAACACCCAAAAAGATGGAAAATTTTCCTGAGACTTGTTTTATTTCCTTCATTCAGCTTCCAAGCCCACAGGCCAAGTTTCTTTGCTGGTCGCATTTCCCAGGTGCAATAGGACCATTAACCAATCCTTTGGATTGGGGTGATTCTTGATGGCCCATCTGAGTTTGATAGTTCTTCTGGATGGGCTGGGGGACGGGGGAGATGATTCCCATGCCCGAGTTCACAAACTCAGGGAAAACATTTTTAAAGTTATAAGGCAAAACTTGCATGTTTTCCTATGCCCCGGAATGCCGACATTACAAGTGAGATTAGGGCATGCAGCAAGTTAGACATGCGTTTCGTAGAGTCTAAGCACTAGATATGTTCTTATCAGACTAATACCTAGTTTGAGCAAAACTAACATGCAGGTGACCTGGTCTGGCCTCCAGCTTGGAGGCTGCCAGATCTTAGCTATTGCCTGCAACCTGGGCACGAGCTGGCATCTGGCCTGCCAGCATCACGCCTCTTATTTTACAAGCATCCGGCTTTATTTGCGTGCTCTGCTTCGTGCCATAACCCTTTGCCGTACGATCAGAAATGAAATGAGCTTAAATAGTTATTTCAGAGCTTGTCCCCACAGGGACCATCGGGAAAATTAAATCTATTAAAGTGGATTACTGCATTAAACTCTGGTGTGGACACTTGTCACGGAGCCACATGATCTGTCACATGGAGCCCCAGTGTTAAACAGCCCCTTGGAGAAACCCCTTCAGTGGGCCAGACCCCCAAGAGGTCCCACTCTTCCTAAAGGGGCCTCAGTGGCTGTGAGGCTGGGCTCCAGCACTGGGTCACTGACAGCTGCCTTTGCTTAAGAGTCTTTGGTGAGGGACCTTGTCAAAGGCATTCTGAAAATCTAAGTACACTCTATCCACTGGATTCCCCCTTGTCCCTTGGACTCTGGAGATCCCAGCTCTACCCCGGACAGTGTGACCTTGGGCAAGTCTCTTGGTGCCCTGGCTCCCCATCTGTAACATGGGGTTAGTGACCCCCCACTTCGTGGGAGATGTGATGATAAATCCATTCATCTCCATGAGGTGTTTCCCAGGGACAACCTAGAGTGCTCTGTGCTTCAAGCTGCGGATGTAATTCCCTGCTCAAGGAGACATACTCGCACTAGCTCTGGTCGAGTTGGTGCACTCAACAGAGCACGTAGCTGCAGTGGGCCAGGCTGGTTTCTCGGACTACTTACCCCTCCGAGATGCTAGGCACGTACTCGGGGCAGCCAGCCCCTTGTGCCACTGTGGCTGTGTTCTCCGCATGCTAGCTAGCATGGATATCTTCTCAAGCTGTCTCAAATTGTAGCCATCCCCTTAGGTAGTAGGTTTTCTCTAATGAGCTGTCCAATCTAGTATTAGGCAGATCACGCCATGCACTGCCTTGGGAGACTTTCACAGCACAGTAAGACATCATCGGCAAGCAACGCTCAGATTGCTCAGTGTTCTCCCAATCGGGTTCTAACCCCCGGACACTCTCCCCACACTCTGGTCTACACCCTTGGAGGGGTTGAAGGTAGGTAGCGGGTCTCCTCTCCCCCACCCCTTCACGTCATGGAGTGTTTAATATTGCCTGCTGCTAAATTGTGCTTTGGCCCTTTGATTTGTACTGTTCCGCTCTGCATGTCCTTCGATGGTCCCCACCTTTCTAGTCTCGAGGTTCCCAATTCACAGCACAGGCTGGCCGGGTGGAAGACGGACAGCCCAGGCCACATGGAGCAGGGAGGGGACGAGAAGCCTTGTTCAAGGCCAGGTGATCTGATACTGCCTAGGGCACCTAACTGTGCCAACCAGGCTGGGGCTGTGGAAAGGGGTACTGTATCCCCCCAAACAACCCCCTAGCTAGGTGTATAAGATACCGGTTCCTTGCAAGCCAGGAGCCCGACTCACCCGCTCTGCTGGCACTGGGGCAGAGATGGCGAAGAGGCAGTTTTGTACCTCCCCTGTGTGGCGGGGTGGGGGCAACATGTGCCCCCGTTGCAATGGCCACTACAGGGCGCAGAATGACCGTGGTGCAGGTTCAGCCCATCGACGTCAGTGGTCTTTGGGCCTGTAGAGGAGAGCTGTCCTTCCTGCTGAGAGCGATGGGATGTCTTGGTGCACACAGCCTTTAATTCAGCCGCGTAACCCAGCTGCTATAACCCGTGGCAGGCCCTGATGTCGCTTGCAGCACCCTGAGCCACGGTGGCTTTGCTACACTTCTTCCTTTTCAAGCATCTTCCTCCTGTTGAGTATTATGGGTTGTGTCCCACACACCCTCTCCCATGCGGCAGGCGGATAAGGCACAGGACAGGTGTGTTTTGCTGGCACAATAGTGCCCCCTGTTGGCTAGTCACTTCATGAAGTTATTCTCCAGTAGCGTGAAGGAGGAAGACAGATCTCTGGAGTCTCTTTTACCTGTTGAAACTATACAGCGATGCCAAAACTCCCAGCAAATGTATCCCATAAGGCCCTGAAATATCCCCCACCTTCCACTTCTTAGCTGATGACCATGTAACTTTCCTTCCTGAGACACTCTGTCACTATATCTGAATTCTATGAGCCAGACCCTCGGCTGGTGCCAATTGGACTAAGCACCAGTGACTTCCGTGGAGTTTTGCTGATCTACACTAGTGTGCGATCGAACTGGTCGTGTGGGTAACCTCACGGACTGAGGAAGGGAGGGGAGAGATGGCAAATGCAGGACGCAGACAGGGGACTGTACGGTGTTTTGAACATCCCTGTTTAATGGAAAGAAACCATTTCCTTCCCCCATTTCAGCCTCAACAATAACGAACAGCCAGGGACTTGCCTTCGATCAGCTTCCTTGCTGTTTTGTACTTAATTAATTAATGTTTGTAAAGCTCTGAGATCATCGGCTAAAAGGTGCTATTTGAAGTGCAAACGATTATTATTAATAATTTACATAAGCCTTTCTGTCAACAGCATTCAGCTGCAACCTCTAAGCCCTGCTCCTGGATACCAATGGCCTAAACATATAGTCACAAGTCCAGCGGCCTCAACTGGCTTTTGGCTGGGTTTGGAACCGGCTCGCTCACGATTCGGTCCAACTGTTCACCTGGTGGGTTTGCATTCAGGGAGGAAGGTGAGGGAGAGAAAATCCAGCGGTGACATCCATTAGAAATAACGTGAAAATGGGAGAGTGTGGTGGTGGTGGGGGGCAGGGAAGCAAGTGTGTGCCCCCCAAAGGCCCTCAAACCTCCTGTCAGTCCACTGTTCACTATAAACATTTCAGCAGGTCCTACCATTCAGTGATCATCCAATATCCCTTAAACCATCTGGTGTATGCCCTGGGGCGGTTCAGGGTAAAGAGAGAGCCAGGCAGAATCTGAGAGAGAAATGCAGACATGACTCATGCACTTGCTGAGTGCCCTAATGCTCTGTTTACACTCTCTCTCTCTCTCTCCCCGGGTTTTTGGCTTTATTGGCCACCAGCAGCTACTAGGGGAATTGGGCTTCCACAGCTGGAGACCACAAAGGCTTCTGAGTGTTACAGGGAGCTTTAATTACGAGGGCATGGGTAGCCCAAGAGCAGCAGCGTGTCGGGAATGAGATGAGATACATTTCTGGAGAGATGAGCTGTTCCTTAGACAGCCCTGCCCTGGGATAGGCCTATAGAGAAGCAGGAAGCGTTAATCTCACTGCGATGGGGCAATGCCCCAGCTGGGACAGAGAGTGATTCCAGGGGGATTTCCCCTGCAGCACACAGACCCCCGTTGATCAGTGGTGCTGGTGAGCGGAAGAGGCTGGAATAGAGGAATCCCAGGGCCGTGTAAAGCTGACCGGCCTCCGCACACAGGGGTGGAGCTGGAGCACTCTGTGCTCAGGCTAATCACTCATAGAATAATGTTCTTAAAGGGGGGCATTACATGCCACAGTAAACCAGAGCAGGTCTTGTGCCCTGTTCTGGGCCCACCAGCTTAAAAGTCCCTCCCCTGCTCATGGTGATACCCGGGGCCGTGAGAATGGAAATAATTGCAAACACTTGGTTTCCTCTTTGCTAACCCTGCCTGTTCCCTTGTGGCTCTTCATGCCTCCTGGGATGTGAAACTGGGCTGGTCAGTTTCATTTTTAATGTTTATATAGTCAATTTCACTTCCTTGTTCCCTTGGGACATTTAATAGTGCACCCTGCACTTTGGTGTCCCAGCGCTTTATCAGGATGCTCGCTATCAATATAGGCCCTCATTTCCCCTCTACTCGTGTTCTCTTGAGGCAACTGGCATGATAGTAATAGCAGAGAGGCATTATTCTCATTCACCAGCCCAATTAGGATTAGGGAGGCAGTGGGAAGGGAGATAATGGGTAGATGGACTGGACTCAGGAGAGATCTGGGTTCTATTCCCATCTCTGTCACTGGCCTGCTGGGTGACCTTGGGTATGTCACTGCCCCTCTGTGCCTCAGTTTCCCCATCTTAAAACAATCAGACTGACCGCCTTTGTGCAGCGGTTTGAGATCTTCTGAGAAAACCTGAGCCATAAGAGCTGGGTATTACTCTTTATAATAGCCCCATTGTGCTAAATGCTGAACACACACACACAGAGACTGGCCTTATCCTCAAACGCTTGGAGAGATTTTTGTGGGATTTGAGTTTCTGGTGCCAGCAGAGAATGTTTGAAAAAGCAATACCGGCTAAAGTTAGAGAAAATAATGAAAAGCTCCCGCTAATGCCAGATCTTGCCAAATTTGAGGCTAAACTACCTAACGTCCTTTTAATTTCTGAAGCATTAACCCCAATTATCCCTGCCAAAGAGAGAGAAGAGTTGCTTTCTTGAAGATTAGTCCTTAATCTGTGCAATAAAACTGTTTTCTCATGCAGTCTCCTCCCAGCGCTAGTGTGTTTCTATGCTGCTCAGAGAAGAATGGGCCTTGGGACCCGCGAATTGGTCCCTGCAGAAATAAAGCGCTCCACGAATGTGGCTGGAGGTGTGGGTCTTTGGCTGGAGGGGAAATACAGTGTGCGCTGCCTCTTGACAGCAAAGCGTCCAGTGTGACAGGTGCTTGAGAGAGGGGATGGAACTGTGGGTAAAGCCCTGGGCCCGGGCTCAAAAAAGTACATTCAAGCCCCTGGTCTGCCACAGACTCACTGCCTGGCTCCCAGTGAGTCACTTCATCACCTTCTGTCCAGACTCTCCATCTGTCAGTTAGGGCTAATGATGCTTCCTTTCTCCTACCCCTCGTTTCCAGGCGTGTCTGGGCTGCCAGCACCACTCAGATAGGCATACCCAAGGTTGCTTCAATCTAGCTAACTCGGGTCCCCGAGCAGTGAAACCGCAGCAGCCTGAACTCTAGGTAGGGTCGTACGCTGAGAGACTGTAAGATCTTTGGGCCAAGGGCTGACTTTTTGGGGGTTCTGGTGGTGGGGCCTGATTTTGTCTTCCACTAAGCCCCATGGCATGCTATCTCCCTGGCTGTTAGGGCACTGGCGTTTCTCCCAATGCCCCAGCAGAGGAGGAAGGGGGTAGGAGAGAGGGGTGTGGCTGGAGCACACTGCTCTACAGCTGTTTGCTGCTTCCCAGGGGCCACGGGAAGCAGAGTGTAAGTTAGAGCAGCCCTGAGGCTGCTCTGACGCTGGAGAAAAGATGGGGCCCTAAACAGGCCCTGAGTGCGTAGGTGGCTTATCACCTTAACCTCCAACCCTGCTCCAAGTGCAGGAAGAGGAGAGCTGAGAGTTGGTCTTAAGGCTCTGGTCTGGTGCTGGGCCAGCCATGAGCACCGGGAATCTCCCCGCGGTGCCATTCGTTTTCTGCATCCTTTTCGGCAGAGTGGTCCATGGCCCTCTAACCTCCCTACTGAGTTTCACCCAGGCCCACAGCTGAGTCCCGCATCCCCGTTGTACGCAGCTTGGTGAGCGCTCTCTGTTGAGCAGATGCGCGATCCCCGCAGAACTTACAGTTGTTCTGTTTTTAGAGCACAGAAGGGGCTTCCTTTGTACTGTTTGCTAATTAAATGGATTATTCAAAGCTGCTAGTATTGTACTGTGCATTGTCTTCTAATAGTTTAGATTCTGTCCCTGTGCCAGCTCCCATTTAGCAACAAAAACACTTATCTTGTTCTCCACTATCTCCTCCTTTTCCATTTGTAGCCTTTCCTCTCCCTCCAAGTCTTTTCAGTCCCAACACTGCAATAATAATTCTACCAGTCGTCATCTCCGTTGACAAAACACTGTTGATGTGACAGCTCCGAGCTATGAAATCTCCATGTCGGCTCGATAATTAATTCGCTCATTGAGGGCCCTCCCTCACCAGATTTCTTCAAGCATGGGCAGCCTGGCTCAGCCGTCTCTGCCCGATGTTTGCATGTGCCCCTCTGGGAGATGATGGCTCGCGATGGGAGGTGGCCTGCCAGGGGCCCTAAACACTTCAGAGGGCATTGCCCTGGCTTGTTGGCAGCTGGGATTGTAGTTGCAGCAGGGACAGAGAATTTCCAAGTCGGGATGTCCCAGGCTAGGAATTCACATGTCTGATGTGCAATGTGTGACGTATCCCCTTCCTAGATGCTGGTCCACCTAGAGGTGAACAGCCTACTACTGCTGGCAGCTAAAGGAAGTTATTTCTTTAGGTCACGTGGTAGGGGCCTGGGCTGTATTGCCCAGAGTTCAAACCCTACTGCTGGCCCATGGTGGGTGCGCTGTGTGAGACTCAGATCTGGTGCGCATTCATAGTGAGCAGAATCAGAGCCTGGGGGCCAAACTCCTGTTCTCCCACCCAGGAGTCTAGGAAGCTTCAGTTTGGGCCTGTCCCTACCTCCAAGCTTCAGGGATGGGGCCTCAAAAGTAGCCCTTAGCCTCTCTGAGCCTTTCCCCACTGGCCACACTTGGGCAGAGGGGAAGGGGGCTCGTGGAGCTATTGGAAACTGGGCCCCCACATTGGTCATTCACATCAGCCACTGAGACCACTTGCTGCCTCTTGGATGCAGGGAGCTTCCTTTCTAGGTAGGGCTTTCCCCTACTCTCCAAACAGCCTCCTCCTCTCCTGGGTTGCAGACTGGCCGGAGAAGCCACCATCCAGGTTCGCTGCATCCCGGCATCACACGTGACAGCTGAGAGAACAGAGTGCGGGGTGTCAATCGCCGTATGCCCTTCGCCCCCCCAAGGACGGATGCTGCAAAGTAGCCAGAGTCCCGGTGCTGTCAGGGACTGGAGAGAGCTAACAGCTGGGCCTGGGGCTGGCTGGGCATGGGTGGCATGGAATTAACGTAACAAATTCCCTGCCAAACACTGAGTGTCCGACCTGCAGCCAGGTCCATCCCTGGTGTGACCCCACACAGCCCACAGAGTTTACACCCTTGGGGAGTCTGGCCTACCTGCAAGAGAGGTGGGCCGTGCATTTGGCTTATCAGAGGCAGGGAAATGTGACTGATTGTATTTCCTCCTCCCCCGACCCTCTCCTGGGAGAAAAATCAGGAAAGGGGGTTGGAAGCCAACTGCTCAAACAGCAGCAAACTGCCAACCACGGCAGGAGAGTCTGATGCTCCTGCCCTCTTACTGGGGCTCCACTGGATCCCGGCAGGCATCTCCCCTCGATCACCACCAGCTCACACATAGCCTTGATCTTCCCAATGCTGCCTCCAACCCAAACCTCCCCCTCGGCTCCTGGCTCCTGGGTGAGTGTTGTAACTGTCCTGTGGCCACTTGGGACATCACCCTTCGCAGGGGCAGTGAAGGATGGAGCTCAGCTCCTCCCGCTCCAGCGGTGCAGGCCCTTCCCTGCCACCGGAGCCAAAGGAGATTCTCTGTTAGCATCCAGACTTGCGTTACGATCATAATTTATAATCCTGAGCTCTTACATAATGTTCTTCCTCATGTCTCAAATGCTTTACCAAGGAGATCAGTATTGTCAGCTCCATCTTACAGAGGGGGAAACTGAGGCACAGAGTGAACATGAGTGGCCTAAGGTTACCCAGCAGGCTAGTGCCAGAGCTGGGAATAGAATCGAGTTCTCTTGAGTTCCAATCCAGTGTATTATTCACTAGGTGGTCGTTGGTCAGTTTATTATTTTATTTATTGCTGTTACCCCTAACACTCTGGAGTCCTGATCAGGGTCGGGACCCCCTTTGTGCTGTACAGGTGTGCAGGGATTGCTCCCCCGTCTACCCCTGGTGCTGTTCAGAGAGCACAACACAGCGTCGGTCTGGCTGGAGCCACAGCCTAGCAGGAAAGAGCTGAATGCGCCAGGCCCACAGGAAATCCACGTGTGCAAGGCAGCCCATCACAACAGAATAAGCCGATATAAAATCAATTTGTTTTTTTTTAACCCCCTGAAATCTGGTAGGGACTCCACCTTCCCAGACTCACGTCAGAAGCGAGTTTGAGGATTTAAGCCTCAGGAATGGAGCTCTCAGGCCTGATTGTGGAACGGTTGGTTCCTGCCTATTGGAGCATCCAAAGGCGGTGGTGGGATTTGAACCGGGAGCCGCCGCAGGCCTCTAACCAGTGAGCAAAGTAATAATAACCCCGCCTAGTGTCTTTGGGCGGCGGTTCTCAAAGCACCCGATAAACCCTCATTGAGCCTGGTGACAGGAGAGAGGCTAAGTAGCCTTGCGACTCACCTCTGCGAACATGGCTGCCCTCCCGTTTTCCAGGCGGGCAAACTGGTCCATGGAGCAGTTAAGTGACTTGCCCACGGAGCCCAAGTCTAGAATATAGGATCCAGGTGTCCAACTGCTTCCGCCGCCGTTCTCAACCTCGCCAACAGAGGGAGCCATCGAACAGGAGCGGATCCAAGAGGCTTCCTCGGGGCCTGAGGTCCCACAGGGTCTGGCTGGTGCCTGGCGGCGGCTGTGCCATGGAGGGCTGCCGCGTGGCAGTGTAACGGTGGAATACCGAGCCCCGCCCAGAGGTCGTACCGGGTACAGTGGCCAGCACTAGCTGCGTTTTGATCTCAGCAGCGGACACCTGGTTCTCTGGATAAGCCATCACGGAGTGGAGCTTAGATCGAATGCCACAGCTTTTGGGTGCTCGGAGATACCCACTCCAGCAGCTGGCATTTGCATGGTCCAGTGCTTCTTGCCACGCAACCCAGGTATAATGGTCCGATGCGATTCCAACTCATGCCTGCATCGGTAGCCCAAAGCTGCATTGCTGTGATATCGGTCTGCAGATCAATGCAGCGATGGGGTACGCGGCAGCTATCCCCGACTTTTCATCTCTGTCTTCAAAGCACTTTCCAAATTAATTAGTCAACTAATTACAGGTTAACTAATTAAACTCTATGATGAGATAGAAACCTAAGTCTTAGTTCTGTTTTATAGGTTTGTGAAACTTAGGCCCAGTGGTGTGATTTGCCCAAGGCCACGGAGGGAAACTAGCATCAGCCCTGGGACTAGGAGCCAGGCGTTCCTGGCTCCCAGCCCTGTGATCAGATGGGGAGGCCATAGGGTGGGACTCTGTTACACAACAATAAGAAAGAAGCAGTCTCGGGTTTTAAGCCGCCTGCCTGTATCTCGCGTCTTTCTGGAACAAGGTTATATTACTTTTATGGTAAAACCAATACAAAGGAAATGTAAGCGAGGGGGCGGATTGGGAACAAAGCCCTGTCAGGATTTAAATGTCAAAGCCAGGGATTGAACACAAACCCACCCAGCTCGGTAGTTCGTAGGCTGCGGATGCAGTGGGTGAATAAATGCTGAAGGCTGAAAGCTACAGATAGGGACGTGTAGGAGGCAGAGGGGCTCATTGGAAATGGGAGCCAGAGTTTCATATGGCGTAAATTGGCGGAGCGCCATTGAAGTCATTGGAATGGTGCTGATTTACGCCAGCTGAGGCTTTCTGAGGGACAAAGATGAGTAAAATGGTCAACACTTCATCTTGTAAAACTGAAAGCCTTGTCCATGCTAAATAGACCCAGTTGTTGAAGACAACGGGAGAGATGTTCTCCCATTCTGTGGCTAGTTAACTTCCCACTTCGGCAAGTGTCAGTCATCTCCCAGCAGGGCTTTCATATGCCTATAAATCAAACGACTGTTTATTTGATGCGTAAAATGTCTGAATCATCAGACGTCCCGTCGGAGAGCAGATGCAAAACCAGGCGATAGCTTGGAAGAAAAAGGCCCTGGCTTGTCTGTCTCCCGGCTGATAAATTTCTGTGAAGGGAGGAAAAAAAGATGTGCCCCCCCCTTTTATTTTTTAATGTTTTATTGAGCAGCGGAGGTTCTGTGTTCACCATTGTTCCAGGCAACTCTGCTGCCCGGAGAGAGATAAGGCAGGGAGGAAATAGAGGGAATGTGAAATGAAATTCTCCCAGGTTCATAACCATCAGATGCTGGCTGCCTGTTTATTCACAACATGGGAAAGGCAGGAGATAGGATTCAGTGGGGAGAGGTGAGCATTTGAAATGTATCCCAGGAGAGAGGCGAAGCTCTTGAACGTAGCAGGGCTCTAAGCGTGCGTGCGTGTGTGTGTGTACACTAGCAGGAGCAGTTAGCTGTGTGTGTGTGTGTGTGTGTGTTTACACACAGGAAGGGGTGCGTGAGTGGAGTGGGAGTGAAACAGGTGGGTTGATTTGGGGATAAGAGTGAAAACCCATGTCAGGCACTAGGAAGGCAGGGGGCTCTGAGGGGTCTGGCTCTGCGGGGTTCTAGGAACAGCCTCAGCCGGGAACCCCGGGGTTTCCTAAACAGGGCAAAGCCCTGTTTGCTCAGTGCTGCGTCCCCACAGGAGCAGTGACCTGGATCGACCAAAACTCACCTCCCCAGCTTCTTAAGCAGCCCCCCAGCTCCTGAGCTTATCCCTGGATCTTCTCAAATGCTGCCCCTTCCTCCTTCCCGTGTGGACTCCTTGGTCTTCCCCTCCCAGCCTGGAGAGACGCCCATCCCGCTCCAGGCTTGTCGGAGCTGGACCCAGTTCCTACACACACTGCCTTGAATCAGTCCCTGCAGGCCCAGGCCGGGAGCTCCATGGCCCCGTCCATCGTGGCAGGAGCGGTAGAGGGGCTTTAAAAATGGCCTTAAAAGGGTGCAGGGCCTGGAGTAGCTCTCCCTGAGTGGCAGGGCCATCGAAAGAAGTGGGGATTGATTACCCGCCTGGAAGCCAAATTGGGCCTTTATTCTGTGAGCTAAAGAGAAGGGCCGGCTCCGTCAGCAGCATTGAGGAGCAGCTCGGCTATACGGGGCAGGGAACGGGAGGGGAGAGAGTTACTGAGATATGCTGCGTGGGGCACCCCTTCCCGAGCTCTGCTCTGGCACCCCCAGGCTCTCCCTCCTCTGTTGAGCTAAAGGGGTACCTCCATTAGCTGGCAGCAGGAGACGTGACACTCGCTGTAAATGTGGGAGGTATTCAAAGGGCCCAATTCTTCTCTCACTTTGTATTTGTTTTACGTCAGTGAGTTCCGGGGAGTTTCTTCTGATTTAAGCCATCTGCAAGTTGGAAGAAAGGAGCCCACCTACCCACATTTACTGCTGGGTCTGATTCGCCTCTCACCCCAGGTGTAAACCAGGAGCGTCTCCATTGTAGTTAAGGGAGCCGATGTGCGGCATGCTGGTGCAAATGGGGAGCAGCCTAGGACAATGATGCAAAACGAATTAAGTGGGATCGGAATCAGGCAGGTTGGCTTTGGCGGCATTACTCCTGATTTACACCAGCGTGAGAGCCAGAATCAAACCACATCCCCTTCCTCGCTCCCCAGAACAGACACAGGTGCATTGTGCCCAATTCAGGGACCTACACATAGGCCTAAACTTTACTCGCCATCGCCCTGGTGTAAATCCGGAATAACTCCGCTGCCTTTGATGGCATTACACCATTGCAACTGAATCTGGTGCTTGCCTACGCCCAGAATAATATCAAAGTTCCTTCCCATGTTCCAACCCTTTCCCAGCTCCTCCTTCTTTCAGTAAGTGGAAAATGTCCAGTTTCTAAAGCGTTCCGGGGCTGTGCGGCGGGACTGCTCCCTGCCCAGGACACAGATTGATCGCCAGGAGCCGATGCAGCGCTCACGTGGCCTGTTTGTTCTCAGCCTTTCCGCAGGCCCCAGCACTCCCTCGTCCTTTTCTCAGGGTGCTTGACTGGTGCCGTCCTCTGCCTCTTTTCCTGGTCGGTCGTGCTTCTCCTTTGCAAAAGCAGGGAGGGCAGGGGGGTCTGTTTTGGAGCGATCGCCCCTCTGTTAGATTCTGCGCTGCTGCACTACCCGCCTCCCCTTGGCGCGACCTCTAAGAACGGGGACGACTGTGCAAATGTCCCCTCGGATTCCAGGCTTCTGATTGATGGAGGGAGCAGCTCCCCGCCACGCCTTCCCGCCACGTTGTGATGCATGGGAATTTGAGCTTCTATGCACTGGATGGGGTGCTTTCATTTCATATTCTGCCTTGAGCAACTTATTTCATGCTGTGCAGGGTCCCACAGCTCCTCCTGCCTTCCCCGTTGTCTCTTCTTCAGCGAGGCTGGAGATGGAGAAGTGAACAAAAGGGGACATTGATCAATATACCTCCCCCAAGCACCATTAGCTGGCCTCCCAGGCCACGTGGCTTCTTACCCTGATGTCATCTGTGGGTTAACATGGAAAGTTTTGGTGGAATGGGGGTGTTTTTTTCTGCCAATTGGCTCAAAGATCCCCATTCCACCTTGGTCTCCTGTGCCTGGACCCACACGCTAGTCCCTAGAGCTGGCTGAATTTGTTTTCAGCTTTCCTATCAGAAAACGTGGCTTTGCTGAAAGTGACCTTTTCTGCAGGAAAATTTCTATTTCCACAAAACATGTCACTGTTCCCGATCAGAGGAATCAAAGCTAACGGTGTTGTTTTGCAATGACTTCACTGAGATGGTGTTTTCCAGTTTGGCAGCTTGAATAGTTTTGTTGTGTTAAGAAAAAAAAAAAATCTTTGACACTTTTTGCTTTGAAGTTTCCAATTCCAAACTTTCCAGATTTTTTTTTTCATTTTGTGAAAAAAGATGAATTTCCGACTGGGAATGGAAACAAATTGTGTCATGTCCTAATTTCCCATGGGATGCATATTCCAGGTTCTGAATGGCTCTCCTGATTGCACGGTGATGCTCCAAGGGATTTGTTCTCTGCAAGAAGTTTCCCTTCTCACTCAGCCATTCCAGCAGGCCTGTCGCGATTCCTCCACCGCTCTGTCACACTAGGGTTTCATAAAGAAAGCCAGAAGGGTTAAAAGCTCATGTTGAGCTCGCTCTGTCTCCTCCGTGCTCCCAGCTGCACCAGCCCTGTTAGGGGATTTTCTACAACGAGCGGACTGCAGTTCCAGCAAATGTTCCACGCTCCTGAAAAACCAACTGTGGCAAGTTGCTGGCAGCCGGGAGGGTGCAGGGTTAAGGGGGCTGTGCAGAAAGTGCATGGAGGCTGCATCAGTTGTGGGGGATTTGGGTTGTGCCCCTTGTCTGTAGCGTTCTTTCCAGGGGTGGGGGGTGAGCCCTTAACTGAGCGTTTCCTAGCTTTGTAACATTTGAGTCCCTACATTCTGGGCAGAGAGGGAGAGCAGAAGGTGCCGCTATGCGTCGGCAACCTTTGCTCCTGACCAAATGTTTTTTGTAAGTGACCGAGATAAAGGCCAGAATTTTAGCCCTGGGGTTTATGGGTCAAACCCAGTGTAGCCAATAATACCTGGCGCAGGCAGGAAAATCACCTCGGCTAGCTGCAGCTGGCTGAGTGAAATGTTACACCTGAGTGGGCCTGTCATTTTTCCAGTCGAAGGCAGCAGTATACATGCAGACAAACCAATAAATCTTAGCATCTCCAACCGGGAGAGCTCTGTCTGGCAAAGGCTGAGGGCTAAGAGACAGCGAATGTTTTAAATAAATGGATATTTTAATCAGTGCTGACTTGCAATGGATTTTCTCAGGAAGATGGGAGGTTGGGACCCGAACCTGGCTTCTCTTCCAGTCTGCTGCTGACTAGCTGGTGACCTCGGCCAACTCTGGAAGAGGAGGCTCACCTGTGCCTGTCCTGCAAGGGGGCTGGGAAGGTGAGTTAGTGTCCGTACAGTGCTTTGAGGTGCTTGGATGGAAGATGCTACAGGATAGCGACATACTATGAGAGCGAGTTGGGAAGTTTTTGGTGACCCATTTTGGTGGAAGAGGCCTCTTTGCCAAACCGTGAGGGGTTCCTGGGGCCAAGGGTCGGGGGGAAGTTGCTAGGGGAGAGGGTTGCTTTGGGTGAATTTCCCACTTCCAAAAAGTTTTGGGAAATTTTTTTTGAACTGGTCAGTAAACCGTGTTTTGAACTGTTTTGACATTTTTAAAATGAAAAAAAAAATGGGGTCAAAACAATTTTTGTTTAGAAATTTGAGTTCATTTAGAGTTAAAAAAAATTGAAGATTGAAATCAAAATGAAATGATTCGATTGACCCCAATCCAAACCTGTTTTTGGATGTCCCGATGGCAAAAACTTTTGAGACTTTGGCTTTTTGTCCCCATTTGGGACAGGAATATTTTTTAAAAAAATCTCAATTTCTCCCAGAGCTGGAAAACTCTTTCCTGCCCAGTTCTAATTATTTTTGGTGTCGAGTGGGTATGACGAGCACCATGGTAATGCGGCTGATTGTTTGTACTTCCCCAAAGATCTGAAGGTGGTTTATAACCATTAACACACCTGATCGTGAAGCTGGTGCTCGTTTTCCCATTCTTAGCCACGAGTATTGTAGCTGATTGTACTGCTGCTTTAAAAGGCAGTGCTGCCTGGTGACTGGAGAAGAAAGTGAGGCTCTGTACTCCTGGGTTCTATTCCCGGCTCTGCAACTGATTCGATCCCGGGCAAGTTACTTCAGCTGTCTGTGTCTGTTTACCCCATTGTGGTAGGTGCTGTAAAAGACACCAAGAGACGGTCCCTTGCCCTGAAGAGATTGTTCTACATGGACAAAAGGTGGGAGGAGAAACTGAGGCATAGACAGGTCAAGTGGTTGCACAGCTGAGAACAGAACTGCCAGTCCAAAGACCACAGTGAGCGTCCACTGGCATCTCAGGTCCAGCATAGGAGGAGGGCCGATCCCAACTCAGCCGTACAAGGAAAAGGGATGGATCACCTGATGATTCCCTGTTCTGTTCATTCCCTCTAAAGCACCTGGCATTGGCCACTATCTGAAGGCAGGATGCTGGACTGGATGGACCTTTGGTCGGACCCAGTCTGGCCGTTCTGATGTATGTTCCCAGCCACATCCGAGTTCATTGCAAATCCACCAGCTCTGCAGTCCCCTCAAGAGGCTGAGCTGATGCGCTTCCTGCTTTTCTTGAGGTGACGTAGCTCTCACTTGGGTTATTAAAGCATGAAATTTACATGGGACTCTGGCTTTTTCTGCTGAGCTGGGAGAAATTCGAGCCCTGGATCTCTACCCTCCCTCTAAACAAGTCCAGCTGTTGCTGAGTGAGTGAGAAACAGCATTTCAAATTAACCTTTCCCGTGCTGCTATCCTAGTCCCGAGTGCGTCCCAGCGGAGCGCAGCTCTCCTGGCTAATTACCCTAAGTGTACTTGGAGGTTGGCTGTGTCTATGAAACAGGGCTGGGGCAGCTGAGAGAGACCAGATCTTGTCCCCCGCACACGGCCCCGCCCATGTGCTGCTGGCTACCTCTCCACCCCACTGCCCTCGTCTGGCCATTAGAACATTAGGGCCTTAAGTGTCCCCTAGGGTGCAACCCAGAACGGTGCTCATTAAAATCAGAGAAATAGTTACTGGGCAGAATGACCATTTCAGCCCAGAGAGCAAGCTGGCAGTGAAGGAAAACAATCTGTGCTCTCCCTAAGGCCTAATTATTAGCTAAACCCCCTGCCACCCAGAGGCCCTCAGCATCTCCTGGCTGGTCAGGTGCTCGCCATCCTGCAGTCTTTCTCAGAGGGGAGATAAGAACTGCAGGCCTGAAGCTGCAGGTGGGCAGCTGTCACAGTGAAGTTCTCCGGTATGGGAAGGGACGGCTGTTTAATTACATGTTAAGTGCCATGCATCTGGGTCAGGGGAATCTGCCAGGGTTGCCATGTCATTACGGGGTAAAGAAATAATGCATTGGTTCTTAAGCTGCAGAGCAGGTTGAATGGGAGCTGCAATTACTGGCCAATGTTGTGGAACGGTATCTAACCAAGAACCGGATTTGTACTTAGAACTCCAGCCACATCCTGCGGTCCCATTGAAATCAATGGCAAGAAAAGCCCACCCGTTGGTGGGACAGCCATTTGGCCGTACGTTTGAGAGCCTGTATTTGCTACACTAACACAGTCTTGTTGAAATCCTGGCCAAAGCGCAGCAAGCCTCAAGTCGTGAGACAAAGGCATTGTGGCCACCCGGGCATCTGTACGCACAAGTCTGCCCACTGGCTGCTTCCTCGGTTTTGGGTGCCTGACTGGCTTGAGAGGAAGAGTTGGTCTTGGCAAAGTGCTGGATTCGGAGCCCGGGGCTCCACCACGGACTCCCTGTGTGACCTTAGGCAGGGGCCCAGGGCATTGAGAGATGAAGTAAGCCAATCCCAAACGAGCCAAAATCACACCCCAGGATCCCTCGAAATGGCAATTGGCTTAAAACCCCTGAGACTTTAAAAATGCTAATTTTTTAAAAAATATGCCTTCTGTTTTTCAAACCGTCCGGTGCACTTTTTCCAGGTTTTTTTCTGCCACCACGAAGGTTAAAAACAGACACTTAAAATCTTGCCTTGCATGTAAAAATAGGACATAACCCCAGGACTGCAGAAGCCTGAGACTTGAAGATCAAAACCAAATACCACGAGAGTTGGCAACGCTGGATCCCTGTCCGCTCTGTTTAGATTGGGACTCTCTCCGGGGTAGAGGCTCTCACGGTGTTTTTATAGCAGCTGGCACAATGGTGCCCAGATCTCAGCTGGGCCTCTGGGCACTACTGGAATATAAAGACTCTTCTGGATTCCATCGGGCTCTGGATAAGACCCTGTGTTGTCAATGGAGTTGCTCTGGATTCGCGCTGTGGTAACCGGGAGGGGCAGCTGGTAAAAGTGTCGACGTCCGTTGGGCAGCAGCGAGGCGGAAGGGCGTGAGCGGGCGAAGTCTGTTACAAGACAGTAGCCATTTTGGGAACGTGGCCAATATCTCTGATGGGAAGCCATTGACCTGATCAGACTTGGGAAATTTGCTTTATGGGCTCTACAAGGTGCTCAGGGGAACTAGTGCAGAGGGAAATTACATTAAAAGCTGGCAGGGTTTTAAAGCCAGGAGCTAGAGAAACTTGACACGATCCAGTCCTCCTTCCTCCATGTAAAAATAACCCCATTGATGCAATATGTAATGCTGCTACATTGCATTTTTAGAGCCTGTTCTTGTATTTCTGTAGCCTTTAGGCGCCCCTGCTGAGATTGGGGCCCCTTGGGATAGGTGCTGTACAAACACACAGTGGGAGAAAATCCTGACAAGACAAGCCGTACAAAGGTTGGGAGAGGGGAAGCATTATAGATGGGTGTGACACAAAGTGGTTAAGTGACATGGCCAGGGTCATGCTGGAAGGCTGTGGCAGAGAGGAATTGAAGCAAGGTGAAGTGAATCCAAGCCTTTCCCTTCCAAGCAAGAATGTCAAGCCATTTAATCAATTAAACCTTGCAGCACCTCCCTTCCACAAGGTGTGTATCATTATCCTTGCATCATATGGGGAAATTGAGGCACGGAGCGATGAAATGATTTGCCTGAGGTCCCAGAGCAGGTCAGTGGCAGAGATGAGAGTAGCTCTGAGCCATGTCATCTCGAACGTCCACTCCCCCTGGAATAAGATGAGAAACCCTGCGTGACACGTAAGGAGTCAAACACAGACCCAATGCCGATTTGCTCACAGAAATAAAGGAGTGAATCATAAACAGAGGGGAAGTGAGTGACAAACGACGGGATTTTAATCTCCTCGCCCAGGCCCCATGTGTAAAAGGGATTTTGCATGAGTAATTCCATACATTTTTAATAGAGGCCCCTAGAGCAAAATCAATCAGGCCAGGCCTTTGCGTTTCCCGAACATGATGCGATTTCATTTAAGAACACGGCGTTCAGAACAGCCGTTCCCCAAGGCAGGGGGCTAACAGCAGTGCAAGCAGGGTGGCGGTCAGGGGGTGGGGGGGGGAGGGAGGCAGGGGCTAAAGGGAGGTGCCAAGGGCTGGTGAGAGACAGCACCTGGTGGGAGAACTGGTTACAGGCAGTGTAGAGGAGGGGGTATTTGTCCCATACATTTGAGGCTGAAGGACGCCAGCCTGGGAAGAAGGGCTGGAAGAAAGCACTCAAGATGATTGAGAATTTTTTTAATGAAACGTTTTTTTGTCGGGAAATGCCGATTCGCCGGAGCTGGTCCACTTTGTGTAAATAATTAAATATTCCTGGGGGCAGAGAGAGAGAAACCAACTCTATTGCCCAGCAGTCTGGGCATTTACCTTGGATGTGGGAGACGCAGGTTTACGCCCAGATGGGGCAGAGCAGGGATTTGAAACTGGGTCTTTCACCTCCCCGGTGAGTCCTCTGCCTCAGGGGCGATCAGCTATTCTGGGGTGGGTGTCTCTTGCTCTTGGGTTGTTGTTGTTGTTTTGTTTTTGCACAAAAGGTCTCATTTTCATTCCACGTCAGAACGAAAGTAAATTTCGAAAGCTCAGAATTTTTCATTGCACGGAATTCTTGTTTTCTGGCCCGCTCTATAAATCGGCCAAGCTGAAGCTAAAGAAAGACTCGCATTATTTAAGAGGGAGGGTCACTACTAGAGCAGGTTCCCAAACGATGAGGTGGGAGCCTTTCAATTCAGAATGGCTGTCGGTCTAAAATATCAGCTTCACCCACGAGGCGTTGGGCTCGGTGCAGGAATCTCTGAGGACCCCCCTGGCCTGCGTTAAGCAGGAGCTCAGATAAGATGATCACATGGTCCCTTTTGATCATAACCATCGAGGAATGGGGCTGGATCCAGTTTTAGTCCGGCCTTTGTGACATTGAAACGCCAGGAGATTTCGATCCCCAAGGGGCTGGAATCATTTGCGGCTCAATCAGATTCTGCCCTGAACTGCTCCCCAAATGTCAGCCTGCAGCCCAGCTGCACTCACAGCGCTGGAGAGAGGGACGCAATGACGGGAGTTTCTAGGAACAGCTTTGAAAACGCACTGATTGGTATTCTGCACACTGCCGGCTCCATTCATGGAAGGGGGCCAGAGCACTTAATAAATATTAGCTAAGCCTTGTGAAACCTTGGCGCGAAGGAAGGGATATTTGCGGATCAGGTCTTCTATTGCTGTGCTGGAAAGCGGACATCTCTGGGGTAGAACAGTGGTGCTGCATAGCAGCAGGTGTGAACTCTACACACCAAGCCGTGACGGGACATGAAGAACATTGGATCCAGGGAAAAGTACTCACGCCAGGCTGGAATTGCCTGAGCTGGAACTAGGCCAGGACCACTGGGTTTATAACGTCACCAACTCGCATGAAAATGCTCCCTATAAATGGCCAAAAACATTGAGGACCTCAGCTTTCCGTGTCCTGTGCCGGGCTAGGCCCACAGCACCCCCCGGCGCATTCCCTTTGGTAAGATCACGACCTTCTGAGTCAGCGCTCTCCCCCCCCCGGCATTTCCTTTGGAGGGCTCAGAAATGCCTTGGGAGCACATCCCCTCTCCAGCTCCCCACCAGACTCCGGGAGAGCCTCTGTCGCTGATTTCACACTGAGCCCAGCACAGGCTGAGGCCAGGGGCTGGGAATGTGGAGTGGCTCCCATGCAGCGTAGACTCAGCGGGAATGAAGCTCTTTCTTCCATCGCCAGGGAGTCTTAGGTACAGATCCTCAGAGGTATCTAGGTGCCTAACTCCCATGGAAACCCAGGGGAGTTGGGAACCCTGATATATTTGAGGATCTGGGCCCTAGTGCTTTGAGTTAAGGAGAAGCTTCTACCCTAAGACTCTGGTCTCTCATCCACTACAATCCTGGCTTTGCCCTCCTTAGCGACGGAGTTCTCATGCGATCACCGCCCAGCTTCAGAGAAAGGCACCGGGGATAGCATTAGCTTTGCCCCTGGATGCCTGCCATCCCAATGCACAAGGCTTGTGTGGACCTTACAGCCCTGGCAGCTTGGTGTTGCTGTTTCCTGGCTGACTGCCCGAAGGTACCCATGGCCGCTCTCTTTATGGAGTACGCATGGGCCTTGTTTGGACACAGAACCAGTCCCAGTTCAGCCAGCGGCGGTCACCCTAACAGCCATCAGTGCAAACTCCAAGCATAGGCAAGGAAAGCTGCGTTCGCTCTTGCCATAAATAAAAAGGGAAGGGTAACCACCTTTCAGTATTCAGTGCTATAAAATCCCTCCTGGCCAGAGGCAACATCCACAGTATGCATCCGATGAAGTGAGCTACAGCTCACGAAAGCTCATGCTCAAATAAATTGCTTAGTCTCTAAGGTGCCACAAGTCCTCCTTTTCTTTTTGCGAATACAGACTAACACGGCTGTTACTCTGAATCCTGTTACCTGTAAAGGGTTAAGAAGATCAGCTTACCTGGCGGGCACCTGACCCAAAGGACCAATAAGGGGAGAAGATACTTTCAAATCTTGGGGGGGAGGGGGAGTTTTTGTTTGTGCTCTTTGTTTACGTGATTGGTCTCTCTTGGGACTGAGAGAGGCCAGACAGAAATCCATCTTCTCCAACCCATCCTAATCAAAGTCTCCAGTATTGCAACCAGTCTAGGTAAGCCAGGAAAGGTGGATCAGTTTATCTTTTGTTTTATGTGAATTTTCCCTCTCTTAAGAGGGAGGTTTACTCCTGTTTTCTGTAACTTTAGGGTTTTGCCCAGAGGGGGATCCTCTGTGTTTTGAATCTGAATACCCTGTAAAGTATTTTCCATCCTGATTTTACCGAGGTGATTCTTTTCTCTAATTAAAATTCTTCTTTTAAGAACCTGATTGATTTTTCATTGTTCTTAAGACCCAAGGGTTTGGATCTGTGTTCACCTGTACAAATTGGTGAGGATTCTTATCAAGCCCTCCCCAGGAAAGGGGGTGTAGGGCTTGGGGGGATATTTTGGGGGAAGATGTCTCCAAGTGGGCTTTTTCCCTGTTCTTTGTTTAAACGCTTGGTGATGGCAGCCTACGGTTCAAGGACAAGATAAAGTTTGTACCTTGGGAAGGTTTTTAACCTAAGCTGGTAAGAATAAGCTTTGGGGGTCTTTCATGTGAGTCCCCACATTTGTACCCTAGAGTTCAGAGTGGGGAAGGAACCCTGACAGCTCCAGCTGAGCCTGTCCCAGTTCCAAGCAACCACCCAAGGGTGGTTCCACTCAGATTTTGCGTTTATGCAGCTGCATGGGTTGCTGGCTAGCAGTGGCTAAATCCCAAGCAGAGATGTTCTCCCTGAGCTCTCCCATACCTCATTGCAACCAAAAGCTTCATGACCTTTCCTCCCATCCAGGGTGGTGGAAACCTCTTTATGATCCTGCTCCCCGGGGTCCTGACCCCTGGCTTGAGAACCTGGGCCCTAGAGAGAGACAACTTCTCGGCCCATCCCCGATGGCCAAAATCCTTAAAAGTGGGGAGCGATGCCCAACCGGAGACACTTAAAGGGGCCCGGAAAGTGCAGAGCCTCCATCCACTGGAAAATCAGGGAACTTTAAGGCATCTCAAGTTGGGCAACTAGAAACAGAGACACCTGCAATCTCCAGTCACTTGGCCTACTGATAGCCACCAAGAGTCTGTCTGTGTGTGTGATGCATCCCTTTCCTAATGACCTTGGGGCTGTTCTTGCGACCCACCTACAACCCTCTGCAAACTCTGGCTAACGTGTCAGCCACCTCTTCTGCAAGGGGAGGCAGGAAACATTAGCTCTGTCTGATGGAAATGCAGCCAGGCGGGAGAGAGCAAAAGGCTAATGGTGGTTGGGTAGCTGCTAAAACTTCAACCGGGGCTGTATAGCACATCATTTAAGATGATATTTTTTTTTTATGCTGAAATGGAAGAAAGCAGCTGCTATCTGTACAAACAAAATTAGGGCAAAGGAGGAAAGTAATTTTGTAAAAGATACCGGGAGATGCAGGAGAGGAGATGGAGAGGAGACATGAATAAACACAATCTACATAGAAACAGATAAAAAATTCAATTTCTCCGCACACACATCCCTGGCCTCCCTTTCTCTTTCACACTCACACTGTACAGACTCACTCCTACTTCGGCGGCGGTGCTCAGGCATCCATCTGGAACGTGGGAGGCAAATACAATGATCATATTCTGTCATGAACACGCAGCAATAGTTTCTCCAATTATGTTTTTATAATTCCTCAGAATTAGACTGGGTCTTGAATAATATTTTGTTTTCTTTTCCCCGCTGTTTGAATTTTGTGCTGCTGGAAGGTGACAGAATGGCATTTCTTACAGCCATGCTCACAGGCCGTAGTCAAAATCCGGGCCCCATTGTGCTAGGAGCTGTACGCATGACAGTTCTTGCTCGAGAGAACTTGACCCTCTAAATGGACAAGAAGTATGAATCATAGAATCATAGAATATCAGGGTTGGAAGGGACCTCAGGAGGTCATTTAGTCCGACCCCCTGCTCAAAGCAGGACTAACACCAACTAACACAACTTTGTCAAGCCGGGCCTTAAAAACCTCTAAGGATGGAGATGCCCTCACCTCCCTAGGTAGCCCATTCCAGAGCTTCACCACCCTCCTAGTGATAAAGCTTTTCCTAATATCCAACCTAGACCTCCCCCACTGCAACTTGAGACCATTACTCCTTGTTCTGTCATCTGCAACCACTGAGAACAGCCGAGCTCCATCCTCTTTGGAACCCCCCTTCAAGTAGTTGAAAGCAGCTAACAAATCCCCCCTCACTCTTCTCTTCTGCAGACTGACTAACCCCAGTTCCCTCAGCCTCTCCCCATAAGTCATATGCTCCAGCCCCCTAATAATTTCAAAGGCTCGGAGGAAGGCGGACCAGGGATATGGAGGTCAGAAATCTCAGAAGGGCTGTACTGAGCTATCAGAATTGCCAATGATCATACGGCAGCCCAGCCTGGGGCACCCTTTGGTGGCAGGCTGCAGCATGACAGGCACACCTGCCTCAGTTTCCCCTTCAGAGTACCCAGAAATGGTGCTTAAGACCTTTGTGTGTGTGTGTGTGTGTGTGTATGGATGGATGGATAGGGTTAGCTTATTACAAAAGTCCCTTGCATATAAATCATAACAAGCCCCACCCAGCATCTCATTGTGCCTCATCCCCATCCTTCAGCTGTCTGTGATCCTCTGGCTTCAGCTCTCTGGTTCAGCATTAGCAGGCACCTCCCTCTTTCCAGGGAGGGCCTGATAAGTTTTTTGCTCTGTGCAGGTTTCCCCAGAGATCTTCTCCAGTCTCCTGATCGCTGGTAGCTCACACTTGGCAATCCCCTCACTCACCCAATCGGTCAGACACTCCTTCAGGGACCCACCCTCTCTAGGGCCCAGGGGCCCTCTTCTAAGCCTAATTAGGGGGGTAGGGGTTGGCTGAGCAGTCACAGGTGCACTGGCCTCTTTCCTCTTAAGGGACCACACCCTGTGACACCAACTCTCATGGTTTTATTGGGTTTCCTGTGATGTTTGGTGTCGTAAAGCCCCAGATCCCGGAACGATGCCATTAGGTCAGCATCTCAGTTCCATTCAAAACAAAGATTATTAGCGCCCATGGCTGCAGAGAAAAACTTTGAAAACATGAACCCTAAAGGCTCAAAAATCAGAAGAGAAAGAAAAACAACCCCAGCGACATTAAAAATAAATTGCATGATTTTTGCGGTGCCTGGGACATGATTTCTGTGTCCCTGGGGGTGGGCTGTCTTGTGCAGCCCCTTGCACCTTCCCACTTCTGATCCTCATCCCAGTGCAGCTGAGTTGGATTTCGCAAGGTTGGCTGATAACAGTTGTAAGGTAGGTCAGAATTTTTATTTTTGCATTCTCTGCTCAGCAGCATGTTGCTCAAATCTGAGTTACACATAAATGGGAACCTGACGAGCTCAGCTACAAGGGTTACATTCAAATGATCTGACCTAGAAGTAATTCACTGGATCAGGAGCTGTGTAATGGCAGTAACTGGGACTGGCACAGCGTCCTCTGCTCCACCAAGGCACGGCTCGAAAGCGATCTCACACACACAGAATAGGAAATTCTAGCTCTAAGCAAGGAGCGATCTGGGTCTCAAAGCTGGCGGTGGATATTTCGGTTAGCTACGAATGGGTGGAATTGTCAAAAAGCCCCAAAGTGATTTAGGAGCATGAGTCCGGTGGGCTTTGTGTGCTTCATACTGGCCTCTTTGTAAAGTGCTTTGAGATCTACTAAGTGCTAAAGGAGAGGGAGGTATCACAAAGGAGGTCCGTGTCATGAGCACAAATCCCATTGACTTCTGCTCCGCAGCCGCTTAGTCCTTTTGAAATCCCCCCGATATATGCTTTTATTTTTCAATGGTAGCTGCTGGTCGTTATTTCTCCTAGAGGAGTGCCAGCAGGCCCCAGCCGAGATGTGGGCTGTATTGGGCTAGGCTATTGTGTACATGCATGCAAGACACAGTCCCTGTTCCAGAGAGCTCACAGTCTAGCTAGATCAGACAGACACAGGGTGGGAGAAAGGAGCTGATGGAGAAGGGAGGGACAGAGAGGCTGTTCTTCACCTGAGCTCACAGAAAGAGTCTAGGGCAAAGCCAGGAATCAAACCCACACTGCCAGGCTACCAGCTGACCATTTTATCACCATAGACTACTGTCAAGGTTCCTCCCCCACTCTGAACTCTAGGGTACAGATGTGGGGACCTGCATGAAAAACCTCCTAAGCTTATCTTTACCAGCTTAGGTCAAAACTTCCCCAAGGTACAAAATATTACCCCCGTTATCCTTGGAATGGCCGCTACCACCACCAAACTAATACTGGTTACTGGGGAAGAGCTGTTTGGA
This sequence comes from Lepidochelys olivacea, assembly GCF_965140295.1. Lineage (NCBI taxonomy): Eukaryota > Metazoa > Chordata > Testudines > Cheloniidae > Lepidochelys > Lepidochelys olivacea. The sequence continues at coordinate 6,125,856 of NC_140429.1, read as the reverse complement.
CGCGTCCTTCCCCCCAAAATACTTCCCAAAACCTTGCACCCCACTTCCTGGACAAGGTTTGGTAAAAAGCCTCACCAATTTGCCTAGGTGACTACAGACCCAGACCCTTGGATCTTAAGAACAATGAACAATCCTCCCAACACTTGCACTCCCCCTTTCCTGGGAAATGTTGGATAAAAAGCCTCACCAATTTGCATAGGTGACCACAGACCCAAACCCTTGGATCTGAGAACAATGAAAAAGCATTCAGTGTTTTACAAGAAGACTTTTAATAAAAAAATAGAAGTAAATAGAAATAAAGAAATCCCCCCTGTAAAATCAGGATGGTAGATATCTTACAGGGTAATTAGATTCAAAAACATAGAGAACCCCTCTAGGCAAAACCTTAAGTTACAAAAAAGATACACAGACAGAAATAGTTATTCTATTCAGCACAATTCTTTTCTCAGCCATTTAAAGAAATCATAATCTAACACATACCTAGCTAGATTACTTACTAAAAGTTCTAAGACTCCATTCCTGTTCTGCCCCCGGCCAAGACGACTACAGACAGACACAGACCCTTTGTTTCTCTCCCTCCTCCCAGCTTTTGAAAGTATCTTGTCTCCTCATTGGTCATTTTGGTCAGGTGCCAGCGAGGTTACCTTTAGCTTCTTAACCCTTTACAGGTGAGAGGAGCTTTCCCCTGGCCAGGAGGGATTTCAAAGGGGTTTACCCTTCCCTTTATATTTATGACACGCCCCCCAAATCTCAGCTAGGGTGAAACACTGGCTGGGATTTCTTCCTGGAGCTCTAGGAAAACAGAGTTAATAAAACACATGCATCTCTAAATATACTACCAAGTACATAAAGACTAACAATATTTTCCACATCTCAAGGACGATTTTAACCAGTTGATTCTGGGAAACTTTCACGGGAGAGTGCATCAGCCACTTTGTTAGAAGCTCCTGAGATGTGTTGGATGTCGAAATCAAAATCTTGGAGAGCTAAACTCCACCGAAGAAGTTTTTTGTTAGTTTCTTTGACGGTGTGAAGCCACTTTAGTGCAGCATGGTCGGTTTGCAGGTGGAAACGCCGTCCCCAAACATATGGGCGTAGCTTTTCCAGAGCGTAGACAATGGCATAACATTCTTTTTCAGTGACTGACCAGTTGCTTTCCCTCTCAGACAGTTTTTTGCTGAGAAACACTACAGGGTGGAATTCTTGATCAGGTCCTTTCTGCATTAAAACTGCTCCCACACCACGCTCGGATGCATCTGTGGTTACTAGGAACGGTTTGTCAAAGTCTGGGGCCCTTAGTACAGGGTCAGACATGAGTGTCGCTTTAAGCTTGTTAAAGGCCTTCTGACACTTTCCGGTCCACTGAACAGCATTTGGCTGTTTCTTTTTGGTTAGGTCTGTCAGTGGGGCAGCGATTTGGCTGTAGTGCGGTACAAATCGTCTGTAATAACCGGCCAAGCCTAAGAAGGATTGAACCTGTTTCTTTGACTTTGGGACAGGCCACTTTTGGATAGCATCCACTTTGGCCTGTAGGGGGCTGATAGTTCCTTGACCCACCTGGTGTCCAAGGTAAGTCACTCTGTTTAGGCCTATTTGACACTTCTTAGCCTTAACAGTTAGTCCTGCCTCCCTTATGCGCTCAAGGACTTTTTGTAGATGTTCCCGGTGGTCTGCCCAGGAATCCGAAAATATGGCCACATCGTCAAGGTAGGCGACTGCATATTCTCCTAATCCCGCTAGGAGACCATCTACAAGTCTTTGGAAAGTGGCGGGTGCATTTCGCAGCCCGAAAGGGAGTACATTAAATTCATACAGCCCGAGATGTGTGATGAAGGCTGACCTTTCCTTGGCAGATTCATCTAGCGGTACCTGCCAGTACCCCTTGGTTAAGTCCAAGGTAGAGATGAACTGGGCCCTTCCCAGTTTCTCTAATAGTTCATCTGTGCGTGGCATGGGATAGTTGTCTGGGCGAGTTACAGCATTTAGCTTACGGTAGTCCACGCAAAAACGTATTTCCCCATCTGGTTTGGGAACTAGAACCACTGGAGATGCCCATGCACTTTCAGAGGGGCGGATTACACCCATCTGTAACATATCCTGGATCTCCCGTTCTATAGCAGTTTTAGCTTGAGGAGACACCCGGTAAGGTTGGACCCTAATTGGGTGAGCATTACCTGTGTCAATGGAGTGGTATGCCCGTTCAGTCAGTCCTGGGGTGGCTGAGAACGTTGGCGCGTAGCTAGTGCACAGCTCCTGGATCTGCTGTCGCTGCATACGCCCAAGGGTCATGGAGAGGTTCACCTCTTCCACACCACCAGCACATTTCCCTTCGTAGTAGACACCTTCAGGCCACTCAGCGTCGTCTCCTCCCTGGGCTGTAAACTGACAAACCTTTAATTCTCTGGAATAAAAGGGCTTTAGAGAATTAATATGATACACCTTAGGCTTTCGGTTGGAGGTGGGGAATGCTATGAGATAATTAACAGCTCCCAGGCGCTCCTGGACCACGAATGGCCCTTCCCACGATGCTTCCATTTTATGGGCCTGGAGCACCTTTAAGACCATGACCTGGTCTCCTACTTTGAAGGAACGCTCTCTGGCATGTTTATCATACCAGGCTTTTTGCTCTTTTTGAGCATCCTGTAAGTTTTCTCTAGCAAGGGCTAAAGAGGTTCGGAGGGTGTTTTGTAGGTTGGTTACAAAGTCCAGAATGTTAGTTCCTGGAGAAGGTGTAAATCCCTCCCATTGCTGCTTCACCAACTGCAATGGCCCCTTAACCTCACGGCCATATACAAGTTCAAATGGGGAAAACCCTAAACTGGGATGTGGTACAGCTCTGTAGGCAAAGAGCAACTGCTGCAATACTAGGTCCCAATCATTGGAGTGCTCATTTACGAATTTACGTATCATGGCCCCCAAAGTTCCATTAAACTTCTCCACCATGCCATTTGTTTGATGATGGTAAGGAGTGGCAACCAAGTGATTTACCCCATGAGCTTCCCAAAGGTTTTTCATAGTTCCTGCCAGGAAATTAGTCCCTGCATCTGTGAGGATGTCGGAGGGCCAACCTACCCTGGCAAAAATGTCTGCTAGTGCCTGGCACACACTTTTAGCCCTGGTGTTGCTTAGAGCTACTGCTTCCGGCCATCGGGTGGCAAAATCCATGAAAGTCAGTATGTACTGCTTTCCTCTGGGTGTCTTTTTCGGAAAAGGACCCAGAATATCCACAGCTACTCGCTGAAATGGAACTTCAATGATGGGGAGTGGCTGGAGAGGAGCTTTGACCTGGTCTTGGGGTTTTCCCACTCTTTGGCACCCCTCACAAGACTGGACATAGGTAGAAACATCCTTGCCCATTCCCTCCCAGTGGAATGACCCCCCCAAACGGTCTTTGGTCCTGTTCACCCCAGCATGGCCACTAGGGTGATCATGGGCTAAGCTCAAGAGCTTGGCCCGGTATTTAGTTGGAACTACCAACTGTCTCTGAGGATGCCAGTCTTCCTGGTGTCCCCCAGAAAGAGTTTCCTTGTATAAAAGTCCTCTTTCTACAACAAACCTGGATCGATTAGAAGAGCTGAGAGGCGGTGGGTTGCTCCGTGCCGCCGTCCAAGCTCTCTGGAGGCTTTCATCTGCTTCCTGTTCGGTCTGGAACTGTTCCCTTGATGCTGGAGACATCAGTTCCTCATGGGATTGTGGACCTAGGCTTGGTCCCTCTGGAAGCGATATAGGGGATGGAGCTGTTTCTGTTGACTGTGAACCGCTCTCCGCTGGTGCACTATGTTGGGATTCAGGCTCCGGCTGAGCCTCTTGTGTAGGGTTATCGGCTGCTGCCAGTTCAGGTTCGGTGGGGCCCTCTGGTGTTGAGGTTGCAAGTACTGGATTCAGTGCTGACACGGGGTCTGGTGTTGGTTGTTTGGCTGGTTCCGGTTCTGGGACTGGTTCCGTCTGGGTCTCTGGGACTGGATCCACTACTGCTGTTGCAGACATTGGCCTGGGGTCCAGGTCCATCACCTCTGACTGGGTCCTGATAGAAGTTTCCGGAACAGAGCTAGGCCTCACGGCTTGTTTAGCCTGGTTGCGGGTGACCATTCCCACCCTCTTGGCCTGCTTCACATGATTGGCCAAGTCTTCCCCCAACAGCATGGGGATGGGATAATCATCATAGACTGCAAAAGTCCACATTCCTGACCAGCCCTTGTACTGGACAGGCAACTTGGCTGTAGGCAAATTGAAAGAGTTGGACTTGAAGGGTTGAATCGTCACTTGGATCTCTGGGTTGATTAAATTGGGGTCCACTAAGGAAGCATGGATAGCTGACACTTGTGCTCCGGTGTCCCTCCACGCGGTGACCTTCTTCCCACCCACACTCACAGTTTCCCTCCGCTCCAAGGGTATCTGGGAGGTATCTGGGCCTGTGGACCTCTGGTGTGATTCCGGTGCAATGAACTGTAATCTGTTGGGGTTCTTGGGGCAGTTGGCCTTTACATGCCCCAGCTCGTTACACTTAAAACATCGTCCAGCTGACGGGTCACTGGGGCGAGGAGGGTTGCTGGAGAACGGGGTGGTGGGACGATAAGGGGTCTGGGGGGTTCTTTGGGAGGTAGGTGGGGCTTTGGGCGGCCCCCGGTGATAGGGTGTGGTCTGGGGTGGTCCCTTCTGGTCTCCGCTCCAACTGCGACCAGTTTTCTTCTTCTCTGCCACCTCCACCCATCTGGCTCCAATCTCTCCTGCCTCAATTACAGTTTTGGGTTTCCCATCTAGGATGTATCTTTCTATTTCCTCAGGAACACCCTCTAAGAATTGTTCCATTTGCATTAGGAAGGGCAAATTTACTGGAGATTCAACACTTGCTCCTGATATCCAGGCATCCCAATGTTTTACAATGTGGTAGGCATGTCGGGTAAATGACATGTCTGGTTTCCACCTTAGGGCTCTGAACCTCCGACGAGACTGCTTGGGTGTTATCCCCATTCTGACTCTCGCCTTGGATTTAAACAGTTCATACTTGTTCATGTGTTCTTTAGGCATTTCAGCTGCCACCTCAGCTAAGGGTCCACTGAGCTGCGGCCTCAGCTCTACCATGTATTGGTCAGTAGAGATGTTGTACCCAAGGCAGGCCCTTTCAAAGTTTTCTAAGAAGGCCTCAGTATCATCACCTGCCTTGTAGGTGGGGAACTTTCTGGGATGGGAAGTGGTACCTGGAGAAGGATTGCTAGGGTTTGTTGGTATATTCTGCTGGGCCTTTATCCTCTCCATCTCCTCCACATGCTTCCTCTCTTTTTCCTTCTCCTCCTCCTTCAGCCGCATGAGTTCTATCTGTCTTTCATGTTCCCTTTGTTTTTCCTCAGCCTGAAATTTGGCTAATTCCAGCTGTAGTCGAGCTGAGGATTTGGCCATTCTAACCTCTCTGTTTTTAACTAACTTTACACCCGAGGTTTAGAAATAAACAAACAAAACTTGGCTGTAAAATTTTGCTGTGCTGGAATAGAATACCTATTCTCTGATAGTGATTGTCAGCCTACAGAAAAAGACAATTCCCTTGTCTCTGCTCTGGGCCCAAATTAAAGCAAAAAACCTCCAACTACTTGGAAACCTGCTTACCCAGCCCAAAGAAGAAAAAAAATTTCTTTTCAAACCTGTGCTCCTTGTAAAACAAAAAAAAATCAAAATCCTAAAAAAAACCCTGCCACTTTTGTCTCCAGGCAAATGGGTAGAGCACACACCCCCTATTTACTTTTAGGAAGAAAAGAAAAAAAAAAAACCTTTGGGTTGGAAGACTGTGAATTTCCCTGCAGGAGTTAAGTACCCTGCCTCCAGGCAAAGAAAACCTGCAATTCACAAGATAATCCCCTTTTGTCTCTGCTTGGCCACAAAGCAGAGAGAAACCAAGCTGCTTTCAGTTTCAAAGCTGCCTTCTGGACTTCCTAAAAATTCCTTTTTAAAATCTGTATTTCTAGTTCAAAAAATCTCAACTGGATCTCAAAATGATTTCAGGTTAATCCCACCACTGTGCCACCATGTCAAGGTTCCTCCCCCACTCTGAACTCTAGGGTACAGATGTGGGGACCTGCATGAAAAACCTCCTAAGCTTATCTTTACCAGCTTAGGTCAAAACTTCCCCAAGGTACAAAATATTACCCCCGTTATCCTTGGAATGGCCGCTACCACCACCAAACTAATACTGGTTACTGGGGAAGAGCTGTTTGGACGCGTCCTTCCCCCCAAAATACTTCCCAAAACCTTGCACCCCACTTCCTGGACAAGGTTTGGTAAAAAGCCTCACCAATTTGTCTAGGTGACTACAGACCCAGACCCTTGGATCTTAAGAACAATGAACAATCCTCCCAACACTTGCACTCCCCCTTTCCTGGGAAATGTTGGATAAAAAGCCTCACCAATTTGCATAGGTGACCACAGACCCAAACCCTTGGATCTGAGAACAATGAAAAAGCATTCAGTGTTTTACAAGAAGACTTTTAATAAAAAAATAGAAGTAAATAGAAATAAAGAAATCCCCCCTGTAAAATCAGGATGGTAGATATCTTACAGGGTAATTAGATTCAAAAACATAGAGAACCCCTCTAGGCAAAACCTTAAGTTACAAAAAAGATACACAGACAGAAATAGTTATTCTATTCAGCACAATTCTTTTCTCAGCCATTTAAAGAAATCATAATCTAACACATACCTAGCTAGATTACTTACTAAAAGTTCTAAGACTCCATTCCTGTTCTGCCCCCGGCCAAGACGACTACAGACAGACACAGACCCTTTGTTTCTCTCCCTCCTCCCAGCTTTTGAAAGTATCTTGTCTCCTCATTGGTCATTTTGGTCAGGTGCCAGCGAGGTTACCTTTAGCTTCTTAACCCTTTACAGGTGAGAGGAGCTTTCCCCTGGCCAGGAGGGATTTCAAAGGGGTTTACCCTTCCCTTTATATTTATGACAACTACCTACTCTAGACAACGGTGGGGTATTCTTTAGTAGGGGCCCCATTGTGTTAATTATTGTACCTGTAGTTACAAAACTAACCATAGCTACAAAACCCGTGAGCGGAAACTCAATGGCTGCCCACTGGCCTTGAAGGTAGAACTGGCAAATGTCATCTGTGGTCCATACCCAAGAGAATTCTCTTTCCAGCCCATCTTACCAGTTCAGTCCCAGTGTAACAGGACTGATCCAGGCTCTTTCTGGCTTTCCACGCTACCGGACCTCTTTGATTTTTTTCAAATGCTTAATTTCTACCCAGGAAAAATATCAGAGCGGTTTTCACTGGAGATTTTTCCTTTCGCAAGTTTGTTTGTCCTCAGAACCTTTTGAAGCATTGAGCCCACTGATGTCAGGCCTCCTCGTGCCCGGACAGCGGCCTGTCTAGGCACACTTTTTCGGTACGCTGCATGAGGAATCGGATGTGTTGGCTCTGTTCAATATTAATAGCGGTTGCGTGTCTGTTTTTCAGAGCTGGGTGCTAAAAGTTCTCAGCCACGTCCGCTCTGCGAGGAGAGGGGAGTGTGGGGTTTTGCTGGGAGTGGACTGGTGCTCAGGTTCGTAATGCCTGGGCAGGATAATTTGTTAATTGTTGCAAGGGTGAATTACTCTGTATGCCTTATTTCCCCTCCAAATGTGTCTAGCTTCAACTCCCAGCCGTTGGATTGTGTTGGACCTTCCTCTGTTCCCCTGGAAGGTCATTATAGCCTGTAACCAAGTCACCCCGTAACCTTCTCTTCGTGAAGCTAAATAGACTGAGCTCCTTGAGTCTCTCACTGTAAAGCAGGTTGTCTAAGCTGGGTGGTGGCTCTACATGGCTACATTACCTGCAGGCCACCACTTATCACTTGTGCTCTGGCGTTCCATTGGGCATCTCCATTCATTGACAGGGCGCGGGATCCTGGAGCCATTGACATCAAGGGTGCAGCTCCAACGTGAGTTTACTAGCCCTGCAAGGCCCGGGAAGTCTCCCCGCTTATCCCCCGCCAGGGCCCTGCTAAGCCCACCAGGCAGCGGGCCCAGCTGGATGGGTCAGTTCTAGATGAGAGTTACTACAAGTCAGGAGTGGGGCCAGGTTGGACAGAGCTGCAGAAGGCGCGGGCAGCTATTGTCCACGCTGTGCATGAATAGGACTCCCAGCCTCGCACCTCTCTTCTGCCCCCCTCGCCTCACTGCTGGGCTTCTCCTTGGCTTCCATTGCTGCCCTCTTGCTCCTCCTGCACTTGCAGCCAGCCCTGTACAATTGGGCACAGACCCACGTGCATCCCCCACCTGCACGCCGGCCTCTGGAGGGCTTCTGGGGTTCCGGCACATGCTTCCTCGTTAGCAATGCCCGGGAGGTGAGCACGGCACCCTGAGCAATGACACTGGCTCAACCTTCCCGGCAAGGCGGCTGGGAAATGCACTGCCCTGCTCAGAGCTGGGCCGTAGCCGAGGCTGGGCGTGGGAACGCACTGCACAGCTCACCCATTCGAGGCGAAGAACCACTTCCCAGGTGAGCTGTTGGACCGACTTGGATTCGGATTTGTCCCGGGGAGATTTTGCTGTTGTGGGGGCATGTCTAGGCTTTCAGGGGGGCAGGAATGAGACTGCGTGGACTCTGCAATTGCACTGTACTCGTATGTATGGAAAAGCAGAAGGATTCCTCGCCCGTTGCAGAACGGGGCCCGGGCAGTACTGCAGGGCTCTGCCTTCTACAGCGCAGGCAGCCAGCCACAGTCAGACTTTGCTGGGCTGATGGGCTGACTCACTGGGCAATTCCCAGGATCTTAAAACGAAGCAACTCCAGAGCACTTATCAGCTGGCTACTTCTGGCGCTTGCCTTGAACGGCTGTGAAGTATCCACCCACGCAGCATCCACATAGGAAGGCGCAAGCATGACAAGATTCGGGGTCTGGAGTCCCCCCACCCCCATGGAATCTCCTTTCTCTGGGCCTTGTGCTTGGAGCCGGGTCTGAAATTAGTGAAGGTTTTTGAAGAAGAGAAGTTTAGCTTGGTGGGAAGGGAGGTTTGGCCCATTCTAATGGCAGGAGCCAGCTTGGAACCTCAGCTGCCCAATGCCTTTGGGTTGGGAGTGTTTGGATCCATGGGTGTGATCCGGGCTGTCTCTGGTAGCAGAAGTCTTTGAGGTCTCGGCCCAATGATGCGTTGAGGAAGATGCTGCTGAGTTTAATCTCTGTTCCTGAAGTTTTGCTTTCCCTGCACTGCTGCAGTCACTCTTTACAAGCAGGGCTGGGTGGGGCTGGAGTGGAACCAAATGGAAATCAGGAAACCCTTGTTAGAGCTGACATAACTGATTTGCAATGGTTTGGGATGGTGGCTTCCGGAGCCAGCTGGAGACCACGGACGTTGTGTTGTCTTGTTCTTTATTCTCCCCCCCCCCCACCCCCTTCGCCTCTTTGATTACTGGACATCAAACCAGACAGGCACTGGAGAGCGACGTCAGCCCTCAGGCCTCGCCTGGCACCCACGCAGACGGCCGCGTTTGTTGTCCGTTGCTGTCTGATTGCAGGCCGGTCGCTCTCCTTGTTCCTGTGGTTTGTCTCAGGTCTTTGTGGGCAGGGCTATAGCAACCTGTTGTCGTGTGTGTGTGTGTGTGGGGGGGAATCGGGGAGGGTCTGGCAGATTGTGGATGCACCCATGGCCAGTGGGACACACCTAGGCTGTGAGCTAAGTGGGGCTTTGCTGGTTTTATCCTCCCTGCTGTGTGCGCATGCCCCAGGTCACCCTCCCTGTCCTCCTGGTGCATGGTGCATGTGTGGGGGGGAGGAGCCCCATGTTATGCCCCCCCACCCCCACACCCCACACTCATGGGAAACTCAGAAATAAAACTTGATCCTGTTATGTGCAAAAAATAAATCAATGAAATCAAAGCGACGCCATTTCCCTAATCTGTTTCAAGGGCAGTGGAGCACGGAAATGAGCTCCCTCGGCTCCTGCTGCTGGAAGCGAGCGCCAGGTGCCCCCAGGAAGGAGAGTCTTGATGATTGCCATCTCCATGGCGTGAGGTGCAGGGCGCGTGGGCGGCCTGCCGTCCCAGGGGAGGAAGGAGAGGGACATCGGGTTGGGGGGAAGGTTTGGGAATAAAGATCAGGGCTCCGCGGTTGTCTGAATCTTTGCACCAAAATCTCAGCCAGGTCATGGGCAGGGCTTGATCCTGCAAGGTGCTGAGCACCCTGAGTTCATCAGCGGGAGCCCCTCACTTGATCAGCTCCTTAGGGTATTCCAATGGGGAAATCAAGCCCAAGGTGCACAGCTAACGAGGAGCCAGACAATAGCTCTGCAGCCAGGCAAAGAGACTCTAGTCTCTCAGCCACTGGGTGGGTGCAGAACAGAGTGGACAGCTGCTGTTTTAAGGGCAGGGTCCCACGTTCATTTCAGTAACCAGGAGTCTGGCCGGGGACTTCCCCAGGAGCAGGATAGGGACCTGAAGGCAAAAACGGGCTGGAGGTAAGAGTAGAAAGGATACTCTAGAATCAGCATTGCTGAGTCAAACCAGTCTCGTCATAGTTGGTGTTTTTCTGAAAGCCCCAGCTGCTGGAGTCACGGGATTTAGGGGGGAGAATCTCAGCTTTTGTTTTAAAAAAAGATAGAATAAGTTTCTAGCCCTCGCGGGTGCAGAGAAAAGCTTGCAAATGTGACCCTTAAAGGCTCCAAAATCCAATGACCGATAGCCACAACCCACCACTCATAATTTTTAAGCCAACCAGGCCATGGTTTTGAATATTTGGGGCTGGCAGTGCTGGATAATAAAGGCTGTGTTTATCCTCCTTTGCACACCTTGGCTAGCCTGAGTCTGTGCGTGGGCTCCTAGGCTAGTCTGTATGCTTCTATTCTTGGTGGCAATTGTTTATGGAGGGATTTGGATGATGAGACTGCCTACAACTGCATATGGCCTGTCTGTGACTGCTTTTAGCAAATACCTCCACTGGCCAGGGATGGGACGCTATTGGGGAGGGCTCTGAGTTACTACAGCGAATTCTTTCCCAAGTGTCTGGCTGCTGGGTCTCGCCCATGTGCTCAGGGTCTAACTGATCGCTGTATTTGGGGTCGGGGAGGAATTTCCCCCCAGGTCAGATTGGCAGAGAGCCTGGGGGGGTTTCGCCTTGCTCTGCAGTGTGGGCCATGGGTCACTTGCTGGTTTGAACTAGAGTCACTGGTGGATTCATGGTAACTTTGAAGTCTTTAAATTGAGATTGGAAGACGTCAGTAACTCAGCTGGGGGTTCTGGGCCGATTGCAGGAATGGGCGAGTGTGTGAGATTCTGTGGCCTGAAGGAGATCAGACTAGATCATGATGGTCCCTTCTGGTCTTAGTCTGAGTCTGATCTCCTGCAACGGCTGGCAGGTACTGTGACCCTCTCCTGCTGTTCCAGTCCTGGGACTCCCCGCACCGCTCTGCCAATAGATGCCCCAATCCCAACTACAGCCCTCTCTGGTATCCCAGACCTGGACTTCCCCACAGCTCTGCCAATGTACCTCACTCTGGCACACCCCCTGCTCCTGCAGGAAGGGTTCTGTCCTCTGGGAAATGGCCAGATGTTACCATGTGATTGAAGAGAGCGTCCAGCTTCCAACCCTGGATCCGGGACTCCGCTCGTGAGTGAATCCATTGTGTTCCCTGTTTCCCTTCCCCCTCATGCCTTTGCCCCAACCCTTTGGAATCCACTTGCACCCATTGTTGCTTGCGGGAAGCTGGCTGATTCTTGAGGCCTGCCCTGGTGCTTCAGAGTGGTTCGTTAAGAGGCATCGGTATAATTAAAGAGAGGAGAGAGAATAGAACTGTGTCAGCCGGAGGCTCCAGAATCCTTTTATCTGCCACATTTAAAAAAAGACAAAGAAAAAGCCATAATTCCGCCCCGGCATGGAATTATTCACACTGCAAAGCAGCCCTATGGGCGTGAAGACATTACTGCTCCCTGGACAGGGCTGTGGAGTGCTCCATCAGTGCTGTTTTACGTGCAAAGGACAAAGACGGCACGGCTGTGCAGAACTCGTGGGCTTTGTTGCAGCAGCTGGAGCTGGTGGGTATCCATTCCCTTCTGTTCAGATCGGCCCAGGGTCGCGCGATAACCCCGGCTGGTCAAACATCTTTCAGCAGATCTTCTTTTTGATGAGAAACGGAAGTTTTGGACATAATGAAATGTTTGCAGAAACCGTCCGCTCTTCTTGAAATGTGGTGTGGGGAAATCGTTGGCTGGAGACTGCTGTCATTAAAATGGCACAAGTGATGCTGTTGGTCTTCGATTCTGTGATGGCTGGGGTTTTTTTTTTTCCTTATGTAAAACTAACATTTTGGGTACAAACCATCTGATCTCTGTTGGGAGTGTTGTGTGCAGCCCAGGGTTCTGTTCAGGGCTGACTTTCGGCTGGGCAACTGACACGTCAGTGGGGTTGTAATTTGGCCACTTGCCCCTTTTGTGTGCCTCCGTCTGAGGGTACCACTCAGAACTCCCTACAGAATGCTCTTGGATCCATACTGGAAAAGCCCTGTGTGACACCTGAGTATTGATTTAATATTGCTGGTTAAACTGGGCACCGTTAGAAAGGCATAGTTCCCTGCTCCAAAGCCAGATGAGATCTGAAGAGGAAGGATGGTCCAGTGGTTAGGGCACTAGGCAGACATGGGTTCGATTCTCTGCTCTGCAACAGACTTCCTGGTGACCATGGGCAAGTCATTTAGCCTCCCTGTGCCTCAGTTCCCCATGTGTAAAACCGGGATAGTAGTACTGCCCTGCCTCACAGGGCATTGGCAGGGTAACTATGTTAAAGACCGTCATCTCCTGCAATAATGGGGGGCAGATAAATTCCATAGACAGTCAGTGGGAAGACTTGCTGAGCCTTGGATCAGGCCCACGCTGGTGTTAGCTGTGGCCATGGCTAGCCAGGGCTGTGGATCAGGTCTGCACATGGCATTGGCTGTGCGCGAGATTAGCCGTGGCTCATGCCGTTAGTTCAGTTTTCCTGTAGGCTCTGGTAGCTCTGATCCCTTCCCACTCAGGAGGGATTCCTGCTCTAATTCAGTCCGCCTGAGTGGGAAGGTAAGTTTCATTTTCAGACCCATTGCTGCTTTCCATTTACACCTCCGCCCCTGCAGCTCCCCACCTCTCCATCTTCCCCGATTCCCCCTCCACCCTCTCTCATTCCCCAGCCCCGACCTTCCCCTCCTCCTCCTTGAATTCAGCATGCACCAGTGAGCGAAGAGCTGTTTGCTAGGCTGCTAAAGTGGAGAGTTGATAATTTCCCCGTCAAGCAATTAAGACGAAGCCATTTCTCCTCAATCAGCCTCTTTGAATATGGAAATGATTTTTAATTACTCGGAGTCAATATCATTTTATCACTAAAATGTGTTTGAATTAGGTTTGCCTGTATTTTCAGGGAACCTAATAAGCTGCATGTACATTTGCTCCAATGCGTGGTTTGCAATGGTCTTGTTACTGTAGGAAGGCATTGCCCTTTGAGGGGGTGGAGCTATTTAATGTCTGGGCTTCTGATGGAGTGTGAAATACCGCCAGTCATTCCTTCTTTCTGAGCTAGGGCATCCCCCCTTCTCCATGCCTGGCGCCGAGAGGGCGGGGGACCCTTTCCAGAGTGGAATTTTCCATGGTTGGTGCTTTGTTTGCTCTGTCCCGCACTGGCGGGTGCTGTCTCCTCGCGCCTCCCCACCAGAATCCCACGGGATGGAAATGGGGCACGCTGCCAGCTGGGCACCATTAGTAGGTGGCAGGTTTAAAACAAGCAGAAGGAAGTTCTCGCACCATGCACAGTCAACCCATGGAACTCCTTGCCAAGGGATGTTGTGAAGGCCAAACATAGAGCTGGGGTCAAAAAAGAATTAGATAAGTGGATGGAGGATAGGTCCATCAATGGCTATTAACCAAGATGGTCAGGGATGCAGTGCCAGGCTCTGGGTGTCCCTAAACCTCCAACCGCCAGAAGCTGGGAGTGGACCACAGGGGATAGATCACTTGATGACCTGTTCTGTTTGTTTCCTCTAAAGCACCTGGCATTGGACACTGTTAGAAGAGTCTGACCCAGTATGGCCGTTCTTAGGAGGCCCCCACCCTGTCTGGGTAGGGGGACGTTTCTGGGCCTCTTACCCACAATGAGCCCCCGCGCCCCACTCTGGGAGGCACCTGTCTCTGCACTTCTGGGATGGGCTGGTACCCAGGAAGAGGCTGTCTCTGCACCGCCCGTACCCAGAGCCTCCTGTGCCTTAAAATGTGCATCAGAGCCAGCTGTCTCTTTCCCCATCCGTGTCTCTTGGGTGCAGGGCGCTAGCCCATGGAGGACGTGACCGGGGGGGGGGAGCCGGGGGGAGGGAGGGGCTGAGTGCATCTCCCTGGGGCAGTGCTTGGGTGGGGCCTGCTTCGAGGAGGGGAGAGGGATCCCCTGTCACGTCTGTTTAGCTTCATTCTGGGATCAGTCTCTCCTGCGGGGCGGGGGGACAGGGAGTTCTGAAGTGCGCACTGACCCCAGGAAATGCTCCTGTCTCTCCCGCCCTTCCCTCCTCCTTGTGCTGGGGGTCTCTATTGTCCTGCCATTGGCCTGGCCTAACGAAGGCTGGCCGTGCCCTTTAGCCAAGCCAGGATGCCTGCCCAGGGCCCCTTGCCCTTAGCTGCTCTCATTGATTTTATCCACCAGGCCGTGGCTGGAATGGAGAGCTGCCGGACTCTCTGGCCGTGCTCCCCGAACCCCCGACTGTTCGCCCTGCTCCCAGCACCCCTCTACACCCTGCAGGTGGTCGTCACGGTGATGAAGCACTGTGCGAAGGGTGGGGATGTCTCCATGGTGATGTGCCGGGTGCCAAGGCTGCCCACAAACCCTCCTAGGGTTATGGATTTCAGCTCCACGCGGGGCCAGTGGGCTGGGCAGCACCTCCAATGCCAGGCGACGGGAGGCCGAGGGAGGGCCATGGCAGAGCAGGAGTGGGATGGGGGGATTGGGGGATCTTCCCAAGATAATCATCTGAGGTTCCTGGATGCCCATCAACACCTATCCGCTGTGCTTTGTCAGCCTCCCCTGGTCCCCCAGAGAATTGCCCCTGCGTAACCCCCCCCTTCAGTGCCCATCCTCTGTGCCCCATCATGGCCCCCCTAGCATCTATGTACTGTTCCCCATTACCCCCTAGTGCCTGTCCACTGTGCCCCATTGTCCGTCCATTGTCTCATTTCCCACACCCAGTCCCCCTCCTGCTCGCACATTCAGCCTGCTTCCCCTCAGTGCCCATCTGCTGTGACCCCATCCACCGTGCCCATCGTGTCCCCCGTCCCGTCCCCCGCCGGCAGCAGTCTGCTGCCCAGTCACACTCGCCTCGGTCCCCCTCAGCACCTGACTGCATTGACCTAGGCTCCCCCATCCTTCCGGGTGTGCACTGTGTCCTTTCCCTCTCCCCTCGCCGGCTGCCTCCTCGTGCCCGTCTCCAGAGGCTCTGTTCTCACACCTGCGAGATGCTCCGACTGCCTCTTTATTTATGGCCATTTGCAAGTCGGATCATCCCCGCCCCGGCTCGGATCACTGAGTTATTAACAAGGGCAGAGGAAGGGAGCTCCAGGGAGGCAGCTGAAGGCCTCGAGGGAGGCTGTGCATGGCCAGAAGCGCAACAGCCAGCAAGAGAGGCGCAGTCTGCATGGCTTAGCCTCTTGCCTTAACATCTCCCAATGCCTGGCAAGTCCGGCCAGCCAAATGGGTTGGGCCTCGAGGGAGAGCGCTGGTGATTCGTAGCTCTACACACCCTGAAAGCTCCCTGTAGCTAGAGCACTGGGATCCAGGAGATCTGCATTCGGTTCCTGGCTCTGCCACTGCTTCCCTGTGTGACCCTGGGCAAGTCACTGTCCCCAGTCTTCTGCAGGTGTATTTCAGCCATTTCTCCCATCCTTTAGCTGTCTGGTCTGTTTAGATTGCAAGCTGGGACCATCTCTTACTATATGTCTTTACAGCGCCTGGCACAATGGGGCCTGAACTCAGCTAGGGGGTTTCTAAGGCCCAGATCCACAAAGGTTAGCTGCCTAATGCCCATTGAAATCAAGGGGAATTAAGTGCCTAAACACCTTTGAGGATCTGGGCCTACGTGCTACCAGAATATCAGCAAATGGGCGCATTTCTCTTGGCCAGCTGTGAGAGCATTACGCCTGCTTTACAGGTGGGGAAACGGAGGCACAGAGCCATGAAGTGACTCACCCCAAGCACGTGGAAGAAGCAGGAATTGAGCCCAGACCCCTGACTCTGAGCCCAGTGCCTTAACCACAAGACCAGCCTTCCCCGCTTCTGCTTGGAGTAACTTTTGCAACATTTGGGTTGGAAACTTTTCGGGAGTGAGGGGCCTTTAGTGGAAACACAGTGGTCTTTGTTCCTGGAGTCTAAGGCTGCAAAAGACCATTCTGACCATCAAGTCTGACCCCTGTATAACACAGGCCAGGGAACTTTCCTCAGTTACCCCTTTACTGAGCCCAATTGTCGGATTGAAGGAGGCTCGTGGGAATGTTTCTACTACAAATTCTACACTGTTTAATTACAAGCCTTAAATGTCGGTCCGAGGCCACCTTCCCAAGTCACCTACAGGAAATTCAGAAAAGCCAAGGCCTGGCAACGGGAAGAACACCGACCGAGCCAGCCTCTCCTTGCTCAGGTCTCTGGTTCCTGTGCCTGCGGGAGTCAAGGGCATTTCAGGGGGCCGTAAGTGCTTTTGCAAACACATTAGGCCTGAGCTGCAGAGAGTGCTAGATGAAAACCAAATCCAAGCTTCCACACGCCTCCCTCTCCGGGGGCTGTTACAGCCTAAAAGGACTTTGGTTCTTGTAGTGTCTTTCCAAGAAGTGCTCTCTGGAGCTGAAACAGCCTTTGACGACAATCACAATCGAGTGGAGTGCCGCTTTTATATCTGCTGTCCCCACTCTGCTCCTCCTGGGGGACCAGCTCTCTCTATACGCCTCTGTCTCCTCCACTCCAGGCTCTTTGATCCTGTAATGCAATTAGAGGTAAATAAGAGGAGGGGGAGGGGAGCTTGCAGGGAGCAGAGGAAGCCATTCTGGCTGGCAGTTCCAGGGAAAGGGCATCAAGGAGGCCTGTGCCAGATGAGGTGGCAGGGGAGAGGTGAAAGGCCAGCCATGCAGTTTACGCTGAAGGCCAAAGTGCCTCCAGGCAGGTTTTCTGGGGCCAAGGAGCCGGCAGCTCTCCCCGCCGGGCACTGGGGATGTGCGTGTGCGGCGGTCAAGCCTGTGCAGCGTGGGTGTGAAACGCTCCCCCGTCACAGCTCTGCACGCACGCCGTTTACAGCCACTTTGCACAGGCGTGAATGACGCAGCCAGGCAAGAGGCAGGGAGTGCTCCGGCCCGGGGCTGGGCGGTTGGCTGGCGTGAGACCGGGGAGGGTTCTACGAACAGGGACTCCTTCCTTTTCCCGAGCGCTGCATCGCAGGGCACAGGCAGCCCCTTGCAGAGCTAATGGCACCTCCGAGCTGTTAGATTCCCCAGCGATGGTCCCCCCGTTAAGTTGCTAGTTCGGTTCTCCGTTTATCAAAGGGGGCTGCAAGGGATGTTGAAATGTCAAGCGTTTTTGTTTGGGATTTTGGTTGCTGGCTGAGTGACACTGCTGCCGTGCTGCAGGGGTGCATTTCTGCGTCAGGCCTGGGCTTTTCACACCTCCCTCCCCTCAACTAGCTACCATGTTAAAGCCCATGGGTGAGACTGCGCTTTGACTCACATCCTGCATGATCCCACTGACTCCTGAATTCTAAACCCTAACGGACGTGGCATTTCCATACGAGCAGAGACGCAGCTCGGGGCCCACTCCAGGCAGGGGATCCCAGAGCCAGATGTGCCACCTCTGGGCTACCAACGCACTGCAAAGGAAGTACCCAGCAAGGGTGTTAATGTCAGAGACCTGATTTCAGTTCTGAGCTCTGCCACTTATCTCATTGGGTAAGTCCCTCTGGGCTTGTTTACATGGGGGCACTCAGGAAAATTAATTCAAATGAACTTAAGTGGATTAGTGAAACCACATTAAACCCCTGTGTGGACACTTATTCAGAATTTGGAAATAAAGTAAGACGATAAACTAAATTAAGGGCACTTCAATCTGCATGAGATACTCCACACAGGGGTTTAATGCAGTTTCACTAATCCACTTTGAATTCATACCTGTATTTAATTTGGATTAATTTCCCTTGGGCCTGGTCTATACTTAAAAAGTAGGTTGACAAAGCTGCATCCGTCAGGGGTATGAAAAACCCACACCTCTGACCACTGGAGCTATGCCAACTTAAACCCCAGTGTAGACACAATTATGTCCGCAGAAGAATGCTTGTGTCAATGTAGCTACCGTTGCTTGGGGAGGTGGGGTTCCTGCATCGATGGAAAACCCTCTTTTAACTGCGTCTACACTGCAAGGTTATGGCATAGCTACAGCAGGGCCGATGAGCAATGAGATGTTTGGATACTAAATCAGCGAGGGCCCCAAGGATGCCTAGATACACAGGGTCACAGGGCTCACCTCGGAGACTCACACTGACGTTGTCTGCCTTGGAAAGAAAGAATTGACTCTTGCCTGATTTGACGGGAGTGGGTCAAGGTATGCGAAGGAGGTTTTAGTGCGTGGTAGCAAGGCCCAGGTGGCCAGTTAGTACACGGCACACGTATGCAGTCTAGATTTACACCCCTGCTTGGTGAGCAGGTAGTTGTTTTATGCCCGCTTTGCCCAGGTGGGAATGACGATGAGGCGCTGGGCCAAAGAGAATCAGGCCCATAGACGCATCCTGTGATCCAGCCACTAGCTGGAGATACACCCCCACGCTGACAACAAGGGGGTTTCCTAAGGAAATCACTGGGCAACCTTGCGATTGAGCAAACCGGCTCTGTGGATTGTATTGCGACTCTCTGTCCCAGCTGGCAGCCAAAGCGGGCCCGTCCCGGTTCGACGCTGCCTGGAACAGAGCTGGAGAGAATCTGGGTTTTGGTGTCCCTGGAAAATGGTCACAGGAAGGTTTCTCTGAAAGAAATCCCTTTAGTTGGAGGCTTGAAGGTGCACCTTCCCTCAGTGATGAGCTCTGGGGTGGTGGGGAATGGGAAAGGCTGCTCCCCCCAAACATTAGAGCAGCTAAAGCTTTGGTTTATTGCTTTGAAAATCTGTTGGATTTCTGTCTTAAATGTACAGCTTCAGAGCTGAAAAGATAACACTTCCCACCGAAGGCTTAAGTGGCGCTTGCTCCAGCCTTCATGTATATTAATTGAGATGAATATTTATGCAACATTTCCGGCTCTGGAGCAGTGGCTTGTATTGCAGGCGTGTTCTTTATTTGAACGATTCGTTCATAGCACGGGCGAGAGGAAGGCTCAGATGTCCAGATGCGAGGTTGGATTTCTTCCCTTAGAGGCTAGGAGCTCTTGGCCTGTTGTTGCATTTTGGACCGCTGGAAATAGGTGTGTTGTGGGCTCAGGGACAAGATGAAGAGAGAGAAGCAGGGGAATGAGAAAAGGCTTTGGGGGAGAATAAAAAGGGAGGTGGTTGCTAGGGTGTTAGAGTAGAGAAATGGGTATCAGGACTCCTGGGTTCCCTCTGCCACTGACTTGTTGTGCAGGGCTTTGGGGAGTCACTCCTCTCTCCGTGCTTCGGTTTTCCTGCCTGTAAAATGGGGTGATAACACCATCCTGCTCCCTGGGGGTGCTGTGGCGAAGCTGAGGTTGGTAAAATAGTCCATGATCCTCAGATGAGAGATGGCGATATGAGAGAGAGAAGGCAAGTGAGGTAACGTGTTGGATTGGACCAACTTCAGCGGGTGGAAAAGAGACAAGCCCCCGAGCTTCACAGAGGGAACCAGAGCGGCACAGCTAAACACACGATTAAAAGACGGCTACCACAGCACGCAACCCAAGACAGGGAGATGTTCTTAAACCCTTGAACGGCGCGCGCTGTCTGGGGTCTAACTAGGTTGTAGCAGCCTATGCACTGTGCAGCGAGCGTATTGGGACCCATGGAATAAAGCGCCTGGCTCTTGGGTGTTATAAAGCCCGTCTGTTGTAGCTTCCTCTTTAATTAAGTCCTTCGTCCCAGGGAGAAGCTCTAAGGTAGACTGCTGCCAGGCGCCTGTGCTGAACTCACGCAGATGCCAGGAGCGTCGCAGTGAAGAGGGGGGATCCGTTTCTGTTTGCTCCCATTAGCCACTTGCAGTGAGTCAGCATCTGCAGAGAGCGTGCCAGGGATGGAGTACTGTCCCCGCTGCCCTAACGGCGGGCCGGATAATCCAGCGGCAGCGGATTTCCATGCACGCCCTGCCGGAGCTGCAACCTGACGGCTCCAGGCAATTGAGGCAAATGAACCGTGACAAGCGGGAGCAAAGGTGATGGGTGAAGCTGGGCGCCCCTTGGGATAACAATCTACCCACACCCAGCCGAGAGCACAGCGCCCCCCCCTTCCCGCTGCCAGCGATCATAGCTATTTACATGGCCCTGGGACCTTAGCACTGCAGGCTCTTGGGAGGGAGAACAGTGCCATTATCTCCACTTTCCAAATGGGGAAACTGAGGCACAGTGGGATGACATGATCTATTCAAGGCCAGACAGGGCACCTGTTGCACAGCAGGGAATTGAACCCAGGTCTCTGGCCAGTGCCCGAACCAGTAGACCGTCCTCCCCCTCTAGCTATTATCTGCACCTTCCTGGACAGCACAGTAGGTATTTGTTAGCCTGCACTGCCCCCCCGATTGCCTTTAATAGCGGCAGCTCTGCCCCATGCTTGAATAAGGCTTCTGTCACTTTTGATAAACTCCCTCCGTGTTCACACCTGGTGTCTCTGCTGTGTCCCACCCCCCACTATCCGTTAGGCGAAATAGCTCCTTTTCCCTCGAGCTTGAAGAAACGTTCTCGCTTTGATAGACAAGCCACTTGGGTTTGGAAAGATGGGGCCCTGTATACTGGGGAGCGGGCTCAGCGTTGCTCGGGGGAGGAATTGTTGTGGCGGCAAAATGATCCATTGCCAGACACCGAGGCACTAGGGGTGAAATCCAGCTTCCACTGAAGTCTGCAGGGATTCTTAATCAGGAGTCATGAACCCTGGGGTTGCAAACAAGGACTGGGGGAGTTGGGACCCCCCCTACCCTGCCTGTATTGCTAAATGGGATTTTGGGGGGTGTCCTGGCTGGTGGGAGAGGGGTCCTGGTATGGAAAAGGCCGGACCCACTGCGAGAGTGAGGATGAGTAACAGACATGCCCAGGGTTGCCGCCCTGTGCCTTTTCCGAGGCCTTCAGTGGCACCAGCATTGGGCCCATAAAGTAACAAACAGATCAAGAAGGGGATGCTGCTGGGTCTTACTAAGGGCCTGATCCTGAACTTCTAGCCTAATTCTCTCCCCCCTCCCCCCCCCCCCGAATGGCTCATCCTCACTGGGAACACCTGGGGAAAAAAAATCCCCTCCATCCTGTTTGCACCCGTCAAATGCTCTTCCCCTGCCAAGCCATCCTTTGGCCACGCTATAGATATCTCATTCTTTTAATCTCCCCTGCTTGCTAAGAATTGCCAGCATGTTAGTCATCTCTGTGGCCTGTCACTGTGTCGCCCCGGTTAGCTGCAATCTCTCTGGCACTGAGGAAGCCTCGGCAATGCTAGAGGGAATTTGCTACCGATAGCTCTGTCACTTGAGCCCGTTCCAGCCCAGTAAGGCACGACGCAGACTGTAGCGTAACTGCCCCCGTGTCCATCTGCATTAGCCCGTTTCACGGTCCCAGATCTTCATTTAAGATCTGAAGTGCCAGTTTCCCGGCACTGCCCTGTTGAGACCGTGTGAAATTGGTCAGGAGAGGCGAGCAGCTGTGGTGATTCAGGAGAAGGCGCCCTCCCCTCTGAGTCGGGGTGGAACAAACGATTCGGGGGGGAGGAGGGAAGACGCAAGGTGGGAGGCTGTAATGTGGGAGGGGCAGCCTTTCCGATGAGACGTAAAACAAGTCCTGTCCACGGGAAATAATTCAGGAGACTGGAGGCCCTGTTTGCAAGAGCAGGAGTGCAAGCCTGGGGTCCAGGACTTCTTGCAATTGGAGTAATTGCACCGTGTCTCTATATGCAGATTCATTTGCATACCGTATTCTCTTGTAGCATTGCCATGTGCTCTTAGGCCACACTTCAGGGAAGAACTAAACCGCATGCTTAATTTTAAGCATGTGTTTAAGTCCCATTGTCATCAATGGACCTTAAGCATGTGCTTTACTGAATTGGCACTGGAACTGGAAAAAACAAATCAGCTGCCCGCCTTCATGCCAGAGGAGGATGCACTCCAGTAGTGGGTTACGGGACTCCTCTGTACATTTGTGTGTCTATTTGTTCAAAAATTTTCCAAACACTTTAGATTCTCCATGCTGTAGGGCCTGCAACACACATGCTGTTATTGCTATGTGCGTTATTATTCTTATCATAGCCAGCCACGCGCTCAGCAAGCTGACCCCTTGAGTGAGGCAAACCACTTGGGAAGTGCTGGGGTGAAAGGTGCTGTAGAAATGTATGTCATGGTTGATATTTTATCCTAGCTAAGCAGGCCTACAACTTAAACGGAGAGGTCCAGTCTCCCCACCGATGTAAATTGGCAGAGCTCTGAGTTTAATGCCAGGGAGAAGCGCTGGCTTCAGCAGAGGTTGCTGATTTCCACCAGCAGAGGATTTGGCCCGGAGGCATGAATAATTCCCTTCAGCCCTGTTCTTGCTCTGTTTGTTTCTTTCCCCTTCAGCACAGAGGGCGGCACCGTCACTGGCGGCCAGTTCTTCAGACCGTGCGGCACTTGGAAAGGAAATAAAAACCCCCCTGCTGAAATGTACTTTCCTGGCTTAAATGATGGTATTTATGTTATTCTGGAACCACTGGGGATACTGCTGTTGGATTGAGAACCGCAGCAGTGTTCCTTGATCCTTGACAAACCCATACATTGAAATTTATTCTAGGGCATTTTCATATTACTGCTCCTCTGTTTAATGTGCACGCTGCACTTAAACTCCTTTGTTTCCCTTCATATTTCCCCCCTCCCTGGAAAAACAAAGCCTTAAATCGCCTTTCAGCTGACTGGTGGCCCATAGTGTAGAGCGCTGCATGGAGGAGATGCACCAATTTGTATGCACCAACAGGCCGGGCAGTGGTAGTGACCAGGCATCGTAAATTTCTTTAAGGTGCCTCACACAGACACCTTCATTGGGTCCTTATTACCTTTTTCCATTAAAACAGATAATCTTGCAAACCAAATCTCCCTTTTATTGCTGCTTTTGCTTCTTTGCCCCTGCTCTTCGGAGCAAAGTTTATGAAAAGAGATTCGAAGGGGAGGTTGCAATTATTAGCAGGTGGAGAGATTCTTGGGGCCTGCTCCTTTATCGTTACGTGACCTGCAGTAGAGCCCAGAGACGTCCTATCGGAGATCGAGACCCCATTTTGTTAGGTGCTAAGCTCTTCTGAAAATCTGGCTGCTTATTGCAGTGTCTAAAAGGGGGTTGAGTCCCAGATCCGCAAAGGTAGGTCATCAATGGAAGTTAGGAGCCTACCTACTTTTGTGGATCTAGGCCAACAAGCCCGGATTTCCATCAGCTCAGCTTCCACGGAGGCAGGCAGCTAAACAAGGTTTGGATTTTCAAAAAGAACTTGGTATCCAGTGTGCCAAGCTCTTTGGAAACCCTTGCCCTTTCCTGGGTGCTGAACAGAGTTGTGGGGGGAAGAGGGGGAGAAATGGGGTTCCAATCCCTTGGAAATTTCTCAGATTTTGAAAAAAACTGGTTTGCACAGGGAGGAAACCAATATATTCTGAAAGCTGTCAGGAAAAACCAGAGAGATTCCAGCCCCAGAATAACCAATAGCCCAGCGGGCCGGACGCTCACCTGCTAAGTTAGAAACCCAGGTCCAAGTCCCTGCTTTGTATGATTCGGAACAGCAACTTGAACTTGGCTATCCAACGTGCCAGGCGAGTGTAGTGACCGCTGGGCTGTTGATTGGTCTCTCTCTGGTTTTAATCAGAAATTCCATCCTGGACCTGCGAAGCCTTCTCCACAGAAGTGGGGTTGAATCTAGAACGTTCCCGTGACGAGGCTGGGTTTCAACAAATCAGCATTTTCTGATGTCCAAAAAATTCCGACCAGCTCTGGTGCTGAAAATCCTGGCCCTCTCCTTCTGTCTGAGTGAGCCTGGATGGCAAGTAAGCAGCATGTGTTAATAGCAGAGTATTGCATGGAATTTGGGTGGTGATGGGGGAACAAAGCGGGCTGGGGGCAAAAAGCCCCTCAAACCAGCAGCATCAAGGGGAAGCTGCTACATCTCAAGTTTGCGTCGGTCTGTTTCAGCTCGGAGAGCTCGCGTCAGACGGTGATGGGTGCTTTAGGAACGAGTGCAATGAATAAACAATAAAATAAATAATAAATGCCCAGGCACCGAGGAGACCCATGTAAACCTGGCTAGTTATTACTGCCTTAATGGACAGGTCTAATTTCCATTAGTCCCACAAAGCCCCAGTGTTACAACTTTCATAATCTCTGCAGCTGCTTTAATTATGCCCTTTGTGCCACACTGGTTACACTGGCTGTATGGTACCTTACAATTTGCATTAATTTGTTCATCATATGCTGCTGAGAACTTTAATTTTTGGAGGGGAGGGGAATGGATGAGTTGACGGGGTCTGGGAGGAGGTCACTGAGCCTTTCCTCTCGAGGTCACAGGTGGGAATCCAAGCCACGGCTTTGTCAGGATGGAGCCCAGAGGGTGAGAGAAGCTTTCCCTCCAGGCAGGGGATATTCCTTCCCGGGGAATTTCCTGGTGCTGCTCAAAGTCGAAGGCAAGACACTGAGCTAGGTGGGCTCACGCATCTGATGCAGCCTGGCAGGTCCTAGCCATTGAAAGCCGTTGCCGTCTAACGAGCTGCGTGACCAGTGGCTCCTAGGAAATGAGTTTGTGGGGTCTCAGGCCGCACTCCGCAGTGTCCCCATCAAGCAGTCACTCCAGTCAGGCTATAGGCAGAGAGGCCAGGAGGAGGTGGTGGGGGTGATTTCCCTGGGGCCTGTGCTTCCCTTGCTCTGGAGGAGGAGAGGATATGGGGCTCTGCAGTTGACCTGCCAGCAGTGTGGAATTCCCTCCAGGGCTGGTCCTAGGAAAGGGGTTTGCAATGGTTCCGGAACCAAGCTGTGGCTCTGGAGCAAGCACCCCGTTCTCCTGGCAATAGTGAGGATACTGCTGGGCCCTTCCTGCTCCAAAAGCCACAGATCCCTTCCTCTGCCTGGCTGGGGGGGATGGGGCGGGGTAGTGCCAGGAGGCAGGAATTAGCCTCTGTGTTTCAGAACTGAAGGGAGGAGCCTGAGATCTGGAACCCAATTCTTTGCTGGTGCAAGCTGGACCAGGTCCATTGACTTCCATGTGCCGGTTTGCACCAACAGGGAATTTGGTCCCTGGTCTCTTCTTGTGCTGTATTTCTATGTACACGCGGGGCATTGTGCCAGAGGCAAAAGCGAAGGCTTTGTGCTATCCTGCTGCCCAAAGGCTCAGGACTTCCCTCCAGGAATACATGGCGTGAGGGCCTGATCCTGAATGGAGCTGAGCACCCTGGCCTTGCACCACAGTCAGTAAGAGGTGAGGGTGCTCTGCCCTTCGTAGGACCAGGCCGTGAGATCACGCAGGGTGCTAAGGGGGTGAACGTGAGCGTGGAACAGGGACACGAATGCCAATCCACCAGGCCGGGCCGTCAGCTCCCAGCACACACAGACGACACTGTTCAATCACAGGCATTGTCTGCTGTGGTTTCACGACACTTGCTTTTGGATGGGTGGTGTTTTTTCAGTACAGAAAGTGCATCAAATGAACAAAGACCCTTGTACCTTGACTGAGGGATTATTAATGGTGAAGGCAAGCTGCAATTATCTGAGTGAGAGCGTATTTCTTCTGGGATATTCCCTCTTACAATCATATTAATTGCAATTAACTGTATTTGGGACTATTTGTTATGGGGTATTTCCCATCCTAATGACTTTCTCATCAATGCAAAGGGAAGGATAACCCTCCTCCCCCCATTCTGTTCATCATAGTTAGCTGCCTCCCAGGGCTTGAACACCCCACAACTGTTCCTTCCCTGCGGCTTGCACCTTTGTCAGGCTTGTGTCCCCTTGCGATCCTGAGCTCTGTCATGCTGCTGACCAGGATCTGCGAGAATAGTGACCTGGCCTTTGTACGCAGACCTCTTCAACCACCCGCCGGCTCGCCTGTCTTCTAGACGCCCTTTATGCCATCACAGGGCATGACGGGGGAATGTGCTTAGCGCAATGACTGGCCAGCGACGACAATCGTTAATCACACTCTCGTCACTGACCCTACCATCTGTCCACCAGCTTCTGATCTGCCAAGGCACCTGGCGTCATCTCTGAACAGGGCAGGACAGCTGTGCAGCCAATCTCTTTAAATGGGGTTTTTCGAACGACCCACAATGCAGCTGCGGTCAATGCCAGACTGTCACATATCCCTGCTGAGTGCCCGCTGACTTATTTCTACGGCGGGCTCCAGGCTCTTCACCTGGCTGATGCTGACGCCATCGAACGACTGGGCACATTGTGCAGATGTTGAGAAAGACTGAACTCTGAGTAGGGCTACCCAACCTGGACAGGTCCGGGGGTGTGTGGGGGGAACCAGATGCAGCCTGTCCTCTGGGGCTCTGGGTGGGAGTTTGGACAATAGGCCAAGAACCTCTCCCTGTCAAAATGTTGTTAGAGAAACCCACCAATGTGGATTCAAATCTTTAATGCAGGTTGATTGCACCTTGTGAAATGGAGAAGTAGAGTTATCCCCATGGGGAGCCGGGGCTCAGGGCCTGACTAGCTCAAGATCACACAGGAAGCTGGTGGAAGAAGAAAAGAATCGTAGTCCCTGGCTAGCACTCTAACCACTGACCCAGCCTGTCTCTTGTCAGTTGACTTTCCATTAACCGTAAACAGTACAGGGACCATGATACTATTGATCAGTTTGGATATTCTCCAGTAGAGGGCAGCAGTGCCCAGAAATCCCAGCTGTTTCTGTACACCATGCCTTAATATAGGTGCAGGGGGTGTGATGTACTACAAAGGAAATGCGGTTTTATTGTGCATCCTCCCCCTGCCTGTGAAATTATTGAGCGTTTCCCCTGCCCCGGCCATCTGAGTGACCCCTTGCTGTTGGGCCGACGTCACAAATGAAAACTGTTCCAATCCCCTGGTGGAGAATTGCCCACACAGCAAAACCACCCTGCTTCTGCGCCGCGAACAATCAACGGGGTTTGAAGAGCATCGGCTGGGTAGCAACCCCGGCAGAGGAGAGGGAGGGCTGGGAAGCTGCCAGCTGAAGAAGTCCCTGGAGATGATGGGGATCTGGCTGGGGCTAAGGAATGGGAATCAGTCTAGTTTAAAGCCAGGCTGCTCCCCTGTGACGCTGTTGATGCTTATGGGAGATGCGGGGAGGCTCTTGGGCCTGGTTGCAATGTGATCTCTGTCGCTCTGTGCTGACTGGCCCGGGAACACTTTCTGGCACCCTCATAGAAACAGGCCGCCCGAGTCCAGGCTCGTTCCAGGCAGCCAGAACTCTGTGACCCTTGTCAGCACCCCTGCTGCCGGGCCGTGTCTTTGTCGGGCGATTGCATTTGGAAAGGTCGCACAACACAAATGTGCACCTAGACCTCACCCGGATGCACGTGGAGATGTTTGGCACACGGGCACACATCTCCAGGCATGGACACACCCAATCTGGGCACACATGTCACCCGTGCACGCCTACACCCGTGATACAACACCGGTGTGCCCGTCTGAGCTCTCAGGACACCCACGCTGCACATTTCACATCTGCTCAAGGGTACGCAGCTCACGTCAACACATCTGTGCCCCACAGCCCCCCCCCCCTCAAAAAAAAACCACACTAGGGGCACGTGTGTCCTGCGTGCTCTCTACTTGCGTATCGACACAGGCTCCAGCCCCCCCGTGCCCATACACAACCTGCCTGTGTTGATCTGGGCAGTCAACACACTTACACCCCCCCCCGTCCCCCCCTCCGCCCCCAGCACGTCTTCACCAACACACCTGGCCACGCAAAGGCTCATGCCTAGACACACCGAGGTGTGCACACGCTACCACCGTGCCCCCCCCCCACAACACACCCGTGCCCCACAAACCTCTCCCCCCCGTCAGGCGCAGCTCCGTGCCCACCTGTGCGCGGCGCACCTCTGGCTATGCCCACACCCCTGGGCGCACCCCCGCGGCTCCCGCAACGCGGCGGCGCCCGTGACCCCCCCCCCCCAGCTAGGGGCAGAACCTGTCAGGGACCAGGCTGGGGAGGGATGGGGAAAGGACCCCCCCCCCCTGCAGCCAACATGCCCGGGTCACCTTAAATCCCGCTGCTCCCTCGGCCGGGCAGGGGGCAGGGGAAGGGGAAGGGGAGGAGCGGAGCGAGCCAAGCGGCCCCCAGCCAGGCGCAGGCATCTCCCCGCTGCGCCCAGCCTCGCCCCCGCGGCTCTGCCGTGAGCTGCCCGGGGCCTCCTTAAAGCCTGGGACTCGCCCCCCCCCCCACACCCCCCCGCCCGGGTTTTTTTTCTTCTGTTCCGCGCAAGCTCCCCAGCCCCGGGCCCGGCGCGAGCTGCCGAGGCCGCCCGTGCCCGCGCGCCGACCCAGCCCTGCCGCAGGGAGCCGGGGCCAGGGGCGCAGCCGGGCCGGGACCCGGAGCCTCTGCCCGCCCCTGAGGATGCAACCCCGCCGCGGGCGGGCTCTGGGCGCCGGCTGCGGGCGCCGCCTCCTGCCGCGGGGAGCCCCCGGGGAGGCGGGGACGCGCGGGCAGTAGTTGCGGCGAGGAGGGGGGGGGACCCCCCGTCCGGAGAAGAAGGGGGACCCCTGTCCGGAGAAGGGGTTTGCTGTTTTGTTTTTGCTAATTGCGGCCCCCCCCTCATTTCACACTGCGGGGGGGGGTGAAGATTGGAGCGAGCAGCTGCAGCGCACGGAGCCCTCCTAAACAGGGACCTTCTCCCTCCCCCCTTCCCTCCCCCCCGCCCCCGTTTTGCAGGCACAGGCTGGCTCTCAGGGATGGCAAACTTCAGCGGCTCGGGCCCCTCGTCTTGCAAGGGCTTAAACTACTGCTAGCAGAGACCAGGTGAGCGGGGCCCCCAGAAAGCGGGGCAGCGGGCGGCGAAGAGTTAATGCTCGGTGGCATGCCACCAAACTGTGCGCCTCTTCCCCCCCCCAAAAAAAAACCCCACCCCCCAGACAGCGGGCGTCCGCCATCACGCCTACTACTCAACTGGGAAAATGATGGCAATTAGAGGCTGCTGTAATTTATTGCGGAATTAACCCCCCCCCTCCGGCTCCTCTCCAGCTCTTCCCCGGGCGCGGGGGGGTGGAAGGACTCGCTGGGATGCAGAGAGCGGGCACCCCGAGTTTACTTCCAAAAGCCCCCCGCGCCCTGGACCGAGTTGGGTTGATGGGTCCTGTGCCGGTTACAAACACCAAACTGCAGCGTGGCCAGTGGGCTCCCTTGAGCGGGGGCCGTTCGCAGCTCTGCTTCGTGGCAGGGCGGGCCGATCGGTTTAGAGGAGGGGGCTGCGGGTAATAAATGCTCCCCTGGTGTGCCCCCCCTCTCCCCCCCCCCCCCGCTTGTCTGGGAAGGCGAAGCTTGCAACTGGCTCGGGTCTTCTTCCTCGCTGTCTCTGCTGCGTTTCCCGCGGACCGGAGTGATGCATCCGTGCTCAGGTCTTTGCTTCCCCGTCCGCTTTGCAGCAGCAAGCCGCCTTCCCCTGCCCCTGCCCCCCGCCCCGGGTTTCATGCAATGCGAAAACACAAGACTGCTTTTTATTTGTAATGACTTGTGGGGGGAGGGGGGGGATCGATCTCTTCGTGCAAACGCAGCGGGAGGGGAATCGGCGTGGCGAAGCACGCGGAGACCTGCCCCGGGGTGGCATTTTGTGGACGCATCTTCATAGTCTGCGTGTTCGGCCGGGCTGTGATTTCCTTCAGCGAAGGTTGGAAACGCCGGTGGGGCCGGGAGACCAGGCAGGATTCTTGCTTATGGGGCTCAGCGACAGTATCCTCCCCCCCCTCCCCCCCTTTCCACGGGGGGCCGATGGCTGCCTAGTGAGGTGGGGAAGTTTGAATTGGATTGAGCGGCCACAGGAGTGGAGTTGGCTGGAAGCGACACACCGGCCTCCTCCTCCTCCTCCGAGGAAGCTGGGGGGATGCTTGACCATCTCTTTGCACGTGGGGGGTTTTAGGTTTCCGATCGGGGGCCGACTTTCAAGAAGATGGGAAAGAGAGAGGGACTCCTGAGCTTCCCAGGCTCTGTCCGTTAAATCGACTCTCAATTCTCTACAGCCAAAAAAATAAACCTACCGTGAAAAGGCGTTGGGCGAATTTTCTTGCGAAAAGGGTTCTCTGGCTCCTGCTAGGGGCGCCCCGAGAGATGGCACCCTCAGCTCTGCGTGGGTATTTATTTTTTTTCTTGCTGCCCAGACTTGCCCATCTGGAAGGGCTCTCGTTACACGTATCAATCGGATGCATTTCTGTTTTGAAAGCAAGACACATGGGAGTGTGGGTGTGGGGTGTGGGGGTGTGTAGGTGTCAAGGCTCCCGATCCAGATGAACAATCCGTGGCACGTCAGCCAGAATAAGAGAGGTCGGGGTTTTGACACAGCTTGGATCGGGAGTGCCCTGGATGCTCGTGCTTGTACGGCGGGGGCGGTGGGGGAAAGGTGTGCGTTGGTGTGTGGTACCCATGTCCCACTGCATATGTGTAGACGTGAGTTGGAGTGAGGCTGAAAGTGTGCTGGAATTGCTCTTAATGCCCTGGTGCAAGATGGGACAAGGTCAGCCCTGATGTAGGGGTTGAAACGCTCCTTGAGATGCACTCGATTCCAGCCAGGGCTGAATTAGCGCGTGCAGCTCCTTCTCTGTGGGCAGGTAATGGCTTTGCCATGCGGGGTCTGTGTCTTTTGAAGCCGGTAGGTTGGATTTGTGGGTTCTGCTCTCGTGCACTTAGGGTACTGGGTGCGTAGGCATTGGCAGGCAGGTGCGTTGCTGGGGCTGTTTGCACTGCTGTAGTGTGTAAGTGTGCTTTGCAGGTCTGTCCTAGCACCAGGGTGTAGGTGTATCTGAGTGTGTGTATTGTAGAATGGGCATATGGCCTTTCTATTGGATGTGGCAGGTGTGCTTGGGTCCCTTTGCACTAGCATGAGGGTGCGAGTGCCTGGCTAGATCTGGCTGGTGCATGTGTTGTGGGGGTGCATTCCTGGGTTTGTGAGCACTGGGTCTGCAAGGCTGGATCCGTTTCTCTGGGCACCATGGGCATGTTGTCAGGTGTGTATGCAGGCATATTGCCACGCGTGCATTCACAGTGTGCGTGTCCGTGCATACGTGTGTGTTGGATTTGTGTGAGCAGTGTAAAGGGGGGGCAGGGATGGGTAGCGGAGAGGGAGTTCTCTTTCCAGGAGCGGCTGGGAGCAGAGAGCAGTTGGACCTGTGTGCAGATCGATCACGGTTTGGTTTAAAGACAGTAACTTGTTGCAGCGTCAGATGCTTGTATTCCTTCCAGCCCGAACCATGCCTGTGGTCAGAGGGCAAGGACCGTGACAGCTCACTGCTCCCGCTTGCTTTGCGGCAGGGACGCTTACTAACGTCTTGCCTGAGCGACCCTTTGGTTTTCTAGGTCAGATTTGAATGCTCTCTGCGCCAGTGCTTCCCAGCCCTCTGCGAGCTCACTGGAGTCACTGACATGTCTTGGGACGTGCAGTGTAATTGTGCAGTCAGGGAAAGGACACTTGTGCACCTCGCTGTTGCTCTTGGAGAGGATGTCCCCTCCACGCGGGGTGGGGAGGGGGAATTCTGCCCGAAGGGGGGCGCTGCCGTAGGCAAAGGCAGATTGTTACTCACATCTTCGGACTCCTGTCTGGTGCTTCTTAGTAGATCATTTCACTCTGCACCGATAAGGGGATGTGGAATTAATTATGCTCTGCCCTGTGGATCGTGCAGCCCAGTTAAGCAGTGGCAGGGCATGGGAGGCTGAAACCCCATCGGTGAAAGGTTCGGGGTGGGTGTGTGAATATTTTAAACCAACCCTCCCCCCCCTTGACTGTAGCAACATCTTGGCAGAAATGCGCCATCTGTGCATCCGGAATCGATGGGGATGGGGGGTGCAGAGATCCGGAGGAGTGGGGTGGACATGAAGCGCAGCCAGAATCCAGCCTGGCAGGCAGCATCTCCCAATGTGGTCGCATGGAGCGTGGCTTCCGCGCCCAGCGCTGTCACGCTCACAGAAGCCTGTGCGATGCGACGGAGCGTGTGGCCCGGATTATGAATGTGGTTCGTAACCCTGCTGTGTGGGGATACCCGAGCCACCAGGGGCTTAGCTGGCTGGCTTTCCTACCCTTGTCCCAGAAGGGCAGCTGTGATTGGCTTGGGCGGGTTTGACTGGAGGCTGGTGGCAGCAGACCTCTGGCTCTGTGATTTGTCTCCCCTCGCGGCCCAGTGGGGTGTTGTCCTAAGATGCATGCGTGTGCTCGTTTCCCTGAGCTGGGCATGAGCCGGGGGCTGACAAGGTGGGTGGGTTTTGTGTGGCTTATTCTCAGCATCTACCTGTGTATGCAGTGGGCACGTGCCCATTGCCTTGGCATCTGGCCCCAGGAGAAACCTGCAAAGAAAATGAGGGTTTCGAGCCCCTGGTGAGGCATGACCTTGATGGTGCGATTTTGGGGTGATGAGAATGATCAGAGAGGAGCTGGGGGGGGGGGAGGTGTTAGTCCTGGATGGTGTCTCTCCCCCTCTGCCCGACTGATGGTTTTAGGGGTTAATTCCTAAAAGTAGTGAGGAGCTTCTGCAACCCTGGCCTTCCTCCCCAACTCCTCCCTGCGGGGGACCCCATTCAGGGTGGGAGGATGGTGCAGCCTTCGGATCCTGTTTGGCCCTTGGCCTTGTGTGGTGGTGTTTTTTCTGATGCAGACATCTCATCATGGGGAATGTGGATTGAGGCCTAGCAAACCCATTTCATATTAGCCGCCAGACAGACATCTAATGGGAACAGGACTGCATCTGAGCTGTCAGCTTATTAACAGTAATAACACCTACCTCTTACAGAGTGCTTCGGATCAGTAGCACTTTACAAAGGATGTCAGTCCCATCATTACGCCCATTTTACAGGTGGGGAAACTGAGGCACAGAGCGACAAAGTGACTTGCCCACGGTTACTCAGCAGGCTATGGGCAGAGCCAGAGCCTTACCATCTTGTCCCTTTGTCCCCTTCTGCTTTCTTGATGTCCTGTCAGAACTTGACCGAGCAGCTGGGTGTAGCTTGTTTCATGCAGGCCACCGAATAGTTCATCAGAGGGGCTTTTGGCCAGTGCTGTGACCAAACTGGGATGTGGACCACGGAGCCGTCTACAAAATATCCAATCCGAGGAGTGCTGTGGGCTCTTTTCTCTTCTGCAGCTCAGCTTGGGTGTTGGTCAGCTCCAGGCATGGTTGGGGTTAGGGTTAGCGAAGTAGCTTGGGAATGACTGATGCAGCGAGCAGGTTCCGCTGTTCCGGGGCCTACAGTCAACGGGAATCTTTCCATCAGCTTCTGTGGGCTTTGGATCAATTCCTCAGTGCCTTGGCCTGAGCTCCTGTAGTGACGAAGAAGGCTGGGAAGATAACCAAGGGAGGGGTGTTTTGGAGACACAGAAAGAGAGAGGTTATCAGGCTCCTGCATAGCAAAGAGAATAGCCACTTTATACAGTTCCTGCTAGCCTGTATTCCTGCTACGGACTCTTGGTTAGATGGACCCCCTGCCCCCCACCTGTAAATTGCACCGGGCGGGAGGCAGGGATGAACGGAGTGTTCTCTGGCAGAGCGTTGTCCTTAAGCCTGGAGGGGATTTCGTCGCTCCGGCTCCTGGCCTTGCACTCGGAGTGGAGTTTTACCAACAGCCGTTAAGTAAAATAAATAAAAAGGCCCTGTGCTTGCCAGTGGTAGCGAGTCTGATCCAGTGATTGGCAAAACAGCGCCATTAATTACCGCTTGGCTTCACTGCCGGGATGCATTGCTCAGGAAGGGTGGTGGCAGCATGCCTGGGAAGCCAGAGGGAGTGGGGGAGTGAGAGAGGAAGGGATGAAAAAGAGAGAGAGAGGGGAAGCAAGCACTTGTCTCCAGGCACCATAGAGAGCCTACGGTTCCTGCTGGAACCCCCACAGCAGGTGTTGTTCCCTACCATGTGCACGCACACTCATGCTCCCCAGGAGGGATGTTGCAGATCTGGGCATGGCTTCAGGCTATGAGAATTCGAGACACCGGGCCAGGTTTGCCGGTGGTTTCAATGGAGTCACACTAGAGATGGATTTGGTTCACCAGGGCCAGGAGCAGTAATTACATCATACAGAGGCTCTTTCCGATTGTTGGTCTGATGCCAGCAGCAAACAGTAGTTAGGTCCGTCTGTGGTCGTCACACAATCGGGCAGGGGTGTGACGAAGTGACGCAGCAGGGATGGGGGAGTGTTGACCTGGGAATATGCCCTGGGGATGGGAGACCTGAGAGCCTGTAACCTGAGCCAGGAGGGGAAGGGAGGTAACACCTCTGCCCAGGAATGTGGACAGAGGCTGCAGAAGGGAACCTGCTGGTGGGGTTTAGTTTTCAGTTGCGGGCTGGGTGGAGGAACGCAGGGAACCCCAGGGCTGGGGTCTAAGCTCCCTGCTCCCCCAGAAGGACTTGACTGAGGGGTCCTGGTTGTACCCAAAAGCTCTGTTTTGGACTGTGTTCCTGTTGTCCAATAAACCTTCTGTTTTACTGGCTGGCTGAGAGTCTCAGTGAATCCCAGGAAGAGGGGTGCAGGGCCTGGACTCCCCCACACTCCATGACAAGGGGTTTTTTAAAATTGTGCTGGAGGGAGGAGAAATCGGGGGTTTGGAAACGCAGCCCTGTAGGGAGGGCCGGTATGTATGGGCCAGAGGGAACAGCTTTGTTCTCCTCCTGTTACCTTTGGACAGCCAGGACGAGGGTGCCAGGTGCTTTCCAAGCACCCAGGGAGTCGCACTTCTTGTTGCAGGTCCCTTTCACTTTCAGGGTCCCCTCTGCTGCCTATAAGATCCAATACATCTCCCACTGAAATCTTTGGAAAGGCCTCGGCTGAGTCCTTGGGGCTGTCGGTCTTTGGGGCAGAGGCAATCTTTGTGTTCTGCGTTTGCTCTGCGCCTAGCAAAGGGGACCTGGTCCGTGACTCGGTCCTAGGCACTCCCGCAATATAAAATCATTATTATTAATAATTATTCGGTGTTTGGATCACAGTCGCTGCAGGACAATGTCTGCTTTCAAGGGTCACTGTCGAAATAAGTGTTGGGATTTTTTTTAGATGAGTCAGTTTGGGAGAGAAAAAAACCCCAGTGTCTGACTCAACCTGTTGGGTACAGTCTGTCCCGATTTTTTTTTTTTTAAATCCTTAATTTTTATTATAAGGGTTTTTCTGCTCCCTGTGGAGATGTTTATATGGGCCTTTTTAGTTATCCAGGTCTCCCTTTCTAGCTGGCTCTGACCCGATCCTGCAAATAGGGGAGTTTCTGATACCATAAGTAGCGTTTTACTCAAATGGTCCCATTGACTTTGGTCGGACAAAGGGTGTCAACATGCGGGCCTGTAGCACGAGTTGTGTCCTTGAGCTCATTGGGGCAACTCGCTCATGTAAAGTTACGTATGTGTTTGCAGATGTGGGGCCTGTGCAGTGAATCTGACTTGTCTGGTGCACAAGTAAACAACCTGGAGAGAGATTTGCTCTACCCAGTTTCTCCCCTCTCTCTGGAGTCACTGGTAACAAGAGGAGACACACACAGTTTCCAGACTTTCACATTGGTGGGGTCTCCTTAAATTGTTCCCCCTGGCCTTTTTAAAGGAAAACATCCTGGATGCATTTCTGTTAGTCTTCACTTTGGGCAGACGTTTATAGCACGGGATGAAGGGCATGAAAGCTGGGCACAAAACGTCCTCGTTCCAGGGCATCCGGCAGTGGAATGAACCTCCGGAGGAGACGGGGGGAATTGGAAATCTGTCTGTCTTCAGGAAACACTGCAGAACCTTCCTCCTTGACAAACTCTTTGTGACATAAGGAGTGCTGGGGAATGACAGTGGGGCAGCCTGGAGGTGTGGGGGGCTAATTAACTTTTCTATATCGACGTGATTTGATTTTGATGGGTCTGTTTGTTTGTACCTGTGTTTTTTCAAAGACTGTCAGAAGCACCCAGAGTGCTGAATGCGGCCTTAGTCCAGAAAAATCGAAATGAACCCAGAGACTCCATGCGC
The DNA here is from genome assembly GCF_965140295.1 of Lepidochelys olivacea. Classification (NCBI taxonomy): domain Eukaryota; kingdom Metazoa; phylum Chordata; order Testudines; family Cheloniidae; genus Lepidochelys; species Lepidochelys olivacea. Next base: position 6,089,626 of record NC_140429.1, on the reverse strand, counting down.
AGCCTGATCCGAGCCCCTAGGGTTGGGGGAATCCCAGCAAGCTGAAGGTTAATTGCTGCTGAGTTAACTTCGGGTTTCCTATAGATGTTTTATATTTTTTCCCCCAAAAACCTGGTGAATAACGAATCCTGACTGAGGCCTCTGTAGTCACAACATGGAACGAAGGCGTCATCTCTTGTTGGGAAGCGTTGGGGAACCTCTGTGCAGGCTGAGCCGGAAGAAGCTGTCTTCTGTGCTTCCCGTGCTGCAGCTGGGAATAATCATGTGTGAGGCAGGTATTTAACACCTTCCCTCAAGAGAGATGAACCCCAGAGACTTTAACTGGTTTCAGAAGGGCTGGGTTTCTCTCCTCCTGGAAGGAGATCTCTGGAGAGTTAATGCACCTGCATGACAGATATTTTGATGATGCATTCTTCTGTCTGAGTCAGCCCTGCGTGACGCTGCTAGAATTGTGGTTTATTTTTGTTTAAAGATGAGATTTATAGGGTCAGCCTGACCACTTGTGGTCGTTAAAGATCCCCTGGCACTTTTTACCACCGTTGGGATTTTCACCCTCCTAGGTAATTACATTGTGCCTCCCTAAAACCACCAGGCAGTTTCAGGTGGATAGACTCTTTCTATCCCTAAAACCCCAGTTAGCATCCGTGTGTGGCTATAAAACAGCTGTTGCATTCCACCCCAGAGATGGCTGCATTTCAGGAGCAGGTGATGAAATTCCTTAGTCTGAAAAGAGTTTTGGCTTCCATTGGGAGGTAAGATACTAGGTCACTGAAGATCATTATACTATGCAATTAAAAGATCAGGGGCCAGATTCTGATTATGTTTATGCTGCTGAACCTCTGCCAATGTCAGTAGCGTTACTCTGGATTTACACCAATGTAAGTGCAATATGGGTGTGATAGTCAAGAGACTTGTGTGTAAACAGAAGCATGCCCTGATCTTTTTACCTTGCTGCTGAGATTCCAGTTTGGCATCTTGCCTCCTAATTCATCCCCTGGAAGGTTGCGTTTCCCTCTGGGATTTTAGGGAAGGGGGCATGCATGATGCAGAGCTTCGGCAAGGACAACGTAGACAGCTAGAATTAGGAGTTTGGCCGGGGCACGCTGATGCTTGGGGGGAATGCAGTGGTAGCTTTAACGTCCTGGAGTAGTCAGGACTTCTGGTTTGTGTCTCATCCAGAAGACGATGCCTCCAGCTGTATGGCGTCTTCCCAGCACTGCTTTGAGGCATTTGTAGTACCGATGTAAGGCAATGACAAGTCCCGCTCCATGCCGTCGAGTGCCCCTCGGCAAGGTAGTGGGGCACTGGGGTCAGCAGCAGGGACTCTCCGGGGCAGAGAGCCCCCTCCTGAATTGCTGGCCCCGAGGCGACCCACCCAGTTCTCCTCTGAGCTGAGTGCTGACAAGGTGGATGGCGGTGGCCACTGCAGGCCATATGTGCCGTGATCCTTGCTGTGTTTCTGGAGAGGGCCCAGACCGCTTCTCATCTCACCAAGGCCTTAGCATGCAGGGGCCTTGGTGGCTTTGCCGCACACTCTGAGGAAAGAATTCACCCCGGGCACAGGGCCAGCATGAGGCCTATGCACCTCTTACGGCCCACATAAGCCCTGCTAGGGCGAGGTCCCTTGGGCCTAGCCCTGGTGCTGCCCCCTGCGTGGGGCTGAATTTCACCCCTAGCGTCCAGGGCTGAGGGGAGAGAGAGAGATGCCCAGCCATGCCCCGACAAACCTCCCGCTCCTCCCTCAATGCTTGGTGCTTGCAGGGGGTTGGAAGTGGGGGAGGGTATTTAGCTCCTGCCGGGCTGTGATTTGTGGAGCCCTAGACCTGCAGCGGTGAACCTGGGGCGGGCTGGTGCGAACGCCTCATTGAGAGGAACGCAGCCGGTCGCTCGGTGGTGCCTGCAGACTCCAGAGGCGGGCGCTGCATTGGGCCACGGCCGGGAGGTTCAAATTCTGCACCAGCTGACGGGTAGGTCCCTTTGCCAAGCCCTGCGACAGCTGCCTCTCCCGTCGCAACGTGGCGGGCAGCCCCTTCTCTGCACCCACCCTGTGTGCAGCCTGCCCAGCCGCCGAGTGCAGTGCCCTGGCGAAGGGAGACTTGGTGTGCGTGGAGGTGACTCTTGCGTTTTGTGTGGGATGTCCTGTGTCTGGGCAAGTAACTTTTCACGGTCTAGCGGAGGGGACGGCACGTCAGGGCTCCTGGGGGCTGCGCTCGGCTCTGCCACTGAGCTGCGGCATGATCTTGGGCAAATCACTGTCCTGGGTGCCTTGGTTTCTATGAAAGGGGTTTAAAGAGGGGCAGCCGCCGAGATCCTGGGTGCTGCACAAGGGCACAAGGTTTTAATGGGCACTTTACCACCGTCCTTTACGATACACAGGCCGGGGGTCGTGTAGCAGAGCTGGAGGGTGGGGATTAGAAGCGAGGCTTTTAATGGTTTGTCATGATTCTGGCCAGCCGGGCTCGCAGCGCACTGCCTGCTGGGACCTGCCATCTCCATGGGACAGATCCGCGAATGGAAGGTGAGGCTGCTGATAGGTTGTATTGGGTCAAACCTCAGCCATGTAGCCCCCCTAGAACGGAGGCTGCAGGCTGGGCGCGGGAGGGACACCGCCCCACGGCGAAGGGGCGTTGAAGGGGCCACATCCAGCCCATCCGTTTCACCCAGGCAGCCCCATTGATGTCAAACAAGAACCTTCCCCCCAGCGTACATGTTCCCCTGTGCCGCCAAGTCCTGCGCTAGCTGCCGGTTGCACTGGCCCATGAGCTTCAGACATGTGGCAGTCGGGTGCTGTCTGGAGGCCCTGAAGCCGATGGCCAGGCTTTCCGAAGTGCTGGACCTGCACGGCACCTTCAGTGCAATGTGCGGCTGGTAAATCCGGCCCAGTGCCTCAGTACCGACTGTTGGCACCCAGGATTGAAAGAGGCGGCTGGGGTAGCAGTGAGGAGCCCACACCTCTTATCTGGGTTGGATATTCTGTGTTCAGCACCGTGGGGCCTTGATCCCGGCTGGAATGTCTAGATCTTTTGCGAATACAAATAATTAATAAACTCTGGGCCGGCAACCTGGTCTTCCTGTGTGTGCTGCAATGCTCCCAGCCCAGTTTTTGGGCATTCGCTTTGCGCATCATCGAGTGAGGAGCAGCCGACTTCTGATGGCCGAGCCTTTGTCAGTGGCGACGTCCTAGGCGGTAGAAAGAATCCAGGCGTCCGGCTGAGTTTGCGACAGCAACAAAAAAAAAAATCACCTTTTTGATCTGCAAGCCGTGTGCCACGGATTTGCTCTGAAATTGCCAGAGCACAAGGATAAAAGCAGGAACCCCAGGAAGCCAGTTTTACACAATCGCTTTCTTGGCTTTTTAAATGTGGTTTTTAATTAAACCCCCCCAAACCCTAAACTGGCTCTATAGCGCAATGGGAAACGAGAGGGACAGAAGCAGAATGAAAGATCTGACATGAATTGCGATTGCGAGGCAGCCAGCGAGGAGCCACCAGTGTTTGGGAATTCCTCCTAATTCCAGAAAGGAGCCAGGTTTGGTGGCCGTCTGAGCCACTCAGCTTCACACCATCGGGGGGGACAGAGAGAGCATCAATTTTCATGTTATGGGGATGTTGAAGGTCAGGAAGGTTGGCAGCAGTTTCAGATTGTTGCTGCTCTGGTCAGTCTGCAGGCTGGGCCGGGTTAATAGATGGCATGCCACACAGTCTGGAGAGAGAGTCTCAAATGGGCAGGCGCTCTTTACCCATATGGCCTGATTAGGATCCTCAGCTAGGGTCAATCAGTGTAACGCCAGTGAAATGATTGGTTTCAGAGTAACAGCCGTGTTAGTCTGTATTCGCAAAAAGAAAAGGAGGACTTGTGGCACCTTAGAGACTAACCAATTTATTTGAGCATAAGCTTTCGTGAGCTACAGCTCGCTTGCATCCGATGAAGTGAGCTGTAGCTCACGAAAGCTCATGCTCAAATAAATTGGTTAGTCTCTAAGGTGCCACAAGTACTCCTTTTCTTTTAGTGAAATGATTGGTGCTACCCCTGATTTACACCAGCAAGGGGGGTCTGGCTCCTGGAGGTTGGCAGACTTGTGTCCACTTACGCCTGGCCTGATTCTGGCCCATGTAGAGCGTTTGGAAGTGACTGGGAATGTTCATGCAGCATCTAAGTTGATTGCCGGTTGCTTTCCTCTGGGGAAGGGGTTTGGGTGGCCTTTTAGCTGTCCCTTCATTTTGGACGCCTTAAAGGGACAGGCCTCCCTCCCTACAGTGCACGGATCCCTCCTGCCAAGGCTCTTGGCCAGATCTCCAGGCCACTGTGGAGCTGATTTCCCCAGCGGCCTGTCGTCCCCACTGATGGGACAGTCTCTCGTTACAGTTCACGGCATCGGCTGCTAAAGCCCTCCCCCTTCCAGCCACGTATTATCCAGCCCTGGCTGCTGCTCCCCTCCCTCTTCCAGCTGTGCCCTCCATGGCTCGGGCGCCTGCTGGTGACCCCTCCAGTGTCACTGTGTACATGCTGTGGGGCTGCAAAGGAAACCCCAGAAATAATGAGCAGCCTGGGGCTTCAGATATCCTCTGCTTCCCCTGCTGCCTTGTAGGCTCCTTACCAGGGCCCTGGGTGTGGATCGGGCATCGTCTCCCTGGGCAGGGTGATGTCCAGCTGCCCTGCCGGGGCTCTCTGATCTTTGACCTTTGTCTGTGCTTTACTCGCTCCTGTTCCGCTTCCAGCTGCAGGTTCCTCCGACGTTACACGCTGAGCAGTCTCGGAGGATTTAGATCAGGGAGAACCAGCTGCAGCGAAGATGGCGTGAGTGGCTTGGCAAGGGTTTGCCCTCTCCTCTGAGTCAGTCTGAAGCACCATGCCCCAGTGTGGTGCAAGGGGGCGCTGTGCCGCAGGGGAGGGGAGTGGGTGAGTCAGCAGGGGGCGCTCTCCTCTGAGTTATCGCTGACCCCGGTGACCCAGCCCATTGTTCGGCGATACCACGCTGTAGTTTTGGGAGAGGCCGAAAACCAAGGTTACGATGAGATGATTTAAAGAGCCCGGGATGCATTTGGCAGGAGCAGGGGGCGTTAACCATGATGGCCCGTTTGGATAACTACACCCTGGTTGTCAAAATGGCCGGCGTGGTTTCAAAGAGATACCATTTTCCTCTCCCTTCCTGTCCTAAACGGTTGGGTAGCGTTGCTGTGTGGTGTTAGAGCTGCCACGTCCCACCCCAGAGGTCGCTGCATTTCCGTGATGGGTGACGCGTACGGCAGCCGGCACAGTGCGCAAGGCACTTAGTGGCTGACAGCGGCTGTATCAAGGCAGGGTCAGGAGTGTGGCTGTTGGGTACTTTCGGAGGGTGGCTCTGTGCTGCTTCACGCTGTATTATTGTGGGAAAGGGCGTTGGGGCCAGGGGAGGAGGCTGCATCTTGTGCCCCGCCAGGGTGCGGAAATGCTTCTATGCAGTGTTGAGGCCCGGGGAGGCCTCGGCAAAGTGCATAGCGTGTCCCCGTCTGACTTGCTTCTCTCTGCCGCTCCACGGAGTGGGGATGGGCAGCCATCCTGCCGGGGGCCCCAGGTCCTCAGTGGATTCTTTACACCTGTAAACAGAAAATGAGTCTCTGGTGCCCCACATTCCACCCTGTGAGTGACCTTCCCATTATCGCTGCAAAGCAGACGCTTTCACAGCGAGGCCGGGCTGGGCTCCCGCTCCCTTGCCTGCTGCTCATGACTGGTCCGGAGAGGTAGCGGCTTAAGGGAAAGTGGGGGGGTGGCTTGAGAAGGAGGGGTGGCTGTTGAATCTTGAGGGTTGAATTGCAGATGCAAGGGATCGCATCTCCAGCCACCCGACTGGCACCCTCTGTTTGGTGGCAGAAGATGCGAGCGCAGGACTTTGCAACCCAATTAAATTGCGGGGGCAGCTTTCACCCACAAAAGTGAGGTCTCCTCTTCTGCAATTGTACTCTCCTTAGTACGTTGGGGGGCGGGGAGAAGGCATGCAGGGGTGGGTGTGCATGTGTGGGCAAAAATGTGCAAATCCTGCTGAGGCCCCTCCTACCGGCTGTTATTGACATTGGAGTATTGCCTAGAGGCCGCAGCTGGCTTGGGGTATGGCTACACAGCAACTAGACACCTGCAGCTGGCTCATGCCAGCCGACTTGGGGCTCGCAGGGCTCAGGCTGCGGGGCTGTGTCATTGCGTGTCATTGCCCAGGCTCTGGGACCCTGCGACGTGCCAGTCCCTCAAAGCTCACTATACGGACATACAGTAAATGGTATGGACAATGCCCCAAAGAGTCGACAATCTAAATCCAGCTTCCTGCCCACCTATCTCCCCATCAGCTTGTGCAGTCGGCTGGAGGTACCCAAAGAATTACTCAGTTTGAAATACACACATTTCAAACTTTTGTTTGCTTTTGTTTCGTAAATGCAAATTGAGATTCTGATGCGATCCCGGGGCTCCAGGAGCTGGGGCTTGAAGAAACATGCCAGATATCGCAGGAGCTGGCAACTGCAGAGCGAGATCAAATGCAAAAGGATTTTTCCTCCCCTCTCCTTGGAGATCACCATCAGTGGGTTACAAGTAACTACTGTATAATAATTATGCTGTACTGTAATAATTTTGGTGTAGAGCGTCCGCATGGGGAGATATTCCAGAATAGTTCATTGCACTAGAGCTATGCTAGTAAGATTCCCCATGTGACCAAGCCCTTAGTCATGGGTGGCCTGGGGGCATGGCCCTTCCTGCCCCTCATATTAGTGGCTGTGGGTTCAAGTTCCCAGCATGCCTTGTGCAGAGGGTAGATGCTGTGCATTTGGCAAATGAGGCTGGCGCCTCTCCATGGGCTTCTCCTTCACTGGTACTTCCAAGTGAGAACTCTGTGAGCTTTGATTCGGCCTGGGCTGGGAAGGATTAGCTTTCTCCTCCTAAAACGGGGAGCTGCCAATCATAAAAGGTGTCAAAGTAAATTCTGCCTTTTAAATGAAGTACTGTGGCCAACCCAGCTGTGAACTGATGTTCCAAAAGTAATGGTAGAGTGCTTCCTGCAGGCTCGTGTTGGCCGCAGACAGAGAGCGGGCTGTCCACGTTGTGTTGCACTGGGTGTATGTGTTGGAGTATACACAGGAGAGCGTGCCCACGGGTGTGCATGGGGGGGAGGTTGTAGAAGGGTACTTAGGCTAGTGTGTGGGGGGATGTGTGGTTGGGTGAGGGTGGTCGGCTTTGTGTTGGTGTGCTGTGTTCTGCGTGGGCTCTTACACTCTGCTCCTCGCTAGAGCTGGGCACAGGGTTTTTGGGCCAAAACCTTTTATTTATTTCTTTATTTTTGCGCTGCAAAATGCACGTTGGTTTTGGCCGAATCCTTTCACCGACTCGTGTCACCGTCACCCAGCTGGTGTGGCTGAAACGAAAAAGCAAACGTTTCAGGACCATGGAAATGAACCCTTTTGAGTCTGCCACACAAAAACTTTCCAGGCTTGATTCGCAAAGCTAAGGAGGAGGCTCTGCCTGAAAACCTTTCGCCCAGTGCCTGGGCCTCTCCCCTGGGATTTGGGAGACCTGGGTTCGAATCCCGGCTCTGGAGGCGGGGACTTGACCCCAGGCTGTTGTTTGTGCTGGGCTCAGTCTCTCAATCCCTGCAGTCGAAGCTGGTCTGCTTTGCCAAGTGTCACGTGTGGGCTTGGGCTGACAACCGCTGAACGAGGAGAGACGCTAGCCAGCAAGAGGCCCTTGCTCGTGAGCTGGGTTATTTTTCCATTTATAAGGTGCCCACCGTGGGTCTCCAGAGAAATAAAATCCAGCGTGGAGCCCTCCTGCCTGAATGCCTCACTTCTTCCCCCCGCCCCCGACCTGCCCCCTCCCTCCCTGGACCATCTCTGCCTTGTCTGGGCTGAGCCTCAGACAGCGTGATCTCCCCCCGGTCCCGATCTCAGCCCCAGCGGCCAAGGCACGGTCAGCCAGGCCCTGCTGCCGGTCTCTAGTCCTGCCAGATGGCAGCGAGGGCCGGGAGAGTGACTCACAGCTGGCGCAGGAGGGGCACCGGCTCACTGCGGGCGTCTCGTGCCGCTTTCCCAGCTGAGACACCAGACGTGGGAGAGGAATTTGTTCCCGGCTGGTTTGTTCTGTGCCATGCCCTTGGCCAGGGTACGCCAGGCCACGCGGCATCGAGGAGGAGCCAGGCTGCAGTCTTCTCCTTGCAGAGGTCAGGCATGGGCCAGGTTTGGGTTAGTGGCTCAGTTAATATCTGCTCCTGCCTCCTTCTGTGTGTCCTCCCGGCCTGTCTCCCTTCCTGTGGGTTCTGCATGCAGCCCCCCATCTTGCATGCAGCCTGGGGGCAGTCATTTGTGCTGCTCCGTGAGGAGCCACAGGGCCTCAAACATCCACACCAGAGCCCAGAGCTTCGGCGTGTTTCCTGGATGGATGATGCCTCCATCTGCACAGCGCCCCCTACTGCTCTTCTGGAGTATTGGATCAGCACTAACTTGAAGAGGAGAGCGCCCCCTGCTGACCCCCCTGCCCACTCCAGGCAGCTGCGTGTGCACAGTGCCAGGACTTGTGCACATGGTCCCCTGGGGAGGGGCGCTTGGTAGATCTCCAGCTGCTGCTCTCAAGCGACCCTCCTGGTGAATGCCCTCCCAGTGGTTCTAGCGTGGCTGGCTCCCCCTTCTGCCCACCCTCCCCCATGGTGATGGGGGCGGGGCCCACTGCCTCCTGCACCGGGACCCTGCCCAGTCCTGGGCCTCACGCGGGGCCTGGGGAATTGGCCCTGGCAGTGCCAATACGGAGCCGTCAGGAAGAATAAACGTCCAGGGCTCGCTCTGCTGGAACTAATGAAAAGGAAGAGCCGGGAAGCTGGAGAATCATGCTCCCGAGGGAGCACTTTTCCCCACGCTCACGGGGCCGAGCACCGGCCTGCCTGTCGGACGAGGAGCTGGCTACATCACTGCCTCGTCAGCTCTCGCATTGAGGTTCCCTCTGCCTACGGCACGACCGGGGACAGGAGGCTCCAAGGTTCAGCCTGGGATCTGTCTATCCCTGAGTTGCTCTCGCCCAAAACCCCAGCCACCAGGGGCCTGCCCGGCCATTGCCTGGTGGGGCAAAGGCATGATCTGTGATGGGCGTGGCATCGTGTGGCGTGGCCTTCTGCTCTCCCGGGGCGCCAGCATCACGCCATGGTGAGTCTCCTCTGGCAGCGCGGCGTGGGGGAGCAGCCTCGTGGCACGGCCGCTTACACGGCAGGGCCTTGCGAAGCTGGGGGGACGATGCAGTGCAGGGGTAGCGCGATGCAGCGTCCTCCTGTTACAAGGCAGGGGTCAAGGGGCCCTCGTCACGCTGCAGCACACGCCCCAAGACACGACGGAACGTCCTGGCTTCAGCCGTGCGCTCGCTGGGACCCGCAGCCACCATTGATCGGCTACAATCCCGGCGCCAAGGCTGCTGCGGAACAAGCCCCGTCCCGCAGGGGTCCAGTCACTGGCTGAACCAGAGGTCACTTCAGTGGGGTCCCTTGGGCGAGGGTGGGGAGCCCGGGACGGGTTCGCTCCTCCGTTGGGATGGCTGGCACCAGCGACCGACCCTTACAATGCGGCTCGTGGAGCTTTTATTCCAGTGTTTCCTCCCTGGGGGAGGTGTCTTTCTCATCCCAATGGCCCGGCAAGGGGTACTGACTGCAACTGTGTCCCTGCCCCCCAGGGGCTTTGCCCCCGGGGTCCAGCTGGCAGGGAGGAGCTAGCAGACGACTGGCCTGGGCAAACGGGCTGCGAGGCCAAGAAATAGGCCTGGCAGGTGGGTGGGGAGGAGGAGGTGGCGAGGGCCGGTTGGCATCTGCCCACCCAGCAATGGTTCCGGAGAGCACGCGAGGGAACAGAGTTGATTTAGTCCCTGGAGGTGGCGCCGATTTCTACCCCATTCCTGGCTGGTGCAAGGATGACGCTGGCGAACAAAAGGGTTTTGTTCCTGTGGAAAGCGCAGCAGCGAAGTTGGAGTCGGAGCTGCGTGGAGGCTGACGAGAGTGTGCGCCGGGGCGGATGGGGGCTCTGTCTTGCCCGGCTGAACCCCTGGCTCCGCAGGAGTGTGGGTAGGAGGCTGGGTGTCAGGCCGGCTGGGTTCTGTTGCTCTCTGGAAGACGGTGCAATCTCGTGGCTGGCATCTCGGGCTGCGGGTCAGGACCCATGGTTTCTGTGACTCTCCCTAGAAGTTACTATGGGGTCGTTAGAGCTGTGTGCCGTGTGTCAGGACTCCGGGGGTCTGTTCTCTTTGAGGCAGGGACCGTCTGTGTGCTGTGTTTGTACAAAGCTTAGCACTGCATGCTCCTGGCCAGGGACTAGCGCCGCGACGTGCTCCGGCAGTGCAAATAATTCATAATAGTATTCCTGTGCCACGCACTCGTTAGCTCATTTCACTTAGGCCTGTGAGCCTCCAGTCGCTGCCTGGGGCTTAGGTCTCAAACGGTGGGGGCTGGGGTTGAGTTTGGATGGGTGCATGGACATATGTATCAAAGGGGTTCTTGAGTTCTCTTGCTACTGAGCTTGTCTGTGACCTTGAGGGAGTCACGTTGCCCGTCCATGCCTCAGTTTCCCCATGTGTCCAGCTGTGGTAACGCTGTTGCCCAGCAGGAAGGTCTGCGGACATGAGTGAGTTACCAGAGCTTTGGTAGCACTCTGACCCCAAGCATTGTACCATGGAGACCAGGATCCTCTTTCCCCATGCAGGGACCCTGTCTTGGGGGGAGCTGCTGAGCTTCCTGAATTCAAAGGATGGGCGGGGAAAGGCGCAGTCCGGGCCTCCAAAGCAGAACTCCTCTGGGATTCATGCGGCTGCTGCTGGCGAGACCTTGATAGATGCGTTCCCTAGGGTCATGTAACCAGTAAGTCTGTTTCCTCTCTTCTAGGGGGGCTTGGATCTCTTGGGACCCAGATCTGGACTTCCCTGCTAGTGTTTTTGCAGCTCCCCAGCCCTATCCTGTGTGGTGCTGTGTGGCCCCCTCTCCTTTTGAAATCACCAGGCGCTGATGGGGTCAGCACCTTGCAGGAAGAGTCCCCAGCTACCCAGATTCTGCAAAACCATGTGTTGTTTTTGCTCCCCATCCTGCCCACCAGTTCTGCCGTGAAGCCACGAGCCTCGCACCCTTCTGCAAAGCTTCGCCAAACCAGTCAACCTTCCGGGGCATATTCCTCCCACCTCCAGTCAGATCCAGCACCTTCCCATCTACCCGCGAGCTGGGGACTCCAGCATCCTCTGCTCCAGGCCCCGGGCTTGGCAGCGGTTTCCAGCCCCCCCAGAGTTCCTTTGACTCTGGCTAGCTTTGAGGCCTTGGCGCTGCCAACCACAATGCTGCAGCAAGCTCGCTAGCTTCCCTGTTCCTGCCCTCACCCCCTTGCAGCAGCCAGAGTGTCTCCAGCTGCACGTTACCGGCAGGTGTGTCGTGCCGCCAGAGAGCTGGCATCTTTCGCAACGTCGGGCTCACGCTGGTGGTTCTTGTGAGATCGGACCCTGGAAAAGGTCCCTGTTGTCTGCTCTGGGTGCGCTGTGCTCGCATGAATAGAACAAACCTTCATCCTCGCACCGGTGTGACTTTCAACCCAGCCTTGCCCCGACCTCCCCACACAGATCCTCTCCCTCCCAAATCTCCCACCTTTCGCGTTCTCCCCACTACTTTGGCTGCGTCTCAGGTCACACATGGGCTAATGCTGCAGCCTCCTTCGGCTCCGAGGTCGGCCCAGCTCACGTCGCAGATGCAAAGCCCCTCTTAAAAGCGAGGCTTCCGCCCTGATTTAATAAGGCAGCTGCCATCCGTTATTTTATTAATGAGTTATTAAAATCCCGTTTGAGGCGAAGCAGCTGCAGCTCTAGGATCATTCCCAAGAAATATGTTTTTAATGATCCGTTGGTTCCTCGTTAATGTACAACAGGTGCCCGCAGGAGCCTCAGTGTATTCGCAGACTCCCGCTCTGATGAGGTGTCCTCCTGCCTCCGGAGAGCCCCCCACGCTGTCTTGGCCCCAGCGCCTTTGGTAGAAGGTTTCCTCCGTTAAGCCACCGATCCATCAGTCCCTGCTGTGCTTGCTTGGGATAGGATGTGGGAAATAGGAGAGTCGGTAGCATTTGGTCTGTTCTCCCCCTAGCTTATCAAAAGCCCGGTGTAGCTATCTCCCCGAGACCGGTAGAGATACTGGCTACGTTTCCCCCCCGCCTCCACTCCAGCGAGAGGAGTTGGAATCCCCTACCTGCCCTCCCATGGGGAGGGGGCTCAGGCACTGGGAACAGCCTGTTGGCTCCCTGCAACTCCCCCGGGAGCCTGTCACTGCAGTATCTGAGTGCCTCGCTGCTGGGAGTTCAGGTCTCTCTAGCTCACCCAGTCCTTGGTCATCAAGGCGAGGTGTGAACGGGACTGAGACCTAGCAGATTCATTGCACGTGGGCCGCTCACCAGTAACCCGGCTGCCCTGGGCCAGATTTGAACCAACAACCTGGCAGTAGCAAGGTTGCTGGGATGGCGAGGGGGATGCGTGTATCCGTTTCCTCCTGCACGGCTGTGGCGGCTCGTGAAGCGCAGCTCAGGATAACAAGCTCGTCACGGCCTCCCTGATCCCTGCGCCAGAGTCAGCTGTTAATTAAAAGGGCTCTTGCCCTGGTTCGTTACATTGCTGAACGGGGTGGGGGCACTCGCTCACTTGCTTCTCGACTCAAATTACCTGTTGCCTGTGATCTTCGCAGAAGGGCAGGGGAAGGGATCGAGGGGGGCTGGAGAGATGCAGCCAGCGGATTGCATTAATTCCTGAGCATTCTCCCGGGGAGCGTCTGATGGAGCCAGCGAAACCCTGGCTGAAGCCGTCCATCCTTATAGCGTTTAAAAGGCTGCGGCGATTATGTCGTGTGCAGCAATTTGGAGCAAAGCCAGGGCTGTGGGGAGGGGGCTTTCTGCTGTCCTTCTGTGGCTGTGTGTGTGAATGCAGATGTGTGCACGGGAGCGGGTGGGTCGCCGTGGCCCCAGACACTGAGGACGTTCTGACCCAGAACTGTCTTGCTGACCCAGTACCTGTTGGGTCCGGGGGGAGGGAGGGGTGCCACGTGACTGCATCCCGGGTCCTGGCTTGTTCCTTTGCCAAGCAGACGCTGCCCCTGTGTTCCGTATTTAGCAGGGGGACATGCCTTTGGTCTCTGATTCTCAGCGCTCGCCCGGCTCGCTCCCTCCCTTCCCCCAGGGCCTTGCTGCTGCAGCCTGTGCCAGGCGGCTCTGGTGAAGATGCCGGGTGGTTTAGGGGCTATGAAGCCTGTTACCCTCCCAGTTCAGAGCTGACCCCGGTTGGTGAGAGATGCCAGCAGCCTGGCTGGTGCTAACCAAGCTCAGCAGAGGAGACGGCTGGGCCCTTCAGCGCTGCGTTGAGGCCTGTTGTGTGGGCAGTGGGATAGCCTGGAGCTGGCACTATGTGCCCGATTCTCCAGGGCACTGCCTCTTATACTAGATCTTAAATCAGCCAATCAGGATCCTCTCCCCGTGGCCATTTATACCATCCCTGCGATCCCTGGGTCCTGTACGGTGCCCTTGGATCATAGAATCATAGGACTGGAGGGGACCTCGAGAGGTCTCTAGTCCAGTCCCCTGCACTCGTGGCAGGACTAATTATCTAGACCGTCCCTGACGGGTGCTTGTCTAACCTGCTCTTGAAAATCTCCAATGATGGAAATTCCACAACCTCCCTGGGCAATTTATTCCAGTGCTTAACCACCCTGACAGTTGGGAAGTTTTTCCTAATGACCAACCTAAACCACCCTGGCTGCAATTTAAGCCCATTGCTTCTTGTCCTATCCTCAGAGGTTAACGAGAACAATTCTCCCTCCTCCCTCCCTGTAACAACCTTTTATGCACTTGAAAACTGTTCTCATGTCCCCCCTCGGTCTTCTGTATAAGTAGGGGCATAGCGAGCAGATCGAGGGACGTGATCGTTCCCCTCTATTCGACATTGGTGAGGCCTCATCTGGAGTACTGTGTCCAGTTTTGGGCCCCACACTACAAGAAGGATGTGGATAAATTGGAGAGAGTCCAGCGAAGGGCAACAAAAATGATTAGGGGTCTGGAACACATGAGTTATGAGGAGAGGCTGAGGGAGCTGGGATTGTTTAGCCTGTAGAAGAGAAGAATGAGGGGGGATTTGATAGCTGCTTTCAACTACCTGAGAGGGGGTTCCAAAGAGGATGGCTCTAGACTGTTCTCAATGGTAGCAGATGACAGAACGAGGAGTAATGGTCTCAAGTTGCAGTGGGGGAGGTTTAGATTGGATATTAGGAAAAACTTTTTCACTAAGAGGGTGGTGAAACACTGGAATGCGTTACCTAGGGAGGTGGTAGAATCTCCTTCCTTAGAGGTTTTTAAGGTCAGGCTTGACAAAGCCCTGGCTGGGATGATTTAACTGGGAATTGGTCCTGCTTCGAGCAGGGGGTTGGACTAGATGACCTTCTGGGGTCCCTTCCAACCCTGATATTCTATGATTCTCTGCTCCAGACTCAATAAACCCAGTTTTTTCAATCTTCTTCAATCTAGGTCCTGTTTTCTAGACCTTTAATCATTTGTGTTGCTCTTCTCTGGACTTCCTCCCATTTGTCCACATCTTTCCTGAAATGTGGCACCCAGAACTGGACACAATACTCCAGCTGAGGGCTAATCAGCATGGAGTAGAGCAAAAGAATTACTTCTCATGTCTCACAACACTCCTGCTAATACATCCCAGAATGATGTTCGCTTTTTTTTGCAACAGTATTACACTGTTGATTCATATTTAGCTTGTGGTCCACTATGGCCCCCCAGATCACTTTCCGCAGGACTCCTTCCTAGGCCATCATTTCCCATTTTGTTTGTGTGCAACGGATTGTTCCTTCCTGAGTGGAGTACTTTGCTTTGTCCTTATTGAATTTCATTCTATTTACTTCACACCATTTTGAATTTTAATCCTATCCTCCAAAGGACTTGCAACCCCTCCCAGCTTGGTATCATCCGCAGACTTAATAAGTGTTCTCTGTATGCCATTATCTAAACAATTCACGGGAAAGGAGAAAACAGCATCGGGCTCTGCCATGGCATGGGCTGGGGTGGTTCTGCGTCAGGCAAGCATCGGGCAGCCTCTGATTCGGTCCTGCCTCCGGGCTGGGGAAGCTGAGTTTGGGGGGAAGGGCTGTGAATGTCCCAACCTCTTTTGGGACCCTCCAGGAGATGCAGAGCAGAGATCCCAGGGTAAGTTTCCCCTCTGGGAGATGAGTGGGGAAGCTCCAGTCATTCTCGGAGCCCCTGTGAATTCCTGCAGACAGCGGGGGGGCTGTGGCGGTGACTCATCCCTTCCCCGTGCCTGGGGGAGTTCTTTGCAACCCGCTTGAGCTTTGGCTGCCAGCAGGGGGGCTGGCCAGCTCTAGGTGCCCTCTGATGATGTTCCAAATAGCGCCAAGACCCAGACAGAAGGGCACTGGAGATGCCAGATGGTCATGACATTGGGCTGCTAACGACCAGGGCTGGTTTCAGGTTCTGGTTCCTGTGCTCACATTAAGGAAGGGAAATCCATGGCCCTAGGGGAGGTGGGCGGCCCAAGGCAGTGCAGACATGTGCTTTTCACGGCAGGCGCTCTGCTCCAGCAGGGGGCAGGGAGGCAGGACTCCTGGGTTCTCTTCCTGGCTCGGCGAGAGAGCGCAGTCTAGTGGCTAGTATGGTTAAGTGGTTATAGCAGGGATCTGGGAGCCAGGAGTCCTGCGTTCTATTCCCAGATCTATGCTGATTCCCTGTGCGACTTTGGGCGAGTCACGCCCTGCTCTGTGCCTCAGTTTCTCCACCTGTGAAAGGACGCTCAGGACCCCTCCCATGCAGGGCCGTGGGCACTTGGCTCACATGCATTTGCAAAGCGCTGAGAGAGCCATCTGCTGCGTTCAAAGCCTGTAACAAATAAGAAGAAATAACAAGAAGGCTCCGTTGCTGCGGCCTGGCGCTATGCCCGGCTGTTGCCGTGGGCAGCGTCGCACGGTATCTGTGCGCCATTTAGAGGTGGGCACGCCATCCATCTCCTCAGTGGGGTGACGGCGAGAGGAGCCTTGCTTTGGCACAGTGGGAGTGGCAGCAGGACAGATTGGAGATGCCAGCTCAGTAAACCTTTTGGGTGCTCCGAGAGGCTTGTTTTCCTCCCGTTTCAGTCAGCTGGCCTGACTCCCCTCCTTTCCCACCAGCCATGGCGCTGCTCATCCGGACCAGGGACGGATCCTGCCTGGGCTGGTGGCGGGGTCGGGGGGAGGAAGCAGGCGGAAACACCAGGGCGTGGGGAAGGAAGCAGCTGTCACGATTGTGCTGGGAGAATTGTGCGTGTGCTTGCTGTGATCGGATGCCGAGGGGGCGAGTGGGGCAGGCATGGGGCAGGGGGGTATCTGCATGGGAGGGGAAGTAAGCAGTGGCCTGGGGCCCAGGCAGCATGGGAATTCACAGCAATGGGAAGAGGGACAAACAGAATGAAGAGCCAGATGTGCTTGGTTCCGTTGTGGGGCTGTAGCGAGTGACGGGCCCTTGGGGGAGAAGGGTGCTGAGGGGGAGGGGCTGTGTGCGGGGCCCTGGGAGGGAGAGGCTGGTGCAGGCCTGGCAGTGGGGCATACATGTCCGTTAGTCCTTTTCAGTCTTTTCCTTGCCCTCCCCTCTCTCCAGCGTCTGGTAGCCTATGGGGCGCCTCGTCTCTCAGCCGGGGAGGCCCATCCTTACCCGTGCCTCGCCCTGCGTGGTGGGGATCTGCACTGGGCTCCCCGAGTCCCCGCACGGAGCCAGGGCCAGGTGGCAGGTGACCGCGTCGTTGTCTGATCGCGTGGGCCTCTGTGAGTGCTCACCTGGGCTGACACGCCCGGCAGGGCCCTCGATCCTCTCGGTGTGTGCACGCGTCCACATGCTGTCCTTGTGCCTGGGCAAGAGGCTTTGCAGTGGTGGAACACGCGTGTGTGTGATAGGTACTGGGGCTGGGTGGCCAGGCTGATCCCCGGGGCTGGCCAAGCTGGCGACCGTCACCCCCCCTGTTCGCCCCCCTAGACAGACGATCCCTGCACCTCCAGAGAGCCAGCCGAAGCACCAGCCCTGTGTCCCTGCCCAGCCCCCTCACGCAGCGCCCCTGCTTGGCGGTGCCCATGTGCAGAGCATGGCGCACGGCACCCCCGCCGCAGGGATCCTGTCGCTCCACAGCCTATCTGGAGTGGCCGCTGGGCCGTGATTGCAGATTTCCCCTGGCCTGGGAGGAGAGCCCTGCGGCCTTGTGCTCCGAGCCTCGGGGAGCCCCTGGCCATTGTTTCTAGGCCTGGGGGCGCCGAGGGGCTTTCCCTGCCCACCCGGCCTGCGCACGTCTCTGGCAAGGCTCAGTGTCTGGGCTGATGCCAGCTGCCCCTACTCTGCTGGGGGGACTGGCTCTGCAGGCGCATCCCCTGGATTCCCCCCACCCCGTCAGTCATGGGCCTGTCTGTGACCCTGAGCTGGGCTGTGGCTTCCCTGCCAGCAGGGGCCTGCCTTCCTGTCACGGGGTCCCCGGGCGATGCTCTGGAGCTGCTCCCTACGAAGCCAGGCAGCCTGGTGAGGTCTCCTCCTCTCTGGGAGCAGCCTGTCTGCAGGGGAAACAGCTCACATGGCTGCCACCTTCCTGGGTCTGACCTGGCAGCATTCAGCATCCTGTGCC